>NC_140966.1:48046328-48176328 GCF_056783735.1 Eptatretus burgeri
CATTCTTCCCTCCAGGCTTTCAAAACAGCTGTTCACCACCACCTCTTATCTTCCCCCATCCAAATCCTCGATCTTTTCTACCCCCGATAATCCACCCAAGCCCACTTCCTTCATTTCTCCTGCTTTCCTTCCTGAAAGTCCCTGAAATGTCCATCTTCTCTTCGCCATGTTCCCCATCCCATCCCCATCTCTCTCCCTTCCACAGTTCACCTAATGTGTCTGTTCCCCACTGTTTTGTCCCTTCCACTCCCGCCCTTTTTTGTCTCATGCCTCCTTGCTGTGAGTTGTGTGTTCGCTCTCATACGAGCCTCGACCAAGGTATACAAAGAAGAAAAAAAAAAAGCCTTGCCTAAGCTTCAGGTGTGCTTCTCTTACTTATTTATTAGGCATCCAAAGGTCATAAATGAACACTCGTTTTACTCTGCCCACATTACACATCACGTGCAGCGAGTTTCACCTCCCTACATCTTGTATTTATTGGTTGGTTTTGTTTTTGTTGTTGGTTAAAGTTTCTGAACACTGCCCTTGAGGCTCGGTTTGCAAGTCACCATCAACAATTCCAATAGAAGAAATGTAATTACTCTTATTTGGGGTCTTAACGGTTCTTGGGGCCTTATGGGTCCTTTGGATCCTCAGAGTTCGTGGAGTCTCTTAGGTCATCGGGATCTTATGGGTCTTTTAACCATAGTGGACACAGTTGTGTTAAAAGTTTGCCCTTTAAAACCCTACTCAAATCGTCCTTATGAAGGGAGACAGACAAATACATAAATACACAGACACACACTGTGTTTTTTATAGCTAGACAGGATGACACAGATAGTCTTCTTGTCGTGTAATGCAAGGCTGCGTGTTCTGCCTCTCCGGTCTGGACCGGATAGCATACAGCTAACCCCCATCCGCCAATGAACGTAACGTCTAACAACCATGCTGAGGCTTAGAGTTCTTTATTCTTGACGAATGGTATGAATTGTGGTAATCGCTGTAACAAAAACAAAAATAAAATGTTATAGTAAGTTGACACAGATATTACGGTGATCGTTATACATGTACAAGATGTATATTAAAATCACTGATCAGAGTAACGGTACAATAACAAATTAGAGTCACTAGAATAGACCGCAGAGCTTTACATTTGTCTACACATCAAAGTTGCAGGTTCTTTCCTATAGGTTGTTGCAACACAATTGTCAAAGTTCGTCGGTAAAACTAGAGCATCGAACTGTTTCATGCCGACATAAAGTCACAGTACAAAATTCTGGTGTTGAACGAGAAACAAAACGCATCACTCACACTGTTGTTGGCCACAGTCTGGCACAAAAAGCATTTTTCATCGCAGCGGGCAAAAAAACCACATGGCCAAGGCAACATTTTTAACACAGCGTCTCCTGGCTCACGGTAGGCGGAGCCACAGGGAAGCGACAACAATGAATACGCATGACTAGTCAACCGGCACAGTGTGGCGGTGGCATATCTTGGCTCTCGGTAGGCGGAGCCACAGGGAAGCGACAACAATGAATACGCATGACTAGTCAACCGGCACAGTGTGGCGGTGGCATATCTTGGCTCTCGGTAGGCGGAGCCACAGGGAAGCGACAACAATGAATACGCATGACTAGTCAACCGGCACAGTGTGGCGGTGGCATATCTTGGCTCTCGGTAGGCGGAGCCACAGGGAAGCGACAACAATGAATACGCATGACTAGTCAACCGGCACAGTGTGGCGGTGGCATATCTTGGCTCTCGGTAGGCGGAGCCACAGGGAAGCGACAACAATGAATACGCATGACTAGTCAACCGGCACAGTGTGGCGGCACACTCCCCGCCTGACGTCTTCAAAGACGTCACACACAAACACAAATATATTAGAAAACAAACAATCAAAAATGGCATCACAGATCCGTTGGAACATATCACAAATGAACACGGCACATATTCATTTAACACCACAGGGAAGCAACATGACCAATTCACTAATAGGTCGTGTGTATGACACAATCTTCCCTTCCTTGGAAACGCGGATGACGGCTTTGCGAATCCTGTCGTCTGAGCCGGGCAAGACTTGAGTGATGACTCCGACAGGCCAGTCATTGCGGACAGAATCCTTTTCCTTGAGGATTATAACGTCCCCGTCCTTCACTTCTTGTTTGTCATGCATCCACTTCCGTCAAAATTGGAGTGAGTGGACGTACTCGTGGCGCCATCTGTGCCAGAACTCTTCTGCGAGGAGTTGAACTCTTTTCCACTGGATACCGTATATGTCTTTGATGTCCGCGTCGTAGAAAGGTTCAACAGGCGACCCCGTTTTCTGTGTTAATAGCATGTTGGGAGATAACACGAAAGGAGAATCTGGATCGGTAAACGCGGGAACCAGTGGTCAGTTGTTCATAATGGCCATTACTTCCATCATGAATGTTGTCAGCACTTCGTGGGTTAGATCCTTCGAAGCAAACTGTGCCATCATAGATTCAAGAACATGTCTAACGACACCGATTAGCCGTTCCCAACTTCCCCCCATGTGTGAAGAATGTGGTGGATTAAACAGCCATTTCACACCACTGTTGTACAGGAATTATTTTACCGGGCCTTCCTCCACGTTAATGGCGTCAATGTGTAGAGGGTCTGTTGCGCCGAGAAAACTTGTGCCACGATCTGACCTGTACTGTACCACTTTTCCGCGTATGGCTTGGAATCTCCTGAGAGGATTTATGAAAGAAAAAGAGGACATCTCTTCCACAATTTCAATATGTATGGCTCTGCTGGTTAAGCACGTAAACAGTATAGCCCAGCGCTTGCTACTGGCTGAACCACCTCTTGTTTTCCTGGTCAGGACATTCCATGGGCCGAAGGCGTCGGTAGCTACATATGTGAAGGGCGGCGTGGGCGTCATGCGATCCGCGGGGAGGTCTGACATCTTCTGCTGGAGTGGGCGTCCACGCAGCTTGCAGCATGTGACGCAATGGTGAATGAGGGAAGTTAACAACTTTTTACAGCCTGTGATCCAAAAGCCTGCTGCGCTTATTTTCTTCGAGGCATTTGAGAAAATGTGGACTTCTCTTTTGACAGTTTCGTTCGGGCTTGTAGCGTAGGTCCTGCGAACTTGTAACTGTTCTAAGTCACTTAGAGAATTTCTCCAATCATCCCATTCTTTATCTTGGTGTGGAGACAATGGCTCATCCCAGATTACAGTCTCCGTCATGAGATCTCGGAGAAGTAATTTACATTGAACAATTATGGGGGCGACGAAGCCTAGGGGGTCGAACACACTGCTAATCGTAGACAAAACCCCCCTACGTGTGAATGGTTTTTCTTTGGTGTTGACTTCAAACGTGAAGACATCGTGCTGGAGGTCCCACACAAGGCCTAAGCTTCTCTGTTGCGGTAAGGTATCTTCGTCAAAGTTCAAGTTCTTGAGGTTTTTAGCATAATACTCAGAAGGAAATGACTTGAGTACTTCTGGGCTATTTGACAACAATTTGTGGAGGCAGAGGTTACCGCCGTTCGCCAGAGCTTCTTGTGTGGCAGACAGAAGTTGTACCGCTCGTTCCACAGATTGACATGACGTCAATCCGTCATCAACATAAAAGTTGTGTAGTACAAAGTTTGTGACGTCATCATTGGGTTTTTCTTGTCCAGCGACGACAGCTTTCCGGAGACCATACGTGGCCACAGCGGGAGACGGCCTATTCCCGAAGACATGCACTGTCATTCAATAGTCAATCAGCGGTTTCTCGAGATCATTATCTTGATACCACAAAAATCTGAGGTAATTACAGTGTTCTTGTTTGACCAGGAAACCATAAAACATGGACTGAATGTCAGCTGAAATCGCCACTTCATCAGAGCGAAATCTTATCAAAACACCAAGTAAGTCATTGGTCAAATCTGGCCCTTTTAGCAACACGTCGTTGAGTGATACGCCGTTGTACTTGGAGGAGGAGTCGAATACGCCCCGTATCTGGTCGGGCTTATGTGGATGGTAAACCCCGAAAAGTGGTAGATACCGGCATTCCTCATCTTCTCGAAGGGGTGGGGCGATTTCTGCGTGGTTTCTATCGATAACCTGCTTCATAAACTCGACCATGTGTTGTTTCTTTTCTGGGTTTTTAATGAGGCTGTGGTGCAAGGAACTAGCTCTTTTGATGGCTTCCGGTTTATTATTAGGTAGCCGCTGTCTGTCTGCCTTAAACGGCAGCGGTGCCACCCAATTACCTTCAGGTGACCGATGCATCTCATCTTCCATTACTGAAATGAATTGTCTGTCTTCAGTGGACAGGCCAGATTTGTTGTCATCTTTATTCACTTGGAAAATGTCTGAAAAATTGTCGTTTTTGCAGGTAACAATTTCTTCAACAAACAGCTTATTGTCACATGGTGGGAAAATTGACGGACGACCGTCCGGCAAAAAGTTAATTTTATTAACCACAGGAACACCTGTTTTATGAACTTTGCCGATACAAGTTTCACCGATTATCGCCCAGCCAAGAGTTGTTTTCTGGGCGAATGGAGATCCTCTCGGGCCCGTCCGTTGTTCCAAAATATGATGTGCTTCTGGAATGTCACGGCCGATCAAAATTAATATCTCGGCGTCGCTGTCAATCTCGGGGATTTCTGCAGCAATATCAGACAGGTGGGCATGATGAATGGCGACATCGGGCGTGGCTATTTCGTGACGGGCATTTGGAATTTCATCGCACTCGATTAACGTAGGAACTTGTATTTTGTGGTCACCGTCTATGGACTCGATTGTGTAGCCATGTGCACGTTTCCCAACCATTTGCGCTGACCTGGAGCATGACGTAAGGTTGTAGGGAATATTTTCCCCCGATTCATCAAACGATTTGAAAAATCTTGATCTGGCGAGCGTGACGTTGTTCTGGTCGTCGAGGATTACGTAGGCATGGATATACTTGTTTGGATTGTCACTGTGGTAAACTTTGGTCAGAATTGTTTTACTGCATGATTTACCCTGGGACACATCACCACAAATTTGTGTGCATTTAAAGTTCGGAACGTTGACGGGTAGCTCCCCGCCGTTATCGGCGAACGCCTTATTGGCTGGCGTGGCGGGCTCTGTTGGGGTCACCGTGGGCTCTTTAAGGAGCTGCCGCTTGTCGTAATGCATTGCTGTAACATGCTTGTTGCCTTTACGCACAGAACAGGATAAATTTACATTACATGTCTTTGCAACGTGGTCAGTTGAATCACAGCACCGGAAACATATCTTATTTTCCTGCAGAAAGTCCCTTTTTTTGACAAGTGACTTCAATTTGAACGCACGACAGTCGCTGAGGTTATGTGCAGTATTGTGCAAAGGACAATTTGGCTGAATGTCTGTCTTCTTGGAGAAGAGGGTGCGATGTGCAGGACGTTTGTTTACCTGTGACTGTCTATATCCACTCTGACTGCTGCTCTGTGCGGCATTACTTTCGTACGCAAAACTAGGATCATTGCCTACCTGACTGAGGTTCTTGATAAACTCAGCAAACACATGGAAAGGAGGAAACACCACATTATTTTCTTTTTTGTACCTGGACGCATGCATTGTCCATTTCTCCTGTATGTTAAAGCAGTTTATTGAGTATGGGGAGTACTCCTGATGAAGAGTCAAAATAGCTTAAAAGAGTAGCATACTTTTGATCTTCTTTGAGGGAAAGCACTTCATACAATGTATCTGACAGTTCATACAGTTGCTTGTTGTCTTTGTTTGACAGCTGCGGAAAGGAAGCAAGTTTATGTTTTATTGAGGCTTCCACCATTTCTGGACTGCCAAATCGCTCCTCTAAGCGCTCCCATATTCGTTGAAGCGCGAGACATGGATTGTTGGCATTTGAGATTTTTAAGCTGACGGCGTGTTTCCTTGATTGTGGACCTAACCACTTAATCAGGAGGTCAATCTCTTCATTAACACTGGCACCAATATCATTCACAACGCTGCGAAAGTCTGCCTTCCACACTTCGTATGTTTCTGGTGTGTCGTTAAATGTACACAAGCGTGTTAACAGCAAATCTCTTTTCAGCAGATATTGTGAAAAGTCAGTGTTCATATGCGTTGTATTATTTGCTGTGTATACCGGCACAAATGAAGGCACATCCGGGTCTAATGTCACACGAGGGTTGGAACTGTGATTTAAATGTCTGTTATTTATGGGAACAGATGAAGCGTTAATAGCTCAGTTATTTAAATCAGGAAAGAAGGGGTGATCAGGGTGTCTGGTTGTTGCTTGGTATAAATTACTGGCAATATTGGGCGTAAGAGCCGGTGGTTGCAAATTTTGCATATTGTCAGCAGTTGGTAACACTGGCGGATAACTGTGATCTTCCACATACTGTTCTGTGCGCTTTGCTGATGTCTCCTGAGGTCGGTTGATATCGGGCGGGCCATTTCCACCCTCAAGTTCGCTAATACATTGTTCAATGGCTTGTAACTCTGCCTCAGTCTCGGCGACTTGTTTTTCAGATTGTAGTCGGGTTAAATCAGCCTCCATTGTTGCTTGAATTCGTGCTGATTCTGCGGCGGCCAAGGCTTGCCTTTTGCGTACTTCAGCTGCTTGTCTCTCGAACTGCAGGCCAGCTTTAACAGCACCGGCTTTAGCACGTTTTTGTGCTAACATAGAACTTATGTTTGACAGTTCTGAAGTTTTTGAACCAGCCTGAGATGATCGTACTGATCGGTTACTTCTGGGTGACTTCTCTGACATGTTGATTGTCTGGACGATGGCGTCGAGTGATACTGCGGAAACTGTGTTTGGTTATGGACTGGATTCCCCTGAGCCGGGCGGACCGACGTTTCTCGCTTGCCTGGACAGTGCTTGGCCTTAGTCGATTACTGTTCTGCCTCTCCGGTCTGGACCGGATAGCATACAGCTAACCCCCATCCGCCAATGAACGTAACGTCTAACAACCATGCTGAGGCTTAGAGTTCTTTATTCTTGACGAATGGTATGAATTGTGGTAATCGCTGTAACAAAAACAAAAATAAAATGTTATAGTAAGTTGACACAGATATTACGGTGATTGTTATACATTTACAAGATATATATTAAAATCACTGATCAGAGTAACGGTACAATAACAAATTAGAGTCACAAGAATAGACCGCAGAGCTTTACATTTGTCTACACATCAAAGTTGCAGGTTCTTTCCTATAGGTTGTTGTAACACAGTTGTCAAAGCTCGTTGGTAAAATTAGAGCATCGAACTGTTTCATGCCGACATAAAGTCACAGTACAAAATTCTGGTGTTGAACGATAAACAAAACGCATCACTCACACTGTTGTTGGCCACAGTCTGGCACAAAAAGCATTTTTCATCGCAGCGGGCAAAAAAACCACATGGCAAGGCGACATTTTTAACACAGCGTCTCCTGGCTCATGTTAGGCGAAGCCACAGGGAAGCAACAACAATCAATATGCATGACTAGTTAACCGGCACAATGTGGCGGCGGCATATCTTGGCTCTCGGAAGGCGGAGCTACAGGGAAGCGACAACAATTAATACGCATGACTAGTCAACCGGCATAGTGTGGCGGCACACTGCGGGCAGTGTGGGGTAGCATCGTTGGTTGAGTGCTCAGCTGTACCTGTGCTGATGAAGCAATGGTACAGTCAGACCATACCCTCTGTAAGTTAGGGCAGGAATTTGGAATTCGTTGATGGTGCCGCCAGTAGCTCGCTTACCCTTCGCAAAGGACACCATTGTAACTTTAACGTCCACCACCTAACTCCGGCAGATGGGACACCAGGTTTAACGTCCATCCGAGGGACGGCACACACATTGATGAATAACCCTGCCTGTAAAATACATGGATGATAGTTTATAAACGAGGTCGGGATTGATAACAATGCAACTTAGAGGCCCATCGAACATCCTGCCAGCTCATAAAGGGAGCGAACCATCTGGATCTAACTTCAAACTCAACAAAAATGTGGCTTATCTTGTTTAGTCAAAGTAATGCCGGGCATCAGTGGCACAGCCACACATTCAGCCAGTGATATCAACCACAGCCTTATGCTGCACACAAAAGACTGGAACTTCACTCGGAAGAGCGCATATCTTTGCCAGGCTAAACAGTTTACATTTTGTATCCCACTGATAGGCAGGATCTGGATCTGCACCTGAACCAAAATCGGATCAGCTTGTTCTTGTCACCTACCAAACTCATCCACCAGATTTTGTCAAAATCCGTCCGTTTTGAAATATCATGGTATATATCGCTTTTGGCCCCATCTCTTTGTGCTGATCGAATTGGTTATTTTGTGCTTTGTGATTATTAAATATGTAGATTCTTCATTTGCAGGAAGGATTGTAGGCACAGAATTCTGTGTAGTTTTGAAGGAGCGGGAGTTAGGGACATTGAAGGAAGGGTAAACGATATTGTATCGGGTCACGGCAGGAAGAAGTTAGTTGTGGTACATCTGGGTGTGAATGATGTGGGGAAAGTTTACTCAGAGGTTTTGAAAAATAGATACAGGATATTGGGTAAGCAGCTGAAAGCAAAGGGTTGTGAGGTCATGTTTTCTGGAATCCTCCCAAGATTAGGAAACAATATCGAAATTATGAGCAAAGCAATAGACATCAACCAATGGCTGGAATAATTGTGAAGGGAGGAAGGTTTTACATTAAGGAAGCGGTGGGAATCATTCAGGGGACAAAGGGAGTGTTTCGTGAATGATTGCCGTATATTAAATAGAAAGGGGGCAGC
The DNA here is from genome assembly GCF_056783735.1 of Eptatretus burgeri. NCBI lineage: Eukaryota > Metazoa > Chordata > Myxini > Myxiniformes > Myxinidae > Eptatretus > Eptatretus burgeri. Next base: position 48,055,030 of record NC_140966.1, read on the forward strand.
AAGGTTTGTAGTGGGAATTGAGAAAGGAATTCAGGGGTTTTTAGGTCAACTGAGGGTGGGGAAGCTGTAAAGGAAGGAATGGATGAAGTAAATGGGATGAGTAAAGCCAGGCACAAAAATAGAATTTCAGGAAGGGAAAAGTTAAATATGTTCTATACCAATGCCAGAAGTTTAAATAATAAGATGGAATAGCTTGAAGCCAAAGTAGATAGCGAGGAGGACGATATAGTTGCAGTGAGTGAGACATGGTTTAAAGGTCCCCTGACATGCCAAAGTACATAAATTTAATTTATATATGTCCTAGAGGAGTTTTTCATCGTGATTTCAGATCTGACAATTTTTTCACAAAACTCATTCTGTAAAATGTAAAATTAAAAAACAAACCTCTTCGGGAACGCCCCTAAAAATTCTCCTGAAAGGGGCGTAACCCACATGACGTCACATACAGTATGTCAAAGGCTGCACGTAAATTACTCGGGTTGGTGGTCTACGTGATTCTATTGGCTTTCTGTGTGTTTCCACATTTGATTAGTCGACTCAATCGCTTCGTTCATTTCTGCTTTAAAAAAATCAAACATTTGGTTTTGAATAATGGATGGCATGGACTTTCATTTGTCTGGTAGCGACAGTAAGTGTGAGAGAAATGAAGGATTTTGGTCTGAATCACATGGAGAATTGTCAGATAACGTAGTCACGGGAGGTGAAGTTCAGCCAGCTGTAAATGAAATACGGCCTTACCAGTTCGAGCCCGAAGCAGGACAAGCAGAGGAAAATGGCAATGAAATTCCCGGAGTTCATGACGATCGGGAGGACATCGAAGGAAGACTTGGCAATTAAAACTGGTTCGACTAAATCATATTCGTAATTCAATAATGTAAATTCGACTTGCATACTGCTCGATATCAGAAATATTTTAGTGAGGTGACGTGAACAGCGCAGCGCAGCAGACATGTTGCTCACAAAGCGAATTAATCACAATCAAGGCCAGCCCATGTCATCGGCCGTATCTCTCCACGCATAAAACGAAGCAATCTCGCTGTCCTGATACGATGAAAATTTGTGTGCAGAACACACCTTGTGACACAATTGTCTTGAGTAGTTCGATAAATCTGACATTCTGTTGCATTTTTATTTATTTTATTCCTACTGTCGTCATGTAGCACCAGTAGAAAACAATGAAAAAAAAAAAAGAGAATAATAAATAAAAGCTACAGCATGTCAGATTTATCAGCCTAGTCGGACGGACGACGGATTTATCGGACTAGTCTAGAGCTCTAGACTCTAGAGATCTAGAGTCAATCCACTCTGTGCGAGTTTCTGGATGTGACGTCAACGCTGCGGTTCGCTGAAGTCAACTTTTTTATGGGTGGGGCATAGCAAGTTGTGAAAAGCACAATAAATGATCGAAATATTGCTCTAATTATCCCATTTTTGATTAAAAAAAAAACATGGGTGATTTCTTCACGAGGAAGGTCAAGTTAATATATAAATAACCAGAAAGTTTTGCATGTCAGGGGACCTTTAAAGTTAAAGGGGTCCTTTATGGTATGCAGCGACAGCCTGTCCAACTGTTCCTTATCAGCCATTTATTTGGAGTGCTTGGTTGAGTGCTTAAGCCACTTTCCGAGTGCCTAATAGTCGATGTCATTTCCCCCACTCATCACTGCTTGGATATATAAGGCTTGGGCGAGAACATTTATTCAGAGAAGTTCATTGATGGTGTCCTTTGTACTCTCTCTATGTCGACTGCAATCATGTATTAAAGATTCTCATTTGTATGTTGAACCTGAGTGGAAATTGAAGTTTAATGCACGATAATACATAAGGCAGGTGCTACATAGTTAAAGTTTACTAATTAATGAGAATCGGTCAAAGGTCGGATCAAGCCATGAATATTTTGGGCAATTAGTGTTGAAAAAACGCTTCCAGGACACTCCAAAATGCATCATCACTGATATGTGAACATGAAAACCTTTGGCAAATTGAGAAATGAAGACACCAGACTAATGTTTACCTGCTTTTGTCTGAAAAGCCTGAAATAAGGTATTTTTAGTACCATATTTTCTGGATTCGTTTAAATATGAATGCATGGCCAGCCATTAATTTCTTCCCGAATTTGACCGTTGATTTGATTTTCCGATCTCCCTGTAAAATTCCAAAAACGACTCAAATCCAGAATGGCTCTTTGCATCCCTCCTGTATATGAGCTGTGTTGAAGCATCTTTGTGCCAAATATAATCTCAATATCTACTCAAATACAAGATACACGATTTTTAAGTTCATCTTTGGCCTTTTAAAATCAGAACCAGGGTCTAAATTGAAAAAGTAAAAAGGGCTTTTGGTGGACTGAACCAAAGTACATCCATGCTCGATATAAAAAAGAAAATGGGGTTCAGAGTGGGGAGGACCCCAATTCTCTCTCTGTAAACACAGGGTATGTCAACAAAAAGGTTAACCGCTTCAAATGACCTTTATAAATTTAGTCATTACCTTAATTTTCTTTGTTTTGTCGGAGTGATCAATGATCTTTGGAGAAGTCATTCAAGCATAACCGAAGTATTCCACGGAAAAAAAGTTATGTTTTCTACGGAGCAAAGAGTAGACATTGTCAAGTGGTATTTTGAGACCAAATCAATTACTTCTGTCCAGACGAGGTTCTGTACTGAACATGGAGTGCATCCTAGAAACAAGCCAAGCAAGCCAGTCATTTGGAAACTTGTGAAAAAGTTCAAAAGTGAAGGGACGATTCTCCACATTAACAAGACAAGGTCTGGTCGCCCAAGAAGTGTACGGTGTGAAGGAAAAATGGAACGAGTTCATGAGTCAGTCATGCAAAGTCCGAAGAAATCACATCGACAAAGATCGGCTGAACTGGGTCTCACTCCCAGCAGTTTCAGAAGAATAATTAAACAAGGTTTAAACCTCTTTCCTTTCCACATCACAACAACCCATAAATTGACCGATGGGGATAAAGCAGCACGAGTCACTCTGTACGAGATGCTGCAGCAGAAGATGGAGGAAAACCCAAACTGGATTCATGATGTGTGGTTTAGTGCCGAGGCACACTTTCACATCAATGGTGGTGTCAATTCACACAACATTTTCTGGGGAAGTCAATGCCCAGATGAGGTTTAGGAGAAGTCACTTAAGGGTCGGAATGTCACTGCTTTTGTGGCTGTCAGCTACAGAGGTGTGTTTGGGCCGTATTGGTTTGAAAACAAAAACGGAAGAACGGTTCCCATCAATCAAGAACGATACCGGTCCATTGTCAATGTGTTTTACGAAGACTCAAAGCAATTGATGAGCACTGCAGCCCTCCAGCGACAGTGGTTCATGCAAGACGGTGCGACCCTGCATACAGCCAACGAAACAATTACTTTTCGAGGTCAAAAATTTGAACAACGAGTTCTCAGTTTGTGTATGGAAAATGAATGGTCTCCACACAGCCCCGACCTCAATCCGCTGGATTTTTTCCTCTGGGGAGCTTGTAAGGATAACATCTACAAGGAACACCCCAGATCTGAACCTGATTTGAAGGCAGCAGTTGAGGCTTACGTGCAGACAGTCACCATTAAAACTTGCAGAAACGTCATTTATAACTTCACAAATCGTGTGAATGCATGTTGTGTGCATGGAGGTGCTCACGTTAACGCATAATAAGTTTCATTTCTCCATGATTTGGTTTTTCATTTTCCAAGGTAATTTTTTGTTTTATTTCTCAATGTTTTGGTTAATAAAGTTTTGAAGTGGTTAACCTTTTATTGACACACCCTGTATGTATGGCATTGCACCATTCTCGGTTGGAAGGGGTATTACAAGTTACACTAAAAGTTGCCAATTTGGGGGAAATTAACCCATCTGAATTCTGTGGGAATTATTCTGTTCATAAGGACAGCTTTGCTCGTTATCAAAATTACAGAGCAGTGACAAAGTACAAAAAAACTTATCAAATGTATTTGAAAACTCATGAAGAGCAAGCATGAAAGCATGGTTGGACAGTGTATGCCAAAAACAGAAAAAACACGATCAGATATAGAAACGTAAATAATTCCTTCAAGTTTTATCCTTGCAGACCTTGCGTAGAGATACCACGACTGGACTTGCATTTGACATTGTTAAAATTCTGATGGAATGAAACTAAATAAACACATTGCATAGTTTTGTTGCCTTTGACGTGGCACCAAGCCAAATATATATCCAGTTTCGAATGAAAGACAAGACCAAAGATCTTAGAGGTTACCATGATATCATCAAACTCCACAAAAAACAACTCCATTGTAGAGGATGTTTAAAAAGAAAGTACAGCAGAAACTTAACACCTCTTGCACAAAAAGATAAATCTATCAGAGAAAATTTTTTTATTGTCAAATACAAGAAACATATCAGAGATAACAGAAGATTTGATTTCGAAAATTATTTTAACAGTTGCAGCAATTGTATTGCAATGTGGAACTTTTCAAATGACATAATCCATCCAAAAATTATTTGTGAGCATGCAGAGAAACCCCGAGAAACAGCGGCCATTGAGGCATGGTAAAATATATTGTGCATGAGGTAGGATTGTTCGGTAAAATGGCTTACAAAACTTCTATAATAATTCGAAAAAAGATTGGAAAAGTACCTGAGAGAAAGGGGTGTGCTTCTGCACAAAAAAAAGAGTTGGAGAACTTTCTCAACTCGCCGACAGGAATGAGATCTTACAGCTGACCATATTGCAGACTTCCGATGCCGTGGACTCGTGCTAGGCCTGAATAATTGTGAAAGGGCATGTGCTACTCAAACTCTTGACCAATGCGGCCAATGAGTGGACATTTAACTTTGCTTGCTGTGAAGATAGCAGGCTTGGTGATTTATTTAATGGACTTCTGAAATTGGAAAAATGATGCTGTATGTCATTACCAACAAAGTAATGGTGACCAACTATTCGACAAAGGACATCTTGACGACATGAAAATACATAGTTTGCGCAAGCTATTATTTACGTGTAATGTACCAGCAATGGGAAGATCATATCTGGGGCTTGTAAATGCACAGGGTAAGTTTAAAATCAAATTATAAAATCATCACACTATTCATCAAGTTGTGTGGGGAGGTGAGGTTGGAGTTGGAGATGCGAGGGCTGTTATAAATATATTGTTTGTTTGGTTCCAGGTCCACAAGAGAAATTATACTAAATGGGAGGAAATCGACAAGTCTCATCCACGGATATTTCTCAAATTTTCCGTCAGTTTGATTTGCATCCAGGAACACAAGAATTATGGTGAACCATTTCAAAATTGCCAATCTTTTGTTTAAATGCTAAAAATTATGTTGAGACGATTTGACAAACAAATCTCGTCATCGCCACTGGAGGTTAAAAGTGCCCATGAAAGCATAAAGCAAGTCACTGAAAACACACACACACAGAGCATCAACAAAAGTCCTCATTTGTGTTCATACATCATTTTTCAAAAGTCCCTTATTGCTGAAAGCGCGACCCCTTTCTTTGTAGGCAATGGTGGACGCATCCACATATGTTTCGAAACACTCACCGCAGTTCCTCAGCCTGAATAACATGGATAGCCTCTGAAATTTTAGCCTTCAGCTCTTCCATCGCATGGTCATTGTTTGCAGAGAACGTGGTTTTGAGTTTTCCCCACAGATCAAAATCTGGAGTGGTGGAGTTGGGAGAACGAAGTTGCCTAAACAGCGAGAAGTGATGCAATATTCAAAAACTGCACTGACTGCTTGGTTGCATCTTCTGAGTGTGCAATTGCACTTTCTTGCTGCTGCTGAGTGCAGTTGAACATCCATCTTATTTCTCCTCTTCAGTGAGCTTTTTGAAAAACTTCTGGAGAATAGCATGAATGCACCATTCAGGAGATTAAGATTAAGAAACAATTAAAACACAAGAATTTCACTCAGTGCATCATTATTTTGAAATACTCTGAAGTCACCCCTAAATATGACACGTTCTATCATGAAGCATCTGGTGGAACCGATACGACTAAACCTAAAATGACAAACATCGTTCTCCTAAGCTTCTCCTTACACCTTCCCAAAACGATAACAGTTGACGAGGTGAGACACCATGAGATGTGATAATCCGGCTGTAAACACAGGGCGTATATTGAACAAAGGTAATGTGGAAAAGTCCTTTCTTTGGAGGCCAATGTGGTTTTATACCCAATTTGTTAAGGCACAGACCCATGAAAACGTCTTCAATCTCAAGGTACGTAACATTTGGAGCGACTTGTAAAATCTTTGAGGCGAGGTCTGTTGAAAAAACATACGTTGTTCCAGAGCAGAATGGTGGGTACGTGTTTGAAGGATATACATCTTCCGAAACATACCACTTGCTTTTGATGTTGCGTATAGGACTGCAACCTTCCATGTAGAAACCCGTTAAATACTCCGAACGAAGAGGGAGGTCTGGTCGAAGGACAATTCGCACAAGGTTTTCTGGGTTTAAAAACATGTCACTGTCGACTTTGAGGGCGTAACTGTGTGGGAGGGAGGAGGATTAAAAGGGTGGAGAGGGGTGGTCAACAAGAGATAAATTCCATAATTATTGTTGTCATCATCACTACAAATATTAATCTATTATTTATTTATCAGTGCATCAAGCAGAACATTTGCAAAACAAAAAAGCTTCTCAGGAACCCCTCTGTACCGCCGAGATATCCGAATTGTATTATTTTTCACACACTATTGAAAACTTCCATATATCTGTCAGGGTTCGTAGGATAGCTGAGAAATGTGAAATTTTTCTCTCGGCCGTCAGTGAAGCATTCTTGAGGAGAAATATTCCCTCTCCTCCTCGATGGGATGCCAACACACTTTGTTTATTCCTGCATTGTCCAATAAATGATTAGCATTAAACGACACAAATATGTGACACGTGCTAGGGTCAAAATATTTTTGAAGTCTTTGGTATAACCCTGCCAGGACAGAAATCAAACTGCCAACCTACCAGACTCAGAGTGGATGCTCGAACGACCATACCACAGAGAATGGTTAAATATATATTCCTGATATGCAATTGACCAGGCTCGTTCACAAAAATTAGTCATGCTGCCTTATATAGGTCAGGTCAGGTCAGGTATGGGAGCATGTGCCAGAGCAGCACGTCGCTGCGTCCACTTTCCGCCGGTACTCTAAGTGCCTCCGTCTGGCCATCCTCCGGGCAGATGCCTGGCCCATCCCCACCTCCTTGATATGCCGATCAACCTGCTGCAACCACGAGGAACGTGGTCGGCCCATGCAACTGCATGCAACGACACGAGTGCAGCATTTCCACCAGCCTTGAGAAGTTCAGCATGGATGCCACAGATCCCTGGAGCTTTGCTCCGTTTCAACCGGTTCACCGCAGCCTGTGTTTCCACAAACGAAGGTGGACTACAGTTGATTGGAGGGTCAGCAACAGTTATTGTAACACCCCCTGATGTCCAACTCGACAACTGGTGGATCATCCTGGAACAACCGCTCAAAGTAACCGGTCCAGCAGGCCTTCACTTCCGACTACCACCCTCTGCTCTAACTGCAGTACACCGAGGGATGGGCTTGGATGCACGCAATGTGCGAATTTCCGTGTAAGCAGGATGAGAATCACTTGACCACAGGTGATGCTCTACCCCCTCACAGAGTCCTCGCACATAGGCCTCCTTGTCCACCCTTAGCGCACGTACAGTTTTACGCTTCAGCTCCCTGAACAGCTCAGCACTGCCATTCAGCCTGGCCCTGCGACTCTGGTGAATATTATCCAGTGTCCCTTGAGAGACAAAATTCTTCTTTGCCCTACGGTGAGTTCCAAGGCATCCACCGGCAATATCAAGGACGGTGGTCTTGAAAGCACTTCACAACTCTTCAGGACCTCCCAAAGCACCCAGACCCCCCAAATCTCCACTCAGCTTGTTCACAAACTCTTCAGCTACCCTCTCATCTTTGAGCTTGCCAATATCCAGCCTGGGCTGGGATGGTACCATTCTCCTGGATTTAAGGTGCAACTTCAGAGTTGCTACAACAAGCCTGTGGTCAGTATTGAGGAACTGAGCACTCCGGTAGACCCTGCATTTCTGGATCATCCTCCAGCGACCATCAACGAGGACATGGTCAATCTTCTTTGCCACACCACTAGCGTGGGAATACCAAGTCCAGCGATGAGCTTGTGTGCGCTGAAACCATGAACCAGCCACCCTAAGTCCATGACTTCCTGCAAAGTCAAGGAACTTGGTGCTATTCAGGTTCACATTCCTGACCCATCGCAACCAACACACATCTCATAACCACCCCTATCAGTTCCAGTTGATGCACTGAAATCCCCTAGGAATAGAAGTGTATCTCGTTTGGGGCAATGATCAACCACAGAATCGAGCGTGGCATAGAATACATCCGTCACGTTGAGATCAGTCGCCTCAGTCGGAGCATAAACAGAGACAAGAGAAATGACACCCAAGGAGTGACGAATCCTTAGTCTCATAATACGCTCGTTTACCGGTGTTACCTCGATTATCATTGGGGTCAGCTTATTGGACACAGCTACAGCAACTCCTTGAGTATGGTAACCATCAGAGCGACCAGACCAATAGTAGGTGTAACCACCCACCATTATCTCACCGCAATCCGGTCTGCGAACCTCAGAGAGAGCTGCAATACCAATGTCCAAACGCTTGAGCTCAGATGATAATAGAGACAGGTGATCATCCTCTCTTCGAGATAGGACATTCCAGGCACCCACCCGAAGGGACCGCCTCAGGTTAACCGAAGGAGACCGCCGTCTGGTGGACGACATCTCAGCACCACTCCGACACGCTCTCCCGCAATTTGACCCGGAAATGTTACCTTGTGGTTTCCTTCCTATCATCAAAGATTGGGGGTCCTGAAGGCTTTGCCCCAATCCCATTATCCGGTGAGTTGCCCTGCGAAGGGAAGCTGCACAGGAGGTACTCCCATGGAGTGGGTTTTCAGATTTATTTGCGTTTTGCGGAATGAAGGGTTTTACGGTGGCCGGAGTGCAAATCCTGTTACCAACCTCCTAATAAGAAGTAACCCAACTGCAGGAGGACGCCCGCAGACACAGTTGGGCACTAGATATGGATGGCCGTTGACTCACAAGGATCTCCTCCGCCCTTTGACAGGTTTTGTGTTTAATCCTGCTGGGTGTCCATATCCAAACACCCTCCTCACCAAAAAAACCTTGTGGGGGAGACGGTTTAGTCGCCGACAACCCGACCATAGAACAGGTTAGTACAAGTTTACATGATACCTGTGGCAAGTCACAGATCTGATCTGGCCTGACCTGACACATGTACCTTATATCCACAACCTTTTTCTTGCCTTATATACACCACCTTTTTCTTGCCAATGCAGATGTATCTCCTACAGGATTGAATTGTGAACCGATGGAATGTTACCACGTTATCAGAACAACACACACAATTTTAATTGAGATAGAGGGGTGAAAGTTTGGCAATAACTTAAAACCATTCCTGATGTTCCATTACTAGATTCTAAAAATGATGCATATATAAAGGATAATGGGAATCCACACAAGCATCACTCTCAATTAGGATCGTATGATTTGCGATTGCTTTGTGGGACACATCAACAACCAAGACCTTTTTTAGTTGTGACAATTCTGGAGCATCATCTGTAAATGTGGTCTCTGGCTCTGTGGTTATCATCAGCACATAGTCGATTCCCCATTCTTTGAGAGTTGGCCATGTGCCTTGAGACATATCAGGTAAAAGACCCCATTAATGTTGTAGGACCAGGAACTACGTGCCACAATGGATATTTCCATGTGGATTCTGACAAACAAGATGTGTTTGCCACACACCATCCTTCTGCTGCTGGGGGTCAACACAAGCAGAACCAGAGAGGGAGCCTGGACAATTACAATTCAAACAACATAAGCTTTTCTGACGAAGAATAAAAACGCAGATCCTGCTCTGCTCTACAGGATATGACTTATTACAGTGTTTCTTGCTGGTTGACACCATGTATCGTAACAGCAGCAGCAAGTAACAGATTGACAGAATAAAAAATTTGAGAAACAGAAAAATGGACCCTCACCTTGCCTGTGGACAGAAGTCAACCACCCACTGTAGACCCATCATTGTTTTAAGTGTCAGGTTCCTATATGTGTCCAAAAAATCCTGTTGCACAATATCTTGGTACTCCTTACTTTCCTTTTCAATTTCCTCCTGCACTTGGCTGCTTAATCTTCCAAGCAAGAATACACGCGTGATGTTTACCTCAAAGGCATTGCCTGAAATGTTAACCTGGACCCTGTGAACGCCGCCCCAAGTCTTCCGAATGACATTCCGAACTTCCCTTTCTTGGTTTCTCGAAAACACGAGCAAAATCAAAAAGGGGTTTTCGTTTTTGCACTTTTCTTTCTCATTAATGAGGTAGTCATGGTGAAACATAGACTGCACTGACTCAGCATCTGGAGAGTAAATATTCATGAAAAAGGATAATTGATTTTGATTGATAATTGGAATTTTGGATCGTTTCACAAAATCAAAGAGTCGCCATTGATGTAGCGCAAGTGTCACAGATGCCAGTGCCAACAGACCAAAACAAAACATGAGTGTTGCATTTTTTGGAATCCAGAAGATGTTCCTGCTATTCATGGTAGAACGTAATATCACTGTGGAAATTTGAAATACAAATGACTTTGGGTTTTTATATGTGTGGATGACTTTGGGTTCCAAGATGTTCAGAATCTTCTTGGTGTTCAGGTTCTAAAAGAGAACAGAAAAAGAGAGGTTTAGTATTTCACCATCATCATACCTCCAAACAAATGGTCACAAAGGAGTGTTCAAAAGGTTAAAAGGTATAATTATAGGAAGAAACATTGTACAATCACATGATCTTTCATTTATTGATGAACATTCGCAATGGGAATCTTATGTGTCAAACCAGCTGGCAGCTTAAATCAGTTAAATAATGGGTATGTTGTTGAAATATCATGTTCAAAAGCTGATGGGGCGCCTAAGTATTGTTACGGCGGTCATATCGGCCAATCGACCCAGACGCACCAAGCCGAATCGAGGGCCTATTTGCACCTTTACCTAATGTTGCTGAATTTGATTCGTCCAGGGACAATTGAGTGACATGCCAATTTGCTCTTCCCACCAAAGCCACTCAAAAGTGGCAACTTAGAGTGGTTTGTCAGAATCAGTGGGGGAGGGGTTTTGTCTCAGATGCTGATCGTCCCACCAAATCTCTCCATTGTGGTATATGTTAACCAATTGTGGTATATATTAATATATATTAACATGGTTTTACGATCATGGTGACTCAAGAATCTCAAATGAGACCCAGTTCATTCATGTGTGTATTCAGAGGGGAAGGTGGACAGGGAGCACTCAAACATTTTACATCCAAACTTATTCACAAATGTCAGAAATATGCACTCCCCAGTCCTAGTACTGATGGAAGGCCCTTAAATAACTCCTGTTTCAATGGGCCCACAAACACATCACATAAGATGGACCAGGAGAGAGATATGAGATGGAAAAAAATAAACAGGAGCTGGTGCAGTGAGGTTCTTTCTGTGCAACTGTGTCTCTCAGTCCAATCTGAGGAGCCATGCATGTATAGCACCAATGTGCAACCCACTGTAAGTGTTCTGGTGAGAGGTGAGAAACAATTGTGCCAGTACCCAGCTTGGCTCTCTGCGCAGCACATACTAGACCTTGCATCACACTGGATCCACAGAAACTCCTCAGACGACCACCACCCGAACAGACTGACCCCCCTCACCATTGTACGTGAGCGTTCTCGACATATGGGACACCCCGCCTTGTGACATTGCCCGCCCTGTCTGCCCCACAGCAATTTGTGGTGTAATCATAAATGTTAAGGGAATTCCCTCCCCTAAGCCTTGACTCATCCCACGTGTTCTAGGCACGGGTATGCCATGAACATCCTCCTGGTGCCTCTCGGGCTGCGTTTAGGTGTGGCTGGTATTTTGCTGAAAACCAAACTCCTCTTGGACCAGGAGAGAGAGAGAGAGAGAAAGAGATGAGATGTTGCAAGGCTGGATTCACAAAGCACATATATGACAGATTACAAAGGAAAGAAGAAGAAAAAGGGTTTCAAGGGGAAGCGGTTTTCCAAACAAACATTCGGGATGAAGGATGACAGCTTTCCATTGAAATATCGATGCATCATCCTTTATCACAATTAAATTCCCTCACTCTTTTGCTCAACATGTACCTCACTCAATGTGGGAATAACTATTTCCAAGCTCTGAAATATTAATCCCAAGAAGCCATTTCCACAACAATATGATAGATACAGAATGAGAACGGAGGCTGTAGTTTATGATGAGTAATTAATTTTCAAAATGTAATTACAGGTGAAGGATATTAGGAAAGTGGGCAATGATTAGGTGAGAGGAGAGATGAGCAAATAGGAATTCAAAGTACGTCTGAGGGAATATTCGTTGGGGGAAGAGTGAGTTAAAAGACAATGAGACCCAGAGAGTAACCTTCATCGCAGGAGAATCCAATGATTTTGACCACCAATGACATCATCGTTATCAGCCTATGTACCGCATGGGTAGTTCATGCCATAACCTGTTTCATGTTTTTTTTTTTTTCGTTGAGTGGTTTCGGAGAAAAACATTCAAAGTTTTTACTTTAATCCAATATGGCTGCCATACCATGTGTCCAATGACATCAGAGTTATCAACAACATATTCTCTTTGGGCAGTCCATCCAACATTTGAGGTTTCACATTGATTGAACAAGTGGTTGCAGAAAAAACATTTTTAAAGTGAAAATATATGGACACAGTCACAGACAAGGGCATTGCAATCATCTCACATCCCATTCAGGGGGAGACTAAATGACATGGGTTTTCTGGTTCCTGGTTGAGTCATTTCAGAGAAAACAGTCAGAAACGGATGGCTGCTTCGATCACTCCTGAAAATAGAATTTTAAAAAACATAGGGGCAATACCCCCTGAGTGCTCACCTGGTGGTGGCTGGATAAGATAACCAGGGAACCTCTGGAAAGCATAGATGACCCACAAAATATGTAACGGAAAAGAAAGTAAATACCGATGGATTTTATTTTTTAATGCCATGAACAAACTTTGTTCATCACAGGTGATTAAGGTTGTGGTCAAGTTTCATCGGAATTGCATGTGTAGTTTCTGAGAAGAAAGCAAATTCCTATTTTGGGGGCAACCCCCAAAGACCACCTTAGGACCTGATTATTTAATGCCATGAACAAACTTTGGTACATACAGGGTGATGAAGGTTGTGGTAAAGTTTAATCGAAATCCCATGTGTAGTTTCAGAGAATAAATTGTATGTACTGTATTTGTGGACGGGTGACCAGGGCTGGCGCCAGACTATTTTGCGCCCAAGACAAGGCCAGTTACTTGCATCCCCCCCAAAAAAATTGCCAACTTCGATTTTTCGTTTGCGGTACTGGGCTCCAGAAGGTCGTTTTTTATCAGCTAGAGCTCACTGGAAAAAAAACATATAAAAAAGTAAACAGTATTACAAAAAAAAAAAAACAGTATTGAAAGAATAGAATATATAGATAAAGAAAGAAACAGTATTATTAGTGTTGAAAACAAGAAACTGGTTATGAACTAACAATGAACTATAAACTATTATGAACAATGAAATATTATATTTTCCTTTTATTATGTTTTCTTTAAACAATAATTTGCATAAAACTGTGACCTTTAAAGGTCAGTAATGCGCTCCTCTGAGGTCTGCGCCCTAGCTGGCTGCCTAGTTGGCCTTATGGTAGCGCCGGCACTGTGGGTGACACGCCATCCCATGAGCTCCCCGGAATTAAATTCCAGTTAAGCAAACAAGAAAGAGCGATCAGAGTTTGCTGGCCCTTGCCAGGCCTTGTTTTGTGTGGTGTATTTTGTGTGGCAAATAAATGGAAGGATGTACTAAATTAAGGGTTATTGATTACAAATGAAAGAATGCAAATTAGAGGTCTTGGGGTTCTAAAGGGTCTTATTTGTCTTTTGAGTTCTCGGGGCCTTTTTGGGTCTTCGGGTTGTTTGGGTCTTATGGGTCCTCTGGGTCTTATGGGTCCTCCTGGTCTTTTGGGTCTTTTGTGTCTTCGTGGTCTTGGAGCTGTAAATGGTGGAAAGTGTTTTAAGTCTTTAAGGGTCTTTGGGTTCTTAAGGGTCTAATATAATTCATACATAATCACGTTTTGTGCGGACAAACAAACAAAAATACAAATGGACCTGAATGCAACACCCTCTCCTCTCTCGATCGTAATAACCCTGGTTTGAAGCAAAAATGTGCCCACTGCCGATGTGCATAGGCTAGATGTCCACATTGAAATGAAACAAATTTGAAGCCTTATTGCTTTTTATACAAAAAAAATTGAGAATGTTTAAAGTTGGAAAGTTACCACACCAAAAGGCCAGAGTGTTTGAGTGGTGAGATAAGGAACGCTATTAAGGAGAAGCAGAAGTCATTTATTAGGTTTAAAATAACAGGACTGGAGTTAGATTTATATCACCATCGAAGTAAACAGAGGCAAGTGAAGAAAATAACTCGGCAAGCCAAAATAGAGTACGAGAAGGACATGGTTAAGAATATTAAACATAACAAGTCTGAAGACGACGATGGTTCACGAGCGGTATTTGACGATGTAGATTGTTTAAGAAGTCAAGGATGATACAATGTGATAATGTTTGACCAAGTTATAAAAATGATCAACATGATGTGGTATGAGTGACAGGTTATTAGCTGCAAAATGTCGAAAACCCAGTTTCGTTCAACAACTTTAAAAATTTGACCTTTGCATAACCTTTAAAGGTCACAAAACAATGTTGTGGACATTAAAATAAGGAAACAGGATACGTGCTATAGCTTATTGGAGTTAGTTCGTCGAAGAAGGTCGAAAACCCGGTTCGATTCCAACAACTTTGAAAATTTGACCTTTGTGACCTATAAAGGTCAAAGGTCAAGGATTATGACCTTTGGTGCAAAACTTCCTCTGGAACATTCCAGGAACAATATAACGTCATATAGGCTATATGGGCCTGTTGTTGGCTTAGTGGTTAGGGTGGCGGCTTGGAATCCCAGGGTCCTGAGTTCAAGCCCCGTTGGCTGCTGAATTAACACCAGGGGGTTGACTCAGCCTGTCATCCTTCCGAGGGCGGCGAAATGAGTGCCAGTGTACTGGTCCCGGTGTATGCCCCGGTTAGAATAGGTGCACCATATCCCTGTGTGTCGTAAGAGGCGACCAGGGTTGGCGTCAGGAAGGGCATCCGGCCATAAAACATTGCCTCAAGAAAAAGCCAAACCCCTGCACAGCAGGGAAAAATGGCTGTAAAAACGGTCATGTATATATATATATATATATATATATATATATATATATATATATATATATATATATATATATATATATATATATATATATATAGGCTATATGGCATTTCGCACTCATCGGATTATCCATACTTTGATGAAATCAGCGTAAAAACAAACTTGAAGGGGCGCCATGGGCAAGGTGTTCAAGATAGAGAAAAATGGTTTCATGGCTTTAGGTGGGGAATGACCTCAAGATTATGCATAAAAAATATTGTCATCCCAGCTCTCAAAGTTTGGGCGGTCGGATGATTTTTATGTCAAAATTCGAAATTTTCTCAGTTCGTGACCTTGTGACCTTGACCTTGGGATGAAAATGAAAAATCGAGCTCCGTGGGGCTATGGAGGTGCCATTGGGCTAACCAAATACCAAAATCACTGCCAGATTCGACAAACCCTCGGAGAAGATGGATTTTATGTCAAAATCACATTTTTCTAAGTTTGTGACCTCGTGACCTTGACTTTGGGACGAAAATGAAAAATCGAGCTCCATGGGGCTATGCAGGTGCCATTGGGCTAACCAAATACCAAAACCTCTGCCAGATTCGACAAACCCCTCGGAGAAGATGCAAATTGAAATCGGCTACCCCCTAAAAACACAATTCGCAATTTTCTAAGTTTGTGACCTTATGGCCTTGACCTTGGGACGAAAATGAAAAATCGAGCTCTGTGTGGCTATGCAGGTGCCATTGGGCTAACCAAATACCGAAACCCCTACAAGATTTGACAAACCCCTCGGAGCAGAAATTTTTTTATGTCAAAATTCGCAATTTTCTAAGTTTCTGACCTTGTGACCTTGACCTTGGGACGAAATGAAAAATCGAGCTCCGTGGGGCTATGCAGGTGCCATTGGGCTAACCAAATACCAAAACCCCTGTCAGATTTGACAAACCCCCTAGTAGTGGGGCAACTTAGCATAACAATTGTGCATTTTATGAGGAAAGCACCAAATTTGGCACACCAGTAGCCCATCATATTATGAACAGATTTGGATATTGGGCCATCTCAAAATTTTTGATGGCAATGGAAAATGGCTGCCACAGCCATCAGCGGCTGAATTTGAGATGGCCCAATATCCAAATCTGTTCATAATATGATTGCCTACTAGTGTGCCAAATTTGGTGCTTTCCTCACAAAATGCACAATTGTTATGCTATATTTAGCTAAGTTTCCCCACTATAGGAGAAGATGCAAATTGAAATCGGCTACCCCCTAAAAACACATGTTTTTTGGGCGTGGCTCCGCCCATAATGGGCGCTGCAAGCCCATTTTCAGGAAAACACAACTCGATCATAATATAAACCTCCCACCAAAATTTTGTCAGGATCAGATCAAAACCTACGGAGCTATGCTCGGGACAGACAGACAGACAGACAGACAGACAGACAGACAGACATACAGACACACAACAATAACGAATATAGTGGTCACTTATTTTTTTCATGAAAATATTTTTTCGTGAACCAATAGCAAGGCTTTCTTTAAGTATATCAGGGGGGAAAGAACAGGTTAGGACCAGTGTGGGCCCATTGAGGAATAGCACTGGGAGAGTGGTTGGTGATGAAAGTGAAGTGGCAGGCTTAATAAACAGGTATTTTTCTTCAACTTTCACACAAGAACAGTCAGGAGAATTGCCAATCACTGAGAGTATTTATCAAGGAGGTGAGAAAGGGCTTTCACGAAAGATCCAGGTTGGAGTGGAGGAAGTTAAGGAACAGCGAGGAAATCTAAGAGAAGATAAGGCTGAGTCCAGATAATATGCACCTGAGAGTATTGACGGAAGTGGCTGAGCAGGTAAGAGAGATATTAAAGAGCAGCTTTTGGGTCGCTGATGACTTTGCGTGATTCGAAGGTTGTAAGCACATTAATAATTGTTGGGCAATTATTTTCTTACATTTGAAACTCAAAATATGCTGAAATTAACTTTTAAGTCAAAACTTTTGTCAGTGATAGAAAAACAGTCCGGAAGTTACCGAAGATTCTATGATGTCACGTTCTCCGAAAACTTCATGAACATTCGGAAACAGCGTGTAAACAATGGCGAGATGCAAATCAGAGAGTGATTTCAGTGGCGATGAAATGGAGTGTTTTCATTCCGATATTGCCGAGGACGAGTCGGAGGATGATTGGAATTTATACCATGGAGTTTCTAGCCCTGAGTCATATAAATTTGAGCCACTTGCAAGTGCCAGAAAACGGCCTATTTCGTGTACAAGTGGCAGGACTGACTGCCAGCTCAGGGAGGACGGGAACCTCCCGTGGAGCAGAAGGGCGAAAGCTCGCTTGATCATGATTTTCAGTACGAATACAAACCGTGAAAGCGTGGCCTCGCGATCCTTTTGATTTTTTGGGTTTTAAGCAAGAGGTGTCAGAAAAGTTACCACAGGGATAACTGGCTTGTGGTGGCCAAGCGTCAATAGCGACGTCGCTTTTTGATCCTTCGATGTCGGCTCTTCCTATCATTGCGAAGCAGAAATCGCCAAGCGTTGGATTGTTCACCCACTAACAGGGAATGTGAGCTCGCAAGAATAAGGTAAGTTTGGTGCAATTTGAGCTTTTATTCGTCGAGTTATGAATGCTTCAAGTTGAGGGCACCTGGCGCGTATGGCCGCGGGCGCCTTGGCTAGATCTAGGCCGCGGCGCTTTTTCCACAAAGATGAGGTTTAAAAATCATTTTTCATCCCAATAAAGGTGATCAGCACATGCCTGACTTGTTATACTGTTGGATTATGTAAAGATTGTTCGTGAATGGCTGAATATTACGGTTTTATGACTTTGACAAAATAATTTTAAATAATGCCATGAATTCCTGTGGTGAATTGAGATTTTTGCTTCGATCGACGTTGCGAGTTCGTTTTAAAGTCAATTCAAATTCTGTTTTCGGTTTTTGCAGTCGCTCAGGGTGCTTAACACTCGGTAGTTGTGAAGCTTGTAAAATTCCGATATTTTATGAGGTTTATGTTCGATGGCGCGCAGGGCCTAGGGCGCCTTGACTAGATATTAGGCCGCAATGCTTTTTCCACAAAGATATTGTTTAAAAGTTTAAAAGGCAGGGAAAATTCGCCCGTTTTGTTTGTACAAATCTTATCCACTGCCAGCGAATGTTTGATTCCTTCGGGAATCGGTGGGAGCGATTACCCGTTTTCCGGCCATTTTTGCAAAACATGGCGACACGTACGAGGCATGATGTACAAATATCCGAATAACTTTGTTCCACAATCATTCAAAATAAAAAAAGGATAATATAGACAGTTGCAAGCTCAAAAAAAGCGAAAGAACGGCCCGCTCAACTGGGCACTTCTTCAATGAAAGAGTGAGCGTCCGCTTTGTTTTGGAGAACGTGACGTCACCATCCATATATGGCACGCGGCTGTTTTTTTCAACAGCCTCGAGAAATAACAACTTCAGAGTTAAATTTCATTAATTTTCCCAATAGTTAGGCAACCACAATAGTTTGCATCGAACTATTTAATGTACATATAATCATATTGATAAATTTTCAGAACATGTTTGATGACCCGCAACCTGCTCTTTAATGAGCGTGTGAATGGCTGCACGGAGGACGCGAGGGGTTAGTCACTGATGCGTTTGTTATGATGAGAGTGTGATTTAATATGGTTGAATGATGCATGGAATCATGGGTGTGGATATGGAAGGGCATGTTTGTAAGGATGAGCGATTGATGATCGCTGGTTCTTCATGAGGTTCGTGTACTTTGCGCGCTCGAGAAATCATCACACGATGCGCTTGCACCTGTTACGTGTGGGACGATGCCACATTTACAGCCTGCCTTTGTCTTCCTGGTAAACTGGGGGAGGCAAAGGCAGGATAAGAGTTGTGAAATGTGCTACGGGCCGTGAAGATGGGAGGGTGCTCCTTTCAACGAGGCGTTGTCACGTCATTGAGGTTGTTGTCTCATGTGTGGCAAAGTCCTGAACATTGGTCATGGTGTGGGAGATGAGGAATGCTTGTCACCCTCATCCTCACTCCATAATTCACGAGTGCAAAATATGATGCGGAGAAATGCTGTAACAGCCTTCACCGCCCCCGCGGAGGATTTGTCAGTGTGCAGGACGAGCGACATGTATGATCTCGAGACCTACGTGAGCGACTCGTTGCGTCCCCGTGGAGAATCCGGGATAGCCCCAAATGTTGTAATATTGTTGCGAATTTGGAAGCTTACTGCACACAACAGCCAGGTCCTATAGATAAGCTATATAGGTAAGTATGTGTATCTAGTTAGGGTCCCGTCCTATGTTTAATGGGTGATTAATTGTACGTGCACTGCGAGTTATTTTCATAGTTAGGATTGAAATTACCAACAACCACAACAACGACACCTGCCCTTGCTTCCATCCATCGTCATCCACCGGCACCATTGCATGCGTGCGTGTCAGCACGTACGTGGGCGGAGTCCAGTGTGCTAGGCGGGGTTTCTCTGGATGTTGGTGTGCTGGCTTCGCCCAAAATATGGGCACAAGTGTTACGCTCTGACTTTACCCCAAATATGGGCACAAGCGTTTCGTTCTGGCTTGGCTCCAAATATGGCCATAGAGCGTTCTCTCTGCCCAATGAGGGAGTGCGAGCGGGGGATAAGAGAAGCGCGCTTGGGCCAAGTAGTTGTTGTTCAGAGAGAGTTGTCGGAGGAATTGTCTTCTGGTCTTCGGTCTTCGGATGTCTGGTGGTCTTCTGAAGCCAGTCGTCACCTTCCTGGGGTCCCGCCAACAGAGCGTCTTCTCTTGTGGCCATTGACATGCGAGCCTGTCCCACGAGGATCGCCTTCCTGGGCTTGGAGTGCCATTGTGTGGCGGGTTCGAGTCCTGCCACACCGGATCGTCGAAGACCGCACGAGGCACGTCACGGCAGTGATGATTCGCAATCACTGCCGTGACGTGCCTTGACCGTGACGACTAGACTTTAAGAAGGCATTTGATAAGGTACCACATCGGAGGTTGTAAGCCAAAGTGAGGGCTTGTGGAGTGGCTGGTCAGGTAGCTAATTGGATTGCAAACTGGTTTTGTGACAGGAAGCAAAGAGTGGCTGTGAGTGGGAGGATGCCTTGCTGGGAGGATGGAAGTAGTGTGGTACCTCAGGGATCAGTACTCGAACCATTACTATTCATTATTTACGTCAACGATTTGGATAGTGGGGTGAAGAGTAAGCTTTCCAAATTTGCAGATGACACAAAGCTTGGAGTCAAATTTACGTCAACGACACAAATCCTCATGAACTTTAATCTTACTCAACAATGGTCTTGACCTATCCTGGGAAAACAAGTCTGGACGAATGAAAAATTGAATCCTGTTGTCCAAAATTTCCACAACCCTATCATACCATGAACTAAAATCATTTTTAAATAACCTAAACTTTTTACACATTTTACTAGCAAATTCAGAAACAGAATCAACTAGAAGGGCACTCGGTAGAGCGCATACCTCCGCCACATAATGCCAGATCCACGAGAATATATCGGGTCCAATACATTTTTGAAATATAATTCTCTGTCTCTGTCTCTGTCTCTCTCCTCCCCCATTAGCTTTCCCGTCAGTGAAGCAACTGGTTGTATTGGCTCGTAATAAATTAAACTACAGATATTAATAGCAATGTATGTGACCTAATAGAGTGTTCAGATGACATGGTCATGTGGGCCATAATCGTCGCATGTTCAGTTAATGGTGGTATTTTCAAAAGATGCTACGTGACATGGTCATGTGGGCCACAATAGCAGTGGGCCACAATAGTAGCATGTTCAGTTATAAATCACGGTATTTTTCTTCAGAATGAGTGTGTGAGCCAAGACGATGCAATCGATGAGTGCCGTTTCAGTTACCTCCACCGCTGAGGGTGAAGGAGGTTATGTTTTCACCTGTGCTTGACTGTCTGTTTGTTTGTTTGTCGGATATCGCAAAAAATTGTCCGGATGAAATTTGGTGGGCAGGTTGTGTGTCAGACAATGACCAACCAATGAGATTTCGGTGAAGATCCGGATCCGACTATTATAAATTTTTTTACGTGATTCTTTACCATTGAGAGATCGGGATAAACTAATAAATGGCACGATATCTCAAAAAGTTGTGGGCGGATTTGGATGAAATTTGGTTTCCCGGTTGAGTGTGTGACGAGGAAGAAATGTTTCCATTTTGGGGAATATCCGAATCCGGATCTGGACACGAGATTTATTTAATCTTTATTTCAAGGGAATTTTCACCGTTTGAGAGATCGGGCCGAAAACGATATAGAGCATAACATTTCAAAAACTTATTAGGTCAGATACGTCTCGTGGATCAGGTGTTGCGTAGCCGAGGTATGCGCAATACCGAGTGCCCTTGCAAAATCGAAGATTACTTCCGAAATAGAATATTTTTCAAGTAAATTGCTCAGTCGATTTTGTTGTTCTGTCTATTTGTCTGTCTGTCTGTCTGTCTTTGTCACCTACAAGTCACAGTTTTAAACCGATCTTCACAAAGCTTCACCACATGGTAGAGTTTGTCACAAGGAAGAAGCCTATTGTTTTTGAGGTCAAAAGGTCAACATAAGCCAAAGGGCAACGACTTCGATGGGGTTTCTAACATCCTCAATTTTCATCCGATTGACTTGAAATTTGAAGAGGATTTATATTTCAAGTCAATGAATTCAATTAGCCAATTATTTTTTGAGGTCAACATAGACCAAAAGGTCAACAACTTGGGTGAGATTTCTAAATTCCTCAATTTTCATCTGACTGACTTGAAATTTGAAAAAGATTTCTATTCCATGTCAATGAATTCAACCAGCCAATTATTTTTAAGGTTTTGCAAGTATCATGTTCTGAATGATGTCTTCTTGTTTGTTACTGGCAAAATCAAACATTTTTCCAAGTATATTGGTCAGTCGATTTTGTTATTCTGTCTGTTTGTTTGTCTTTCTGTCTGTTTGTCACCTACAGGTCACAATTCTAAACTGATGAAACTTTACCAAGTTGCAGAGGTAGTCTCAACTGAGAAGCCTGTTGATTTTGAGGTCGAAGGTCATCTTGAGGTCAAAGGTCATCTTGAGGTCAAATTTCTGAAATCGTCAATTTTTATCCAATTGACTTGGAAATTCAACAGCAATTGCAAAGTACATTACTGAATTGGGAAACCAACTATTTTTGAGATCAAATGGTCAAAGGTAAACTCAAGGTCAAACTTCTAAAATCATCAATTTTCAACTGAAAAATCAACTTTCATCCAATTGACTTGAATATTAAACAGCAATTGCAAAGTACATCACTGAAATGAGAAAGCAACTATTTTTGTGGTCCAAAGGTCAAAGGTCAACTCATAGTAAAACTTCTAAAATCATCAAATTTCATCTGAAAAATCGTCAATTTTCATCTGATTGACCTGAACTTTGATTAGGTTGTGAATGTTAATCTTAGTGAAATGGACAATTTGATGTATCCATGGCAATCTTTGAAAGAGGGGGTGGATTTATCAAGTAGCATCATGCTCTGCATGACATCTTTTTCTTGTTTGATTGTTTGTGTGCAGGATATCTCAAAATGTTGTGGACAGATCCAGATGAAATTTTGTGCTCAGGTTGGGTGTGTGACAAGGACGAACCGATTAGATTTTGGTGAAGATCCAGATCCGCATCCAGCTACTGGAATTTTTTTAAGTGATTCTTCACTATTGAGAGATCAGGCAAAAAACGATATTTAGCATGATATTTCAAAAATGTATTGGGCCAGAAATGTTCTCGTGGATCAGGCATTACGTGGCAGAGGCATGTGCTCCAACGAGTGCCCTTCTAGTTTTGAATAGACATTGTATTTATCTCGATTTCTTTACATGGGATTACCAAGTGGCCTCGACAGGCCTCGGGATATGAACATTCGCCTCGAAGGTGTCAACCCTGGCTTTGAGTCCCAACACACCTATAAACTGCCATCCTGGTGCTTCACAGGCAGGGTGATTCATCAATGTGTGTGCTGTCCCTCGGATGGATGTTAAACTGGTTGGCACGTTTTACCAGCATTAGTTGGTGGACATTAGAGATCCCACGATGTCCTTCGCAAAGAGTCGGTGAGATATCACCGGCACCATGAACAAATTCCAAATTCCTGCCCAAACTGCCTCCACTTAGCTGAGCGTCGGGCCTGTCCAGTCACCTCTTGAAAGGCCTGGGCCAAAAAGAACAACGTGGGAACAATTATGGCCGTTAAAGAAAACGATCTTTACAGATTTCTTTGTATCCAATAACGTGTATGATAAGATCAAAATGAAAAGACGAGCTGATCACATCTTTATCGTGCGTTGACGTGTTGGAAGCTGATATTTAAACGGAACGGCAGAAACACAGCTGCCAGCACGAGAAGGTTGAGTGGGTGAGAGGTGTTTTTAAAAAAAAAAAACATTCGGTGTCACCTTCGAGCAGGTGAATTTCGGAACTTGGGACGAAATTGTCAGAGTTAAAGAACACAATAAATAAATAAATAAATAAATAAATAAATAAATAAATAAATAAATGCTCTGAGAGATGAAGAAAAAACAGTAAAAACTTACTGAGCCATTCATAAAACTTAAAAACTTAACGAAACATTCATAAACTTAAAAACTTACTGAAACATTCATAAAACTTAAAAACATTACGAACCATTCAGAAACTTGAAAACTTACCGAAACATTCACACGAGGCTCGGAAATGAACAAAACCCGCAACTGACGGCTCCAGGAAAATCAGAAGGAAATGAAATGCATTTCCGGATGTATATATTTATTTATTACGTCATGAACAAGGGTTACGATGGACGGTGACACCATGGTAACGGAGATAAGTACACGCTGGGTGGGCGTGGGGAAGTGCGTTGTCCAATCACCGAAAAGCATCATGAGACGCTCAATCAGAGAAAACTATGAGCTGTTCTTCACTTCCTGATGAGGTTGTGCAGAAATACCCATTAATTAATTATCTAATATTCAAAAACATCCCAGCCTTTGAAAGAGCAAGAACAGGATAGAGGGACACAACAGGGAGAGGGTGAAAGAGAAGTGTAAAGAGATGCAAGAAAAATGGGATGGACAAGAACAGCAACAAGGACACACACACACACACACACACACACACACACACACACACACACTGAATTTGAGGTTTAAGCATGTATTCTGAGTGGGGGATGATAATGATTTGAACCTGACCATCTTGACACTGAGCATTTAAAAAATGAAACTATGCAATTATGACAAACTCAAACGGCACTCGGGAGATCGCACACCTTCCCCCAGGCTGAACAATTTTTGTTTTGTAACTCTCTGGGTGGATTAAATTTGCATCGGGATCTGAACCAAACAATCAGGTTGTTCTTGTCACCCACCCAACTCATGCACGTTGTTTTGCATGAGTCCACAACCCAACTGGTCCACAATATCTTAAAACATCACGATACCACGAACTGTTAGGCTGAAAAAAATTGGGATAGCGAGAGATGTGTGTACTATAGTAGGGTGATATCAATTAAAACTAGGACACTCGGTGGAGCGCATTCCTCGGCCACGTAATGCCTGATCCACGAGAACATATCGGGCCCAAAACAAACTTCAAAAAAGTTGGAAATTCCCGCCGAACAAAAAACGACTCCTGTGAACAATTGACGACGCTTCCGAACCCCCACGCATGTTTGGCGAACTTTTGGAGCCTAACATACTAATGTTGGACTTTGCCATTTTTTTCGACATTCGCATCCTTCGCGAACCGTTCGCGTGTCCCATGAAAACCCACCTTTAGAGCCAGCGTTCGCTACGCGAGATGCGGCTAAAAAGACATCATGCAGAGCACAATACTTCCATAATCCATGAAACAATTTAACCTCAAAAAGAATTGGTGATTGAATTCAATTACCAAACTTGCAACTCCTCTTCAAATTTTATTTTAAATAAATGAAAATTATCAATTTTAAAATTTGGCCTATGCTGA
The DNA here is from genome assembly GCF_056783735.1 of Eptatretus burgeri. NCBI lineage: Eukaryota > Metazoa > Chordata > Myxini > Myxiniformes > Myxinidae > Eptatretus > Eptatretus burgeri. Next base: position 48,080,321 of record NC_140966.1, read on the forward strand.
CCTTTTGGCCTATGTTGACCTTTTCGTGTATGTTGTCCTCAAAAATAATTTGTGGTTTAATTCAGTGACCTGATCTGAAAATACTCTTCAAATTCCAAGTCAACGGGATGAAAATTGAGGGTTTTATAAATGCCACCTTAGTTGTTGACCTTGGAACCTATGTTGACCTTTTGGTCGATGTGAACATCAAAAATAATTGGATCGTTGAAATCAGTGCCCTGAAATATAAATCCTCTTCAAATTTCAAGTCAATCAGATGGAAATTGAGGATTTTAGAAATACCACCTTAGTTGTTTAACTTGGGCTTATGCTGACCTTTTGGTCCAGGCTGACCTCAAAAAAAAATTTGGCTAATTGAATTCAGTAGTGTGACCTATAAATCCTCTTCAAATTTGAAATAAATTGGATGAAAATTGAGGATTTTAGAAATCTCACCAGAGTTGTGGACCATTGGCCGATGTTGACCTTTTGGTCGATGTTGATCTCAAAAATATGTGGCTGGTTGAATTCAGTGACTTGAAGTATAAATCACCTTCAAATTTCAAGCCAATCGGATAAAAATTGCAGATTTTATAATGCCCTCTTAGTTATTGACCTTTGGCCTATGTTGACCTTTTTCCTCGATGTTGACCTCAAACATAATTGGGTGGTTGAATTCAGTGACCTGAAATATAAATCCTCTTCAAATTTCAAGTCAATCGGATGTAAATTGAGAATTTTAGAAATCTCGCCTGTTGTTGAGCTTTGGCCTATGTAGACCTTTTATTCCATGTTGACCTCAAAAATAATTCTCTCGTTGAATTCAGTGACCTAAAATATAAATCCTCTTCAAATTTCAAGTCAATCGGATGAAAATTGAGGATTTTAGAAACATCACCTTAGTTGTTGACCTTGGGCCTATGTTTACGTTTTGGTCTATGTTGACCTTAAAATTAATAGGTAGTTCAGTTTATCGACATTATGTGCAAATGTTCTTCAATTTTTAAGTCAATCGGATGAAAATTGAGGATTTTAGAAAATTTGCCCAATTTGGACCAAATTGGCCTTTTGGCTCAGGATGATCTCAAAAGTAATCGTTGGTTGAATTCTCTGACCCGATCGGCAAATTCTGTTGAAATTTCAAGTGAATCGAATTGAATTTGAGGATTTTAGAAAAATTTGGCTCAAATTTGCCGATTGGCTTAAGTCGATATTTGGTTGTCGATTAAGTCGATAAGCTAAATTTGGTTCTTTTAAGTCGATAGTGCTAATGTTTAATGAGTTAGAGCACTTAGTTTGGTCATGATCATAAGTTGGAAGTCAATCAGACTTGAAATGGCGTTTTTATCGCAATTTGAAAGTTTTGACCCGACCCCCCTTGACATTCGACCCCTGACCGCTAAGAAGGGTGTTGGTGTGACACCACAATGAGACATATGGTTGGATGCAGAATTGGAAGATACACATTTTGGATTTGGTTTAAAGTCGATACGACCATTTTAGCGGACGTTATTGCGAAAATAAGAATTTCGGTTTTACGGTGACCTTGACCTTTGACCTAGATTCACCAAAAACGACAAGTGTCTAAGTTGGACCATGGCCGACGTCTGTACCCAGTTTGGTCATGATCACTGAAATGGTGTGGCTGCTACAGGGTAAACAAACACACAAACAAACAGACACACAGACCCAGAATGACACACACAACCGACCAACATAATTGCCGAAATCCGAAGGATTCTGGCATTAAGGAAAAAATCACTCATAGAGTGACAACTTGGTAAAACAGCAAAAGTAGAATGCTGCTCGGTGGAGCGCATCCCTCTGCCAGGTGCAACAGTCCACGTTTTGTAGACCACCTGATGGGCTGGATCTGAACCAAAATGTAATCCGCTTGTTCTTGTCACCTATTCAACTCATCCACATTGATTTGTCATCTCTCGTCCACAACTTCTTGAGATGTCGTGATATACAGTGCTCCCTCACCTATCGCGGTTAATGCGTTCCAGACCCACCCGCGATAGGTGAAAATCCACGAAGTAGAAACCACATATTTATTTAATTATCTTAATATATTTAAACGTATTTTAAACCATTTTAAACCATTTTTTTCTGCAATCACTAATCCAGAGAGACAATTAGTCCTGGGGCTGATTCTCAGAAGGGGCCTAAAATGAAAGTTTACTGCACCCCCCTGCCAACATAGGTTTTATGTGTTTTTCTTGTTTATTGATCTATAAGGTGATGATTTTAAAACATTACCCCTTCTAAACAGTTTCCATTCTAAGTTTTTGGGGGCATTTTTGATACCAGGTATACCGCTTTACCACTAAAATAGGTTTTTTGTGCTAGGGATGGGTGGGCATATTACATTGCAGTTAGGTTTGCTCAGAGTGCACATAGACACATTAAATACAAATCCAGGTGTTTGATTTTGTTTTAGGAGATATTTTCGCTTGAAATTGTGCGAAAATAATGTAAAGATTGTGTGAAAATGATTTTTAAAAAATGTGTGAAAATGGTAAAAAAATTGTGCGAAAATTATCAAAATTTTGTTAAAATTATGACAAAATACGATGTTTTGTCACTAACATCATAAACTATTATAGAAATTCGCATTCTAGTATATTTCTTGATGTTGACTGTTGCAAATAGTGTCTGGTGCTTATTCAGTGTGAATTGCATTCGGTGCAGAGTATCACGGCATGTTTTGAGAACTGGATAAACCCTTTCCAATCTGACGAGCAGCTGTGCCATTTGGCTTCTGGACACGTGGCAACCGAAGATGTAAAGCGAGACCTTTTGGATGCTCGTCAAAGAGGCGTAGGATCACTGAGGACATTTGCAGCAGACAGATAAGGGAAAGATGGGACCAAAGACTTCTACGCTACTCTACCACAACTGCAGCTGAAAACATTCGCATCCATGAAGAAGAAGAGACTGGGACATGACACATCGCACGCAAGCGTCCAGAAGTCAACAAGAGACATGTTTGGCTGTCTCCTTGTGATTGGTCAAAGCCATGAACTATCTATGGAGAAGCTTCTGAGTTACCCACTTGGACCGCTCCCACTCTCAATCGCCACGCCAGATGGCAGTCCAGTGAAGACAGTCAAGGCTAAATTGCTCAGAGCACTAGAAGACAATGTGCAACCGCTGACAAGTATCCCCCTGGATGCTACCTGGGTGCTTGACGCAATGGCCATCATCCATTCAGCAAAAACGGCACCAAACATGACATACTCACAACTGGCCTCTTCACTCTTCAACACCATCCCATCTGGTTATCCAGCTGGTGCGCGCAAAGACTGGGTAGTTGACACATACCCTGATATATCCATTAAGATCACGGAGCGCAACCTGAGAAGCGATGCTGGTATGGAGAGCCCAGAAACCAAGATCCGCACAGGAACACAGAAGATTGACCAGCAGCTGAACAAGTCTCTGATGAGTGGATCCTTCAAATGTGCCCTGACAAAATTCCTCCTGAATGAGTGGTCCAAGCCAGAGTATGCTGCGCAGCTGGGCCAACAAGCACTGTTCGTGACAGTTGGAGAGAGGTGCTTCAGGTTGAAGGCCAATGACCAACTAACAGAAGTCCTGAAGGCAGAAGTGACTGAACTGAGATGCACACACGAAGAGGCAGACACCAGGCTTTTGCTTCACGCAGCCCATGCAGCTGATCACGGTGCTCCTGCTGTGATCATCAAGTCCCCAGACAGTGATGTTGCAGTCATTGCCCTTTCAGTCTGCCATCGTATTAGCTCGCAGCTCATCTTTCGCACCGGCACACAACAGCGGACCCGCTACCTTGATCTTGCAGCTATGGCACATACCCTGGGATGCGATATCTGCTCTGCTCTCCCAGGTTACCATGCCTTCAGTGGCTGTGACTCGACCAGTGCCTTCACTGGGCGCGGAAAGCTGTCAGGACTCAAACTTCTAAAGATCAAAAATGAATTTAGAGCCACTATGAACAGCATTGGGCAGTCCTTCAGTCTGTCAGTAGCAGAACTCGCCAGAGGAGAAGAGGCCATCTGCGCCCTGTATGGGAAGAAGCAGCACAGTAGAGTCAACGAACTGAGGCATGAGATGTTTGGCGCGCATACCACAGACCCATGCAGACTTCCGCGCTGTCAAAATGCAGCCGAGTTCCACCTACGTCGTGCCAATTACCAGGCTGCCATTTGGAGAAGATGTCTCGAGAACTGCCCACATGTACCCACTCCACATGGTCATGGCTGGGATGTAGCCGGGAACGAGATCACCATCAAATGGTTGGATGTTTCTCCTGCCCCGACGTCTGTCATGGAATGTGTTAGCTGCCGGTGTCTGCGTTGTGCTGACCGGAGGTGCTCCTGTAGACAGAATCAACTAAGTTGCACCAGAGCATGCAGATGCAAGCCTGACCAGTGCGGAATTCCAAAGAAACTATCGTTGATCCACTGGAATTCGACGATGAGACGGATGACGAATAGCACATTGAACAATTCATATGAATCCAGTTTTTCTTATCAGGTAAGTAAGATTTTTCTTAGTCTATAGGTCTTTTAACCTTATTTTACACGGGGTCTGAAATGACATGGGAACGTGCTAGAAACCTGAAACTTGGCCAGTTGCTACTGTCACATGCTTATTTTATAAAAATGAACTCATTTTAATTTTTGCCTCAACAATGAGCTAATTCTGACGTCGACAATAATTAATTTTGGCGAAATTCCGTGTTTTTGGTTGGTAAGTTTTAGAGTAAGACCCCCCCCCCCCCTCCTTAGACAAATTGCTCCCAAATTTGGTACACGTTTTTAGAAATGAGATAGGATAAACGTCACCAAGTTTCAGTCATACCTCTAACCGTCGCGACGGTATAGGCAGAAAACAAATATGCCCCCCCCCCGTGTAAAATAGGGTTATTATGTGTATTATTCAGTAATAAACATGTTTTTCAGGGTTTCGATAAACGTCCATGCAGGTTTAGTAAAGTTATAATGCCCCAGCACAATACAAAATGCTTCCTGAAACCAACAATATTGTCCTATATGAATGCTACAATACTCAATACTGCAAAAAATGTCAGGTTTTGCCAAAACGTATCACTATATGAAATGGCTTGCAATGGGTCATTTGGACACTTTTTGAAAGGGGTAATGTTTTGAAATCAGATGTCTATAGACGATATAATATGAAAAAACCATCAAACCTATGTTGGCGGGGGGTGCAGCAAAACTCAAAATTTTGGAATCAGCCCCAGGACTAAATGCAGATTCCATCCTAACCATCACCTTATTACGCGACGTTACAACCCTCTTGGCAGTTTTATTGAAAGAAACAGCTGCCGTCGATCTTATATTCTTCTCATCCTTCTTAATATAACGTACCCTAGATTCATTGAGGCCAAAGTGGCGCCCTACAGCCGTGTACGTTCTCCCTTCCTTAAGGCCCAGTCACACCTTGACGTTTTAGCCAGCAATGGCAACGTATCAAAATGTATGTAAAACGCTGGCTTACGTTGAACTTTTGATCCTTTTTTTTCAAGATTCGGACGTATTCATAATGTGTTGGTCGTATGCATAACATATTAGTAATGGACACAGAACGTTTCGTTGTCTTATAGATAACTTATACCAACGAATGCTTAGCCTGTTGTCGGCATTCACAACCTATGCCCAACGATAGTCTAACTTATGCATAGCACGCTGCACGTATTGCCGACGATGACGTGACGTAGCCTATTAAAAGGCTGCCGCACAATGATTCAAACCATAACCGTCGGAGAAATGGAAGTTTCAACATCGCAGTCACACCTTGGCGATCTTGCCAGCGTATGCCGACCTCTGAAAAATGCGTCTAAAACGCTGGCGCTCGTCGAATACGGTATGGGTAAGTTTGGTATACGTGAATAGAACGCAAAAGTACGCTATCATATGTCATAGTAAGTGGAGTAAGTCTTGTAATTATAAACGTGTTAAACATTTTACGACATACTTGCTGTATGAAACACGTTCCGCATGCGATTGGAATAACTTGAACGCACGATATGCCAACATTGTCACACTTCGACAAAAGTTACTTGTAAGTTACTCATAAGTCGAAACACTCAAGGTAATGTTTAGCGTCAGTGTTCCAGACTCCATGTTTTTTTTTTTTCTTCGGTATGACGGTGATGTTGACACTTCGATTTCTAGTGCGTTTATGATTTAAATCGTTGAGCGACAGCCTTTTAATTATATTATATTATAACTGCACTACAAATTGAAGTGTCAACATCACCGTCATACCGAAGAAAAAAAAACAAAAAACAAAAAAAAACCATGGAGTCTGGAACACTGACGCTAACCATTACCTTGACGTGTTTCGACTTATGAGTACCTTACAAGTAACTTTTGTCGACGTGTGCCAACGTTCACATATCGTGCGTACAACACATTACTCATAGGTTAGAAATAAGTGCCGGGTACGCTAAACATTACCTCGACGTGTTTCGGCTTATGAGTAACTTACAAGTATCGTGTGTCAACAATCGCGTAACGTGCCTACAACTTATGGCCAGCGTTATGCGGAACGTGTTAGTCATACGCTGGCATAAGTCTTAAAATTTCAAGCATGGAAAATTTGAGGACAACCGAAAAGTACAACGTTTAAAGCCAGCGTACAACGACGTATGGCAGTGTTTTTCAGCATGCTCTCAATGTTATCAAAACCTACCCGTAACGTATTCGACGTGTACCAGCGTTTTACACAAATTTTCCAAAAATCGGCATAAGCTGGCTAAAACGTCAAGGTGTGACTGGGCCTTTAAGCATGTCGAGAAGTTTCACCTTTTCGACGATGGTTAGAGTCTTCCTTGAGCACTTGGATTCAGGTTCAGAAGACTTGGAAGCCTTAGAAGACTTAGATTTGAAAACCCGCGATGTAGTGAAGCCGCGAAAAGTGAACCGCAATATAGTGAGGGAGCACTGTATTTAGTTTTTGGCCCTATCTATCAATTTTAGAAACTGGGCCTGTGTTAACCTTTTGCCCTTAAAATTAATTGGTGGTTGAATTCAGTGACCTGATATGCAAACGTGATTCAAATGAAAAATTCATTGGATTAAAATTGAAAATTTTCGAAATTTTGCCTATGTTGATCTTTTTGCCCGTGGTGACCACAAACATAATAGGTGGTTGAATTCAATGACCTGATATGTAAATCCTTTTCAAATTTCAACTGAATCAGAAGAAAATATAGGATTTAAAAAATTTGGCCCAAATTGGCCTTTTAGCTTATTTTGACCTTTTGGCCTATGTTTACCTCAAAATTAATAAATATTTTAATTCAGCGAGCTGACATAAAAAATGTTCTTCAAATTTCAAGTCAATCGGATGAAAATTGAGGATTTTAGAAAAATTTTGCCTGTGTTGACCTTTTGGTCTATGTTTTCAACAAAATTAGTAGGTGTTTGAATTCAGTGACCTGATCTGCAAATGCTCTTCAAATTTAAACTTAATTGGATTAAAATAGAGGATTTTAGAAATTTGGCCTATGTTTACCTTTTGTTCTATTTTGACCTTTTGGCCTATGTTTACCTCACAATTAAGGTGTTTGAATTCAATGACCTGACATGAAAATGCTCTTCAAATTTCAACTCAATGGGATGAAAATTAAGGATTTTAGAAATCTGGCTATGTTGACCTTTTGGTCTATGTTGACCTCAAAATTAATAGGTTGGTTCAGTTCAGTGACCTGATATGCAAATGGTCTTCAAATTTCAAAGAAAATGTTATGCCTTATGAACAACACACAAACACACGGCCAATATTGTCAATTTTTACGGGAATCGGCAGATTGGAGTCAGTGTGATTACTGAGTACAGTACGAATTGTATGCAACCCAAAAAACTTGTGTAGCTTTAACCCTTGTTTTGGGGGAATTTCAAAAAGTGATTAAAAAAAGAATGTTGAATTACAGACATTTCAAGATGTGCAAAAACATGATTATTTAAAAACAGCTGCCAATCTTCATGTGAGGGTTAAAAAAAACAAAATTGGCTATAATTTTAGAAAACATGCTAATGTGGCAATCGACTCGGAAATCGTGTTATGTGTAATCAGCTTTGAAAGTCACAAAGAGAAACTCAGGATTCTGAGAGCAACCCGGTTCATATGAAGATGACCAACTGCTTTAGAAATGTCTGCACCTCCATCCTCGCCATACCAAGGTAACGTGTTACCCGAGCATTAATTATTATTGACGTCATATGTTCCAGGTGTACCCAACTCCATTAAAGCATCAGTTAAATTTATTTTTTCACATTTAAAAGGTAATGGTTGGTTTCCCGCTAAGCTTGTTAAATCACCGGGTGAGGGCAAACACAGCCTGTTCTAAGTTCCGCTTGAAGTTCTGCATGGATAGAGCACACAAAAAGAACCACAAAGGCTTACCTTTTAAATATAACTCTTTAAATATGGAAATCAAGCAGAAAAAAAACAAAACAAACTAGAGGGGGAGCACTCGGTAGAGTGAAAAACCTCCACCGCCAATACTGCTGGATCACTTGGGTGAACCTGATATCCCATTCATTGTTGGTCAAAACGGATCAGACTCTACTGAACCACGATTGAATTAACTAAACTAGATCGACGCGCATGTAGAAATAGCAAAAAAATAAAATCGAAATTTTTTTGAAAAAAAAGTTGCAAAATTTCTGGGTTTTTTTTCTCTAACAATTTTTTTTGGGGGGGGGGGTGGAAATCACTTAAAACATGGAGAAATGCAAAAAAAAAAATCAAATATTTTTCAAATAAAATCGAATTTTTTTGGAAAAAAGTTGCAAAATTTTGTTTTTTTTTTCTCTAGCAAATTATTTTTTTGGTTGGAAATCACTTAAAACATGTAGAAATGCAAAAACAAAAATTAAAATATTTTTTCAAAATGGCCGCCATAGCGGCCATATTGGACTTTGGACCAAGTCCAAAATCTAATGGCATGATCCTTGGACCATACCTAATCCCCCCACAAAGTTTCGTCGAAATCCGTCCAGGAGTTTTTCGGTAATACTGTTCACAAACAAACAAACAAACAAACAAACAGGGGTGAAAACAGTAACCTCCGTCCATCTTCGATGGCAGAGGTTAAATATTGTTGTGGGCCGAGGGTCGGTGGCGAGAACGACCGTTAGGTGGGGAAGTTTATGCAGTCTCCCACAAGACTCCCCGGAATTTATCGGCCGTCTCTCCAGATAACTACAAAGCCGGCGGGTCGATTAATCAACCGTGAAACGCCAATATCTCGACCGCGTGAGTGTAGGGTTATTTTTCTAGATCCAAAGTATCTAAGTATCTACGCAATCTTGTCTACCGTGGATCCACGCCCTCAGAACGTCTGGCCGAACCGGATCACTCTTCCAGCTACGGTAGAATATCAACTTCCAACTACCAACTCCGGCTCGGATGCAGTCAAGCGGGCCTGCCCAGGACGTTCCGGCTCGGATTAACGGATTATCGGGGATGAAACCCAGTCTGAACTCAGATACGAACCATGCTGGACCAATGTAAGAAGGGACAAAAACGGACTGGGAACATTTCTCATAAATTTATTAACAGTAAATAGAAGACAAGAGAAGCGAGACTTAAAGCGAATATTCAATGCACGTATTTACATTGGGAAAAAACACTTATGCAGTTCTACTTACAAGACGGGCCCAACACACTCAGACACACAAACACAAATGAAAAGAAAACCCAAGGTGCTTTATTCGACCTTCCAGCCAATGAGTGAGACGAACTGGGGGTCAGAGTTAGGCTTGTACCAGGTCGTCGGAGGGAAGGTGCACTTCACGATGCGGCACCTAACAAAGGTCGTTGGTCCGATCCCCAGTCGAATGTGGGGGACTCGAGGCTCGTGGCGGAGCTCGGGTGGCGAATAATCGGGGTCCGCGGAGGGGGTCAGGGTCGCTCTGTCCTTCCTTTTGGAGGGCCAGCAAAAACCCCTTCATAACAGCAACGTGGACCTCCTGTGACCACCCCTCGTAACCACCCCTCATAACCACCCCTCGTAACCACCTCTTCATAACAGAAAAAACCCTTCACCCACAGAACTCCTCTTGCACTGAACTCTCGGGCAACCCACCAACAACGCCTCAGAGAGTGCTCTGGAATTTATGGACCTCCCTCAGTGGAGAGGGGCCTTTTGGTGAAACTGACGTCACTGTTTGCCCTGATTGGACGGGGCTCCCATGGGTCCGCTCTTTCTGGGCGGGGTTTCATCCACGCGGGGAAAACCCCGTCCCCCTCTCCACGCGTGCCCGTACTCGTCAAAAAGAAGTGACAAAGTTTGTGGAAGCCGAGAAGGAACTGTCAGAGATTCTGCCTCGGACAGCGAGTCGCCTGTTAGGCGAGTGAAGCGCTTGTTTAGTGGTGTTGTCGGTTTGTTGGATGGTTGGATTTAATAACCTAACTAAAAGAAATCGTAACAAACGTTTTTGATCCTCCCGCTAGACTAGACAAAAAGAAGGGGAATCTGACTACACACATACTTAATGGAATTACTGACTTTTGGGACCTGAATATTGAGTGCTCATGGTTTCCAGATCCGTAACAATATAATTCAAAGATATAACAATCCAAAGTGACCACAAAATGTCGGCACACGCTTTTCACAGCTCAAACCAACATTATATTAAGGAACTCCAAACATGAGGTCGATGAAAGTTTTTTTGTTTGTTTTTTTTCTTTTTTTTAATGCATGAATGTTGAAGTGACGGGTAGTTGATGAAAACACATCGCACAAAAAGTAAAAGAAAGTGACATCGTCTAAAAATGAAATTGTACAACATTTTCAGCCGGCAAGGCACCAACCACCCTGGAGACCGCCCGCCATTACTGAGCTTGGTCGATGTCACGTGTACGTTATTTTTTTTTAATGATTTCTTAATATGTATCGATGTTGAAGTGACTGGTCATATAATGGAAGAACATACAAAATGAGAAAACCTTGTGGAAAATAAAATTTCACATTTCCAGTGAGCCAGTGGCAATCACCGAACCGTCATATTAAACATACACCTCCCGGAGATGTCTGAAATGTCAAATATGTCCGAATTGTGTCTCAATGATGAACAGATTGTAAAGAAATCGTTGCGGCCTGTTCCAAGTCAAGGCATGGTTGAGCAGGCCAAAAAAACATGGCGGCTTCAGACCCCAGCAAAGTTACCGGGGAAACACCTGAAGACCCCAGAGAGCGAGGTGGCCGAGGATCGCCTGATGAAGTGTATAATTAAATAAGGCCGTTAATTATCTTCAAAAGGGGTGTTTTAATTAACCCAAACACCCAATTTTCACTCTTGCACTTCCTTGGAGTTTTATTTGTATGCATGCAAAGTTTCAGGATGTTAGGTTTTATGGTTTTGTAGTTATGGAGGAGATACACTGACTGACACACACACACACACACACACACACACACACACACACACACACACACACACACACACACACACACACACACACACACACACACACACACACACACACACACACACACACACACACACACACACACACTTTTATTAGCACAAGAAAGATTGGAATGTAGATACAAACGGCACTGGCGTTGACTCTCAATGTGAGTGACAGCGTTTTGCGGGACATGTACCGCCTCCTACTGACATTCATCAGAACGAGAGTGCTCATGTTAAGTTTCCGCAAGTTGCCGAACGGCTCACAGGATGGCCAACATTCGAGGGATGCACACTCGTCTCGAAGCCGTCTCGCCCGGCCCTGGGTTCGAATCCAGACCCAGCTATAAACTGGCATCGTGGTGTTTCTTCGGCTGGGCGATTCATCAATTTGTGCGCCGTCCCTCCGATGGGCGGAGGAGGAGGAGGAGGAGGAGGTCCTGTGAGCTCGTTGTTGGCCACGCCCTGATCACGTGGAAATTAGGGGGCGGAACCTCAAGGGCCCCGCCCAGCCTGACCAAGAATCATTTCCCTGATTCTGAATGACGAGGGAAGGAATTTTGTAAATTCCTCATGTTCCTTGGTAGTTCCGGGTTTTCGAGGCGATAATGCGGCTCTTCGGGAATCAAAACGATGGTAAAAGTAAAACCGTTCTCTCCACCGTTTGTGAGAATGTGTCCGCTGTTACATGTGTTCACGAGTAAACGAAAACATGTTCGTTGTGGAGTTGGGCAGCGGGCCGAGTGAGCGACGTGTGAACTGTGACGAGTCATTTCTGGGATTTCCAGCGATGCGGAAACGGCTCCTTGTGTTTGTTGCCCACTCGACAACTTCCTGCATCGAGCACAATGCGTTGTCATTTCTTGTGGACGAAGGACTGATGTGAATCACAAAAAGGCAAGGAAGTTAAAGGGTGAATTACATTTTGTTGTGTTAAACAGTGTATTTGTTTAGGCGAAGATTTACTTCGTAACCGGCTGTTTAAATTCACCAAAATTCGGACAAACGTCGTGTGGTTATGGAGTCCCCCCTCACCCCCCTCCCCTCACCCTCCTCCCCTCACCAACCTCCCCTCACCCTCCTCCCCTCACCCTCCTCACCTCACCATCCTCCCCTCACCCTCCTCAACGTCGTGTGGTTATGGAGTCTCCTCTCACCCTCCTCCCCTCACCCTCCTCCCCTCATCCTCCTCACCTCACCATCCTCCCCTCACCCTCCTCAACGTCGTGTGGTTATGGAGTCTCCCCTCACCCTCCTCCCCTCACCCTCCTCCCCTCACCCTCCTCCCCTCACCCTCCTCCCCTCACCCTCCTCCCCTCACCCTCCTCCCCTCACCCTCCTCCCCTCATCCTCCTCACCTCACCATCCTCCCCTCACCCTCCTCAACGTCGTGTGGTTATGGAGTCTCCCCTCACCCTCCTCCCCTCACCCTCATCCTCCCCTCACCCTCCTCCTCCCCTCACCCTCCTCCTCCCCTCACCCTCCTCCCCTCTCCCTCCTCCCCTCTCCCTCCTCCCCTCATCCTCCTCACCTCACCATCCTCCCCTCACCCTCCTCAACGTCGTGTGGTTATGGAGTCTCCCCTCACCCTCCTCCCCTCACCCTCCTCCCCTCACCCTCCTCCTCTCACCCTCCTCCCCTCACCCTCCTCCCCTCACCCTCCTCCCCTCACCCTCCTCACCTCACCATCCTCCCCTCACCCTCCTTAACGTCGTGTGGTTATGGAGTCCCCCCCTCACCCTCCTCCCCTCACCATCCTCAACGTCGTGTGGTTATGGAATTCCCCACCCTCCTCAACGTCGTGTGGTTTTGGGGACCCCCCCCACCCTCCTCAACGTCGTGTGGTTATGGAGTCCCCCCCACCCTCCTCAACGTCGTGTGGTTTCGGAGTCCCCACCCCCACTCTCCTGAACGTCGTGTGGTTATGCAGTTCCACCCCCCACCCTCCTTAACGTCGTGTGGTTATGGAGTCCCCCCTCACCCTCCTCCCCTCACCCTCCTCAACGTCTTGTGGTTATGGAGTTTCCTCCCCCCATCCTCCTCAACGTCGTGTCGTTATGGAGTCCCCCCCACCCTCCTGACCGTCCTGTGGTTTTGGTGCCCCCCCCCCCTCAACGTCGTGTGGTTATGGAGTCCCTTCCCTCAACGTCGTGTGGTTATGTAGTTCCCCCTCTCCCCCCACCCTCCTCAACGTCGTGCGGTTATGGAGTTGCCCCCCCCTCCTCAACGTCATGTGGTTATGGAGTTGCCCCCCTCCTCGACGTCACGTGGTTATGGAGTCCCCCCCTCCTCGACGTCGCATCACCGTGGAGTTCCCCCCTCCTCGACGTTGCGTCACTGTGGAGTCCCCCCCTCCTCGACGTCACGTCACCTTGGAGTCCCCCCCCCCCCATTCCTCGACGTCGCGTCGCCATGGAAAATACTGCATCTTGTAGTTTTTGAAGTGTTGCAACTGTTTTCCCAATGTTGTTCATTGAGATAGTTACCTCTGCCACCGAAGGTGATATGAGGTTGTTTTCAACCCTTTCTTTCTATTTGTCTCTTTGTGTGCAGGATATCCCATTTTTTTCACACTTTTTGTGGATAAAGGATGCAGAAGTAGAACGAGAACGGCAGGCACTTGGAAGAGTGGCTCCTTCCAGGCTGAACAGTTTACGTTTTGTATCCCACTGATAGGCCGGATCTGGATCCTGACCTGAACCAAAATCTAAATTGGCTTCTACTTGTCACCTTCCAAACTCATCCACCTAGTTTTGTCATAACCCATCCACAACTCTTTGAGATGTCATGCTATGTATTGTTTTTGTCCTTAACTCTCAAGGGTAAAGAATCACTGAAAAAATTAAAAAATTATCAGATTCGGATTTGGGCTTTCACCAAAAATGAATCAATTCGTCCTTGTCACACGTCCAACATGTCCACCAAGTGTCATACAAATCCGTTTATGACTTTTTGAGATATCCTGCCACGCTTCGTTTTTGGCCCCATCTCTCAATGGTGAAGAATCACTTTAAAAATTCTAGTAGCCGGATCTGGATCTTCACCAAAATCTCAACAATCTGTCTTTGTCACACACACTCAACCTGCCCACCAAGTTTCATCAGAATCCATCCATAACCTTTTGAGATATCCTGCTCATAGACAGACAGACAGACAGACAAATAGGGGTGGAAATGTTATCTGCGTCCACCAGTAATAAATGGGTCCAGAATTTTAGGCAGAAGTTGAATCAAATGGAACACCAAATACTGTATTGGAGTCATCAGAAGTAAACAGCACAGATGGAGTCATCAGGAGGAACGTGGATAGGATTCGGGTTTCAGCCGCAAATCCACAACCCTCAAACCCATCCAGGCGCAGCCAAATTAGCTTCTCCCTAAGGCCTGGACAGATAGACAAAGAAGAGAGAAATAAAGAGTAAAAGAGATAAAATAAAGTAAAGAGCAAGAATTAGAGTGAATAAAGAGAAGTGTGAAAAGAACAAAGATGCTGGGAAGAACCCAGACAGATAGGTTTCAGCAGTTGCTCCCCTGACTCAAACCTACACAACATGGCAAAAAGTATGTGGACACCTGCTCGTCCAACATCTCATCCCAAAATAATGGGCATTAATGAGGAGTTCCCCCCTCCCACCCCCTTTGCTGCGATAACAGCCTCCACTCTTCTGGGAAGGCTTTCCACTACATGTTGGAACATTGCTATTGCTGCATGGATTTGTTTCCATTCAGCCACAAGAGCATTAGTGAGGTCAGGCACTGATGTTGGAAGATTAGCTCTGGCTTACAGTCGGCGTTCCAATTCATCCCAAAGGTGTTCATTGGGGTTGATGTCAGGGCTCTGTGCAGGCCAGTCAAGTTCTTCCACACCGTTCTCGACAAACCATTTCTGTATGGACCTCGCTTTGTGCACGGGGGCATTGTCGTGCTGAAACAGGAAAGGGCCTACCCCAAACTGTTTCCACAAAGTTGGAAGCACAGAATCGTCCAGAATGTCATTGTATGCTGTAGTGTTAAGATTTCCCTTCACTGGAACTAAGGGGCTGTGCCCGAACCATGAATAACAGCACCAGACCATTATTCCTTCTCCACCAAACTTTACAGTTGGCACTATGCATTTGGGCAGGTTGCGTTCTCCTGGCATCCGCCAAACCCAGATTCATCCGTCGGACTGCCAGATGGTGAAGCGTGATTCATCACTCCAGAGAACACGTTTCCACTGTTCCAGAGTCCAATGGCGGTGAGCTTTACACCACTCCAGCCGATGCTTGGCATTGCGCTTGGTGATCTTAAGCTTGTGTGCACCTGCTCGGCCATGGAGACCCATTTCTTGAACCTCTCGACGAACATTGCTTGTGCTGACATTGCTTCCAGAGTCAGTTTGGAACCCGGTAGTGAGTGTTGCAAACGCCGACAGATAACTTTTTCCGCACTACATGCTTCAGCACTCGGTCCTGTTCACTGAACTTGTGTGGCCTACCACTTCGTGGCTGAGCTGTTGTTGATTCTAGTCGTTTCCACTTCACAACAACAGCTGTTTGACGAACTGACTTGTTGGTAAGGTGGCATCCTATGATGATTCCATGTTGAAAGTCACTGAGCAATTCAGTAAAGCCCATTCAACTGCTAATGTTTTTCTATGGAGATTGCATGGCTGTGTGCTTGATTTTATACACCTGCCAGCAATGGGTGTTTGGCTGAAATAGCCGAATCCACTAATTAGAACGGGTGTCCACTTACTTTTGGCCATGCAGTGCAGCAACAGGTACAAGATACCAGTGGTCCCTCAGTAGGGAAACACAGTCCACACGTCATCAGGATATGGTACAAACATAATTAAACAGAAGACCAAATACTGCATTGGAGTCATCAGACAGAACCCGAAGAAGTAAAAAGCAAAGTTGAAGTCATCACGACGAACCTAACTGTGATCGGAATGGTGCGTGATGTGTTTTGTGATGTCACAACAGAGTAGTGCAGCAGAGGATTAAGTATGTTGTGTGGATTAAGCTGTGCTGATGTGATATTTATATGTCCTGATTCTGATAGGTGTGGTTCTTCTTCAGTGTGAACGTGATTTAATTCAACCACCATCAACATAATTTTAATATTACTCAAAAAAAATTTTTTTCACTTCTATTACTCCCACATTCCCACCCTCACCACCACAACCTTCCACACAGGTAACAGAGCACACACTGCTTGGTATCAAGAGTGCTGAGAAGGAACTTCACACAGGTGAGATGGGCAAAATGGCCTTTTTCTGTTCTTCATTAACGATGTAACTAACTTTTTGAATGTCTCGGTCGTCAAAACATTTAGCAACTATTCCTTCCAAAAAAAGTGACTTCATTCCTCATATTTCAAAACTGACTTCATTCCTCATCAAATGTGCATCTCAGGTGGATCACTTAAAGACCTGGACCTGTTGGGGATGTTGCAACCCTGCCTGTCTCTTGAGGCCAGCATTGAAATCTGATCTGCCCATTACAGGTCTGAGCTGAATTGAGGCAAAAACTGGATCTCTGTAGTATCTCCAAATATATCATTTAAATTTTTGAAATTACGAAAGATCTTTATTTGAAAAATGAAACACAATCTGGATGTCTGCAATCACAAAGCGATCACCAAGGTTAAGCATCCCCCAGCTTACCCTTGGCCCGCGATCAAATGATGGCCATATTTTTTTTTCGGACCGCCGTATTACCTTGACTTTCATCATTTAGAGATTAGAATGTAAATGAATAAAATGTGTCCCCCATCTACAATTTATCCATAAAACTCGACATCGTAAAAACCTGAGGGAAATTTTTTAAGTTAAGATAAAAAATGTGTTTTTTGTTAATTCGGTCACAATCCGAAAAAAAAGTTGGTCAAGAACTAATCAAATATCAGGTGTACAATTTCAATGCAGGTGCACTATTATGATGCAAGAACATCTTGGAAGGCCAAGCAGTCTTTGAAATTCCACATTGGCAAAATTGAACAATGATGATAAAAACAACGCGTGCTTTGACTGCCTTGTACTTTTTAGACCACCATTTGATCTTGACCTTGACCTTTAACCCGGAGGGGTATGATGTAAATTAAGCTTAAATGCAGTTTGCTCTAGGCTATATAGAGAGGGCAATTTTGTTCTTATCAGACAAACCTCAATCGAGTTATGGTGTAAAATGTTAGTCTATAATTGGGTCATGACCTGAAAAATTAGGTCAAGTCAAAAATTATCATCCCCACATACTTTGCATTCCCATTATTGATGCAAAATATTTCATTCCAAAAGTCCCAACCAACCCTGGGATATAGCTGGGAAATTGGAAGTGAAGGACGAAAGAGAGAAAAAAATAACACAACGTACTCCTTGGGGTCTAAGAAACTCTGTGATACAATAGAAAATTGGGGTGCTAATTTTAGAAAAAAAAACCTACAATAGTTATAAGCCTCCCCATATCCTATAGGGGGAGGCTTAATTACATCCTCCACTGAAGGTGGATGGAGGTTATGTTTTCACCCATGTCTGTCTCTGTCTTGTTTGTCTGTGAGCATGATATCTCAAAACATTATGAACGGATTCGGATGAAATTTGGTGGATGAGTTAGGTATGTAACAAAGACAGATTGTTGAGATTTTGGTAAAGATCCAGATCCGGATATATATATATATATATATATATATATATATATATATATATATATATATATATATATATATATATATATATATATATATACACACACACACACACACACACACACACACACACACACACACACACACACACACACACACACACACACACACACACACACACACACACACACACACACACACACACACACACACACACACACACACACACACACACACACACATGATGGATGCATATGGAAGAGCGAGAACAGAATGGAAAGGAATACAATTGAAATGGGGAAAACAATGGAAAGGAGGAATCCACAGCAGAGTACAAGTGAGAGAGAGATGAAAGGGAGGGGAAGAAGAGCACATGGGGGTCAACAAGCTACACCCAAGTTGAATGAAACACAGCAAAAAGTGGAAGGGGAAAGCAGGGATGAAACAGAAAAGGAATAAAACCAACCGACAACTAACAAACGAAAAGAGGTGAGTGAGAGAGTGGGTTGGGGGGGGGGAGGTGGTGGTGAATCGCAACAACCTGGAAAAAGGAGTGCTTGAGAATGGGGTCAGTTTGGGGTAGAAGGGATCAGGAGTAGAGGTGGGGGATGAGCTGAAAGTATAGGTTGGGGATAACCTGACGTCCTGGTGAACAGCTGTTTTGAAGCCCTGGAGGGAAGAATGGGATTGAACAGATTGGGGAAGTTGGTTCCACAGGCGAGAAAGAGAAACAAAGTGGAGGTGAGCAGTGAGCCTGAATTTTGGAAGATTAACAAGAAGCGGGTTACTGGCAGACTGTGTGTGTCTAGTCCTACTTGGAACAGTTGGTATTGCAGAACCTGGTTGTTTTCTCGAAACTGCAGCCCTTTTGTATTTGAAACAAAATTTCAACATCAGCAATGTCAAAATGTTTTGCATACACTCATTCATGTGCATTGTGTATCACCATTGATTAGATGAAAATCTGTTTCTGGATTCTATTGTGCCGAGTATATAACAACTCTTCAAGCAATTTAGGATTTTACTTCTAAATTTTTTCAATACATATGTACTGTTTCTTCTGCAGTTGAAAGTAGTAATTTGATTGGTCTGTTTGATGATCCCCTCTGAAGATTAGTTTGTCTTCCCATAAAAGGCTTCTAAAGCTGATGTAGGCTGACCAATGCTGCAGTTAGCATTGTCGCAGCTGACACTTCTTCGAGCAGAAGGCAGTTCTGTCTATCACGGACAGCAACCTGAGCCAGAATCATATAATTGTATTTAGTTTTGATTATACACTATATATATATATATATATATATATATATATATATATATATATATATATATATATATATATATATATATATATATATATATATATATATTTAAAATCGCTGAAATAACATGGTTATCTAGTAAAATGTGAAATATTCTCTGTGCTATACTTGTTACCCATTATTCCTTTCATGTCCTCTGTAAGCGGAGTTAGATTTGTGAAGTTTATTGCGGCAGCTTGGCAAATGTCTAATATGCATTTTGTCTTCATTCAGGTACATCATGGCAGTGAGGCCAATCATCTTTATACTCTACTACTTGTTCATTATACCTGCCCAGCTGATAGCAGCACAAAGGTCTTGCTTCAATTACAGTCGGACCTATGATTGTTCCTTTTCTAATTTGTTGGTGTTCCCAAAAGGAATCCCCAAAAATACTGAGTGGGTGCGAGTGACATTCACCAAGTTGACTGAAATTCCAGCCACAGCATTTCGAGGTCTTCCAAATCTTTATCAGCTTTGTCTCAACAATAATAGATTATCAAGCCTTCCATCTGACATCTTTGATACTCTGTCCAACTTACAAGCACTGTCTCTGCAAAATAACAATCTGCATTCCATTCCTCGAGGTCTTTTTGATGGCCTCGTTGATCTGCAGAGAATACGTTTGTATGGAAACCCCTTGAACTGTAGCAAATGCTCAATCCTCTACCTCCGAAATTGGCTTCGACAAAATGAGGCAGTTGTTATTGATGGAATTGACCAGGTCTTTTGTTCCAATTCTAAAGTTCCAGTGGTTAGTATTCATGTAGAAGATCTTGAAGACAACTGTTTCATGGAGGACAATCAAATGCGCACAAATGCTTGTAGCACATGTTTATGCAATGGCACACTTGTTGACTGCAGAGATAATGTGCTTACCACAGTGCCTTCAAGCATTTTGAACACCACAAAAACCCTCATTCTTCAACAAAACATGATTGAACAGCTTTCCATCACAGCTTTTGCCAACCTTGAACATCTCAAGTTTCTTGACCTCAGTTGGAACTATCTTCGTTCTCTGCCTCTTGGTGTGTTTGACCAGACGCTCAGCCTTCAACATCTTGATCTTCGTCAAAATGAACTACAACAGCTTCCTGCAGGACTTTTTGAGCATACACCATTACTCCACACATTGTCTGTATCACACAATCTTCTTTCATCTATTCCTTCACACCTCATTGACCACCTGAATCATCTGAAGTCATTGTCAGCAAGAAGAAACCCTTGGGTTTGTGACTGCAACATCGTCGGTTTTAGTCACTGGCTCCGAATCCATCGCACTCAAGTCCGTCATGTCAATGAAATACAATGTGCATCGTCAAAAAGTCCCATCATCAAATTTGATGCATCTGTCCTACCAAACTGCTCCACCAATATTTCAATAGTGATCGATGGAGAAGACAGATTGGTGAACTCTAACTCTGACAATGCTGTGTCTGCGATTGTACCTTACATTTTGGACATAATTGTTGCTTTCACTTTTTCACAAATGATGCATTCCATTGATTCATAAAAAATATTTGTTGGATGTGGATGAGTACTGATTACATCCAAGCATTGATTTCATATTTTAAATTTCCAATTCCTATGCTGCTCTGATCTGTAACAAGCTTGAAAGAAGAGTATAATCAGTTCCCATTTGTTTACAACAAAAAAAACTTTGTTTTGAAAAGTATATTAAGAAAACCCAATATATACTTTTCCAATCAGTTATGATTTGGAAGACAACGTGCAGTATCAATCCCCAGATATGAAGCAGTATTGTGATTTAATGATTAAATGCTTTCTCCTTGAAGTTAGAGTTATTTTCCTTTTGTTTCTGCATACGGTATATGTGGTTTGTTTATCTTTTTGTGGACCATTGAATAGTGGTTTCAATGAAAGAGTCCAGCCTTTTCATATTATTATTCCACTGTGTAATGGATGACCTTTCTCATGCCGTCGGGTGCACAGGGCTGCCGAGGCATTTTCCGTGGCTCGCGTTACAATCCTGGCTGGGTCGCCACTCCGACACTGGGAAGTCAGGGCAGGAATTTGAGATTTAGTTATGGTGCTGGTGATAGCTCACCTACTTTTCGTGAAGGACACCGTGGGATCTTTAACATCCACAAACTAATGCCGGCAGACGTGACTGCCAAGTTTAACGTCCATCTGAGGGACGGCACACACATTGATGAATCACCCTGCCTGTGAAACACCGGGATGACAGTTTATAGCTTGGCTGAGATTCAAACGCAGGCCAGACACCTTAGAGGCGCCACTGTGAAAAGGAGGAGCAAATCCCTTTTAGTCATTGTCATTATTTTCAATGTTTTTTTGTTTTTTTTATATTGCTAGGCAGTATTTCAATTTAGTTGGTCGTTTGCTCCCCATTTTATCAGACATTAGTTTTCAGGGTTTTATTCATTGTGGGAATTTCTATTTAAAATTTCATTATAAGTTTGTTTCACATCTGAAGCACTCCATTTTGGAAAGCACAATATTTTGAGCAGAATGTTCATTGAGATGCCTTGTCTTTTGCAATTTGTGGGCACAGGTACTGCAGTGTCTTTGAGCACACTGCATCTTGTGTATCCTTTCCAAATTTAAATTTCCTAAGGTGGCCAAAGTGTGCATCTTACCTCCCTGGTTGGAGGTATTTGTTTTTGCCATCCTAATTCAGCATGGCAGCTGTGGCTATTGTTTCAATCAATAGCTTGGTTGGTTACATTCTAGTGGTCGATTCAAAACTCAAATTACCCCCCCCCCCCAACCACCAATCTCCCCTTTGTTTTCTATGAGCAAATCTGCATCAACAGGCATTAACTGAAAATATTTGCTACTTCAAGATTTCCTCTGATTATGAAATCTGGGTTCAAGTGCAATTACCTGTTGATTGTTTAAAGGGTTGCATTGTTTAATTTACCACCAAGAAAGTTGGTCCTATCTCCACCCATAGGTTTCTAGCATTCCCACATGGTGGTAATGCCTTCTTTACACACAGAGCCCATTGATGTTCTGGGTGCGCCCTCGGCACAGATCCACTATTGGGGCTTAAACGACCACCCCGCCCCAACCTGCACATACTTTTTTGTAAAATCGCTAAATTTAGGCCAAATATTTTGTGAAATTAATACATTACATCCCCCCTTCCAACTCGCGTAATTTGCCAAAGTCAAGAAGGGAGCATAACTTTGTATAAAGCCTCGAACATTGTTTAATGACAAATTGTCAGGCCGAGCATTATCTGCCAAACATGTCTTGTAATTATCCAACAAACATGTTTTGTTGTGAATACCGAACAGACACGTATAAATAAATGTTAGACCAAACTATGATCGGCATGTTCATGTGTGGCTTATCCCTCATAAGTATGTTATGAAAAGATCTATTGATGTACACTGCTGTGCAGAAGTCTTCAATACACATTCAGTTACAATATATGGATGCCATGAGCATTGACACTTTATTCCAAGCCTCCATTCGTGTTTTCTACTATTATAACAACAAATTGACTGCTATTAGTACAGCTTAGTTTGGGTTAGAAGAAACAATGCTTGTCATCTAGCTACCTTTAATTCACATTGATCAGAATCTTCAAAAACTTGTGATCACAACTCAAAGTAAACGAGAAAGCATCTCAAAATGCAAATCCCATCCACGTGTACTTTGAACGTCCGAACTGATCCACTTGATCCACGTCCGAACTGAACGTGACGAAAACAACAGCCAAAAAAAAAAAATGTAAATTTTATTCATCAGTGTTCTCCATATTCTCAAAATAAAGGTTTGTTGAAAATTTGATGACAAAAGGTAATGGACTAGACAGACATATTGAAACTGAAATCTATACTAGCAAAAGTGTGTGTGTGTGTGTGTGTGTGTGTGTGTGTGTGTGTGTGTGTGTGTGTGTGTGTGTGTGTGTGTGTGTGTGTGTGTGTGTGTGTGTGTGTGTGTGTGTGTGTGTGTGTGTGTGTGTGTGTGTGTGTGTGTGTGTGTGTGTGTGTGTAAAACGCAGGACAAGAGAGTTCTCTAGCAAGCTCATGGTTTGCCATACGACATACTTATTTTTATGTTTATTGTATTTTTTAAACTATCTTGCAACTCTTAGATGCCTCTCAAATTGATTTCCAATACTTCTGATGATGTGTGTTCAGTAATGGAAGTACAATTATATTATGTATCGATTTATAATTCTCCTTGTTAAAAAAAACATCACGTGCGGAGACTGCAACAGAAAACAACCAGAAACATCTGACACCGTATGCATCATAGCAGCATTGTTTAACCCACTTTCACTGTTTACCAATAAAAGCCTGGTGTTGGCCAGTTAACGTAGCTGGCTTAAGATCTTAGGATCATGAGTTTGAGCCCCTGTCATGCTATTGAAATAACACCAGGTGGGCTGAGTCAGCTTGTTATCCTTCTGAGGTTGGCAATGGTAACAGGGGTATGGTGTCAGCAACACAGCCATGCTTCCAGAAAATAATGCAACCAGCAGTCAGAGGCTGCATACAACACAACAATTGTTAACCAATTACTTCATAATCGGGTGTAATGCAATGTTGTTTATGATGCTTTTGTGACATCACCCCTTGGTCAGAATATTCATTTTGATTTTTGCGAAACCTCCCTGTGGATGTGAACCATTACAATGTTTTTTACTTGGACGCAGGGAGTAGGAAACCCCCTTATGTGAGATTTATGTTTATTTCAAATAATACTGTGTCCATTACGTCCTTACTGGATTTATGCTCAAGGTTGTACAGTCAGATTTGGTGGCATAATGGATAGAGCATCTGCTCTGAGTCTGGGAGGTTGGCAACTCAATTCTGACCCTGACTCAGCCATACCAAAGACTTAAAAAATGGTATGTCCTGCTTCCTTACTTTTGACACCCAGCATTTAAGGATAGAGCTTGGACAAACCCCATATGTTGGTATCCAGAGGGAGGAATTAAATGTGTCCTCAAATATCCCCTGATTGGGGAGAGAAAAGCGATGCTGGTACTCAAGAATGCTCTCAGTGATGTTACTTCTTCCAAGGTGTGTGTGTGTGTGTTACTCATTAAGTCATCGACCCTGTAAAGTGAAACCAAACAAAACAATAATTGATGTAATTTAGCATAGAAAGGCCACAAAGCATGACAGACCTAGTGTATCCCCCCTTTATCCCAATTCCCAGTTACATGTATATACCCTCCTAATCCTTTATCGAGTGGGCCCCATGTCCTTGGACGTACATGCCTTTGGGGCGTGGGCTATCCTGCTCACATTGATGCCAGGTTTGGTTGCATGGGCATAGACATAAATGGCCACTGGTGAGAAAGAATGACACAGCAAATCTAGAACATGGGTGGGTGAGCTTTGCAGCTGTGGTGCCAGAGTAACAGTGCAGAGATTCGTTCCTCCATGAGGTTGGAGAGAGTTGGATCTGCGCTGCGAGAGGCCCAAATATCCTTGATGAGAACGAGCTCGTCCCACCTGTGCCCGGGGTGTCAAAACACTGTATCCGCGGGATCTTCCACCATGCATTACTCAGCAAATACATGTCATTTCCTCACACATTACCTCCCTATTTATAATCATGCCATATTGAAGCCCTGGAGGGAAGAATGCGATTGAACAAAATGAGGAAGTTGATTCCTAAAGCAAGAGAAAAAAAGTATCAAATGAGTGGAGGTGAGTTGTCAGCCTGCATTTTTTGAGTTTAACCAGAAGTGGGTTTCTAGCATACCATGTGTACCATGCAGAAACCTTGGGGGAACAAAGCAAACAAAAGGCAGAGGGTTCAAGACCAGAAAGGAAGCAGTTAAAAAAAAAAACCATTGACTTGTCTGTCTGCAATTTAAGTAACAGGCGCAGAGACTCAGCTTCATCACGGGAGATTCCAATGATTTTGAGGGCCATGGTTTCCATGGCATCATAACATACAAGGTGTGAGGTAGGGATGCCAGCCCAAAGTAGAGAGCAGGACTTCACCAAGCTGTGGGTGAAAGCCTTATAAGCTGATGAAAGTTCATATTTGCCAAGGAAAGACTACATGACAGAGAATGCCCAGTTGGCAGCTTGCTTTGGAGGTCATCTTAGATTAGTGGTTTTCTCAAGAAAGATCATGGCTGATTGTGAGGTTTGAGTGACTAAACTTTTTTCAAGAGGTTTGTTAAGGAAGTAGATGGCACAAGGGTTCGCTCGATGGTCCTTTCGGAGATATGGTGAGACTCCGTTGGCTTTGTTGCTATTGTCACTTGAGTGAAAGTACTTATTAAATAGTTTTGTGCTTGGAATAGTGGTATGATCATTTATAATAAACCTGTCAATTTCTAGTGTGAGGTTGCCATCTTGTCCTGACATGAGTGAGAAGACCAGGTAGGTAGTAAAGACCATTCCATCCATCCATTGGGACCATACCCTATTCAGAGCATTGGTGGTGCCAAAGGGGTCTCCTGGGCTATTGGGCACAATCCTGGACGGGTCGCCACTCTGACACAGGATACTCAAATGGCTCAATCATCCCAGCAAGCTGCTACTCGTTTTTCCGACCTCGGAAGAATGACAGACTGAGGCAATCCCACCTGGTATTAATTCAACGTACAAGCAGGATTTGAACTCAGGACCCTAGGATCCCAGGCCCACACACCCTAACCACTAAACCAACACGAGGCATAAAGACCATTAGATTGAACAACAACAAAAAAAAATTAATGACGTAGACCTCCCTGCCCAGTGGTCCATTCAGCCCATTACACTGTTTAAGTTTCTTGGGGAAATGCCCTGCAGGTAAGTGGTGCATGTTTTTCCAATATCTGGCAACATATACACACAAAGTTATCCTTCCAAAAAAGTCTGTGGGTTGTTATGTAATGATAGTCTAATGAAATCCAAAATTCCAGCCCTGTGATTCTCTCCCAGAGAGGTTATCTTTTGGATACCAAAGACTGCTTTTTATCTTCTTTTGTATCCAGCACGTAGCTGCAGGTAGCATCATTTTCTTGGGGCACAGCTGTGCCACTGATGCACTACCGCCTGTAAATTAGAACAGGAATTTGGCTCGAGTGCTGGTGCCAGCTCGCTTACTCTTCACAAAGGATATCATGGGATCTTCAACGTCTAACAACTAATTCTGGAAGCGGGAACATCCATTTTAATGTCCATCTGAGTAATGGCACACACATTGATGAATCACCCTGTTTGAGAAACACCATGATGACATTCATAGCTGGGTTGACATTCAAACCTCGGCAAGACAGCTCAGAGGTCCTCAAGCCCCCCTCCGAAACCGCAAGTCTTCAACCTCCCAAACCCCAAATCCCCTCCTCAACCCAAAGGCTTCAATCCCCTAATCACTCCAAACCTACAAATCTCCCCCCAACAACTCCTAAACGCCCCTCCCACAACTCCTCAATCTCCCTCTAGCCACCCCCCGCCACTGAAAGACCTCAACCCCTCCCCCCCAAAAAAAATTTTCCCCCTCCCTCTCTACAAACCCCAACTTTCTGTCCTCCCTCCCCCTGCTCATATAAGCTAAATAACTGTTGTCTTACTTGGAACCTCCTTATCATTTTACACATCAATAAATGACAATCTCAGTATCCTGGTGGATTTTGTGTCTTTCGAATAGCGTTCTTACCATATTTGATAAAAAATTAAATAAATAAAACTATCTATATTTATATATAAAACTAAAAAACACTCGGTAGAGCATATACCTCCACCAGGCTGAACAGTTTACGTTTTGTATCCCACTGAGGGGCCAAAATCAAATCGGCTTGCCTTGTCATCTACCCAACTCATCCACCAAGTTTTGTCATTCGTCCCAATGTTTTGAAATATCATGCTACATATCGTTTTTGGCCCACCTCTCAATGGTGAAGAATCACTCTGAAAAAATTCTCCTTTCCGGATCCGGATCTTCACCGAAATTGAATCAATTCGTCCTTGTCATACACCCAAACTATCCACCAAGTTTTGTGACATCACATCCTCATGCCCCTACCAACACTGGAGGGAGGAAAAGGGGGGGGGTGAATGGAGCGAACTTCATGCCATGAGCTGGGCGACCTCACATTCTCCAGGGACCGTTCACCTTACTTTGCCTGGCCTTCACTAGTTCAACGGAAAGGACAGATCACATGACAATTATACTTTGGATAACCTCTACAACACACAAGGCTGCCTTCCCACAAAAACAGGATGACGACTTTAATATGAAGACCTTGATAGAGGTAAAATGATGTGTCCTCCGGGAGCACACAGTCCATGCTAATACCTTACACTTTAATAACTATCCTGTACCCCACAAACGTAACAATATAAACAAGATCATATTGGAAATATATTCTCTTTTGGGGCCATTCGATATTACGCAACGCATTTTTTGACCAAATCTGACACCTCTCTCCTCCCTCATAATACACTCTGGCCATTTGACCTGCAGGAATTTTGAGGTGAACGAGTTTTCTCACTGGATCCTGTAAGGGCATGCTTAAAGGAAGGAAAAAAATCTTGGGTAAACATCTGGCATCTTGGGCCAAAGTTTTTTTACGATGCCATATTGTTTTGGGCATATGCGTAAAGTACCCACTTTCGGGTTTCATCATCTTTCTCTACTTATGATTAAAGCTGTGCCAAATGTGACATGTTCCTTGGATTCCTCATGAAATTTCCTGTGGAATGAAACAAGTTTTACCCTTCTGCGGCAATTGGAACAAGATAAAATGCCTGGTGTTGGCTTAATGGTTAGGGTGGTGGGCTTGGAATCCTAAGATCCTGAGTTCAAATCCCACTTGGCTGTTGAATTAATACCAGGTGGGGTTGACTCTGCCTGTCATCCTTCTAAGATTTGCAAAATGAGTGCCAGCTTGCTGGTATCTTGTGTTGGAGTAGTGACCTGTCTAGGATTATGTCAATTAGCACAAGGAGACTGCTTAGATAGCACCAATGTTCTGCACACTTTCGGGTTTGGATAAGTCACATGGACTTTGCACATCTGGTCCCAATGGACGGATGGAAAAAGATTAAAATATATCATCAAAAATGCATATATTTTTATTTTTACATGTAAGGAAGGCAATGCAAAAAAAAATAAACTATACCTTATGTTACAAATATTGGGAATATGAAAATTTTCCACACAAAATAAAAACATTGTCTTTATAGCTTGGAACAGGTTAGCCTATACATTCCCACAAGACTTATGACATTTGCAAAATGATGTGCAAGAGACAATGATTTAATGGTACCGGCATCGTTTTGTGCTACATTTCTTGCAAAGACAGGTAAAAGTCACATGCTCGTGTAGTTCACTCATGCAAGGATCTGGCATGGGTGATGAGTCGTCAGCACTGATAGTCCATCCAAAATCTGTTGAAGCTAGTGGTGACTCCATGTTTAACACTTAAGCACACGACGTGTATACCATGTAAAATGATCGATGTAAGTGACCTCGTAACGAAGAACTTGTACAAGGTAGGTTTAGCAAGTTTGGTGCGCTAGCTTGTGTGACACTTTCAACACGAAGTTTATCAAATGTCTTATATTTTGTACCTGGTTTGAGAACTTTGGCCAAGTATTCCTCTGCAAGCTCAAAGGATTGTGCACTGGGTGGAAGGCGTCGACCGAAGTTCTGTAGATATTTTTTTTCTGGGTGTGCTTTAAGTGATGACGCTTTGGTTCTGATTTTACTTGTCACATCAGACCCAGTAAGAAAATGGGTGGTGAGAATGACTTCACTGACAGGACCTCTCTTTTTGGCAAGAGTATGAATAGGGATGATTCTCTTTTGCTGACTTTCTCATCCAGAGTTCAGAGAGACCATTTTCATGAAGAAACTTGTAGAAATGAAAAAGCAGCACAAACACATCTGTGACATTTGAAAGTATGATTGCACGCTGTGATCCTTGTTTAACTGAGTGGAAAATGTGATGAATGAGGCGCAAGTCAGCTTCTTCAATAGGTGTCTGAAGTATGTCGTCGACTGTGCTAATACTACTGCCTTTTACAGATCCCGCAGGGATCGGTCCACTTTCAAGGAACACGCCACTTACGACAGTTTCCCTCAGCCTCCAGTAGAATCTGTTTCAGAGCATCTTGAATCAAAATTTTATTGTCAACTGATGCCCAGAATCTGTCCATTTGCAAAGGAAGCTTCATAGCAGGGGTAATGGACGGCAAAGGTAGTGGTTCGACAGAAGATCTTCTTTCACTCTCTCTGCATTTTTGATCGATGATGGCAGGTAACTATAAAATACATAGTCAATGCAACTGAATCTGCAGACATTGTTTACATTATTATCCAGTGTTGTGAACAAATCTTCAAATGTGTTGTGACCCTTGATTCTGCGAAACTGATTCATGACATTAACAGCAACGCTAGTTTTCAGTGCGTGTTCTTTTTGAAAATTGGAGTCTGTGCTATGTAGTGGTTTGGTTAACTCAGAGATGAGCTGTGATTTCATTGGTTTAGTAGTAACATCGTCTCGATCTAGTAAGGAAGAAGACATCACGTCATAGTTAAGGATTTCTGTCATTGTCATTCCTCTTTGCTTTACAATGTCAAGTCCTTTGAGCTTGGAATAATTTTTTGACAGTATTTACATGTTGCCGGTTTGACGATACATCTGAACCTGTTGCATTTTGAAAAGTGGGTAGCTTTTGCTTGTGGATTGGAGCTGATAGAGGTTTTGAGCATGAGATATACCTTTCCTCACGGAACATTGAACAAGCTTCTTTCCCTGTTGTCAAAAACTGGAGTAACTTTTTGGCATTTGATGCTGGCACACATTCATTGGTTAATATGTTGTGGAGCCTGACCTCACCTCCATGGGTCTTCTCTGCTTTCGACATACTGCAGCATTTGTTGGATGTTGGCTTCCATTTGAATTGGCAAGCATGCTGGTATCCTGTGTCGGAGTGGCGACCCATCCAGAATTGTGCCCAATAGCCAAGGAGACTGCTTAAGCAGCACCAACGCTCTGCACAGAGTATGGTCCCAATCTCTTCTCCTCTTCCTCTATCAAATATATGAAAAACAGGAACAGCCTCCTTTACTGTGTGCAGGTAGAAGATCCAGTTTCCCTCCCTGTCAGCTCTAATGAGGCACTTCAGAAGATTTACTTGATGTCAGAATCCTTCCAGATACTTGCACTGTTCAGAACGCTCAACATCTTTCTGATTGAAATCATCTAATGATTCGAGTGTATCTTCTGATGATGTACTCAACTCTTGAAACATGAGTTGTGCATCTTCTATCTTCCTGTTTTGCATTGTATCAACTAAATCACATGCTTGTGTAGTTAATGTAGTTAATGCAGCCTCATCTTCCATGGTGCTTAAAAATGCTTTCCATTTCAGTCTCTCTACAACTTCTGCTGGCATGAGCATTCCTATCACTGACCTTACATAGTTGCTACCTTTCAGGATACTTTCTGTCACTTTAGGACCAAACACATGGTTTTCAATCAGGACATTTTCTAACCCACCACCTACAATATACTTCCCAATGCATGCAAGGATTATTTTAGTTAAATGGAAGGATCCCATAAGAAGCACAATGTTGGGAAATTCATTTGAGGCAATTTGAATTTCAGCTGCAATATGATAAACACCTTCATCACATGTGACTGGGAGTGCTGATTGCTGGAGATGCACTAGTAGGCTTTGTAAATTTTTCATAACTGAAAACACACTGTTGTAAGCTGGAGCTGGGTATGGCAGTATTGGGAGAAAGCCAACATGTTGTTGAGGAACATCAGCTTTTGAGATTATGGCATGAATGCCAGACCACGTCAATGTACTTTGGTTGTTCAAACCACTCGCAGATTGTACCATACTTATCACTCTCTCCTCCTTAATCTCATTGCATGGTAAACTGAAAGCCTTTTCGGTGATTATCAAGTCTGGTGGGATGGTCACAGGTGTCGATGGTTTGCGATAAACTCTGAGCTGTTGACATGGAAGAAGGGCAGCATTTCGTTTGGCTGTTTTGCTCTGAACTATTGCTGATAGTTTTGCTTTTCTTGGTATCATGCTAGGAGCTTCCTGGAATAAAACCATGACAGTGTCGTCGGTTCCTTGTAGACCAGAAAGACTGGCCTCTTCATGATCAAAATTATCCCTTGCTTCTACCGTGAAGTTGTTTCCCACATCGTGACTTGGGAAGAGCTGGGTATATGGAACATGACTGGATAGTGTATTGTGCAAGATTTCGACGTGATTTCATAACCTAATTGTAACTGACTGACAGTCCAGCTTTATTCAATCCTGTTATCAGTTGCCTACCTTTACATTTCTCATGAATTGAATGACCAGTCATTAAGTGCAATGGAGGTTTTTTTTTTTTCCTTCCTTTATGAACGTTGTAGAAAAGTATTTGGAAAAGTGCTTTGATTCTGTATGATATAGTAGATTGTCATTTATTAGGTAGAATATCTCCACTGCCATTTTCTACTTCGTCACATTATTCCTCTTCGTCCTCTGTTGACGAATTATCTGACTCACTGTTATCACTTATAGAAGAAAGGATAGTAATTTGGTCCAAATGTAATACTTCAGAGAAAAAAAAAAGTAATTATTTGCTGTGGAATTGGTGTTGTTTTCCATGAATGTTCAAGTTGGTTTGCATTCCCAAATTCATCATCAAGTTTGAAGTCAGTTTCCAGGAGTGATTGTCTTATCAGTTGGGCAGCATCTCTCACAGAGTGAACCGAATGGAGTTTGTCTGCCATTTGATCAGCAGTTAGTGTTGAGGAGTAGACATGGAGGGGGCTGATTCCTTTATGCTTGTTTGGAAAACTGAATTTTGTCACCAAATATTTTCATCACGTAAAGTTTCACTTCTTTATTTGTGAACAGCGGCTCTCCTGACTCTTTATTGGCAAAATCCAGAATTTCATTGAGTGTTGAACCATAGCCACTGTCCAGAATGTCTTGAAGAAATGGTTTAATGTCCTCTATAGCTTGGCCTTTGGATAGTATTCTTTGTTGAACATCACTTTGCTGGACTTGCTTCTTAAATATTTGGAGATAGGCTTCAAGACAGAGCTTGTGATCATATAAATCTGCACCAAAGACAGCAGATTCATCTTCAAGATTGCGTGTTCTGACGTATACATCATCCTTGAAGAACAGTGCTACTGCAAGAAACCTTGTTGCTCGATTGGTTTCACATATTCGATGTTTTTCCTTCGTGTTGCCCTGCTTTTGTTTTCCACATATGATACATGGTGATTTTGTAGGGTCCACTTTAGGTGACGGGTTTTGTAGGGTAACTTCTGCTATTGGTCTTTTAGAAGGATTTGCACTGGAATCTGGAAGTGCTTCTTCATTTTGATCCTCCTGCAGCAGAGCTTTATTTCCTCTCTGTTTTTTTGAGCAACGTTTTCTTCAGTGTGTATGATTTGTAACACTCATTTGTGCAATGATGCAAGAATTTAAAATCATGTCCTTGATAATTAATTAATTCCAGAACAATGTCATTTCACATTTCAGCTGCTGCTAAAAACTTTTGTCTTCCTTCTGATGTAGTTGTTGTCTTCTCATATGATTTGTCTTTGGCATATGATACACTTTGAGGTGTCCGTCTCTGTAGAAGTTCCTGTATCTTGCCGTAGTTGCAGGCCAACAAGTAGCTTCTTTTCTGCCATTTCCACACACCACTCAACCTGAAACACACAGATTAAATATATTGTTACAAATCTACGCCGCCCGGCGTGCGAACGACCGCTTTTCACTAAAGGCAGCCGCACGCCCACCGGACGAGCAATTCAGTCGTGACTTCCCGGAACAACGCCGAGAACCAGTCACGGGTGTGCCTTCAATGCACACCACGGCCCAGTCCGTATTCTACCCGCGCGCGACAGGGTCAATCGCCGAATATCGATATACCTAAGTATTCGCGCGGGTAACCTACCGAGGGACCGTACCTCGGCGAAGGCCTGTTTGGACACGAACCGCTTAAGCGGTTCATTCCGTTCTGGGATAACCGAGCGGGGTATTGTCGCCAGACCTCACCGGACCCAATTCTATTTATCGGTATTCAAAAACCAACTAGTATTCCGAAAGCAAGATTGCAGTTCAATTTGGGGAAAATAGGACACGACGAATGGGTTAACATTCACACAAGCACATTTATTATTTTACACAGATGCACATATACAGCCATGCAATCAATGGGGGAAGGGGACAAGACACGAGCAAGGTAAAGCACTACGACCATCAATGATTTACCATGTACATTCGCTTAACAGCAGCTCTACTTGAAAGACTCGGCACCACCACATTCCCTCAAAAGAAAAGCAAAGAAAAGACCCCCTCAAAGACAAGGGAGTCAGACTGGGCCCGTGGGCCTTTATAACGTGGGGCCTTGGTGACCGAAAGGGCCCCACGAGACCGTTGCAGGTTACCTGCACCCTCATGGTGCCTTGCTGGGGTGAGTCGCGATGTCCCGTCCACACGACAGCTAGCGTAGCCGCGGTTGTGCCCAGGCCTTGCCAAGCGGCAGGCGAGCTCTCTCCGGCTCTCCCCACACGCACGCGCAGGTTCGCGAGACACAGCAGCGCTGCGCCTCCAGCCCGCGTCTCCCTCGCGACGCCTGGACCTCCACCGACCGACCGCTCCAAGTTCCTGACTCGGACACGAGCCCGGATCTTCACGCAGCTCCTTGGCACGATTCTCCTCCACACAAGCAGCAACCACACCAGCAACGACCGCAACCCCAACAGCAACAACTCGCGATTCTCCTCGGAACTC
The DNA here is from genome assembly GCF_056783735.1 of Eptatretus burgeri. Taxonomy (NCBI): domain Eukaryota; kingdom Metazoa; phylum Chordata; class Myxini; order Myxiniformes; family Myxinidae; genus Eptatretus; species Eptatretus burgeri. The sequence goes on from NC_140966.1 coordinate 48,114,382, forward strand.
GCTTCTGCTGCTGATTCGGTCCAGATTCTCCTCAGCAGGACTTGCTTCTGCCGCTGATCCGGTCCAGATTCTCCTCGGCACAAGCAGCAACCACACCAGCAACGACAGGAACCCCAGCAGCAACTCCAGAGAGAGATTCAGCGATGACCGAGAGAGCTTCAGCAACGACAGCGAGAGAGCGGCAGCAACCCCAGAGAGAGAGAGAGAACGAATGCTCCGTGCGCGCTTTTTATTACCCATGCTCCGCCCCTCCGCTCTCGCCCCGCCGTCCTTCCAGAACATGCGGAAAACTTCCAGAACATGCGAGAAACTTCTTGAAGGAAGCGTTTTCCCGCCAAATCAGGGACGCTCCCTCGCCGCTGTATTTGTCTTCTTCCACACGCCGGGTGGAATTCACCGTGGAGACGCCATTCGTCTGGGGGAGCGGGGAACGGGGGCCACCTGCTTTCCCTCGACGAAGGCCAGGCCTCTGGCAAACGTGTGCCAAGGTGGAAACACGGTGGTGTGGTTATGAGGGTTGTGGTTAAGGTGGTTGTGTCAAGCGGTTGGTCCAAAATAACGATAGCAAAGAATAACGGCTAACCCAAAGATCACAGCCCTGTCCACACGGATAATTACCATTAAACAACGGTGGGGAAATCTAACTGAACACAGACTTATCGGCATAACTAACTGAGGACCTATATGGTGTTCTGCGAATTTCCACAGCCGTAACAATATATTAGTCATAAAAAGTACTAATGTGTGTAGGGATAAGACATGCAGGGATTTTGAGGTGGACGACTTTTGGGCAGATGCGTATGATACCTTATCTCAGTTTTCATCATTTTTCTTCACTGATGACAGCTATGCCAAATGCCGATGGCCCCATGAGGGTAAAACTAGTCTCATTTTACAGGATATTTCATGAGGAATCCAAAGAACATGTCACGTTTGATCCAGCTGTAACCAGAAGTAGAGAAAAATGATGAAACCCGAAAGTGGCTACTTTACACATATGCCCAACACAATATGGCGCCGGGAAAAAACTTAGGCCCAGGATTCCAGATGTTTACCCAATATTTTCCCCTTCCTTTCAGCATGCCCTTACAGGATCCAGTGAGAAAACTCGTCCACCTCAAAATTCCTACAGGTCTTATGGCCAGGGATTGGAGTATCACTCCCTTGTAATGCCCTGTAACGCTTCAACACACACCCCCTAAAGTATTAGATAAAGCTTGATGAAGACACCCCCTCCCCCTTATTTCATACCTTAATCCCGGGATGCTATTTATCGCGTTTTCTTTTTGTTACTCAAACTATATTTGAAAAATAAAGGTGGTACAGTGTACCGTCAATAAGACAAGGCATCAGTCGAAAAACCCTGCAATGACATCATCGGACTAATCACTCGGAGTAATGTAATCGTTTCTAAATATTGTCGTGTCCAGGTCAATTAACACCGACGCTGGATGGATGAGCCGAACTGGCTTTTTACTCCCTCAGACAACATTCTGAATTAATGGTGGACAACAGGCAGGCGGGTAGTGAGGAGAAGCATGAGAAACTTAGCTCTTTTAAAACCAACGGGATTATTCCCGAATCGTAAACAAATAAAAAGAACCAGGGATGGTGATCGCGAGGAGACGACAGCAGGTTGGGATGGGAAGGAAAGAAATACAATTTATTATTCACGAATTATACACGGTGAGGTAAAAATGAATCTAAAGAAACTAAAGCCCCTCACTCCGGACTCAATCACAGACGGGAAAGAGACAAAACCGGGGGACTCGGCTCTGGCGGTAGCGGGTGGATGGATAGGCGTGGAGCGGCCTGGAGCAGCCACGAGCAGGTGATGAGGAGATGATGATGAGCAGACCAATGAGAAGGGATGATAAGGTGATGGGCAGGACAACAAACAGGCTTCACACTAAAGCAGGCAAACAGGACGATCTCTCAGAGCTCTCCTCCCTCAGCACTTGATCTCCTCGTTAGCTGTATTCTTCCGAGCTCCTTTTATCCGTCATGTTCTCCTCAGAACAAACGATCCTCTCACACACGTTCTCCACAGAACTCCTTTCCCTCCCTTGAGTTTTTGCTCAGCCGTCTTTTGTCCTCAGGCCAACCGCTCTCCTCTCTGCTCCTCCCTCTTCTCTCTGGGCAACGAAAAACTCTGTCCCTCAGAGGCGATCCAGGCTCCGCCCTTCGGGATGCATTCGAAGCTCCGCCACTCTCTTCCTCTCTTGCCAAGTCTCCCAGCACCCCCGGTAGAGGTTTACATAGGGGTTTATACACACAATTTCCTTAACCATAACCCTTAACTAATTATTACGATATGGTGCACATTGAAACAAAATATTCCTTATGCTGACGTGTCCCTACTTATTACATCAACATGGGCTAACTACTCGTACACAGACCATGCTATTCTACATTCAGTATTTCTATCTGGTCTATGGGAATATCTAACCACCCACAAATGTAACAACATGTTCAATTGCTTTCATTTGCAAATGAGAACAATGTCTGTGTGTAACAAGCAATGATGGAATAGTCGTCAAAACTGCACCAACAATATTAATTTTTGTTTTATAACTTTTACTCTTATGGATCGTGAATCATTTTAAATGATTTTAAAATCGAAAAATATTTTTAAATTCTACAATTTAAAGGATATGAATATACAAAATACAGTATAACGTCTTCTCAGAGAAGTGACGTCACTTTATTCTGTCACCAGCTTACAGAGAGATATTTAATGATAAAAGTTTTTAATACATTATTAATGCATTGAATACTTGTATCACGAAATATTTTCATCATTAAATAAATGGTGCCTGGAACAAAATTGTCATTGATTGAAATTTTTTTTCTATTTGTTGGCATCCACTTATGGTCGTGACATGAGATTTTTTTCCAGGATTCTTTATGAGTCATAGCATTGATTAAATCAATGCCCCTCAAGCTGGTGTCCTTCTCGATGACATCCTGCAGGGTAGTGAGGGGGCGACCCCTTCTCCAGGGCTCTTCAGACCTCCAGAGTAGAACTTTCTTTGCAAGTTCTTCATATCGCATCACATGACCAGCAAAGCGAAGGCAGTGTTCCCTCAGAGTAGCAGAGATGTGGGAGAAAAGAACCATACAGGTCCAAGTTAGTGATATAGTCTTGCCAAGGAACTTTTAGAACTTTACGAAGCAATTGGGTGTAGGTACCATCTAGGGATTTCTCCAATGTTTGGGTCAAGGTCCAGGATTCACATCAATAGCGAAGGATCGACGCAACTGTGGTTTTGAAGACCCAAAGTTTACTCTGTCTGTAAACTGGAGATCTCCAAAATTTAAGGAGGGCATGACCTGCTACCGAAGCCTGAGCTTTTCTACATTCTAAGTCACACTGTGTGTTGGTCTAGGAACCGAGGTAGTTAAAGTCATTCACTCTCTCTATCAGGCTTCCAGCAACAGTAAATAGAACACACTCAGCAGAAGAATTGACATGCATCTGCCAATAGATCTAGCAGCAGTTTCAACCTTGAGAAGTAGAAGTTCAGCTTTGGTTAACATGTCTGAAAAGAGCGCAATTTCATCAGCAACATCAAGGTCAGAAATGTACATACCGGACTGGATGTCTGGGACTTCTACGCCGGGAGAGAGTTAAACCATCCCAGTCTTCAATTTGAAAAGTTGGTCTCTCCTTCAGGAGTTAATGCCACTGCAAAGGTATATTCATAAATAATTTGTATGGGCTTCACAATCGACTCAGGGATGCCATATGCGTGTAGAACTTGGAAAAGTTTATTCCCGTAAATGGAGTTGAAGGCTTTCCGATAGTCTAGTCTATTAAGATGATCACAGCCTGTCTGGTGGTTACGTACATCCTAAATGATGTGCTTAAGAGCAAAGATCTGAGAAGATGTAGGTCGAAGGGGCCTAAAACCAATATGATTTGGGCGTAGGATCTTTTTCAATTCTGGGCGAATTCTGTAAAGGTGATTGTAGATTTTTTTGCTGCAGTTTGAGTTAAATTTATTCCACGGTATTTTTCAGAAAGCATTACATTTCCTTTATTGGGTCTTCCTACAATACCTGCTTTCCTCCATTCTGGAGAGCGCTTTCCTCAGTATGTTTTGTTGCAGAGTTTCTAGAAGATTTTTCGAATTTCGGAAGTCGCCAGACTTTGATTGGACGAACATCAAAACCGGAGCTTTTCCATGTTTCATTTTTTTCTCACTGGTATGTCAAGTTCTGCTGATGAAAAGATGCCAGCAGTAATGTTGGAGTTGACCTCAAAAATGGGATCGATTGGATTGTTGTGTAGGCTAATATCAGAAGAGAACAGTTTTTGGAAATGAGTTTTCCCGAGGAATCGAAGTGATCCTCACCTTGGATAAAAAGTGGTTTTAAATTTCTTTCCAGAAAGATGTTTCACTACATTCCAGACATTATGGAGTGCACTGGTTAATTCCCCTTTGTCAAAGCCCCCCAGTATATTGTGAAGCCGTTTTTCCTGGGCTTCATTGTACATATCAGCAAAATCTTTACATGTGCTTGACCGATTTCTTTCTAATTTATCCCATTCAGTAGAAATTTGATTTTCGATTCGGGGGGCTATGTGAGGATTCGTAGAGACAATATCCCAATGGAGTCCGAACCTGTTCATGTTCTTTTTTGATCTGACGCTAAGCCTTGTCTTTTTGCAAACAATTCTGTAGTTGGAGACAATAGGGTCTGGTGAGGAGTGAGCTTGATAATCCATGATACTGTTACTCCATCTTTTATGACATAGGATGAAAACAATTTTGATTTGGGCTTTTGAAAGAGAATGTTGGTTAATAAAAGGTCATGCCGGTGGATGAAACCAAGAATGAACTGTCCATTTCTGTTGGTGGAGCTATGGTAAGAAAAGCCGTTCGGCATTAAAATCCCCTCCAAGTATAAGACAAGAATGTGTTGGGATAGATGACATTATCCAGATTAGGCTTTCATAGAACTCCTCCATGCTTGATACAAGACTGACGTTGGTTGGAGAGTAAGTAGCATGATACAACATATGTTTTCGGGTTCCCTTTAAATATTGCTATTACAATCTGATCCGATACTTTGGTGATTGATAGAAAGGTAGTTCATCAAGGAAGATTTGACAACTATTCCAACTCCAACAAGTCCTGCTCCTATTCGACTATGTGCGGCAGAAGATGTAAACAATGTGGATATGCCAATTCTGGTGTTTTGAATATCTGAGTCCAATAGTTGATGAACTATTCTATGTTCTTGAATACAAATCACTGAGATATTGAAGTCATTAATGTGCTTGTGAAGTTCTTCAATCACACAAGTGGAACATAAACTACGACAGTTCAGCTGCACAAGAAACAAAGGTTTCTTCACGCAGCAAAGTTCAGATGAGATTCGTCCTCGCAGGTTTAGGGGCTCATTGTCATAAAAGTTGGTAAAACTATGAGATAAAGAAGCTTGAACACTGGTGCTGTCATGCAAGCTCATCATACTATCAATTGGCTATGACGATGGTGCATCACCACTGCTACCAAGGGTGGATTAGGTTTGTTGTCATCAGCTACGAGGAGAATTGGCAACCAAGCCAAATAAGCTTCTCCAGCCCATTGGTGTTACATCGGAGTTTTTTTTGCCTCATCTTACTCCAACATGGATAACCCACAAGACAGTTGGGGGAGAGGTTTTCTATGGTGCCTCTGACTCACCAGGAGATTGCATCATGATACATTGGTCTACAAAAATATAGTTTTTCTTCTTGCATGGACTTTGGAAACTGTTTTAATGCTAATTTTGGGCTGCTGAATCCAAATCTGAGCTCAGATTTGCTCTATCACATCAAGATTTTGTGCTATCTGTATGTTCCATATTCATGGATTTTTACAAAAGTTGACCATCCAGTCTGGAAATCTTGGTGAGGATAAAACAGCAAAAGCTTGATTATTCCGAGTACCCGTAGCTGTAAACAGCCCCTATGGTAAACAGCCTGCCATGAGCAAAGTGGAGTTGTCTGATTCTCTTAAAAGAATCAACATATGCATCAGTAGTTTACGTCTATGACGTATTTGTGATTTGCCGCAATGAAGACTACCTAATCTGCTGTTAAGACTACCTAATCTGCTAAGACTCTACCTAATCTCGTGAGACGCGAGCATTACTGTATTACGCGATTCTCAGTGGGCGGGCACAGCTGACTCAGTGGGGTTGTTTATTCCGGTACCTGGTACCTTACACTGTAAGCTCGCTATGTCTACACCTTCAAAGAAAAGAAAGTGCTGTAACGACCCAGATATCTTCTGCTATATCTGTGGATGCTTCACTTTAGCACCTCAAAGACGCAACATCACCACATTCGTCAAGAGAGTGTACCGTGCCTACTTTAAAGTACCGCTTGGAGACCAGGACAAAAACTGGGCCCCTCATAAAGTATGCACGACTTGTGTCAAAACTCTGAGATCATGGTCTCAAGGAAAGAATGCTAAGCTCAAGTTTGGTGTGCCGATGGTTTGGAGAGAACCAAAAAAAACCACCAAGATGACTGCTACTTCTGCCTTGTAAATGTCAAAGGATTCAATAAGAAAAACAAGCAATACATGAAATACCCTAGCATACCCTCTGCTATACAGCCAGTTCCTCATTGTGACGAAATACCTGTACCTGTTTTTGCCAAGCTCGCAGAGATTGATGAGGAAGCAATTACTTCATCCACATCTTTATCCGATGATGATGATGAAGAAGCAGATGCAGAGTACAAGCCATTGGATTCGTTTTTTGATCAACCTTCTCTGTATAGTCAGCCTGAATTGAATGATCTGATCCGAGATTTGAATTTGCCAAAACATTCTGCCGAGTTGTTGGCTTCCAGACTGCAAGAGAAAAACCTTCTCAAACCTGGCACAAGTGTCTCATTTTATCGCAACAGAGAGGCAGAACTGAGGAAGTACTTCCACTCTGGTGGTCAACTTGTATACTGCAATGATGTTGAAGGGCTTCTTCTCTCTATGGGATTGCCTGCGTATCATTCAAGTGAGTGGAGACTCTTTATTGACAGTTCGAAAAGAAGTTTGAAATGTGTTTTACTTCATAATGGGAACATCTATGGATCCATCCCTATAGGACACTCAGTGACCCTGAAGGAGAAGTATGCAAACATCAAGGTTGTACTTGAACGATTGAAGTACCACGATCATGAATGGTTGATCTGTATGGATTTGAAAATGGTGAACTTCCTTTTGGGGCAACAAGGAGGTTACACCAAATACCCTTGTTTCCTATGCTACTGGGACAGTAGGGCTAGGAGGAGCACTGGGTGAGAAAGGAATGACCATCAAGGAATAGTTTGATACCTGGTGACAAGAACATCATTAATGAACCACTGGTTGATCGGAAAAATATTATCCTTCCACCATTGCACATCAAACTCGGTCTGATGAAGCAGTTTGTTGAAGCTCTTGGTCACAATGGAGACTGCTTTGGCTACATATGTTCAAACTTTCCGAGTCTTGGCGACGAGAAGAAAAAAACAGGGATATTCGACGGACCTCAGATCAGAACATTACTCAAGGATCCACACTTCGTTACGACGATGACCGCTGTCGAAGCTCGAGCGTGGAATGCATTCACTAATGTGGTGCAGAATTTTCTTGGGAACAAGAAAGATGACAACTACCGAGAGATTGTGGAGGAGCTGCTCCTTAGTCTGCGAGCGCTGGGGTACAGAATGAGCATCAAGGTGCACTACTTGCACAGTCACCTGAGCGAGTTTCCACATAACCTTGGAGATGTAAGCGAGGAACAGGGTGAACGTTTCCATCAAGACATTAAAGTGATGGAACAACGTTATCAATGTCGTTGGGACTCAAATATGATGGCACATTATTGCTGGAGTTTGATGAGGGATGTCCCGGATGCTGTACATAAGCGATTGTCCACAAAGAGGAGGTTTACTATGTTCTAATACGATTACACCTGTGCCTTTGGATACTTACGCTTTCAAGTACCGGTGCTTATTTTGTTATATTGGCATATTTTTGCAATTATTGCTGCATTCTGAATGTCGTGAAAAGTCACAAAACTCAGAAAAATGCTTTGAGCTTGAGTGATGCCTTGTATTTAAGTGATGTACACCATGTTAAGGGGAACTTTTTCCACCTATCTATTTAACTTAGTTTAGTGAAATTTGTAAACTTTTCATACATTGAAAAATATCGAGAAAATGTGTAAAAATATTTGCAAGCAAGCATGGATTAATTATATGTTAATGTATGATTAAATATTGTAATTGAAGTAGGTACCTTTCATTGTAAACATTTTTGCATCTATCGATCTTCTAATGCAACAGTGTTTTTCAAATTCGAGTGTAAAATTCCTGTTTTCTCAAAAATAATGATTTTTCATAGTTCAAAAACCTGATGTGATAGGCAAAAACTAATGACTGATTTGGATTAAGCACCCAATAGTTAGCTAGATTCCGTTGAAAAACCCCATGCAAGAGAAATCGTGTTGACCAGTGATTTGAAGGATCTATAAGGATAACCATTACACCAGTTAACCAACTTCACCCTCGACAACCACCACCGGATGGTCCATGACAGTTTACGCAGCTAACCCTCATATTTAAGGATCATTCCACTATCCAAAACCTGTGGACGAGGAGGGGGAGAGGGGTTAGTTGGGGATGGTCTCCCCCAGTGTTATCACAAGAAAACACCTCTAGCACCCTCTTGATTGATTTAGCATTATGTAATGGCACTGGAAACACCCCCACCCACCCCTCCCCATGTAGCACTCCTTAACACTGAGATATACACCACACCCTCTCATGCGTTATGTAATTTGAATGGCACCCTTTTGCTTTTAGCCGATCAGCCCCGGTGCGAAATTTTGGTCACCAGTATCAAATTAGGGGAGAATGCTCATAGTGTTTTTTATGAAGGTATAAACCCCTAGAGTTGGAAAACATGTGATAGCATTGTGGCGGTGGCAGCTTTATGGGAGTTATCCCCCTTTTTCCAAAATGGCTGCCAAATGCTCAATACCCTATATATAGCAGATTTTAGACCACCTAGAGCAGTGATACTGGTGTCTACGACTAGGTTTGAGGGGTCAGATATATCATTTCTGTATTTACCTAAAATATTGGATACAGTCTTAATATTAAAATTCAAGATGGCCACCAAAATGGCCACAGACACATTTAAATGACCGCGTTTAAGGTCCCAGAACAGTTAAGACAGTGATTTTGGTGTACATTTCCAATATTTTAGGTAAATACAGGTATGATATATCCAACTGTAGTGAAATGTACATGATGACTCTAATACTCATCATTTACTGTCAATAATTACTGTTCATCGGCATCCACATCGTCATCCTCGTCCGTACTCTCCACATCATCTGATGACCGATTCTCGCAGTCTGACAGTTTGCACATATCAGTGCACTTAAGTCCATTTGCCAGACATACACAATTTGGCAGCGTACACTTCCTTGAACATTTGCAGGCCAGTAGGGCCAAGATAGCCTCAGGTGCTGGCTGACCATCCATCCAATCCACTACCATTAATTTCTCGGCTCCATCCATGTCAATTTTCCACCCTCTGCCAATGGGACTTGGTACACCTGGGTCTTGCTCAAGACATCTTCTCCATATTCCAGCCTGGTAGTTTGCCCTTTGTGCATGTTTGACGAAGCAGTCCCTGCAGGGTGGAAGCTGATGACTCTATCTCACCTTTCTTAACACAGAACAAGTTCTACCTGAGATCATTGACCTTGGTGAATGCTGCTTTGGGGCCATAGAGGAGACATGTGACACACTCGAGTTTGTTCATCAGTTCTGAGGAGAGGTCCCATTCCTAGCCCAACTCTGTGAATGTGTTCTTGATATCCCTGTTGTTGGTCACTAATTTTAGAGCACTTGCCTTCCCTTTACCTGCGAAAGCACTGGTAGTGTCACATCCAGTGTATGCATGTATACCAATAAGAGCTCTGCAGACATCTATGCTGACAGTGGCAGCGACTTTCCCGATGTCAACTAATCTAGTTCTGGTTCTAGTTCCACATTTCTGGAATAACGGAGCTCCTATCTTGTCATGGAATGCCAAACACATGATAAAGACATCTGTGTCCTCTACGTATATCACTACAGCCTGGTAGCCCTCTCTAGCAGCATGGACAGCATGGAAAAGTAGGCGCCCATCTGCTTCCTCCTGCTGGCACTGGAGATCTGGTACCTCTTCACTGCCCTGTGATGTAATTCTGCAGCATTTGTCATCTACAGTTACATACAGAATCTTCTCATGTAGTTTCTCTCTGTACACTGGCTTCCTCCATTCACTGACAATGAAGCTAATCAGACTGGTTTTGTTAGTTAGTCCTGTCAGGAAACTTCCCCATTGCCTCACAATCTGTACGCTTGTGATACCCTGCAGCTGGTGTCCAGTCTCTTCACCTCATGCCGATCTCTCACTGTTCTTGATAGAATTCTCTCAATACGTGTCGAACACATCTATTCTGGTACTTTTACTTCCTTCATGCAATGCCATAGACAGTATTGTAGTGGCAATGTCTCCAAACGTAGCTTGATCACCCTTTACTCTTTGAACTAAGTTCATTCCATCGACCACAGAAGCCAGATTTTGTGGGAGTTGGTCTGCTACTGTCACATTCTTCTGCAAAGTAGTGGCTAAGGAAGCTTTGTTTGTTTTCCTGAGTAATCCGTCTGGGGTAGAGAGAGCCCAGGGTAGTGGTCCCAAGGGGTGAGAGAGGATGTCCTCCATCGTGAGATTGCGCCCTTGTGCCATCACTATGATGCGACCAAACAGAGACCGGTCAGCTTTCAAGATTATGTCCTTACCACTTGTTTTCACTACCTTCTTCTTACACATATTTGTGAATGTCTTCAGCTTGTTAGTTTTCATCGGATCGTGAAATGGTTTCACTGATGGGTTGTTCTCCAGTCTCTCGTTCTGGAAAGTGGCATAACTCTGCTCTCCAATATCACATGCCTTCATCAGGTCAGAGGCAATGTCTCTGGGTGCCGATTTTGCAGTCGAAATGCTATTGAGGTCTTGCTTCTCTGAGAATGGGTTGACCCAGGCTTGAATGAGGCTGACGACTGCCGACACTGTTTCCTCATCTTTTTTGGATTCTGGGCTGCTGTAGATCAGCATGGTTGAGTTCTGATTAGTTACCATGCACCACATCTCTTAAGTGTCCAATAAATGCACTGCGGTACTCTGCTGTTATGTAGTACCTTTTGATGGCTCCTGCTTTTAGGCTGAACCGTGACGTGCCTCCAGGAGTCTGAGTTTCCTTGTTCACCATAACCTCAATTGTCTGATCTACAGGTATCCGGCCAAAGGGATTATTGCTGGACCTCTGCACCGAGAAATGACCTTCCTGGAAGTCTCTATGTACATCAGGATTCTTCTCGGGAAGATTTGTCATCTGAGCAAAGAATGCAGACAGGTACCTGGCATAGTTGACCTTATCGTAGGCAAAACACCATGGGATCAAAGTTCTAATGGCATTTATGTGCAAATCCCAGTTTCCCTCACGAGAAGCACGCAGAAGGCCAAGTATCACGTGCTCTACCATGTCTATGTATGACATCCAATATCCCGATAGCTCCCCATTGTTGTGGCGGAGGTGTTCCGTGAAGGCTCTCCACAGGATCATCAACTCTAATAATTGTGGACTGTCGAGGAGATCACTGAAGTTATGTTGGTTTTTTTATGTTATGTCGTGGCCATTTTGGAAAAAGGGGGATAACTCCCATAAAGCTGCCACTGCCACAATGCTATCACATATTTTCTAACTCTAGGGGTCTACACCATCCCAAAAATCACTATGAGCATTCTCCCCCAATTTGATACCGACCAACCCCCCAGGCTGATCGGCTATTTGTAAAACAACCCTCCCAGGGAGTCTGGTGGATGTTTTTGCTGTTTGCTATTTATAAAGATAAAAATGATCAGTCACTTCATAAGAAAAACCATTCACCATTTCAAATAAAGCATCAGTATTTATTAACATCTGGCAAGTCTTTTAATGCAAGCAGTGGCTGCAATGATTAACATGTTTTTCATGACACCTTCAGCTTTCTTGGAACCAACTTACCCAGTCATCGAGCCCACATGAGTCATCACAGATGGAGCCCAGACATGTTCTGTACAATGCACTGTGTCAACGTTAATGTGCATCAGTGGCCAGACAAACACATCAGTCAAAAGAAACTGATTCCACTGAAACAGTTACAAGTTCTTACCTTTACTACCATGCACATTGATAAGCAAAAGCATGAGTCATGTCCATAATTTGAAGTTCTGTAACTGCCTAATATAAATCTTGGGAGAGAATTGTGCTATCCTGGAACAGACCATCCCTTGACCAGGGGTGGGAGCAGGATATTGTTAATGATCTCAATAGCTCACATACCCCTCTAGGGGGCATCAGGGGTGCACACGACTTGGTTGTGAACATGTTCAAAGCTGAGAAGTTTACCCTGGATAAGGTGCTGTTAAAGCAGCCCTCAATCAAGCAAGGAATTTAGAATTTGACCAAGGTACCCACACATAATAGTCAACTCTTTACAAAAGGTACATTGATTTTACACTACTAATCCCATAGTTTTGGAGCCAGCCCCATGAAATTTTCTGTGCAGCTTTTGGGGTCCCGGCCCATGTCCTAAAATAGGTGGGAGTTTTCATAAAATTTCTCAAAACCTTTTTTTTTTTGAGATTTTGGCCTCCCACCCATGCTCGGTTCAGGTACCTCGCTAGTACATGTGTATGTGGGTAAAAAGTACCAAACTTAGTGGTAAAACAATAAATTATTTATGAACGCTTGACGTTTCGAGAACAACCAATAATTCTCTTTCTCAGAGGCGTAAAGAGCGGAGTGGTGGTAACACAATGTTAAGTTCCGTTGGGGACGGTTCTGCATCGTGGATTGGTCCAAGTCCTCAACAACTAAACAGTTGAATTCAATAATTATCTGCTATAAATCGATGAGGTGCTGTGTGTGTGAAATGTTTTTTGTGGAGTTCTCCAAGAGCGTTTTGATGTGGAATGTGATACACCAAAATGATCATCATGATCTTCTGAGTTGATTAATTAATATGTTTTGTTGCAATGGTGTCATTATTTTTGTTATTACCTCAGCCAACGAAGGTGGATGGAGGTTATGTTTTCACACCTGACTGTCAGTCGCCTCCAGGTCACAATCCTAAACCGATTGTCATGAAACTTTACTAAGTTGTAGAGGTAGTCTCAACTGAGAAGCCTTTTGATTTTGAGGTCAAAGGTTATCTTGAGGTCAAATTTCTGAAATCATTTTTCATCTGATTGATTTGAAATTTGAACAGGATTTGCATAGTGCATCACTGAATTAGGAAACCAACGATTTGAGGTCAAACAGTCAAAGGTCAAGTCGAGATCAAACTTCTAAAATCAATTTCAATCTGATTTTCAATCTAACTAATTAGCCTAATCTAACTAACTAATTAGTTATCTAACTAATCGAACTAACAAATTTCAATATAACTAATTAGCCTAATCAACTATCTGTCGACCAATATCTGCGAGAGAGGGGGACGGGAGAGGGGGGAATGAGAGGAAGGGCGAGAGAGGAGGGTGAGAGAGAGGAGGCGAGAGAGAGAGAGGGGCGAGAGAGGGGAGCGAGAGAGGGGGGTGAGAGTAGAGGAGGCGAGAGAGGGGGGCGACAGAGAGGGGCGAGGGAGGGCTGCACATCCGGGCCCGTACTAGTAATATGAAAAACAATAACAGCATTATCATTTGGCCCCTCAGCACTCTTTGCCCATACACCACAGCTGGGAGGCGACGATGGTTCACGGGCATTATTGAGGAAGCCCTACCATAAAAACCTATCTCTTCCGTCAAAATTGATCAAATCAAATCGGATTTTTTATATGTTGTACTTATGGACATTACGCACAGCTTCTAGGAAATTAAATTGCGAGAAAAAAAATGGAGAAAAAAAAGGTTCAAGTGGGCGTGGATCCGCCCACAAGGGGCGTAGGACGCCCCTCATACAAAACGACACAAGACCATGATATCTAGCTTGTGTCCAAGTTTCATCAAGATCGCATCAAACGTCATGGAGCTCTGCTCTGGAGAGAGTCACACACACAGACACAAGGAAAATAGTGGTCACTGCTGGCGCCCGCGAACCAATAACGAACGTACAATCCCCCCTCAGCCCCACCCCACCGAAGCACATCTGGGCTTGGTGAAAGGCAAGCTCATGCTCTCGCAGCACAGCAGGCAGGTAGGCCACAAGGCTGTGAAGAACAATGAAGATTTGGCTCGGTGGCCTAACGGGCCCAGCAGTTAATAACCACTTAGTTGTCCGGCGACTCAGCCAAACAATGCCCATTGTGTAACCCCCGAGTTCAAGCCCAATCGGCTGGCGTCGTGGAACCGTCCTTCGATCCTTCCGCAGTGCGGACACAGCGAGCTGTCGCCAATGGTGGATTACTGTTACTGTCTCAATGACGAGCAACGGGAAGAGACCGTTAATGAACCGCCAACTATAAGTATACTACGTTATTGAAGCCCAAACCGGGGTTTCTCCACGTTGAGGAGGCTGTGGGGGGGGGGGAAGGGCGCAATGCGGTGTTTATGAAATTGCAATTTCCCGAGTCGTCACACAAAATGACGATTAATCATCGCGTCAGTATTTCGTATTTTACCCCAACCCAAGGGTGTTTAATCAGAGAGTTGAAAAAATAACATATTTAATCAGACGTGTTTCCGAAGGTGACTACTTATATTAAATAAATCGTGGTGGCGCCACCACACGTGCGATAAATGGCCACTTACTTTCTGGAACCTTCACGAGCTTTCGCGTGCGCTGACGGGCCTCGCAAAACGTATGACGTCATCACGCCAATTTGAACACGACCAGCCGGGCACCGAATACAGCGCTGTGATAATTATCCCGGCTCGCGATAAATTACCCACACCTCGTTAACATTACTACACACTCTCATCGATAGTGCTAGTTAAGATATCGGTATAAATATTTGACCGTTGAGCTGTCCGGTCTATTTCAAACCACGTGTTTGTAAAGTGTGACGGGGAACGGTCCGCGCGGCACTTTCCTTGGAAGATGAGTCAGGGAAATGTACTATAAATGAATTTATGACGTCAATAAAATAAATATGAATCGTGCGAGATTAATATACATTCAATGCATCAATTCATGTCCCGCACGTTTACTTTTCTGAGCTCTCGTCGGATGAAACGTTCAAAGAACAAATGACGGACACGAGAAATGCATTTGGTGAAACGTTTTGTACACTCGTCGTCAAGGAGGTGTATTGGTAACGAGGTCGCCGTTTGGATGGATAGAGATAACGACATCCGAAAAAAATCTAACAAATCCAGTCTCAAATAATGGATATTAACAAAAAATATATTATATACATCGATTTATTTATTATAAATCAATCGTTTGCGCTCTTCGAGCTCCTCTCGACGCCCTCCCCCCGAAAGTTAGTGGACCATTCAGGGTCGTACGTGATGACGTAGGATTGACGTGAATCTTCCCCGGTTGTTAGTGAGTAATACTTATAAGGCCGGGGTGCTGCAGTGAGTCGTTAATATTAATGCGGTTTCGTTGACGGCGACGCTCGGACCGGCGTTTTCGGCGTTTCTCGAAGTTTCCACACTGTTTTGGAGAACACGCGTCGTCGTCATCACGACCAACCTGAATTGCTGACTGATTGCTCAGCGCGCCATTTCTTCTCTGGATTCGTGTTCCCGCGGACCGTTCACTGCGTCGTTGGATTTTCGTTTTACACTTCAGTGCATCCTGCGGTCAAGATGTCGGTGGTAGGCTTCGACGTGGGCTACCAGTCCTGCTATGTCGCTGTTGCTCGCACCGGAGGGATCGAGACTGTGGCGAACGACTTCAGCGATCGCTGCACACCGTACGTTACTTGAACATCCCGTCTGTTACATTCTCCATTTATTTTACTGCACATTAATAACAGAAGCAACCACCTCCTCCCTCCGCGATCCCGACCCACCTACCCCTCTCTCCGCGATCCCGACCCACCTACCCCTCCCTCCGCGATCCCGACCCACCTACCCCTCCCTCCGCGATCCCGACCCACCTACCCCTCCCTCCGCGATCCCGACCCACCTACCCCTCCCTCCGCGATCCCGACCCACCTACCCCTCCCTCCGCGATCCCGACCCACCTACCCCTCCCTCCGCGATCCCGACCCACCTACCCCTCCCTCCGCGATCCCGACCCACCTCCCTTTCCCTCCGCGATCCCGACCCACCTCCCCCAGCCTCCGCGATCGCGACACACCTACCCCTCCCTCCGCGATCCCGACCCACCTACCCCTCCCTCCGCGATCCCGACCCACCTATCCCGACCCGCCGACCCCCTCCCTCCGCGATCCCGACCCGCCGACCCCCTCCCTCCGCGATCCCGACCCGCCGACCCCTCCCTCCGCGATCCCGACCCGCCGACCCCCTCCCTCCGCGATCCCGACCCGCCGACCCCCTCCCTCCGCGATCCCGACCCGCCGACCCCCTCCCTCCGCGATCCCGACCCGCCGACCCCCTCCCTCCGCGATCCCGACCCGCCGACCCCCTCCCTCCGCGATCCCGACCCGCCGACCCCCTCCCTCCGCGATCCCGACCCGCCGACCCCCTCCCTCCGCGATCCCGACCCGCCGACCCCCTCCCTCCGCGATCCCGACCCGCCGACCCCCTCCCTCCGCGATCCCGACCCGCCGACCCCCTCCCTCCGCGATCCCGACCCGCCGACCCCCTCCCTCCGCGATCCCGACCCGCCGACCCCCTCCCTCCGCGATCCCGACCCGCCGACCCCCTCCCTCCGCGATCCCGACCCGCCGACCCCCTCCCTCCGCGATCCCGACCCGCCGACCCCCTCCCTCCGCGATCCCGACCCGCCGACCCCCTCCCTCCGCGATCCCGACCCGCCGACCCCCTCCCTCCGCGATCCCGACCCGCCGACCCCCTCCCTCCGCGATCCCGACCCGCCGACCCCCTCCCTCCGCGATCCCGACCCGCCGACCCCCTCCCTCCGCGATCCCGACCCGCCGACCCCCTCCCTCCGCGATCCCGACCCGCCGACCCCCTCCCTCCGCGATCCCGACCCGCCGACCCCCTCCCTCCGCGATCCCGACCCGCCGACCCCCTCCCTCCGCGATCCCGACCCGCCGACCCCTCCCTCCGCGATCCCGACCCGCCGACCCCCCCTCCCTCCGCGATCCCGACCCGCCGACCCCCTCCCTCCGCGATCCCGACCCGCCGACCCCCTCCCTCCGCGATCCCGACCCGCCGACCCCCCCCTCCCTCCGCGATCCCGACCCGCCGACCCCCTCCCTCCGCGATCCCGACCCGCCGACCCCTCCCTCCGCGATCCCGACCCGCCGACCCCTCCCTCCGCGATCCCGACCCGCCGACCCCCCTCCCTCCGCGATCCCGACCCGCCGACCCCCTCCCTCCGCGATCCCGACCCGCCGACCCCCTCCCTCCGCGATCCCGACCCGCCGACCCCTCCCTCCGCGATCCCGACCCGCCGACCCCCTCCCTCCGCGATCCCGACCCGCCGACCCCCTCCCTCCGCGATCCCGACCCGCCGACCCCCTCCCTCCGCGATCCCGACCCGCCGACCCCCTCCCTCCGCGATCCCGACCCGCCGACCCCCTCCCTCCGCGATCCCGACCCGCCGACCCCCTCCCTCCGCGATCCCGACCCGCCGACCCCCTCCCTCCGCGATCCCGACCCGCCGACCCCCTCCCTCCGCGATCCCGACCCGCCGACCCCCTCCCTCCGCGATCCCGACCCGCCGACCCCCTCCCTCCGCGATCCCGTCCCGCCGACCCCCTCCCTCCGCGATCCCGGCCCGCCGACCCCCTCCCTCCGCGATCCCGTCCCGCCGACCCCCTCCCTCCGCGTTCCCGGCCCGCCGACCCCTCCCT
Organism: Eptatretus burgeri; assembly: GCF_056783735.1. NCBI lineage: Eukaryota > Metazoa > Chordata > Myxini > Myxiniformes > Myxinidae > Eptatretus > Eptatretus burgeri. The sequence goes on from NC_140966.1 coordinate 48,132,359, forward strand.
CCGCGATCCCGACCCGCCGACCCCCTCCCTCCGCGATCCCGACCCGCCGACCCCCTCCCTCCGCGATCCCGACCCGCCGACCCCCTCCCTCCGCGATCCCGACCCGCCGACCCCCTCCCTCCGCGATCCCGACCCGCCGACCCCCTCCCTCCGCGATCCCGACCCGCCGACCCCCTCCCTCCGCGATCCCGACCCGCCGACCCCCTCCCTCCGCGATCCCGACCCGCCGACCCCCTCCCTCCGCGATCCCGACCCGCCGACCCCCTCCCTCCGCGATCCCGACCCGCCGACCCCCTCCCTCCGCGATCCCGACCCGCCGACCCCCTCCCTCCGCGATCCCGACCCGCCGACCCCCTCCCTCCGCGATCCCGACCCGCCGACCCCCTCCCTCCGCGATCCCGACCCGCCGACCCCCCCTCCCTCCGCGATCCCGACCCGCCGACCCCCCTCCCTCCGCGATCCCGACCCGCCGACCCCCCTCCCTCCGCGATCCCGACCCGCCGACCCCCCTCCCTCCGCGATCCCGACCCGCCGACCCCCCTCCCTCCGCGATCCCGACCCGCCGACCCCCCTCCCTCCGCGATCCCGACCCGCCGACCCCCCCCTCCCTCCGCGATCCCGACCCGCCGACCCCCCTCCCTCCGCGATCCCGACCCGCCGACCCCCCCCTCCCTCCCAACGATCTCTACCCACCACCGGTTTGATCTGGAACATGCACTGATGTTTTTTCATCATGCTGGTATTGCATCTTCTGGTGAGCAACATTGGTTGACAGCTCGTGCATTTTTATTTTTACTTTTTCAATATCTTGTTTTCTCTATGGTCGATTATTCTGTTTGAGGGATTCATTTGACTTTTTTCCTTTTTTTTAAAATTTATTTGGGGGGAGAGGGGGGGTAACTGTGTATGAAGATGTTGAAGTTTAATTGACCTCCTTCACCTTCGGTGGCAAGGGTATTTCCACTCCTCTGTCTGTCCTTTGTGTACAGGACATTTCAAAAAGTTGTGGATGGATCCGGATGAAATTGTGTGACAAGGACGAATTGATTAGATTTTGGTGAAGATCCGGATGCAGATTCCAACGACTAAAAATTTTAAAACGTGATTCTTTACCATTGATTGGGCTCAAAAAATGTATTGGCCTCAATATGTTCTCGTTGATCAGGCATTGCGTGGCGGAGATATGCGTTCTACCGAGTTCCCTTCGAGTTAATCATGTAATGCACCAGTACAACATGCACCACACACAAGTCCTGATGAGCGTCTGCAATCTCTCATTGCTCTTTTTACATCGCACTGTTATATAATTGGCTATTCTGTCCTGTGTCTTCTGACACACTTATGGCCGCGTACGTACGTCCCTTTTGATCTGAGTGCTATATATAGAAATTTGTCGACCGTCAAAACTCATCATGCATGCTAATTCACTGTCTACATTTAGATTTTATAACTGCAAAATTGTTTCATCATTCCTAATCTAGACTTTTACTCCCCCCAGCCACGCGATATCGAAGTATTCGCTTCTTGTTCTTGTTTTTATTTGTATCGATGTCAAAGTGAGGGGTGGATTATGAAAGTAGATCGCACAAAGATGTTGAACAAAGCAATGTCTTCAAAATAATTAAAATGTACATTTTCAGTGGATGAGACATCTTGTGGAACTTTTGTGGGGTCCACACCGGCGAAGCATATGTCCAATCGATGTTTAAATTGAAAGAATGGGTACTTTTACCGAAATGAACAACCAAGTGGCTTCAGTCTTCCAACGAAGTGGTTGGTTTAGCTCGTGATTAACGATCGCCGATCCGTCATATTGAATACCTCCCCGGAGACGCCCGAAATGTGAAACTTCCCGAATTGGGTAAATGAACACTTTGTTTAAAAAAAAAAATAATAATAATAAATCAGAACTGCTGCCAAGTTCAATTCTGGAGCTTACATTTTGTAATTTGGCTTTGTTTAATAGACTCTTGAGGTTATGGCATGTGCGGAAATTAAATGAAGTCACAAATGCTGGTGTCTCCACACGTTTATAAGCATTGCAATGCATCGAGCGATTTCATCGGCATTCGATGAGTGAGGAAAGTGGTGTGGGTGGGGGGAGGGGGGGACCAATAAATAAAACTGTCGTTAGATTGCTGTGGCCTGTTCCAAGTAAAGGCATTATTTAACGGGCCAAAACAAAATGCTGAATTGAGACCCCGTCGATGGGGAGTAAGGTGTCCGAGGATGCGCATGATAATTAATGGCCTTAATTACATCCTTTATCTTCAAAACGGGTGTTTTAATTGATCCAAACGCCCAGTATTCACTCGTACACTCGCTTGGAGTTCCCTCTGGATGTGTACAAAGTTTCAGGCTGACAGGTTTCATGGTTTTGGAGTTGTGGAGGAGACTCACTGACATACACGCACACATTTTATTATGATGGATCTCGTGCCAGAGATCAAGATGCACAATGCTTGTGCGTAGTAGTGGCAATGGACGTGAGTGTATCGTCATTGTCTGCAATCTCACTCTATGCATCCCTTTCGGGGTTTTTTGGTTTTAATTCTCTTTCTCTGGAGGACCCCATTTATTTGTGGTTTATAAATTGTGACTTGCTTTGACATTGCATGAGCTCTTCACATAATGCAATTGTAAAACATATCTTCCAGCCATGCTGTAACTGAGCTGTGCGGCTTCTTCCACCATTCACATTATAAAGATGCTTCCCCACATGTATTATGAGCTGTTGAAGATGTCAGCCTTCCTTCCTGTGAGTTAATTAAAATGCTTCACCACATCTATCTCCAGCTGAGTAAAACATTATCATCCGCCAACATCCCCCACAAACAGGCAGATTACTCACCCCTCACGCACCTACCCACAATTTCTACACGATTACTTGTTATATGTCCTGGGTCTCAAACATTCTTCTCGTTCTGCTGCCTTGATCGGTATTTTGCCTCTCGTTCTGCTTATTTACTCATTGATAAAACAAGGCTCCCAAGCGCAAGACCAGTGCCAGAGATACATCGACTTCCAAGAGGCAGAATAAACTGATGAGCCCAAGTCCTGAAATTGATCTGCTGGGTCAGCTGTCGAGAGGACAGTGTGTGGTCTCTGTGGACAAACTGTAGAGAATAAACAAATACACCATTCGCTACATACGGAAGACCGAGAAGGCCATCTGAGAAAGTGTTGTGGTGAGCACGGTACCAGGCACCGAAGTGTTCACCCATGTCTGGGATGTCCACATAGAAAGGATGGAGAAGGTTTTCAGTGTATGAATTGAGGACAACACACACCCGCAAAAGAACATGCCTTTAAGTGGACCTTTCATTCGCACAAGAGCGATGTGTATGTACACGGGTGGCGCTAGCACGAGTGATACGGGCATGAGGGATGTGGGTACGACCAGCCCCAATCCATTTTAAACAGAGCAGGGAATGGTTTGACCACTTCAAGAAGCACTACAGTCTCCGCAATGTCAAACTGGCAGGCGAGTGTGCCTCCGTGGATCACAAGGTGGCCAAAATGTTCCCTGCTGAATTTCGGCAGCTCATCAAGAAGGGGTACCTGCCAGAGCAAGTGTTGAACAGGGAGACAGTACCATTTTTGAAAAAAAATAAATGTCAACGCAAACTTTTATTTCCAAGCACAAGGAGACTGCATCAGGTTTCAAAACCGCAAAGGACTGGGTATCACTTCTCTGCGCAAACACAAAAGGGGACTGTATGACGAAGCCCATAATGTTATACCATTCCTTGAACCCACGTGTTCTGAAAGGTAAGAACAGCACATGCTGCCTGTGCTTTGGAGGGCCAACAGGAAGGCATGGGTGATGGCAGCAATTTTCATGGACTGGTTCCATAACTGTTTCATCCCTCACGTGGAGAGGTACCTGGTGGAACAAAACCTTCCGTTCAAGGTTCTCCTGCTCATTGACAATGTTCCTGGCCATCCTGGGGACCTGGAGGTGGCTCACCTGAATGTCGAGGTGATCTTCCTGTTGCCCAACACCACCTCCTTGATCAAGCCGCTCGATCAAAGGGTAGTTGGTCTCCACTTTCAAAACCTATTGTACCCGCCGCACCTTTTGCCGCATTTTGGATGCGATTTACAATGGGTGATCCCGAGTTCACCGTCGGAAGGAGTTTAACACAGCCCACGCATGGCGCAATAGGAGTCCCTAGATGAGGTGAGAGCCTTCATCATCAATGCCTGCTGGCACAACCTGTAGCCCTAGGCAGTGAAGAACTTTAGAGGTTGTCCTGATAACAGGAGAGGCATGAAATTGTCAGGTTGGCATAGCAAGTGGGAGGGGAAGGCTTTGACATGGAGTCTGAGGCGTTGTATGCTCTTATCGCCTCGCATGCTGAGGACCTCACTGAGGATAATTCGGGAGCTTATTACCAAGGTTTCCGAGGATTAGGAGGAAGAAGTTTTGAGGTCCAAACTCACGGTCAAGTTCCTAGGTTGGATGCTGCAGGACTTGTGGTTAATTAACAAGAGGCTGTTAGATGCTTATCCGGTCATGGAGCGTTACTTCAAGTTCAACGGTGGTTGGATGACTTGATGCTCCCATACGAGCTACATTGAAACCGGTGGCAATCTGCCAGGCAGCTCACAATCATGGATTTTATTTTCTTTTTTTCTGCCCTGGTCTGTCCACTTCAGGAGCATCAGCACCTGCCTCTCCAACATCCCACTCGGTGAGCGACTCGTCAGGATCCTCACCTGCTTCAGCACCCTCGCCTGCATTCCTTTTCGGTGCATGGCTCATCAGCACTCTCACCTGTGTTGTCTTCATCTGACTCCACTGAGCACTGGCTTTTAAGTCCTTGTCATCTTTGTCATGTGTTTGTGCTAATAAGTATTTGAAACGTTACGTGTGTGTCTGTCTGGTGTGTATATATGTATACACATATCTGCACAATAGGAGTCCCTAGATGAGGTGAGGGCCTTCACCATCAATGCCTGTTGGCACAACCTGAAGCCCGAGGCACTGAAGAACTTCAGAGGTTGTCCTGATAACAGGAGAGGCATAAAATTGTCAGGTTGGCATGGCAAGTGGGAGTGGAAGACTGATGACATGGAGTCTGAGGCGTTGTATGCTCTTATCGCCTCACATGCTGAGGACCTCACTGAAGATGATTCGGGAGCTTATTACCAAGGTTTCCGAGGATTAGAAGGAAGAGGTTTTGAGGTCCAAACCTACGGTCAAGTTCCTGGGTGGGATGCTGCAGGACATGCAGTTGATTAATAAGAGGTTGTTAGATGCTGATTCTGTCATGGAGTGTTACCTCAAGTTTGGACCATTACATATGTGTGATGTGTGTATATGTGTATACACACACACACACACACACACACACACACACACACACACACACACACACACACACACACACACACACACACACACACACACACACACACACACACACACACACACACACACACACACACACACACACACACACACACACACACACACACACACACACACACAGTCATGCGCCACTTAATGACAGGGTTACGTTCTGAGAATTGCATAGTTAACCGACGTCGTCGTCGTGTGAACATCATATGTATGTATGTGTATATATATATATATATATATATATATATATATATATATATATATATATATATATATATATATATATATATATATATATATATATATATATATATATATATATTCGTTTTAGTTTTCGAACATCGTACTTACACAAACCTCGACACCGAGGCTATATGGTATAGCCTATTGCTCCTCGGCGACAAACCTGTACAGCATGTAACTATACTGAATACTGTCGGCAATTGCAACACATCCAAGAGAGACGGAAGACCCATTAGTTTTACCTTTGTGCTGTTCATGACAACCATGTGTGTTTGTGACAGCTTACAATCTCCTCTCACATCAATTACAGAAAGGTGAATAAATGGCGTTTGGATTTTATAAATACGTAATCATTGCATCGATGTTGTAATTTACAAATGAGGAAATGAGCACCTGTCAATTGTGTGATATATTTTTGGAACAGTGCGATTGTTTTTTAACAACATAAAAAGCTTCATTAAAAATTAGTGTTTTAATTTCGAATGTAACAACAATGATTTATTCGCGAAATTCTTCAATTCAAAGGTAATTTACTTGCTCGAAGGTAAACGTGCAAACATTGTTTCAGTTTGAAAGCCGATTTCCTTGAATCCCGATTTAGCACGACCCTGCTTTTTTTGCAATGACATTTTTATGGACCTCAACGATCGCATTATAATGGGGCCACACTGTCGTTTTTTTATCATGATGAAGTATTATGTACTGTACATAATTGTATGTGCTATTTTTTATACGACTGGCACCGCTTCGTCGGCTACTTCACTCGGCAATAGGAATTTTTCAGCCCATTATGGAGCTGGCAGATCCGTCGTATATGTGATCCGTCGTTGCCCGAAACATCGTTATGCGGTGCATGACTATATATATATATATATATATATATATATATATATATATATATATATATATATATATATATATATATATATATATATATATATATATATATATATATATATATATATATATATATATATATATATATATATATATTGTTGCGGCTGTGGAAATTTGCAATACACCAGAAAGGTCCTCAGGTTAGATATATCGATAAGTTCATGTGTAGTTAGTCCACACCCGTTGTTTAAAGGGAATATGTGTGATTCATCCGGGCTGCGACGCTTTGAGTTGGCCATTTTTCTTTATCTATCATTATTTTGGACCAACCACCACAGCAAACCCCCCACCACCTTCGCCTTTCTCCTTCCACAACCATCAACCACACCGAACGTCGTGCTGTCCAGGGCCCGTTCGGTGATTGTTGCCGAACGCGTCAAGCCGCGAGTACAAATGGATGCCTTTACGGGAGAGGAAATCGGATCAGGGGAGGCTCACGCCCCCTTTTTCTCCGTCCAATGGGCGAGCATCGGGCGGTGCGGCCCCGCCCCCAAGCACGATGCATGTGGATTCCTTTTTGGAGGAAATTCGGATCGAGAGGCTCACGCCCCCTTTTTGCCCGACCAATGGCTGAACGTCGGGTGGCGTGGCCCCGCCTCCAAGTGCGTTTTGATCCGCGAATTTACATACACGCTCCTCCCCCGGTTTATAAAAACGCGTGTGCTGGGCTGGCTGGTCGAGTGGAGTCCGAGTCGTGTGTTTGCGGGGATTGGACGGCGAAGGGGACGGAGCTCGGAGTTGAGGTCGAGGGACGGGTCGCGGAGTGAAGCAGGGACGCGGAAGAGGGCTCAGGGGCGAGAGTTCGCCGGAGTCGGTGCAGTCCCAAGGCCCCGCAAGCAGGACGGAGCGTCCGCCATTCCCTCTCTCCACCCTGAGCATCAACAATTTCCCCCATCCGCACTGAGATAGTGCCGGTAACCCCGTCTGCTCCCCACCCCAACCGTGGTGTCGACCGACCAACACGTGCCTGCGCAACGCATGCCAAAAGGAGCTCACCGACCACGCCAGGGGCATGGAGTCAGGCACGTTACACTGACATTGCGGCTAGCCCGCCATCGAGCCACGAGGGCGTGGGTAAAGACACCTTCGGTCTCGTGGTCCTGGCCACTCACCCAGGTCCCACGTACATTTGGTCCACGTACATTTGGTCCACGGACCTGTCTGCCCCATTGCCTATGAGGGTGGCTTTTATTTGCTTTTTTTGTGTAAATGTGTGTGTGGTGCCAGTCTTTTAAGTAAACCTGAATAAGTGCTTGCACATTGCTTTATTCGGTGGTAACTCTTTTTTGCTTGCTTTCACTGTATGGCTGTAAATACGTGCCTTGTCTGCGTGTGTAATAAACTACTTGCTTGTTGAACTGTTTTCCTGTTTCGTTGCGTCCTTTCCTTCATATGAAAGTTCCATCTTGCATCACGTAAGGGATTGATAGTGGGTGTAGACACCCAATAAATAATCTGAACTGTCGAGGTCGGCGATAGCTCCGCTCGGTTATCCCTACAGCACGAACGAGCCGCTTAAGCGGTTCGTGTCCGGAGTCGACCTGCGGCGGCGTACAACTCCTCGGTAAGCTACCCTCGCGGGTACTTAGGTCTCTCGACATTCGGCGATTCACCCTATTTCGCGTGGGTAGAATGCGGACTGGGTTGTGGTGAGGTTAAACCCCCACCCGTGGCTAGCTCCTTGGCGGTAGTTCCAAGAGGGTCACGACTGAATTGTCCGTTCCGGTGGGCGACGCGTCGCGATTTGAGTTATGTGGCCGATCGCATTCCGGGCAGGCCAGAATTCGTAACTATATATATATATATATATATATATATATATATATATATATATATATATATATATATATATATATATATATATATATATATATATATATATATATATATATATATATATATATATATATATATATATTTAATAGCTTTCATTTTGAAGTGGTTTCAAAATGTGTAAACTTTGGAGGGAGGGTGGGTGGTGTGAATATTATCGCAGGCCACTGTAAATCAAATCACTGTAAACCTCAACTCATTTGTTTCCCCCCCCCCTTTTTTTTTTCTTAATGTGGAAGTTGGTTCCACAATGTTCTCTTCAATCTCATTGCATTCCCATCATGTTTTCTCCCTTCTCTCCTTCCCCAACCCTAAGCTCCCCCCTTCTTCCAAATTTCCATGTCTTTTTTTTTTTCCTTCCCCCCCCACTCTCCTGAGTTTCCTTCTGTATCCATATTGTCCATCTCCATATGTCCTTTCTTGCCCCCCCCTGCCTGCCAATCCTTCCACACTTAACTTGGCCTTCAACTCTGCTGTTGGTGCCCCCCCTCTCTTTACTGCTCCTTTTGTCCTGTAATGTCATGATCTGTTCTGTGTACTAGCTCTTCCGTGAGCCAAGACTATATCCCCAAAAATCCACAGCTTTACACATACGTTTCTATGTGCAATGTGCATACATGACCTCGACAACAAAAAAAAACCACGATCATGCTCCTTAAAAACGAGCCTCTGCTTTTCTACTGCAGACACTTGTAAAATACTGTGATTACTTAATTTAAGGTTTGGCAGCCAAACTCTGCTTGATACAGACTCGACTCTGAAGAGTTCAAATTTGGGTAAAGCACTGCCTTTGGGCCCTCCAGCCTTAACAGAGAGAAGAGATGAGATGAGAAGATCCCGTTTAGATCTGCAGGCTGAATATGGGAGTGGAGGAAGTCGGTAATCCCTCAGAGGATGTGGCCTTGGGTGCCATAAGCAGAGTTTGGAGATCAAGGTGGGGTGCCAGATTGTATCAAATGCTTGAGAGATGGCCCTGATCTCACATCTGAGATTGAGGGCTTCCATCCCTTGTGAGTGGAGAAACATGTCCAAGGTAGAATGACCAGGTCTGAAACTGAACTGACCTAAGATCAGGCTGTTGGAGAAAAGGAAAGATTTCCTGTCAACTGCAATGATAGAGTCCATCACCTTGTTTAAAACTGGAAGCAGGATTATTGGCTTGTAGTCAAGAGGATATGTTTTTGCACCATTTATGTGTGAATGTGATGTTGGCGAACTTCCAGACATGGAAATTGACATAGAGAGAAGTCGAATGAGCAATCAGATTGTATACTCTCACCCAGACTTGTTTTGCGTTGTTTTATATTACGTATTTTAAAGACGTTCCTGCATTCTAATCGTCCATACTTTATTGAGGTACTTCATTGAAAAATGAATTGATTGTAATATTGTACTACTGGCTACCATCATGTGGTGGTTGTGGCCTATGTTGGCACATTCTGTATAGACAAATGGACCCAAATGCAATACCCTCTTTGGCAAGGGAAAGATGATTAAGTAAATAGAGCAGACAGAGGATGAGCAATGGCAGCAGAGCAGGTCTTTTAGGACACATGCACTGATGTCATACATGGCCCATCATAGAATTGGATTTGAGGTTTGCCAGAAACATCTCTACCTTCTCAAGTGGGAAAGCCAGTGTCCAGAAGTGGTGGATATGAGTGTAGGTTAGGTGTCGTGAGGGGTTGGGTGCAAGATTTGGAAGAAAATCGAGGCATTCAGCCTTCTAATGATACTCTGCTGTGGTGCTATTCAAAGTGATGGAAGGGATTGAGAGGGAGCATACACCAGAGACAGACTTGTCAAGGTTCCACCAGGTCTTTGAAGGAGACTGGTTTGAGAGTTCATCGTTTAGGTTGGCCAGATGTTTTTTTTGGTTTTCCTGAGGTGCCGCTTCTCCCAAGCTTTGTGGAATGATCTGAGAATTCCTTCAGTCAGATTTGCCTTCCAGGAAGCGACGTCGACTTGTTTGAAGGCACCTGCCTCACCACAGGATTCTGTAGATAGGTATGATGACTACAGATGAGATGGTATAAAATAAAGGAACATGAGACATTGGTGGGAGAATTTGTTACCAAGTCCAGAAGGGAGTATGTGCCACTGGGAGAAATCAGTGTCAAAATTCAGAGGACCACGGAGCCACAAAAGTTATTTGCAATGCCATGGCTGGAAGCTGGTACTCAGCCTGTCATCCTTCTTAGGATGGCAAAATGAGTCAACCCACCTGGTGTCATTGCGATGATGGGCTCAAACTCAAGACCCTAAGATCTTAAGCCAGCCACCTCAACCGTTAACCCAACACCAAGCTTACAAACTCAGGGTTTTCCCTGGGTTTTAAAATGACTTGGGTAAAACTGCCAACATGTATAATTGCGGCCTGCGGCGGCCACGATCAGTGAGCGCAGGGGGGAGAATGGGAGAGGGGGTCCTCTCCCAGGAAATTTAGCAATTTTAGGTGCATTCTGGGGCATTCTGAGCATGCAAGTGGAGACAAATTAGTATCTTGGCATCAATTTTGTAAAAAAAATTCTCACTTACAACATATCTTATATTTAGCATGTATGTATCTTCACCATAAATATTTTAAATCTTTTTTTTTTTTTTCTTGTTTTAAAAATTTTTTTTTAAAGCAGTTGGGCAGCCAGAAATTGACTTAGGCGGCCGCCCAAGTGAGCCCTATGGATGGAAAACGCTGCAAACTGACAATTTTAAAATGGTGGCAGCAGATACGCATATATGGGAAACCATAACATGATGAAACTAGTGGCACTCGGTGGAGCGCATACCTCTGTGAGGTTGAACAGTTTTTGTTTTGTATCTCGCTGATCGGTCAGATCTGGATCCGGACCTGAACCAAAATCTATTTGGCTTGTTATTTTCACCAAACACTCTTCCACCTTGTTTTGTCATTCGTCCACAACGTTTTGAAGTATCGTGATGTATTGTTTTTTGGGCCCGATCGCAATGGTGAAGAATCACTTAAAAAAAAAAAATGCTTGCATCTGGATTCGGATGTTCACCGAAAATTAATCTATTTATCCTTGTCACACACCCAACCTGTCCACCAAATTTTGGCTGTACCCATCCACAACTTTTTGAGATCCTATTCACAAACAAAGATGGGTGAAAACATAACCTCCGTCCACCTACAGTGACAGAGGTAATGAGCCTTTGTGGGTGGTTTTATTTATATATATATATATATATATATATATATATATATATATATATATATATATATATATATATATATATATATATATATATATATATATATATATATATATATATATATATATATATATATATATATATATATATATATATATATATATCTTGCCAAAACGAAGTTTTTGCAAGATGTTTTTTTTTGTTGTTTTTTTTGTCTGTAATCACGTATAAAAAATTCTGCAGAGCACAGTTATCATTGGAAATTTTTGTAACTTCGCATATCAGAGGCCAATAGAGGTCCCTTTCAGCACACAAAATTTTGAAGGTCAAGGTCACTTTGTCGCAAATCAGGGGAGTCGACGAAACCCTTATTTTTTGAGTAATTTTGATCGGATCGTCTTCAAACTTCATGGGAATATAGTTCATGGTCTGGCGCTCAGCTGATTAATTTTTGATGGCGATTGGCCTTGACCTTCATATGTTTTTTTTTTTTTTTTTTTTTTTTTTTTTTTTTTTTTTTTTTGTCTGTAATCACGTATTAATCACTCTGCAGAGCACAGTTATCATTGGAGATTTTTGTAACTTTGCATATCAGAGGCCTATAGAGGTCCCTTTCAGCACATAAAAATTTGAAGGTCAAGGTCACTGTCGCAAATCAGGGGAGTCGACGAAACCCTTATTTTTTTTGAGTAATTTTAATCTAATCATCTCAACTTTATGGGAATGTAGTATATGGTCTGGCGCTCTGCTGATTAGTTTTTGGTGGCGATTGGCCTTGACCTTCATGGTTAGCGCCTGAGGTCAAACATATTTGACCCCAAGGTCAAATTTTCAAGTTTTTGGAACCATATCGTGTAGTACCTCAAATTGAACACCTCGATGAGTGCTTTCTAAATATGTCAACCTTGAGACATTATGATGTCATTTGGTGACGTTATGAGGCAAACACATATTTTTCATGGTTACTCTGTAGAACGATTCTCATCGGAATCTCTTGTAGGCAGATATTCCTCGAGGAGTCGCTCCTGGTGGATTGCAGCTCTGTTCACCTCAGTGTGACCTTAAAGAAGTCACACGTGGTCACCTTTTGGCAAGATACAGGTCACCCTGCGGGTGACATTGGTTTATTTTTATTTTGGATGCTTTGCAGTAAACATTGACGTCATTCGGTGTGGGGCCATTGTTGGTATTTTTCTATACAATGGCGTAAAGTGAAACATTTGCTTCTACTCAGATCTATAAAGGCTGATTTTTGAAATGACATTCCTTTACACAATGAGAATCAAATTCTGAATCGAAGCTATTTTTCCATGCCTTTGCTGTTTCAGGTCAGTTGTTTCAATGGGTGCCAAAACCCGGGCAATTGGATCTGCAGCCAAAACTCAGGTGAGTAAATGGAGTGTAAAACTTGTGAGCTTTGTGCATTGGGCAATTCTGCATAGTTTGGCCCAATAATGAAATTTTGGCTGCATGCACTGTGAAAGATATATTGTATTCAAGTATTGTTCATTCTTGGTAAACAGCTTTTTAGGATGTTCCAGTCCTTGGTTTGTCAATCACAGATGTTTCTATCTACTTGATTGTGCTTTGGATACCACACCTTAAATTGAGTGATGTAAGCCGTTTCACTCAGTTTTTCCTCCTTTATGCAGAAACGTTATTCTATGGTGATCTTTGAAATTTTAGCTATTTTGTTTGAAGCTATTGTGGAAAACTCAATCTTACTCGCGTAACTCCAGTCACAATACAGGTTGAATAATATATTTAATACATGATCATGGAGAAAGACAATGCAATGCGATTGCTTTCTGGCTTGATTTTCCAAACAGAGTTTCTTATATAGGGAACAGAAATGGGGTGGGTGATCTACTCGCATGCAAATAAATGGACCAATCACGTTCTGATAAGAGACAAACGGACCGTTTTCAAGGACGTGGTCATGACTGTTTCAAATGCAAATTTCTATGGTATGTGTTCAAGTGCTTTCAAGCTTTTTCAGATATTTGCAAAGTATCAGAGCAGCAAACATAACAGAGGGGTACACATTTCATTTAACTAAGCATGGACTAGTAATCAGATCCTTCACCAGGCCCAGAGGGGGATTATTATTGCCACCTGGTTTGAAATGTTCACTTTGAGAGGGACAGTGGTGTTGAACATTTACGAGTGGATTCAGGGGAGCACTTTCTCAACAATGAGCAAGGCAAATGATTTATTAATCAATGATCCAGTCTGTATATTTAAACTGTATTTTTATATCTATATATATATATATATTTTCTGTATATGCAAGTTTTCAAAAGATATGTTAGTTAAATGGAACTAACAAGACAACTGTATATTTAAACAGATTCTGTTCCACTCACTCGTGGCCTGTCAGGCAAACATTGCAACAAAGAAACTCACAAATTACAGGCAGTCCACTAAAAAATAAAAAAAATTAGTTCTGACTTTCTTACTGTCAGAGAACTAATAAGCATGTTTTATGCTGCAGGCATTTAAAATCTTTATCTCAACTCTGTCGGTGCCTTTACTCATGAAGCTTTCTGGTGAACCATTCCTTGTATGCTGACATTGACTTTAGCCAATGCTTTACAACAGATTTCATTCTTCCATATTGTTTAAAAGCATTTCAAAGCATATAACGAGAAATAAGTACATAATTTGTGGACAAAGTTCTTATCCCAAGATCAAAACAAAAATTTTCAGTATCAACACAAACACCAATGCTTTGCAATAGTCATGTGATCCACAGAGCTTTTTATCACTAATATGTATTGTATATATACAAAAATTGGTGGGGGTAGCATATTGATCACATTTCACAATGTGGGATTAATTATTTTACTTCCACACTATCAGTTAATCCTGATAGATCTGTATTCTGCAATATGAAAAGGCTTTTTTTTTTTCCTTTTTTTTGTTAAGTTTGATGGCTGTGTCGAGAGGAACATCTGGTGATGAGTCCTCGATTAGATTTGATTGGTAAATGTGAGTTTGCATCCACTCTTTCATCTAAATATAGCTTGCTCTCCTTCTGCCCCACCAATTTAATTGGCTTGCACCACCAAATGGGGTCAGGAAGGACTCGGCTCCTGTGCCATTGGAAGTTGGGAGGGGGAACCCTTCTCCCACTTTGCGTCCGGCCTATGCAAACTGGTCCCGTCCTGGTACCCATTCTCCCCTTTTTGGTTCCATGAGATGCTGCTTGAGCTACAAAAGTGTACACCAACATCAACCCTACTTTGTTTTAAACCATTTTTTAGACTGCAGTTTATCATCCCTACATTGTCTTTTTTTTTTTTTTTTTTTAAATTTAGTATAAATATTTTTATTCACTTCCTTTAATTAAAAACAAAAACGGAATAACAATGGTACGGTACTCTGAGGCTTCCCGATCGTGGAGCAAAAGTGCCAAGAGATGTTGGTCAGTCAGCAATGTCAAATAATGCATGTCTTACGTAACCCTTACTGTATCTTGCAGCTCTGTTTTATTGCTCGCTCTACAAAGAACTAGATGGTATTCATAGAATACATTGATACCCTGTGCAGTCTTGAAGTGCTTGGTGCAAGCGAACTCTTTTGGTTTTTTTTCTTTGGTCTAATATGGTTACCAGACCACATGAATGATGACATCATCTTTATCAAACTAACTTTCCCGGGGTAGTTGATCAGTTGGTTAAATTTTGCATTGATCGGTTAAGCGGTTTCTCCTATTAAGATTTTCAGATTTTCACTTGGATCCAATATGGCTGCCAGACCACGTGACACATGATGGTCATTTTAAAATTGAAAATCCTGTTCAAATGTCGTCAATCGGATGAAAATTGACAATTTTAGAAATTTCAGCCGCTGTTGACCTCAAAAATAGGTTGTGGTTAAATTCAGTGACTTGATATGCAAATCTTCAAAAAATATGCCGTCTGAAGGAGATTATTATTATTATGAACGAGGAGATGAATTCCCAGGTTTGACCGATGTTGTTTTTTGGGGGTGTTTTGTTTTATGTTATTTTATGTTTGCTTTTTCCATCGTCTGGAGACCTGAGAAGTGATCCTTGCCTTTACAATCAGCTGAACAAACCAAGTAGGTTCATATGTCGCCAAAGCAACTTTTTAGTGAAGATATTCCAACTCTAGTTTTGTACGTAGTGTATGGGGAGGCCATTTTTTTCCACGCCATTCCTACATAGAGAGTACTTGCATCCTCTCTAATAAAATTGATAACTGGAATGGACCTTGCTTAACAGTAATCATACACACACTTTGGAATGAATCCAAAGCCTGGAAGAGAAGAGCCAACATCTCAAAGAAATGCCCCCCTGTCATTGATGCACAAAAAATATGACCATAAACTGGAAAAAAAATGGCAAACTTTAAAAGCAATGGCCCAGATAGGATTCATAACTTCTGGTTAAAGCAATTTGATACTCTCCACGTTCACTACGCTTGAGCATTCAATGAACTTCTCCAAGGAGATCAGGAAATTGATGAATAGCTCACAGAAGGTAAAATTTTTCTCATTCCAAATCTGAAGAAACCCAATAACCTGTCGACCAAGAACATACAAACTTTTAACAGGAGTCATGACCTAATGCAACAAGGAGGCCTCGAGGCAGAACGTCCTAAGGTCACCGTACGGCAACCCCACGTTTTCGGTCTCCACAATTTATAAATACGCCGTGCAGCTCCCCCCCCCAAAAAAAACGTATTTGACTGCTACATTGTGTAACCGTGGAAATACTGCGGCCGCCGTATAATTGCTAGTGGCCGTAGATTTTGGAGACCCCCACGGCCGCCGTGGCAAATGTGACTTCGGCCGAAATATGCCGTGCGGCTCCCCGAAAAATAAAAACATATGTGACTGCTACATTGTGTGACCGTGGAAATACTGCGGCCGCCGTATAATTGCTAGTGGCCATAGATTTTGGAGACCCCACGGCTGCCGTGGCAAATGTGACCTAGGCCTTTATGGCAGAATAATTGAAATTGGTGAAACTGTACTGGCATCCAAATGGAATTTGGCTTAGACAAATGTGCCGAGTGCATATTTGTGCAAGGTAGACCAACAAAAATGGATGACATGAAAATTGACTGAAATGCAACAATACAGTAGCTGGAAAATAAAGCATAAAAATACCTTGGGGTAGAAGAGGGCCATCAAATACATCACAAATGCACAAAACGATTCCAAAGAATACCTGGTTGAACAAGGCTGATCCTGAAAACTTGCTTCTCCCCAAGGACCAAAATCAAAGCCATAAACAAGTTGCAGTACTCGTGTTCCAATACAGTCATGGCATATCTCAGCAAAAACCAGCCACAAACGGAAAGAAAAAATAAACCAATGTCACCCGCAGGGTGACCCATATCTTGCCAAAAGGTGACCACGTGTGACTTCTTTAAGGTCACACTGGGGTGAACAGAGCTGCTATCCACCAGGAGCGACTCCTTGAGGAATATCTGCCTACGAGAGATTCCGATGAGAATCGTTCTACAGAGTAACCATGAAAAATATGCGTTTGCCTCATGACGTCACCAAATGACGTCATAATGTCTCAAGCTTGACATATCTAGAAAGCACTCATCGAGGTGTTTAATTTGAGGTACTACACGATATGGTTCCTAAAACTTGAAAATTTGAACTTGGGGTCGAATATGTTTGACCTTTGGTGCTAACCATAAAGGTCAAGGCCAATCGCCACCAAAAATTAATCAGCTGAGCGCCAGACCATGAACTATATTCCCATGAAGTTTGAAGACTATCCGATCAAAATTACTCAAAAAATAAGGGTTTCGTCGACTCCCCTGATTTGCGCCAAAGTGACCTTGACGTTTACCTTCAAAATTTTGTGCACTGAAAGGGACCTCTATAGGCCTCTGATATGCGAAGTTACAAAAATTTCCGATGATAACTGTGCTCTGCAGAATTTTTTATACGTGATTACAAACAAACAAACAAACAAAAAAAAACATACAAGCTGACACATATCTTGCAAAAACTTCGTTTTGGCAAGATAAAAAAGGGATATCAAAACAAAAGCTCCTCTCTATCCACAAAATGTTCGATAAAAATGGGTGCATCCCAAGAATATAACTGCCGAGGAAAGGAGGTGGTGGCGGGCCAATGGAACTCTATCAAGTGCACAGAGCGATGATTAGTATTATAGGACATGAAAATGTTCAAAGGGGCTACCAAAAACTGGAGCCTATCTGTTACTCACCTTCACTCCATGCGACACATGACGGAAAAACTTGAACAACGCTACCGCATCAAATTTTGTGTAAAGCTTGGCGATTCCCAAGTGGAAACGATCTGCAAGATTCAACAGGCCTTCGGGAACGAAGCAATGGGAACCACACAGATAAAAGTGGTACAACCAACTTCAAAGATGGTCGCACATCAGTGGAAAGTGAAGCACATTCTGGTAGGCCCTCAACATCTCAAAATGAGATCGTCATTGACCAAGTGAGGACCTTGTTGATGCAGGATCGTTGAATCACGATCCGAGAACTTGCAGATGAGGCTGGCGTCAGCATTAGATCCGTTCATTCCATTGTGACTGAGGATTTGGGCTTAAGGAGAATCTCAGCGAAGTTCATGCCAAAGCTGCTCACAATCGAGCAGAAGCAACTCCGTTTGGAGATCGCACAAGGACATGCTGGAGACTGAACAGTGATCCCAACTTCAACACAGTGATCACTGGCGATGAGACCACAGTGATCCGTCATTTTGTCAAAAACGAAAATCCGACGGCGCTCACTTACACTTCCTCACTCATCGGCGGTCTGTCGGCGACTGACAGCTTCTGCAGGCGGGAAATATTCACGCATACGGATTAGGATCGCCTACATACGTGCACCAAACCACGCCTCCCCTAGCTTAATTTGTTTACACACGAAAAATTAAGGTTGGATACTTTTGAACACACCTCGTATATCGCTCTTGGCGACACAAAGCAAAAGTTGAAAAGACCCTTCCCATATCATTTTACTCGAGACTGCGTGGGGTAATGTTCTATGAACTCTAATTGTTATAGCCTCTGTGTTTGCAATCCTTAAGGCTGTTTCTCTTATTTTAAAATCACTTTTCTTTTCGCAGATGGTCACAAATGCAAAGAACACATTCCAGGGTTTCAAGCGTTTCCATGGCCGCCCCTTTGGTGACCCATTTGTGCAGAGTGAAAAGGTCAAACTTCCATACGAGCTTGTTGCTCTACCCAATGGTGGAGTGGGTGGCAAGGTATGAATTGTGCTATGCAACTCGATTTTTCCCTTTGAGAATGGAATATCTGCCTTTGACTGTTCAAATTTTTTTTTATTATTGCTAAGATTTGATCTGCCAAACACTGCACAGGTGTTGTACCTTCAAGAAGAGAGGGTTTTTTCTGTCGAACAAATGTCTGGTGCATTGCTTACCAAGCTGAAAGAGATCGCTGAACATGCTCTCAAGAGGCCTGTGCATGACTGCGTCATATCTGTAAGTTGCGCTTGTCACTGTCTGAATTGGTTTTCTTTGATTGTTTGGTTGCTTTACTTATTCTTATAAATCAAAGATTTCAAAAAAACATTTTAGCATTTTTAGCTCACCTGGAGCATAGTTCCGTGGAGCTTATGAGATGGTACGTTGTCCATCTGTCCACAAACCCTTGCAACTTCTCTGAAACCACAGACACTATTTCAATGAAAGTTGACCACAACCCTCATCACCTGGTATGTACCAAAGTTTGTTCACTGCATTAAAAAAAAAATCCATAGGTATTTACTTTCTCCTCTGTTAAATATTTTGTGTTATCCATGCATCCCAGTGATTCGCTAGTTATCCCCCGCCGCGTGGCGGAAAGGGGGATATTGTTGTCACCCAGGGTGTCCGGCTGTCCGTCCGTCCGGGCGTAAACATTTATAGCTGTGAGTGTGATAACTCAAACTGTTCGCCATATCGATTTGAAATTTGGGTCACACATGAACCACCTGAAAAGGAAGAACCCTATTGATTTTGGGCGTGGCCGACTGGGGCGGCCATCTTGAAAAATATTTTTTGTAATAAATGGAAAACCGCTTATCTGATTTCAATAATTTTTTTCTTATCCAGCCGTGACCAAGTGAGTGCCCAGGGGTATTGCCCCTATTTTTATGCCTCTGCTGATGAAATTGCCTTTTATTATCTTTATTATAATCTCCATTGGTCTGTCTGGGGATTAGCGTCCCAGTTCAGGGTGGAGCTTCAAAATCACTGCTGCCATTTGTTTGCTTTGTGGAGCCTCTTTTGTAAGGATCGTACTTTCTTACACTCTCCCTGCTATATCTTAACTCTAGTTCAATGTCTGATTTCATTTTTTGTAGTGACTTTGTACAGATGGTGTAAGTTTCAGATGCGTAAAACGGGAAGAAAATTGGCGTTTGTAGACAAAAATGCATTTTAGGTGAAATTGAGGCCTGTAATATAAAGTCAATTTACCAATTCAGACTCCCTCGTGATATCTTAACAAGTTCACCATCTGATTTCATTTTTGTTGGCGGTAAGATGGTTCAAGCTTCAGTTTCAGAAAAACGTGACAAAAGCAGACATATTTGTGTTTTTACACAAAAATGCATTCTAATATCTGTTTTGAATGTACAGTACCTATAGAAAGTATACACCCCCTTTCAAAAATTTCACCTTTTGTGGCCTTGTAGCCTGTGATTAAATTGCATTCAATCCGAATTTACACCTTTATGTACATATTGTTACTCACAATTTCTATGTCAAAAAAATTCTACAAATTTCAGAAAATTAATTAAAAATTCAAAACGAGAATATCTTGGTTGGAGAAGTGTCCACCCCCATGAGTCAATACTTGGTGGAAGCACATGAACCAGCAATTACAGCTGTGAGTCTGTTGGGATTGGTCTCCACCAACTTTGCACACCTTGATTGGGCAATATTTTCCCATCCTTCTGTACAAAACTGTTCAAGCTTAGTCAAGTTGCGTGGGGAGCATTGATGGACAGCAATCTTGGTCATGCCACAGATTTTCAATTTGTTTGAGGTCAGGGCTCTAACTGTGCCACTCAAGGACATTTATATTTTTGTTCCTTAGCCACTCCAGTGTTGCTTTGACTGTGTGCTTTGGGTCATTGTCATGCTGAAAGGTGAACTTCGTCCCAATTTCAGCTTTCTTGCAGAGGGCAGCAGGCTTTCCTTTTGGATTTTTCTGTATTTTGCTCCATCCATTTTCTCTTCTATCCTGACAAGTGCCCAAGTCCCTGCTGATGAGAAACATTCCCATAACATGATGATGCCACCACCATGCTTCACAGTAGGGGTGATATTCTTTGTGTGATGTGCTGTGTTTTGTTTGCACCAGACTTAAGGTGGGCTTTTTTGAGCAATGGCATCCTTCTTGCCACCCGACTGTACAGAACAGACTTGTAGAGTGCTTGGGATATTGTCACATGCACACGGTGACCAATCTTTGCCATAATGGCATGTAGCTCGTTCAAAGTTGCCATTGGCCTCTTGGTGGCCTCTGATCAGTCTTCTCCTTGCCTGATCTAAGCAGGGTCTTGGTGGTACCATATACCTCTCACTTCTTAATGATTGTCTTGACTGTGCCCCAAGGGATATTCAGGCCTTTGAAATATTTTTTGAGCCATTCCTGTTGTGTCTTTTCACAACTTTATCCCAGAGGTCTTTTGAAAGCTCCTTGGGGCTCATGGTTGAGTCTTTGCTGTGAAATGCACTAACCAGTGGAGGAAGCTAACAGGAACATTTGATTTTATTGTAAAATAATCAATCACTACAATTTAACACAGGTGGAGGCCATTTAACTTGTGTGACTTGAAGGTGATTGGTTACACCTAAGCTAAATAACAATTATTGTTACAAGGGGGGTGGATACTTATCCAATGAAGATATTCTTGTTTTGTATTTTGTTTTCTGAAATTTGTAGAACTTGTTTTTCACTTGGAAGTTGTGGGTTACGATGTGGAAAAAGTGATTTAATGTAATTCCATATTGTAATGGAACAAAAGGTGAAAATTAAGGGGGTGTGGACTTTCTATAGGCACTGTATCTGTTTGGATGTGATGTGGGAGAGGAGAGCGGGAGTAGTGTGGGGAGGAGGAGGTGGGAGGGGAAGTGGAAGAGTGATGGGATGGGAAATATTGAGTGAGGGAGGGGAGGGGAGTCGCGAAGTGTGAGGGTATGGTTTTCTTTGGGTTTCAAACTGGTGTCAAATTGTTTTTTTGTTTTTTTTATGTTTCCACGGTATAAAGAGTTTATTTCAGGTGAGGATAACTCTCTTCCAACGATATAATGAAGCAATACTTCAAAAAACTTTGCATGTAATAAATTGAATATGTGGACAAACTATGGAATCCAATCTTCATTCCTAACGTTTGGTTTTAAGGAATTTTAATTTGCAAAATAGTATTAATTGTAAGTCTAAGGCTGGTTCTCCACACCCACCTTCCCCCCTCACCTGTACAGGATCGTCTCGCCCTCCCCCCTCCCCCTCCCTGCTCTCCTCTCCCTCCCCCATCAATATGTTGCCATTAAACTGGATGTAACATCTGCTAGAATTCCTCCTCTCCCCCCGCCCTCTCTCCTTCCTCCCCGCCCCCTCTCTCCTTCCTCCTCCTCCTCCCCGCCCCCTCTCTCCTTCCTCCTCCTCCTCCTCCTCCCGCCCCCTCTCCTTCCTCCTCCTCCTCCTCCCCGCCCCCTCTCTCCTTCCTCCTCCTCCTCCTCCTCCTCCTCCTCCTCCTCCTCCTCCTCCCCGCCCCTCTCTCCTTCCTCCTCCTCCTCCTCCCCGCCCCCTCTCTCCTTCCTCCTCCTCCTCCTCCCCGCCCCTCTCTCCTTCCTCCTCCTCCTCCTCCCCGCCCCCTCTCTCCTTCCTCCTCCTCCTCCCTGCCCCCTCTCTCCTTCCTCCTCCTCTTCCTCCCTGCCCCTCTCTCCTTCCTCCTCCTCTTCCTCCCTGCCCCTCTCTCCTTCCTCCTCCTCTTCCTCCCTGCCCCTCTCCCCTTCCTCCTCCTCTTCCTCCCTGCCCCTCTCCCCTTCCTCCTCCTCCTCCCTGCCCCCTCTCTCCTTCCTCCTCCTCCTCCCTGCCCCCTCTCTCCTTCCTCCTCCTCCTCCCTGCCCCCTCTCTCCTTCCTCCTCCTCTTCCTCCCCGCCCCTCTCTCCTTCCTCCTCCTCTTCCTCCCCGCCCCCTCTCTCCTTCCTCCTCCTCCTCTTCCTCCCCGCCCCCTCTCTCCTTCCTCCTCCTCCTCCCTGCCCCCTCTCCCCTCTCTCCTTCCTCCTCCCCGCCCCCTCTCCCCCTCTCTCCTTCCTCCTCCCCGCCCCCTCTCCCCCTCTCCCCCTCTCCTTCCTCCTGTGTATTCGGACCCTCGATTCTTTGTGTCAGCTTAGGATATGGATGTGGTGGGGGTGGAGCAGGGAGAGTCTTGCTTTATTTTATTTATTTTTAAATATTAGATTTGAAGTCATTGGGCTGCATTGTGGAGTAACTGCTGGACTACTTGAGGATGGAATATTCTAATATATTGCCATTTCATCAACACCTATTGACTTGGATACTATTTGTTAATATGTACAGTCGTGGCCAAAACTATTGGCACACACTGGTGTACTAAGGGGGTGTGGGCAGGGCTGTCTGCCCTGGGTGACAGCCTGGGGGAGGGGTGCCATTGGGAGAGTTGAAATACCAGTATGATGATATAACGATGGTTTTTGTTGCGAGTGACATTATTATTTACCTAATAATAAATAAACTAACTCAGAACTAAAACGATTGTTGTATTGTGAACTGAACATAAATGGAGCAGGAACACAGCATTAAATTACAGTGAGAGGTGGTGGTTGATGGGAGGAGGAGGTCGGAGGTGGTGGAGCTGATTATGTGCTTGGCATGTGTTTGTTGGTGGATGAAATGGATGTTCATGGCTTGAAGTAGCTGTTGAAAGTGGACTGACTTTTTTTTTTTTCTCCCAAGTCCTCGTATAAAGCACGATCCCAGAAATGCTTTTTTGTCATCAGCTTTTTCCACCAATTAGAAGCAAGCTTTCATAGGTTACCATGGCCTTACGCATTGTAGGAAAGGTCATGATTCGTTCTGTGGTTTGACGTCAGTTTAAATATCATTTGCATACACCATGCATGTCTCGGCCACAATGGTAGCTTGACGTGCTTTATGGGTTAACCCTTTCATTCTGAAAAATTAATCACATTGTACTGTACTGTATTCGCAGGCCTTCTGAAAAGTTAATGTTCTCCATTAAATAGTTAATGGGCAGGAAAAACATCGCCACGGAAATGACTTGCAATTGCCGGGCATTCCTTGATGCTGGATTTTCTGTTACCTTTTTGAAAATTCTTCCTGGTGATGTTTTCTCTGGGGTTGAGATGTGTTTTTGTTATACTGGCAGAATACCTGCCCTACGTGCGGTGTTGTTCCAAACATACAACCCGTTCTTCTGACATGCCTATACACTGCCTAAATAAAGGTAAGTGATAGCTCACTCCGTATAGGAACAATAAATAACCTGGGTTGCATGCACAAAGTGAAGACTTATCTACTGCTTTTAATTCAAAATGTATCGCAGCACTGGAAAATGTGGGGACAGCAATACTGCACTGTAAATGGTGGGGGACTTGTAATACCATCCCCCACCTGGAGGCAGCGCTACACTATGCACGTTCACATGGAGAATTTGCAGCCCCCCTCTCCTCCTCCACTCTCTCCTCTCCCCTCCCTCCTCTCCCCTCCCCTCCCCTCCCCTCCCCTCCCCTCACCCCTCGCCCAAGGCCACCGGCAAAGATTAAAAAACACCCCTATACAGGAGCTGTAGGAGCATGACAAACAAACACCGGTCCGTGAACTGCAGTAAGGATCGATGCCGAGCAATATTGCTCGTTTCCTGAATTTTTCATGTCCTGCATTTTTCTTATTTCCAATTTGCTTACGACAGGTATAGTACTGTAATCCGCTGGAAATTTTGCTTCCAAACATGATGTATGTTTTCTGTGAATTAAAGTTTTTTTTTTTTTTTTTTTTTTTTTTTTTTTTTTTTATTTATTTATTTTTTTTATTCATCACAGGGTTGGGGGGTGGGTGCCAAAGGAAGGGTCTGCCCCGGGTGCTAAATACTCTCGGGTACGCCTCTGTTGGCACCCTTGCACTTTTTTTTTTCAAACAATGCACCATTTCTTCCAAAAAATTGTTGAAATTAAAACTTCTTTTGTTGTCCACATATGTATTTCTTTGGTTGGCAGTGGACCAAAATAAAAAACTGAAAAAATACTAAATCTTAGCTTATTCCACACAGAAATCCTAAAATGACCTGGACAATATTATTGGCACCTTTTAGAAACGATTAGATTTCAAGCATTGTTGGGTGAGCTGCAGGTGCCTGCAATATAAAAATCACTCATTCAACCAGTTTTAATAGAGAAAAGGAATCTTTCTCCTGTTTTGTGTCTGTGTGTACTGCGATGAGCATGGAGAAAAGAAAGAAAACCAGAAAATTGTCTGAGGAGGTCAGACACAAGATTGTAGCCAAGCATGGGCAATCTCAAGGCTACAAGTCCATCTCCAGAGACCTTGATGTTCCTGTATTCACCGTATGCAATGTTATAAGGAAGTTTAAGGCCCATGGCAATGGAACCAACCTCCCTGGACATGGCTGCAAGATAAAGCTTGATCGAAGATTGTTCGAATGGTGGAGAAAGGACCTTGATCAACTACTAAGGCCTAAGTCACATTTGCTATACGGCGACCGTACGCCCTCTGAATTGACAGAAACGTGCGGCGGCCGCAGAGTTTCTGAGGTGGCCTCAGGGTGGCCCTACGCCGTATGCCTATATTTTACAGGCCGTAAGGTCGCCGTGGAATTATAACGCGGAGTTGTAACTTTTTTCATTTCTACGTTCGCCGAAGCAATTCGACAAGCCAAAAAAAAAAAAAAAAAACTGGTTTAAAAAAAAAAATTTTTTTAACCCATCCATCTGGCCGCACGTTCGCCTTAGGGCCCCCCTACGGTCGCCTTGCGGGCACCTTGCGTCTGCCTTGAAAATTCTATGGCCACCGCAGGAATGCCCTAAGGTCACCGTGCGACATCAAATCAAAGACCGTATGGCAACCCCACGTTTTCGGTCTCCACAATTTGTAAATACGCTGTGCAGCTCCCCGAAAAATAAAAACATATGTGATTGCTACATTGTGTGACCGTGGAAATACTGCGGCCGCCGTATAATTGCTTGTGGCCGTAGATTTTGGAGACCCCACGGCCGCCGAGGCAAATGTGACTTAGGCCTAAATGCGCCGTGCGGCTCCCCGAAAAATAAAAACATATGTGACCAACATTTGTGTGACCATGGAAATACTGCGGCCGCCGTATAATTGCTAGTGGCCGTAGATTTTGGAGACTCCACGGCCACCGTGGCAAATGTGGCCTAAGCAGATTCAAGCTGACCTTCAGACACGATGAATGACAGTTTCAACTCGCATCATCCGTCGCCAACTCGATGAAAGGGGGTTCATTGGTAGGAGACCCAGGAGGACCCCACTGCAGAGAGAGAGACTGAGACTGAGACAGACACTGACTGGAGTTTGCCAAAACGCACCTGAACAAGCCAAAATCCTTCTGGGAGAATGTCCTGTGGACAGACGAGACCAAATTGGAGCTTTTTAATTAAGCCTTCAAAGAAAAGAACATCTTCCCTGCAGTCAAACTTGGAGGAGGTTCAGTGATGTTTTGGTGTTGCTGTGCTGCCTCCAGCACTGGGTGCCTTGAATGTGTTCATGGCGGCATGAAATCAGGAGATTGCCAAGGCTTCTTAGAGTGCAATGTTCAACCGAGTGTCAGCTGGATTTCTGTCGAAGGTCATGGGTCTTGCAGCAGGACAATGACCCCAAACACACTTAAAAAAGCACCCAGGAATGGTTCAAGACAAAACGCAGGACTGTTCTGAAGTGGCCAGCAATGAGTTCAGATCTAACTCCCATTGAGCACCTGTGGGGAGATCTGAAAACAGCAGTTGGAAGAAGGCACCCTTCAAATCAGAGATCTGAAGCAGTTTGCACAAGAACAGTGGGCCAAACTGCCAGTAGAGAGGTGCAGCAAGCTCATTCATGGCTATAGGAAGTGCATGACTGCAGTTATTTTGTCCAAAGACTGTTTGATACCAAATATCAAGTTGAGGGTGTCAATTTTGTCATTGCCATTTCTTTTTAAGTTCTGAATCAAAAATAAAGGCTCTGTAATATTCACAGTGAAATAAAGAATTCTGGAGACCAAATACTTTTGTCAATTTGAACTTATTTTTTAGCAAAAATCGTGAGTTATTTAAAAAAAAATGCAAGGGTGCCAATATTTTGGCCATGACAGCATTACTGTGTCAAGCTTGCAGGTCATGTTTAAATAAGATTTGACACTGGACTGAGCTGTTTGCATCTTGGCCCAGTGACTGTATAAACTGTCATCCTGGTGTTTCACAGACAGGGTGATTAATCAATTTGTGTGATGACCCTCGGATGGACGTCAAACGGGCGTATCTGCCAGCATTTGTTGTTGAACGTTCAAGATCCCTTGGTGTCATTCACGAAGGGTAGGCAAACTATCGCTGGCATCATGAACAAATTCCAAATTCCTTCCCTAACCTACAGAGGGAATTGCAGCTACGCCCTCAACCAATAGTGCTATCCCACAGCCTTGTGCTGCATACTAAAGAAGATGTAGATATTGTAATTCTATGCAACAATAGTTTAAACATCACGAGCATTGGTTTTATGTCGAGTCAGCAGTCATGTCATTTGTAATGGTGTTTGATAAATTTATGCAATTCTGAAAATGCTTCGTAATTTTTTTTGGGGCTGATTTAAGTGCCTTTTTTGGGTGGGTGTGGAAACTCGTCCAAACCACTTTTTGCATCTGTTACTCACTGGATCCCTCTTGGAAAATCTGGGAACATGTCTGGTCCTGGTAAAAGCTGTGTGGAACCCTCCTGCAGAGAAGACTCCCGTGTCCCGATAGCTTTACCCCCATTTTTGCAGCCACTTGAAAAACACCTGTTTGGGGCAGATTTGACCACTTTTTGCAATGCTCTTACCTACCCCATGTCAGGGAAAGCCACTTGATCCTCATATCCCAAGTGGTGTTGGAACAAATTTGATCCTCAGTTTTCAAAACATGCTGAGAATGCCCATTAAGCTGAATTCTTTATCAAAATGTTCAACTATTCCTTGTAATGCTCAGACAATTTGGATCCACTATTTTTTTTTTGTATTACTTGGCAGATGTTTGATTAAGACCAAAAAAAGGTATTGATCAGACATTGATACTTTCTTCACTAGAATGGTACTTGGTAAAGCACATACCTCTGCGAGACTGAACGGTTTAAGTTTTGTATCCCACTGTTCGGCCGATCTGTATCCAGACCTTAACCAACATCTAATCGCATGTTCTTGTCATTACCCAACTAATCCACCAAGTTTTGCCATAATCCGTCCACACATTTTTGACATGTCATGCTATACTGTTGTTTTTGGCCTGATCTCTCAATGGTGAAGAATCCCTGAAAAAAAAACAATTAAATATTTTCATATCTATCTTCACCAAAATTGATTAAACTTGTCCTTGTCACACTCCTAGCTTGTCCACCAAGTTTCATCCAAATACATCCATAACTTTTTTGAGATGGCCTGCTTACTGACAGACACATACATGGGTGAAAAAACAAGCTCCATCCACCTTAGGTGGTGGAGGGGGGGAAAAAAAGTCTGGTTTTGGCCCATTAAAGATAGTGCCAGTGCAGTGTATTCATTTGATCTGAACATTCAAGTTGATGTCTTGCTCCTCATGGGTTTCAGTGAATATTCAACGTTTGTCATCAGTTTACTGGCATAAATTTGCCCTCTGTGGTAACGAAAATGGGCTATAATTGATTGTCGTGGTGGAGTGTGCAGTCACGTGACCTGTTACCTTGACCGCCCAAGGGCTAAGCCACTTAAAATGCCTGAAAAGCAAATTACTGTTTCCACATTGAAGTTTTGTTAAGATGAAATGCTGCTTTTATTTTTCTTGCTGTCCTCACATATTTAGTCAGATTAATATCAGAATCTTTTGATTTCATGACGTGTGTGTGTGTGTGTGTGTGTGTGTGTGTGTGTGTGTGTGTGTGTGTGTGTGTGTGTGTGTGTGTGTGTGTGTGTGTGTGTGTGTGTGTGTGTGTGTGTCGGTTGTGGAAATTCACAGAACACCATTCAGGCTTCCCAGAGATCAGTTATGTCGAAGTGTGTGTTCAGATTAGATTTCCCCACTGATGTCTAAGGGAATTATTTGTGTAGCTGGGTTGTGATCTTTGAGTCAGCCATAATTCTTTTGCTATCTTTATTTTGGAACAACCACTACTTCAACAACCACGCCATCCTTACCATAACATCGCCTCACCTTAACCTCCACAACCGCCGCCATCTTTTCGCCAGCCATGGCGAATCCCACAGATGAGCGGCATCTCTGCCGACAGACGCGGGGGCTGATGATTTCCACAACGGCCGCTTTCCACGGCTGATGATTCCTGCAACTTCCGCATGGTTGATTTCTACCACGTCCGCTCTCTCCGAGCTTCGCGTCGAAATCGGATCAAAAGGGGCGGAGCCAGTGAAGGGTGAGAGGTGAAAGATCAGACCTCACTCACAGACCCCATATAAAGGCGCGCTGAACGCCAAGCAAGCAGTCTGTCGGGGTTCGGAGTCTTTCGGGGAGCTGCAGAGAGTGGAAGTGGAGTCGAGCTGGCGTCTAGTCGAAAGAAGCCAGCAGCCCGGCAAGGTTCGAGTCCACTGGAGGGCAGTCGGGGTCATCGGAGCGCAGACAAGCCTGCCGTGCCACGCAGAACGACGTGAAGGTGGAGAAAGCTGGAGAGAGAGATCACCAACGCTGAGGAACGGACGGGCTCTTGAAAGAGCATAGGCCCGAACCACTAGGCCGCACGGCGGGGCTTGGGCCAACCAAATCGAGCAGCGCCAACTGCCGTGTCGACGAAACATCGAGGGTCAACCACCGAGTCACCATGAAGGTGGCAGGTAACCAGCACGGCCTCTCGGAGCTCCTGCGGTCTTCACAGCTCCGTGAACTATTAAAGGCCCACGAGGTCCAGTTCTTGCCCTTTTCCTTTCCTGGGGTTTTTCTTTGTATGAATGTCATGGCGGCTTGTCCTCAAGTAGAATTGTACTAAGTGTACATAATAAATATAACGGTTGTAGTACTTTGTCTTGCTCGTTCCCGCATGGGTTTATTCACTGCATGATTGCATACGTGTTTGACTGCATTCGTGCATACGTGTGTAACAAGTGAATGTTGACCTGTTCGTTGCATCCTTTTCCTCAACTGAGCTGCCATATTGCGTTCGGGATATTAGCTGGCTTTTAAATAGCCGATAAAGTAATCGGATCCGGCAGGGCCTGGCGATATACACTGCTCGGCAAATCGCAAACTGAGCGAGCTGCTTAAGCGGCTCGTTTCCAAGCAGGTCCCGTTGAGATGTAAATCCCCGGCATTTCTGTCTGCGCGCATACTTAGGTAAATCGACAATTCGGTGATTGGACCCTGTAGCGCGGACAGAATAGTTGGCTGATTTACGGTGTGATTAAAACCACACCCGTAGCTGGATTTCGGTGTTGATCCGAAAGCTGCGACTGGATTGCCACGGTCGTTGGGCGCGCGGCTGCGATTGGCTAAAAGCGGTCGCTCGCACGCTGGAGTGGTGAGAATCAACAACAACAATATATATATATATATATGTATATATGTATATGTATATGTATATGTATATGTAATATATATATATATATATATATATATATATATATATATATATATATATATATATATATATATATATATATATATAATTCTTACATTCGCTTCTGACTTTACATAAAACTTGTTCACAACTATATCGTGGTACATGAAAGCGCCGCACAGCTGATGATTTTGACGCAATTTCCGGTTACTTCGGCCTGGATTCGGGATCAGCGATCAAATAATGTAAATCACGATTAAAAAATATTTTTTGATGATGCGGGAGATATCTTTATTAAAATTAACTTTGGGGAAAAAAATAATTGAATAAATAAACGATCACTTCTGGTCAAGAATAAAAGAAATTAAAAGTTCTGGAAAGAGTTCCAAAATCACTCCCGGTAATGTTAAATACAAAATAAACACTTCCTATCATGAAAAAAAAATCACTTTTGGAAGTATAAAATTAACTTTGGGAAAAATTAATTGAATAAATAAACACTTCCGGTCATGATCTCCCAAGCTAACAGCTTGGGGATTTGGAAAGCTATTGCACTCAACATTCAGGTCCTTTTGCTCAGTTATATCGGTAAGTACATGTTGCCAGTTAGGGTCCCGTCCCTTGTTTAATGGGTAAATAAATGCGCTGCGATTTTGTATAAGGAAAACCATCTGCAACAACAGCCACAAAATTCCCGTTGGTGGCGGACACTGCGGAACAGCGAGCGTCCCCTGCGCGCTCGCTGGAATGTGGGCGTGTTCAGACTACATACCCGATCTGAATTCCTTACCCAATACGGGCATAAAAGCAGTTCACGGGGGGGAATGGAATGCGACAGCCCCCACCGGCGGCGGATGAGTCATGCCGGAAGAAAAGGTGCGCCTCAGAGGATTGCGAGGGCTCACGGCAGAAGGTCGTCCGGTGCGAAGAAGACAGCTCGAGAAGAACTATCCGAAACCGTGAGCCGTGCAGTGCCGCTTTCTGGAGGCGAGACCTCAGAATAAAAGGTCCACGAAGGGAGCAAAAAGGAAGCGGAGGATAGAAGGTTCTTGGGGGGAGACAGAGACTGAGACAGATCCACCCGAGAAGGGAAGAGAGGAAGGAGCCTCAGGAGTCCGCCTGGCTGGGCTTGCTCGTCGCCATCAGCCCTGGTCCTCGTCCTCATCATCACCCCACCTCTTCCTTCGCGTGATCGCGACCTGGGGCGACGACCCCAATTTACCCTAGCTGGGTTCAGCTGCGCTGGTCCGTCCGACGGTGGCCGGAGTTCTGGGAAGGAGTGGACGTCCAGCTGTGCACTCGTGGCAAGGTAGCCAGCTACCCTAGGCCGACTGTCCTCCGGGTTGAAGGTCCCATTAAAGACAATTTTGGTCCGTTTCTGTCTGCGTGTGGGCCCCGTCTAATAAGTAGTGAATTGTATAAGTGCCTGTGCTGTATATTATTTGCCTTGCTTATTATTTGGTTTAAATCTGCTCTCGTGTCTTGTCCCTGTTCCCCCATCGATTGCTTGCCTGCTGTATAAAATAAATGCCCCATTGTTTGAATGTACATCTGCTCGTTGCATCATTTTCTGCCCTTGACTGCCACGGCACACTCGTGATGTTAACTGGCTATTAAGGCCAATAAAAGTGATAATTTGGTCCGACGGAACTTGGCGATTTAATACCGCTCGGCAAAACTCACACGGGATGAGCGCGCTTCATGGCTCGTTCCGTACAAGTCTCCGTCGAGGTATAAATTCTCGGTATTTCTGTCTGCATGGATAATTAGGTATATTGAGATTCGGCGATTGACCCTGTACCACGCGGTTAGGATATTAAGTTTATGGTGCGTTAAGGCACCCGTAGCGGGTTTTCAGGGTTATCCGGAAGGCTACGACTGAATTCTGGCTTTCGGCGGGCGCGCGACTGCATTTGGGCTGAAGCGGTCATGCGTTGCCGTCCGAACCGCGCAATTCGTAATGATATGTATATATATATATATATATGTATGTATGTATGTATGTATGTATGTATATATGTATATATATATGTATATATATATATATATATATATATATATATATACATGTGCATGGGATAGCAGTACAACATAGCTGGTAGCAGACAGACCGTACACGGGGAATGACAAAAATACGCATTGTGCAAAATGCAAGTGGTACTATGGAACGCCAAGACTTCCCAAACATTGTCAGCATGTCCGCTAAGTGCCACATCAATTTCATAGGGATCGTGTGATGGTGAGCTGAGTTTTTAGTGTGCAAGCTTGGTAATATATGTGTGTATATATATATGTATGTATGTATGTATGTATATATGTGTATATATATACACACTAAACTCGGCGTAAGTCAGCAGCGTCAAAAAGTCCCGTATTTATCTAATGTTAAATCGACTTGCAGACTTTGAATAAAGTCTGTAAGTCGTCACTTCGTCCAAGTCTTTAGATGTTGTCCGTTCCCGCGTAATGCAAACTCAAGTAAATTACCACGCCTAACTCGTCACATGGAACTGCTGCCTCGTGAGAAGCCCGATTTCATGGAGTCGTGATGCGCGGGCTATTTATAACTGCGCTGCGTTCAGCTCAGTCAGCTCGCCGTCCCACATGCATCTGAAGAGGTCGACAGGCTGCGCAATGCAGTCTCTGGCGAAGGAGTAAAGGATCGATCGAGCTTAGTGTTGAAGGCCGATCATGGTTTTATATTGGCTTGTTTTGTACATCACCGCACTCACTTTCACATCGGTATTGAGTGATAGTCATCACGATGACTGTCGTGTCATTTGTCGATGGTATATGAGTTTTCATTCCATATGAAAACTCATTCTACATTCATTTCAATGAATGAATTCTAGCAGCCATTCATTCCACATTTGTCGATGGTCATATACCATCACTGATGGTATATGAGTTGTCTTACAGTTGTTCATTATCTTTACTTTTGATAAAGTGATTCATGAATTCCATCTTTGCTTGATCACTTTCCAACGAACCAATGAACCCCCACCTATGCCCCGAGGATTGTTTCCCTTTTGGTACAATAGCCAGCTTAGAGATTGTTGCACCCTCTCACACGTACGTGTCCAGGCCACGCGCGACTTCATCCTTCACCCACAGTCATCATGAATGTTCGTATACGCGCAAGTCGTCAAATGTCTACGTCGTCACTTTTTTCTCGGTCCCGATGCTGACGACTTGCGCCTCGTCTACTGTATGTATGTATATGTGTATATATTTTATATATATATTTATATATATATATATATATATATATATATATATATATATATATATATATATATATATATATATATATATGTCTGTATTCATATATAAAACGTAACAATATTCGTAACACACACAAGCATTTAAAGGCCATTTTCCCCGCTAAAGTGGGAGTTAGCCATATACATATATATATATATATATATATATATATATATATATATATATATATATATATATATATATATATATATATATATATATTTTCGAATTATGCGCTTCGGACGGCCATGCATGACCGCTTCAGCCCAAATGCTACACCTATTCTAACCGGGGCATACACCAGGCCCAGTACACTGGTACTCACTTCGCTGACCTCGGAAGGATGACAGGCTGAGTCAACCTCCTGGTGTGTATTAATTCAAGCGGCCAACGGGGCTTTAACTCTAGGACATTTTGGATCCCAAGCCGCTACCCTAACCACTACGCCAACACCAGGCATAGATATATATATATATATATAAATATATATATATATATATATATATATATATATATATATATATATATATATATATATATATATATATATATATATATATATATATATATATATATATATATATATATATATATGGTTTGGAATTTAAACGGTGGCTGGAAATTTGTGCACTGACAATTTGATTGAAAATGATTTGGCTCATTGAAAATAGGTTTATTATTGTTGACTGAAGTCAGCAATGTTTTGTTATTGTTAATGGTTTCTGTTATCCCTCCTTTGATGATGGATGGCATGATTTATTTGACCCAGGTTCCTGGCTTTTTCACGGATGTGGAGCGTCGTTCCGTGTTGGATGCGGCTCAGATTGCTGGCCTCAATTGCCTGCGCTTGATGAATGACATAACTGCTGGTGAGGGCTCGTTGACATGTTTTGACACGTTTCATGTTTGCTGTGGTTACTCGGTAGACTTATTATGAATTTGACTTGTAATAGTAAATTAAGATACAGGTGCCAAAAATATAGATCTTCGAATCCGAGCTGCGTCACGCAGCTCTTTGCTTGGCCGATTGCAGCATATTCCTGCAAGACCATGTTTCCATTCACCTTTGCTTCAAAAATGGTACCCCCGCCCCTAGTTTACCCGATAAATTTGGCCACACCCTAGATTGCATTCCCTTTGCTTTGGTCCAAGCATGTTTTGATTTGTGGCATGATTTTTTGTGAATGGATATGCTTCTTGAACTTTCGTAGGATGCTACTGTGAATTACTAAAACCAAAAGTTAACTCCTCTGTTGTGACCATTGACCATGCCGGTTAATATTCCTTCGTGCAGCTAATATCCTGGGTTTTTTTTTTCAGCAAGTTTCTCCTTGCTTGGCAAAACATTAATGTCGTGCTTCTTTTCATATTTTGAACTCAACATGTTAATTATAAACTGATCCCACTAAATGGTCTTTAGAACAAAGTTGAGCAAATACACTGTCTAAGAATGGCCTCATCTTGCATGCACCTGCTCTGTATAACACACATGAAAGATGCAAGCAAAGCAACATTTCCATAGTCCAGTAATATTCCAACTTGTGGAGAATGTTATGAGATGTATTTGATCCCGTTTGCATTATCAATCGTCTCCCTGTATTATTCCCGATGTCGAGCATTGGTGCTGCTGAAGCAGTTTACTCGGCTACAATCCTGGTTGGATCCCCACTTCAACTCAGGATGTCAGGGCAGGAATCTAATTTTCCATGGTGCCAACGATGGCTCACCTACTCTCCACAAAGGTCACCTTTGGATCTTTAATTGCCATCAACTAAAGCTAGCAAATGGAACGCCAACTTTAACGTCCAACCGTCGATGGCACACACACTGATGAATCATTTGGATGACTGTTTGTTTATTGTTGGTACGAGATTCAAACCCAGGCTAGACACCTTAGACTTAGAGGCGAGTGTGCATACCTTTTGGCCATCATGCCAGCCTGCATTGACAATACACTAGCAGAGTACCTGCCGTGAGTGTGATCTTGTTCCAAGCATGCAACTTCTTGTTCTGACGCATACCTTCATTTGGGCGGTGTATAGGCAACTGACAGCTCTGTCTAAGGCAATAAAAAAAATAACCAAGGTTATGTTCATGAAGCAAAAACATACTTTCTGCTTATAATTCAAAACACCTCACTGCACTGGAAAATGTGGGGACAGGAACACTCCTGTAAATGGTAGACTTGTAATGCATAACCTGGGTTTTAAGGGAGTTCCCACCTGCTGCATGATAGACATTTACATAGAGAATTTGCCTCTCCCCCACCAAGACAATTGGGAAAGATAACACTCCTATGTATTAATTTGGGTCATGCTGATCCGATGTAAGAAGTCTGGATGTAATCAGCCCAGAACTGTATGAGTAGTGCACAGATGCCAACCCTCCCGATTTCATCGGGAGGCTTCCGAAAATTCACCCAAACTCCCGCCCTTACGATCACTATCCTTATCCTCCCGAAATTTTAATATTTTTGCACTGTTCACTAATCAGAATGTACTAGTATGAGAATTGAATGAAAAGCATCGTCTGCTACGTATAGCATGTGGTAACTCCATAACGTTCGCTGCTACCAAATTGTACGTAAAAAATTGCAAATTCAAATGAGGAGCAGCGAAACATTGGGTCTGGATCTCGCTTATGCGATCATGCACTGAGATTTAGTGCATGCGGTATGTGTGCAATACAGTGCATGCGGTATGTATGCACAATGTATATGCATGCGATACGCTCACTGCATGCAGCTGGGCCCCGTACCAGCCCGGCGGTCGCGACCACCGTGCGGTGTTTAACAGCCGCTAGAGTTCTACGAATCGCGCTGCAGCTGTGGAACATCGACTTCGAAGTTACCGATGCTTCAAGCCCTCGATGTTGATTACGAAATGGCAGAAAAGAAGCTTACGAAGACCAAGAAATGGTCTCAGAAGTACAAGACCGAATACAGTCTCCAATACCCGTGTATTCGAAAGTCTGAAAGAGGAATTCATCATGCGTATTGTACAGTATGCAGCGTTGATATTTCAGTTGAGCACGGAGGTCGCGATGATATTCGGAAGCACGTTGGAAGCAAACGGCACACAGACATTGCAAAGGAGAGATCTTCGAGCACGAGTACCGGTACACTTCTGAATTATTTCACCAAACGAAGGACAAGCGAGGAAGAGGATGTTACCCGAGCGGAACTTCTCTTTAGTGGATTTATTGTGGAACATAACTTGCCCATATCAGTCTCAGATCATGCTGGACCTCTATTTCAAAAGATGTTTCCAGATTCAAAAGTTGCTTCAAAGTATGGATGTGCAAGAACAAAAACTTCAGCAATAATTGGTGAGTTGTCAAATGTTACTGCTTCATCTATTGCCGATATTGCAAGACTAGCTCCATTTAGCCTAGCTACAGACGGTAGCAATGACAGTGGTGAGGCCCAGCTATATCCTGTCCTGATTTCGTACTATGACAACAGTGCTGGGATTGTGAAGCAAGGTTTGCTAAGTTTGCCTGCGTGCAAACAAGATTCCACTGGAGAAAACATTTTCAAACTGCTTGATCATGAGTTCAGTGACAGGAAAATTCCGTGGGGAAATTGTGTTTCCTTTTGTGCTGATAATGCCTCTGTCATGGTGGGCAAGCACAAAGGAGTCGCTGCTTATATCCACAAACAAAATCCAGAGTGCTACATCATGGGATGCCCTTGCCATATGATGCACAATACGGCCAAGAAGGCGGCTCAGGCCTTACCCATTGAATTAGATGACTTTCTCATCGATATTTACTACTACTTGGACAAAAGTAGTAAACGCGTCAAAGGAGTGAAAGCACTGCAAGAACTCTGTGATGCCCCGACACACAAGATTCTGAAGCATGTCGCAACAAGGTGGCTGTCCCTTGGTCAGTGCCTAGACAGGCTGATTGAACAGTGGGAGCCACTTCGCCTCTTCTTCAAAGAAGTACGAAGAAAAATGCAACCAACTGTAGCCAAGACTCTAACAACGAGCAAGAAGGACGGCACTGTATCTACTGCCAGTACTGGCACTGCAGGAGCAAGCACTAGTGGAGCAGCATTCACCACTACCACTGCAGTATCTGCTGCGAAGAAGACAGCAGGGACAGCACCAAAACCAATGCTGAGAGCAGGTAGCATCACCGGCCCTTCATCACGTTCATCTACAAAGCAGATCCCTTCAGAGTCGAGAAAGACTGATAGTCCCATCTACAGGCAAAGAAGGACCCAAGTTAAGTTCTGCTTTTGCCAAATCACTTGATAGAAGCTCAGCAAAACCTTCGAATCAGAGGTCTTCTTCCTTGGCTGCACCTACCTCAAGCTCTCTCCTCAAACGTAAAATTGGATCTGGTACTACGAGTCTGACCTCTTCTGCTGGCAGTAAACGCAAGTGTGATCGCCCTGCGGCTAAGTGTACTACGAGTTCTACAACTAAAAGCGCATCTTCCTCAAACACTGTGCAGGAATCTAGAGAAAAATGTGTCAACAGGATGTTCTTGTCTCCACAAACAAAACTCTATTGTTTCTTCCTTCGATATGCTAACAAGCTTTTTGAGAAGGGGAATCTTCTGCTCCAAAGAGACGAACCCTGTATTCATCTCCTGCACGGAGAATTGAATGGTCTTCTGAAAGATATCTTCGTACGGTTTTTGAAACCATCGGTGTCATCGGTTGCTCTGGTAAATGTACCCTTCTCTGACAGAAATCATCAGAAGAATGATGAGTACCTCATGATTGGGAACGATGCCAAACTGTATATAAGGGAACAAAGGAGTCTCAAGAAATCCACCTTCACTCTGAGTGAGTCAGACATCCAAGGTTTCTTCAGTGCAGTTCGCTCATATTATGTGAAAGCCTGCAATTACATCTTCAAAACCTGGCCGCTAGATGATGAATTAGCCAAGCATGCTCAGGTGCTGGATGTTAAGCTACACCAAGAAGTGGGGTTTGACTGTGTGGAGTTTTTCATCAAGAAATTCCCCTGTCTGTTCAGTGGCGGTGATAGTGACAAAGACAGTCTTGAGAGTGAATTCGCTCACTACCAGGCAGACGCCTCCATAGCTACAATTGCTACTGAGACAGTGAGATTGGATGAGCAGTGGCATCGGATTTCACGGCTCACAGATCCCTGCACTGGTGCCAAGAAGTATCCTAATTTGAGCAAAGTGATGAAGGGAATCTTGGTCATTCCTCATTCGAACGCATCATGTGAGCGGGCACTCAGTCTTGTACGGAAGAATCGTACTGAATTTCGTCCCAATTTGAGTGTCAAAACCCTGGAAGCTCTCTTAATTGAAAAACTAGCTCGTAGCACCCCTTGCTACCAGAGAGAATACAGCAAAGACATAATCAGAAGGGCTAAAAGAGCCACACAGCTGTCACTCAGCAAAGCTGCCATGGAAAAAGCAAGCAGCAGTAGTACCAGCCAGTAAGGTAAGAAAAATATTGCTTCTTTTGTGCTTTTTGTTAATCTTTGATTGTCCCCTAACTTACTAATATTAACATACATGTAACATTAAAAAGTGCACAATTTTCCCCTTTTTTTGTTCAAAAAGTGGGAATTCTTAACATGTTAAATGCTCCAAAATAGGGCTCAGAGGGCACTAGAGAGCGTCTAGAACCCCAGAGCTTCCAGGGCCCTAAGGCGGGCCCTGGACCCCGCCGCAAGGGTCGAGCGCTCTGCGCTCGAGATGTGCGCTTTGCGCACATTATTTGGTGTCGGTTGCAAATCCTCCCTAATTCTGATTTCCAAAAGTTGGCATCTCTGTGTGACAAATATCCAAACACTGGTCCATGAATTGTAGTAAGGATTCTTTAAAATGTCAGCTTATTGCTCATTAAAGATGATGCAAATGCCAGTGCAGTGGTGTGAATTTCATCTGAACAAGTAAATAGCCTTGCGATGAATCTGTGTCATAGAATGAAACTATTTCCATCGATGCTCATTCACCTTATCAATGGCAGGACCTTTGCCAATGTGCCTGGTCGTCTTCCAATAGCCTAATACAATACGGGACTTTCAAAATGACGTAATTCACCCCAGAATGCTCTGCGTGCTTGCACAGAACCCCTGAGCAGAAATTTTCATTGGGGCATGTTAACGAATATCGTGCGTGTGAGATGAGGATTGTTACCTAAAATGACTTATGGAGCTTCTAAAATAATCTGAGAGAAAGAGGTGTGCCTCTCCACCACAAGAGTTGGACAACTCTCAGGTCTCATAAAAACTGAGATCTTCTCGTTGCTCAGACTGCAAAAAAGAACTCCCGACAATGTGGGGCCCAAACTGTGGATGAGCGAGTTCCACCCGAACGCCCAAATTTTCGCCGGCAGTGAATAGACTAACTTTGCGGGAGTGCCTCCTGCGAACATGGCAGGCTTGGTGATTTGTTTAATGGATATCTGCAATACGCAACTTTCAAAGCAACTTTACCTGCCCCCAGATTTCTCGGTGCGCATGCGCAGAAACTTGCTAGTGAAGAAGGCCATCGGGGCAGCCTGGACATCATGCATGCTAGATAAGGATTGTAGCATAAAACCGTTCACAAAGCTTTTAAAGAAGCTGAAATGTGTAATACTTGGAAATGTGCCTGTGAGAAAGGGGTGTGCCTCTGCACAACAAAATATTTGGAGAACTTTTCAATCAACTTTGATGTGAAGGGCACATCTGGGGCTTGTCGATCCACAGGGTAAGTTAAAATATTTACTATTTATCATGGATATATATATATATATATATATATATATATATATATATATATATATATATATATATATATATATATATATATATATATTATATATTATACATGTTGTTTGGTTCTGGGGCCATAAGAGAAATTGTGCTGGATTAAGTGCCTGGCGAGCAGAAGCGAGTCACTGGATACATGCACGTAGCACATGCGCAAAATACCTCATTTCGCATTCATATGTCATTTGAAGTCTCGTATTGGGAAGACTATGCAGTGCATCATTACCAATAAAGTCCTGGCTGTCGATTTATTCAACAAAGCTTGTGTTCATGACATGACATGAAAATAGACAAAGCTTGTTGCCAGCTATTATTGGTCCTCTACTGCTTTCACTGGAGGGAAAGGTTCCTTTTTGTTCCGTATCGGCTCGAGCATGTATTGAAGCAAACTAATTTTTATCTCAAGTTTGTTGTCTTTATATTATTGGTTTCGAGCCGACAAAAAAATCAGTAAATGGAAATAGCTTTTCCTTTAATTTTGCCAAATCGACCGAAACTGTGGTTTCTAGGAGATCGGTAGGCGACATGTCGCTCTTCATCACGTCTGAGTTGAATGTACCAGGCAGACTTTCTGAGGGAGACACTGTGTGGGATATGGGTGCTTCTTAACAGTGATGGCAAAATTGTATCTGCTACTTGTGAATGCACAGGGTAAATTTAAAATAAACTTCAAAAATGATATTTACTATTAATCATGTCGAGGTAGGAGCTGTGACGGCTGTTATAAATATCTTGTTTATTTTGTTCCGAGGCCACAATAAATTGTACTAGATTTTTGCATCGATTGCTAAAAAGTGTGCATGTGCTTTTTTTAAATTTTTGTTTGTTTGCATTTTTTAGCCACTGCCTCCACTCGTTTGTGTTAACAAGAAATGATAGTAACTTGATACTCCATGGATATATCTCTAATTTCCTACATTTTTATGAGTCCACTTTGCATCCAGAAACACAAAAAAATCATGGTCAGCGGTTTTGAAAGTGCCATTTTAAATACTGCAAATTCTGTTTAAAAAAAAAGAAAAAAAAGACTGACTTGGAGATTTCACCCTAACAATGGCAGGTTTAAAGTGCCCCAGTTTGTAGAAGCAAGTCACTGAAAACACACACACACACACACACACACACACACACACACACACACACACACACACACACACACACACACACACACACACACACACACACACACACACACTGAAAGTCCCATATTATAGAATGTTTCTTCACTACCAACTCAGAATGTGGAACGTTAAGTTTTTATTTATGTGAATAAACAGACGACTCTTGAGACGAGCATTAAAACAACAATGCTTGTAAATTTGTGGTGACTTATTTTAAGGGTACAAGGTTTGACCGTGCATCCATTATTTTTAACCTGTCGAGATATTATGAAATGTTTTAGGGGTTAGGTTGTGGTGTGGGGAGAGGGTTGGTTTGTTTGTGGAGGTGGTATTGAGAGACCATGTTCCGTGAGACACTTTTAGATATTTTTTGGGAGTGTTTGTCTCTGAGGTACTATGAGTTGCATGTTGGGCAAATTGGCGTCCATAAGCTTTGGATTAACGAGTCCTACGCTATGACTATCTTCAGACAGCCTTTTGCATCTCTCCACACCTCCAGTTGTTCTTGCATATGGGATCTACAAGCAAGACCTCCCTGGCCCTGATGAGAAGTCTCGATTGGTAGCATTTGTGGACTTGGGGCACTCAGCCTACCAGGTTGCTCTCTGTGCCTTCAACAAGGGCAAGCTTAAGGTATGTGAATATCCTCGGTTAGTTTGTATCAAATTGTACATGTTAACATTTTTAAAATCTGCATTGTTCTCATTGCAAGTCACCATCTTAAAGGGAGCCTTTGGCAATTTTACTTGCTGTTTTAGTAATTGTCCATCATGAACACTAATTCTTGGTTTGCAAAGTCCTGGAAAAACGAGAAAGTATTTTCCAGTACTGGAAGACTTATCAGTCCTTGAAGCTCCTGGAAAATCGGAAATTGTACAAATATGAATGATCTGCCTTGCCCCTGGTCAGAATTAATTCCGTCAAAAGATAACATTATCAATTTTAACTTCCCTCAGGGATTTACCAAAGCCAAGCCAAAATGGTTTCTCACATGCTATACACATTATGTAAGCTTGCAGAAAGTCCCGATTTAAGCAGGAACTAACTATGTACTTGGCATGCGTACTGCCAATTGTAAGGGAAATTTAGATAATTGGAAGGATGTCAAAGCTTTGCTATTTTATTTCCTTGCGACTGAGTCCTGTCTACTACTACTGGGATTGGCTCATCTGGAGGAGTCTATTTACAAAGCCAAATGCAGAGTCTGACAATGTTAGATATCAGGAATATGGGGGAAAGTGCACTGGTGTGGGGGGGAGGGGGTCCACAGCTAGTTTGTGGTAAGAATAGGATGGTCCATATGATTTGCGGAGTGGAAATTTACTCCTGTAAACAGGGAAAATGTCAGTAAGTCGTTATCTTAAACATTACGCTGAAGCAGTGTATGTAATTTATAGACTATAGATACAGACAAGTCTGAAGACTGCGATGGTTCACGAGCGGTATTTGACGTTGTCCATTGTTTCAGAAGTCAAGGATGAGATAATGTTTGACCAAGTTAATGTCACAAAACAATGCTGTGGACATTAAAATAAGGAAACGGGATACGTGCTATAGCTTAATGTAGTTAGTTCGTCGAAGAAGGTCGAAAACCCAGTTTGATTCTCACAACTTTGAAAATTTGACCTTTGTGAACTTCAAAGGTCAAGGATTATGACCTTTGCAAAACTTCCTCTGGAACATTCCAGGAACAACTTGAGGGGAGCACTTGGTAGAGTGTAAAACCTCCACCACCAATACTGCTTGGTCACTCAAGTGAACCTGATATCCTATTCATTCAATTTGATGTCAACAGTGCTCAGAGTTATAGTTTGCAACTTTCCCTTTTACTTTTAACTTTTACATACTCAATTCATTCGTCATAACGAGATTCCTCGAGACAGAAATTTATTTTACGTGGGTGTATCCACCTGAAGTTCCAAAATCAGCCGCAATTATAATTTTGGCATGTTTTTTGTTAGAAATCACTTATAACATGTAGAAATGCAAAAAAAAAAAAAATCAATTTTGTTGAAAAAAAAAGTTGCAAATTTTTTTTTTTCTCTAACAATTGTTTTTGGGGGGGGGTTGGAAATCACTGAAAACATGTA
Organism: Eptatretus burgeri; assembly: GCF_056783735.1. Taxonomy (NCBI): domain Eukaryota; kingdom Metazoa; phylum Chordata; class Myxini; order Myxiniformes; family Myxinidae; genus Eptatretus; species Eptatretus burgeri. The sequence continues at coordinate 48,175,872 of NC_140966.1, forward strand.
GAAATGCAAAAAAAAAAAAAAAATCAAATATTTTTTCAAAATGGCCGCCATAGCGGCCATACTGGATTTTGGGCCAAGTCCAAAATCTAATGGCATGATCCTTGGACCATACCTAATCCCCCCCACCAAGTTTCGGCGAAATCCGTCAGTTTTTCCGTAATACTGTTCACAAACAAACAAGCAGAAAGGGGTGAAAACAGTCACCTCCGATCTTCGATGGCGGAGGTTAATAATATAACGTCGTATAGGCTATATGGCATTTCACACTCCTCGGATTATCCATACTTTGATTAAATCGGCGTAAAAACAAAATTGAAGGGGGCGCCACAGGCAAGGTGTTCGAGATAGAGCAAAATGGTTTCAAGACTTTAGGTGGGGAATGACCAAGATTATGCATAAAAAATATTGTTATCCTAGCTCTCAAAGTTTGGGCGGTCATATGATTTTTATGTCAAAA
>NC_140966.1:48191328-48211328 GCF_056783735.1 Eptatretus burgeri
AATTTGCATTTTATTGCATGAAATAAGTATTTGATACATCAGAAAAACAGAACTTAATATTTGGTACAGAAACCTTTGTTTGCAATTACAGAGATCAGACGTTTCCTGTAGTTCTTAACCAGGTTTGCACAGACTGCAGCAGGGATTTTGGCCCACTCCTCCAAACAGATCTTCTCCAGATCCTTCAGGTTTTGGGGCTGTCGCTGGGCAACACAGACTTTCAGCTCCCTCCAAAGATTTTCTATTGGGTTTAGGTCTGGAAACTGGTGAGGCCACTCCAGGACCTTGAGATGCTTCTTACGGAGCCACTCCTTAGTTGCCCTGGCTGTGTGTTCCGGGTCGTTGTCATGCTGGAAGACCCAGCCACGCCCCATCTTCAATGCTCTTGTTGAGGGAAGGAGGTTGTTGGCCAACATCTCGCGATACATGGCCCCATCCATCCTTCCCTCAATACGTTGCAGTAGTCCTGTCCCCTTTGCAGAAAATCATCCCCAAAGAATGATGTTTCCACCTCCATGCTTCACGGTTGGGATGGTGTTTTGGGGTTGTACTCATCCTTCTTCTTCCTCCAAACACGGCGAGTGGAGTTTAAACCAAAAAGCTCTATTTTGGTCTCATCAGACCACATGACCTTCTCCCATTCCTCCTCTGGATCATCCAGATGGTCATTGGCAAACTTCAGACGGGCCTGGACATGTGCTGGCTTGAGCAGAGAGACCTTGCTTGCGCTGCAGGATTTTAATCCATGATGGCATAGTGTGTTACTTATGGTTTTCTTTGATACTGTGGTTCCAGCTCTCTTCAGGTTATTGACCAGGTCCTGCCGTGTAGTTCTGGGCTGATCCCTCACCTTTCTCATAATCATTGAGGCTCCATGAGGTGAGATCTTGCATGGAGCCACAGACCGAGGGAGATTGACTGTTATCTTGAACTTCTTCCATTTTCTAATAATTGCGCCAACAGAGTTGTTGCCTTCTCACCAAGCTGCTTGCCTATTGTCCTGTAGCCCATCCCAGCCTTGTGCAAGTCTACAATTTTGTCCCTGATGTCCTTCGACAGCTCTCTGGTCTTGCCCATTGTGGAGAGGTTGGAGTCTGATTGATTGAGTGTGGACAGCTGTCTTTTATGCAGATAATGAGTTCAAACAGGTGCAGTTAATACAGTTAATGAGTGGAGAATGGGAGGGCTTCTTAAATACAAAACTAACAGGTCTGTGAGCCGGAATTCTTACTGGTTGGTAGGTGATCAAATACTTATTTCATGCAATAAAATGCAAATTATTTATTTAAAAATCATACAATGTGATTTTCAGGATTTTTGTTTTAGATTCCGTCTTTCACAGTTGAAGTGTACCTATGATAAAAATTACAGACCTCTACGTGCTTTGTAAGTGGGAAAACCTGCAAAATCGGCAGTGTCAAATACTTGTTCCCCCCACTGTATATTTGTTTAGCCCCATCTCAATGGTGAAGAATTGCTTAAATTCTTGTCGGATTTGGATCCAGATCTTCACCAAAATGTAATCGGTTTGTCCTTGTCACACACCCAACCTGCCCACTAAATTTCATCTGGATCCATCCACAGCTTTTTGAGATATCCTGCAAAGACAAACAGAGGGATGAAAACATAACCTCCTCCTTCACCTTAGGCAGAGGTAACTAGAACGGGCACTCGGTAGAGCACATACCTCCACCAGGCAGATTCGTCTGCGATTTGTATCCCAATGATTTGCTGGATCCAGATTCAGATCTGAACCAAAATAGAATCAGCTTGTTCTCGTCACTTAACCAACTCATCCATTGAGTTTTTGTCCTAACTTGTCCACAACTTTTTGAAATGTCGTGCCTTACATAGTTTTTGGCCCCATTTCTTGATGGTGAAGAATCGTTAAAAAAAAAAAATTCTCTTATCCAGATTCAGAGATTCACTAAAATCGAATAGATTTGTCCTTGTCACACGCCCAACCTGTCCAAGTTTTATATGAATCTGTCCACAGCTTTTTGAGATATCCTGCACACAAACTAAAACGAGCAGATGGGTGAAAATGTTACCTCCGTCCATCACATGTCGGAGGTAACTTGAGAGCTCACAGAAAATGACACCCTGTGCAGTGTTCAAGTATAGAATTCAATTTCAATAAAATAATGATTTTAAAGAAGAACAAGTCTGGAGACAGCAATGGTTCACGAGCGGTATTTGACGATGTCGATTGCTTCAGAAATCAAGGATGAGACAATGTGATAATTTTTGACCAAGTTATAAAAATGATCAACATGATGTGGTACGGGTGACAGGTTATTAGCTGTAAAATGTCGAAAACCTGGTTTCGTTCAACAACTTTCAAAATTTGACCTTTGCATAACCTTTAAGGGTCACAAAACAATGTTGTGGACATTAAAATAAGGAAACAGGATACGTGCTATAGGTTATTGGAGTTTGTTCGTCGAAGAAAGTCGAAAACCCGGTTTGATTCCCATAACTTTGAAATTTTGACATTTGTGAACTGTAAAGGTAAAAGGTCAAGGATTTCAAAATTTGACCTTTGCATAACCTTTAAAGGTCACTAAACAATGTTGACATTAAAATAAGGAAACTGGATACGTGCTATAGCTTATTGGAGTTAGTTCGTCGAAAACCCGGTTCGATTCACACAACTTTGAAAGTTTGACTTTTGTGAACTTTAAAGGTCAAAGGTCAAGGATTATGACCTTTGGTGCAAAACTTCCTCTGGAACATTCCAGGAACAATATAACGTCATATGGGCTATATGGCATTTCGCACTCCTCGGATTATCCATGCTTTGATGAAATCAGTGCAAAAACAAACTTGAAGGGGGAGCAATGGGCAAGGTGTTTGAGGTAGAGCAAAATGGTTTCAAGACTTTATGTGGGGAATGACCTCAAGATTATGCATAAAAAATATTGTCATCCGAGCTCTCAAAGTTTGGGCGGTCGTATGATTTTTTATGTCAAAATTTGCAATTTTCTAAGTTTGTGACCTTGTGACCTTGACCTTGGGACGAAAATGAAAAATCGAGCTCTGTGGGGCTATGCAGGTGCCATTGGGCTCACCAAATACCGAAACCCCTGCCAGATTCGACAAACCCCCTCGGAGAAGATGGATTTTTAAGTCAAAATTCGCAATTTTCCAAGTTCGTGACCTTGACCTTCGGATGAAAATTCGAGCTCCGTGGGGCTATGCAGGTGCCATTAGGCTAACCAAATACCGAAACCCCTGCTAGATTCAACAAACCCCCTCGGAGAAGATGCAAATTGAAATCGGCAACCCCCTAAAAACGCGTGTTTTTTTTTTTTGGCGCGGCTCCGCCCATAATGGGCGCAGCACGCCCATTCTCAGGAAAACAACTAGATCATGATATAGACCTCCCACAAATTTTATCAGGATCGGATCAAAACCCACGGAGTTATGCTCGGAACAGAGACAGACAGACACACCAACAAGCCGGTAGGCGGACATGGGTAGTCGCCTACCCAATAGAACCTGACACGATGGGCCCGTTCGATGGGGAATGACCTGAGGATTAAGCACAAAAAAATTCATGATTCTAGCTTCAAGGGTTAATGCTGCAGATTTTTTCGTTAAAATACCCCCACATTTCGAGGTTTTTCGGCCGTTACTCGGCAACGGAGGGGTCCATAGCAACGGTTCTTTCTCACACATAACTAGGACATACCATAAACCTACCATGCCAGTTTCATGTATATCTGACTCATAGTCTCTGAGATATAACGAACTTCGGTTTTTAATTGTTTTCGACCAGGGTTCATTCAAAGTCTATCTTCTCCGACAGTTTTCATAGGATTCGGCTGGAAAATTTTGACAATATGGCTGAATGTACTGCCCAGTCGCTCGTTGCCCGATTTTTGAAAAAAAATTTTTTTTTAATGATTTTTCAAAAATTTCAGTCCTGTTGCTAGGCAACGGTTGTCTCCATAGCAACAGTTCTCATTTGCACACGACTCGGTCATGGTATGAACCTACCCACCAAGTTTCATCGAAATCGCCATTGTATTAACGGAGCACTGGACCGAACAGACAGACATACGGACAATAAGGGTCGATCAAAAAAAAAAATTTATCACATACCCAATAACTAATATAGTGGTCACTTACTGACTCGTGAACCAAAAACAATCCAGAAGTTTTTAGCTCAACTGAAGTAGTAGTCTTACACAGGGTGTTTGAAAATGGATATCCCAAAATGAATGTTGAATAGTTTTATTACAGCGTGCGAGCTGTATACAATTGCACCGAGTTTTAAATGTCCCCGGTGTCTACCACATCTCTGGTGTCCCCCCCCCCCCCCCACGTGCCTGTGACAGCCAATGATGGCCGTCCGGTAGATGCAGTGCGTAACCTAGACCGAAATGGCGACAATTGATGAAAATACCAGAGTATTTCAATGGAAATTTGTGAAACTAACGTGTTATATATGTGAAAACCATTGAATTTATTGCTTGACGGAAAAAAAGTAAGAAACTCGCCCCTCTCATGTACGAACGACCAAAAGACGTCATTTCCACCCACCATCTCATTTCGCGCCGAAAGACGTCATTTCCACCCACCATCGCACTTCGCGCCGAACGCTGAAAGCGAAGTTCTTCTTATGCCATCATTCTTTTGTGGCCTCCTGCCACGCTGTATCGAACGATTTCATTCCTTCTGTTATATGTGTGTATATATATATATATATATATATATATATATATATATATATATATATATATATATATATATATATATATATATATATATATATATATATATATATATATATATATATATATATATATATATATATATATATATATATATATATATACATGCTTATCACAATAATAACATTTTTACATTTCAAATATTAAGTCCGCTTTTAATTGTTTTTCAACTGAAAAAGCATAAATTGCATATTTTAACATTAGTGTACTCATTTGCTTCACCACACGTGCTATATTGAAGGATTTCACTTGTTTTTATTGGAGATGCTGACATAAATTTGATATGAATACATGCATTCGACTTGTATGTTTTATTTTATTTTTTTATGGTGGTGTTTTGATATTCTCAAATTATTAATAATTAATACACTTCTGCATGTTGTCTATCATTCACTATAATCGATGTAATTCAGCGTTCAGATTCTGAGAAAACATTTTCCAACACAGGTGTATGGATGGATGACACAGCATCAACAATACGATGTTTAAGTTATTCAAGGTCCCTTTGTTTGCTCGTGTGGACTTCACTTTTTATAAAAAATCTAAAGGTGTTAAGTCAGGTGAACGAACGGGCCATTTCATGGGTCCTCCTCGACCAATCCAACGATCTGGCAAAGTTTGATTTGAAAACATTTTAACAATTCGAGCAAAGTGAGATGGTGTTCCATCCTGTTGAAAGATGGCTCTTTGTAACAAGTTGGGATTTTCTTGGAGTTGCAGAATAAAGAATTATCGTAGCATGTTGGGGTCCGAAATGCTGATGACAGTGCGTTCGTCCATCAAAGAAATAGGGTTCATAGATGTGAGAACGTGGCATGGCACACCAGACATTTACTTCAGGTGAATCCCTTTCATGTTCATATGAATCATGAAGATTTTCTTCTCCCCATATCCTACAATTGTGGTGATTTAACTTTGCTTGATATGTGAAATGTAGTCTCAACACTAAAAATGAGATTTGATGTGAAGAAAAAGTTTGTCCAATTCTATCCGTTAAATTAATCCCTCACAAACATTTACACTGAATTTGTAATCCTCTTTTAAAAGTTTATGAAGTGTTTCCATTTCATAACATTTAAACCTCAATTCTTTATGATGAATTTCATGAACAGAGCTTTTTAGAATGTTTAACTCAAGTGATGCTCTCCTAATAGACTCCTTTTAGTGTGGTTGGTAAATGCCTCCAATCCAGCAGTCGCCTTTTCATTTGACTTTATTGGCCTTCCAGCAGATTTCCCCTTCAGGACAGATTCTGTAACCTCAAACTGATCCATCCATCTTCGTGTGGAGTGGCTATCAGGTGCTGCATTGTTAATGTCATGCTGAAAACTCCTTTGGGTTTAAATGATTGAACCACATTCATGTTCAAATCTCACAATTGTTGCTTTCTCTTGAGGACTTGTCATGTCAGAAAATGGGGTTTCTCCTGAAACAGAAAAAACCCCAAAAATGATCGATGTTCAAAACAAACTAAAACTTAGAAGTCCAATGCATGTATTCATTTCAAATTAGTTTCAGTATCTTGAATAACAATAAAACTATTCAACATTCTTTTTGGTATATTCATTTAGGACACCTTGTACATAACCCTGACAATGTAATAAGACTGCGTCAGTTTAGGAAATGGAGGCTGTATTGATCACCATCGAATGCAGCATTAATTGTCATTGTACATAGCCATATCTGTGGCCTCCTCTTCATCCTGATACTACACCCACTTCCCAGGGGCTGTTCTTGAGCTTCTATTGTTGTGGGGCCAAGTTTCAGTGGTGAGCATGACCGCTAAGTGGAGCAGTAGTCAGCTCCACCGAACACCCGGAATTTATAGGTCATCACCCCGGATAACTCCGGAGCCGACGGGTCCTTTATCGGACCGAAGATCGCCAATAGGTCGACCACATGGGATAGGGTCGATTGCCAATTTCAATTTACCTAAATCCCCACGTCGTCCAAACTACCGGGGAAATTCACCCTCGGCAGGATCTGCCGGATCCGAGCCGTACCCCGAGCGGAGAGTACAAGATTTCTGCTGGGCCGATTGCACGATTACGGCAACAATGAAGCCTCCGAGTTCCCGTTCGCAGCGCGGCAAACCAATGATAGAAACACAGAAACGAGCTGATACATTCAACAAATGGGATATTTATTTACAATAGGCAGGGAGGGGAACACAGAAGAGCAAAGTTATCCGACTATAAGAAATGCAGTCAATGTACAAGCAAAAGCACTTGTACAGTTGCTACTGAAAGATGGGCACACACACACACACACACACACACGGACCCCTTGGGTCTTTATTGAAGGCCTCCAGCTCGAGGACAGGTTAGCCTGAGACCAGAGCCTGTGCTTGGACTTGTCCACCTCGTGTGTTCTTCGAGGATCCGGCTCGGCGGTACTCGAACTCGCAACACAATGCCACTCCAAGCACCAGGTACCACGCTCTCCAACCGGCCACGCACCATTCGTCCAAGACCAAGGAGAAGATCAGAGGTGATGATCCAGCTCGGTGGGACTCGAACCCGCAACACGATGATGACCACCACGACAACCACAACCCTTTTACCACCACCACCACCACTACCCAGCCTGGTGTTTCTTGTATTCCTTTTTCTTCCAGGATGAGCAAATCGCCGTCTGAGGCGCTCTCCACCCTCATTGGACAGGGCGTCGTGGGAAAATCGCTCTGGCCGTCTCAACCCCCATTGGCTGGCGTGCTGTGGGAAAATCGCTCTGTGGCCATCTCAACCCCCATTGGCCAGCGTTCCGTGGGAAAATCGCTCTGTGGCGTGATTGGACAAGGGGCACGCCCCTGCCTTCCTGGGCGGAGTCCCGGTCTGAGGCGATGAAAATCTCCGCCCACGTACGTAGCCGAACGTGCGTGGGCAATGGCGTCGGTGTGTGAAGTGCAGTGAAGGAGGTTTGTTGCAAACGAAAATCTGCAGCGCACACATGTAATTCCCGTTAGACACAGGTAGGGGCCCTAACTATAAACACACACTTACCGATATAACTGTTCTCTAAGGACCTGAATGCTGAGTGCAGTACGCTTCCAAATTCGTAACACTATTACATACACCACCCTATAGAACATGTGTGAGTACTGCAAAACTGGAGGTTCTTAGAAGTATTAAAAAGGTGATTTATGTTCGATAATGCTCAAGTATACAATGAAATTTAAAGAGGTTTGAAGGTGTATAAATAAATTCCAGGTTTTATCCGATGTCCATTGCATCACCCTATCTAACACATGACATTAGTTATACTTGCCTGTTGTTTGTGTCCATTATGGTGCCACCAAAGAAAAGCCAGATGAATCATGGGACAATTAATGAATACCTGCGTTCTGCTATTCAGTGAGATGTCCATGCATTGTTCGTTTTCCCACGTTCGAGCGTCCAATTTCCTGCGTTTAGGCTTGGTGCGGTGCTGTAGGTTCGAAAAAGCCGTGTTCATATGAATGGATCGAATATGTGAAAGAATTCAACATTATTCTGAAGTATAATGTTCGTATGAAAGGATGTTCGGAAGTCGGTCTACCTGTAAAATTGCATATTTTGGTTCGTTGAGATAGTGACTACCCACTTGTGCTCTGTACAGTAGGTTTTGTCATCGGCGTCTCACAAGTTTGTTGCATAGAATGGAAACATAGTATTGTTTTGTTTTATTTTATTTTATTTGTTTTTCTGTCCCCGTATGTTACAGATTCTTGCAACAGCGTTTGACCCATATCTGGGAGGGCGTGACTTTGATGAGATTCTGACAAAGCATTTCTGTGAGGAATTCTGCACACGATACCGTATCGATACGCGCTCCCGTCCACGTTCTTACATGCGCCTCCTGCAGGAGTGTGAGAAGCTCAAGAAGCTCATGAGTGCGAACTCCACTGACATTCCTATGAACATCGAGTGCTTTTTCAATGATATTGATGTGTCGGGAAAGCTCAACAGGTATGCTTTATATTTATTTGCTTATCTTATTAGGATCGCAGCAAAGAGTGTGAACTATGCATTCACAAACACACCTTTGTTTTGTTTTTGTTTTTTTAATACCAGAGGTAGTATAGTTATTTCGTCATCCTCACCATTTCACTGCTTTAGTTATTCCCCAGGTAAGTTTATCTTGGATTCAGGATCATCCAGGTTTTGGAAGTCCAAGCTGCCCCCCTTTCATGAAGTACATTTCATGTTTTCATGAGCACCTTTTCTTTTCCTGTTCATATTTGATAGACAGTACAGTATTGGGTTTTGGGACATGTTTCTTTGTTGTTGTTTCTCTCCTGGCTCCCAGAACCATTGGAAGCAATTCTACAATATTGATGTTTTCCAAGTTCGCTGCAGTTCTATGTCCTGATATTTCTCCATAATTACCTCCGCCACCGAAGGTGGATGGAGGTTGTGTGCGTGCACGCGCGTGTGCGAAGCGGATATCTCAAAGTTGTGAATGGATTTGGATGAAATTTGATGGAGAGGTTGGGTGTGTGGCGAGGATGAAATGATTACATTTTCATGAAGATCCGAATCCGTAATCGACTTTTGACAAAACGAGACTGGATGAGTTAGTTCAGTGGCAAGAACAAGTCTATTCGATTTTGGTTCAGGTCTGGATCCTCATCCGACCTGTTGGTGGGATACAAAAAGTAAACCGTTCAGCCTGGTGGAGGTATTTACGCGTGCAACAGAGTGTCATTCTAGTATTATTGTTTTTAATGTCAATAATGCTGGGTGTGCTCTGGCTTTCAAAAAGAATTAGCCACTGTGGCTAATCCAGGTTTAGAATGATTAGCCACAGGAGAAATGAAATAGCCACATATTTTATTCAAAAGTTTTTTTTATTTTTATTTTTTTTATTTTTATTTTTTATTAGCAATATGAAATAAGTTAATTTTAGGGTGGATGTGTGAGGTTGGTTGGATGAGTGAGTTGGATTGTTCAGATTGGTTGGATGAGTGAGTTTGACGTGTGAGATTGGTTGAATGAACGACCATCAGGGGAGTGTGTGTGTGTGTGTGTGTGTGTGTGTGTGTGTGTGTGTGTGTGTGTGTGTTTGGTCATTGTGCCTTTAGTAGGTGGTAGTGGGGGATGGGATTGCTTGTGGACCAGGATTGGACCAACCTCATGCCAGTCAAACTCACTCATCCAACCAATCTCACCCAACAACTTTACTCATCCAACCAATCTCTCACATCAAACTCACTCATCCAACCAATCTCTCACATCAAACTCACTCATCCAACCAATCTCACATCAAACTCGCACTTCAAACCAATGTCACACATCAAACTCGCTCGTACAACCAATCTCACCCATCAACTTCACTCATCCAACCAACGTCACCCATCAAACTCACTAATTCAAACAAACTCTCTCAACCAAACTTGTACTACTACTGATTGTGTCAAAACTCACCTGGCAACCACTGACTCAACGAAGCATGTCGCGCCAAATCATTCTGGGAAATTTTTTTTTTTTAAATAAAATTGAGACTAGAATCATGGGAATCATGCGTAATTTCGGTCGTTTTTGCTTGTTTGTTTGTTTTTTTTTTTATTATTATTTTTTTTTACTAGAAACTACTTTAAAACTACTAAAGTTAGTATATGTAAGCTTTTTTTTTTTTTTTTGTATACCTTGGTCGAGGCTCGTATGAGAGCTAACACACAACTCGCAGCAAGGAGGCATGAGACAAGAGGGGTGGGAGTGGAAGGGACAAAACAGTGGGGAACAGACACATTAGGTGAACTGTGGAAGGGAGAGGGATGGGGATGGGACGGGGAACATGGCGAATAGAAGATGGACATTACAGGGACTTTCAGGAAGGAAAGCAGGGGAATTGAAGGAAGTGGGCTTGGGTGGATTATCGGGGATAGAAAAGATCGAGGATTTGGATGGGGGAAGATAAGAGGTGGTGGTGAACAGCTGTTTTGAAAGCCTGGAGGGAAGAATGGGAAAGAATAGAGTGAGGAAGTTTATTCCAAAGGCGGGAAAAAAGAGGAATGAAAGAGTGAAGATGGGCAGTGATTCGTGATTTTGGCAGTTTTACCAGAAGGGGGTTGTTGACGGACCTTGAGCGCCCTGTGGAAATGTGGTGGGGACAAATCGCAGAGAGAGCAGGCCGAGAAAGGTGGAAGACAGGAGCACCAGCCCAGAGGGGAGAGCAGTACTCCATCAGGCTACGGACAAAAGCTTTGTAAGTGGTCAGGAGCTCAAGAGGGCCGAGGAAGGACTTTGCACGACGGAGGATTCCCAGTCGGCGACTGGCTTTTGAGGCAAGGTTGGAAATGTGACTTTCCCAGGAAAGGTCATGGCAGATAGTGAGACCCAGAAGCTTGAAAGAAAAGACTTCTTCCAGAGCGTTGTTGAGAAAGTGGATGGGGGGGGGTTTGTAAACGGTCTTTTCGAAGAGACATAGTGTGAGATTTGTCTGGATTGAAAGACATGTTCCACGTGTTGGACCAGTTTGTGATTTTATCCAGATCTGCAGTGAGCGAAGAAGCTGCTGCTTGCCGATCTGAGGGATGACAGATGGTACGGCAGAGGGTGGAGTTGTCGGCAAAGAGAAGTAGAGGATTTTCCAGAGAGTCAGAGATCATTGATGAAAACCAGAAAAAGAACAGGGCCCAGAACGCTACCTTGAGGAACTCCAGCCTGCACAGGAAGAGGGGATGAAAGAACTCCATTTAGGGCCACACGTTGACTGCGACAGGAGAGGAAGCCTGCGAGCCATGAGTGGAGATGGCCTTGAATACCATGGGAAGAGTTTGAGTAGTGCAGGGTGCCAGACTGTGTCAAAAGCACGTGATATGTCCAGGGATACGGCTCAGATTTCCTGTCTGGCATTGAGGACCTCCATCCATTGATGGGAGAGCAGAAGCAGCATATCCAGGGTAGAGTGACCTGGTCTGAAACCAAATTGATGATTGGAAATCAAGCCATTGGAGAAGAGGAAGGATTTCATGTCTGAAGCGATGATGGATTCCATCACCTTGCTGATGATTGGGAGAAGGCTGATTGGTCTGTAGTTACAGGGATCTGTTTTTGCACCTTTTTTATGCAGGGCAGTGATGTTAGCAGATTTCCAAGCAGATGGCAGATGACCTTGGGCAAATGAGAGGGTGAATAGAACAGAGAGAGGGTGAGCAAGAGCAGAAGAGCAAGCTTTGAGGACACGTGGGCTGATTCCGTCTGGACCGGTTGCAGAATCTGACTCGAGGTTTGAAAGCAAGCTCTCCACCTTGTCAGGAGAAAAGGATACAGAGTCCAGGGACAGTTGGGTGTGACTGGGTAAAGTGGGTAGAGATAGTGATGGGTTTAGGACACAAGATTTAGCTGCAAACACAGTTTAGACATTCAGCTTTATCACGTGTGGAATCAGCAGTGCGGCCATTTGAGGTAAGGGAGGGGATGGAGGGGGAACATACACCAGAAACAGATTTGATTAAATGCCACCAGGATTTTGAGGAGGGAGAGAGGTTTGAGAGTTCAGACTTGAGATGAGAAAGATGTTGTTTTCTGGCTCTCCTGAGGGTAGATACACACTTGTTCTGAGCTTTGTGGAAAGAACTGAGATTGCCCTCAGTTGGGTTTGCTTTCCATGAGGCAAAGGCAAGTTGTTTCAGGACAACTGCCTCGCCACAAGCTTCAGTAAACCAAGGGCGGGGGGAAGGGTAAGACAACTGAACAGGAGAGGGGATAAATCTGTGCATGAGGGAGAGCAAGTTTCTTTGAAAGAATTCCCAGGATGAGTTGATGTTTGAGAAAGTAGTGATAGGAGACCAGTCTGTAAGTTTGATGGCTGCTCGGAGACCCTGCCAGTCGGCTTGAGTGAAATGCCAGACTCGACGGCGGTGAGGTGATTCTCTGATAACAGCCAGAGAGATGTCCACTTTAGCAAGGACGTGGTCAGAAGAACCAATTGGAGCGAAGGAAGAGCAGCAGATATTGTCAGGGAAATTTGTCAAAATCAGATCCAGAAGAGATGGAGTACCATTGGTTGATATCCGGGTCGGGAAGTTGACCGATTGAGTCAGTCCCAATGAGTCGCAGAAAGCTTTTGCTGAGGTGCCATGGCAGGTGAGAGAGGTACCCACACCTAGCCAACTGGCGTGATGACAATTGAAGTCACCACATAAGAGGAAGAGAGAGTTTGGATGAGAAGATAGAAGATGGTCCATGTTTTCGGATAGTGAGGTGTAGATGGAGTCATCACTGTTCGGTGGACGGTACAGTACACATATGAACATGAGGTGGGAGTGGAGGGGAAGCCGAAGCCAGAGGTATTCCTGGGGATGTGGGGGAGTGAGAGCAGTGCATGGAGAGTGAGGAATAGAGTCTTTGATGAAGAGAGCAACACCTCCACCAGGACGGGGCTCAGGTCTGTCATACCGTAAGAGGGAGTAACCAGGGAGAGATACTTGGGAGTCAGACACGTCTTGGGAGAGGAAGGTTTCTGTTAGGCAGATAATGTCTGGTTTGTCAGTGGCAACCTGTATGGAAAGATCTGAAAGGTTTGAGCGAAGGCCCCAGATATTTGAGGTCCACATTTTTAATGAAGAGGAAGGGGAGGAGGCTTTGGGTGCAGGAGGTGGAGGTGGAGGGTAGGACAAGGGACAAGGGAGGGAGGTAAGGAGGGTTGCTGAAAGAGTGTGGGGTATTGCAGAATAGCGAGGGGAGGGGGCCGAATGAGGAGGAGAAAAGGCTCTGTGGTGCTCGGGGAGAGGGGGGACAAGAGACAAGGAAGAAGGCAGTTGAGGATTTGAGGAGGTGGAGTGAAGAGATGGAGGTGAGAGGGCAGTGGAGGAGGCAGGTTGGTGGATGAGAGGGGGAAACTTGGAGAAGGAAGAGTGAGGGGGATGAAAGGTGGGAGAAAGGTGAGGGGGGAATTTTTGAGAGGTGAGAGGGAGGCTTGGAGGGAGAAGAGTGGGATGGTTGCTTTGAGAGTGAGAGTGAGGGGTGAGGGGGGTGAGTTGGCACTGAAGTTGGAAAAGAAGAATGGTTGATGGAAAGCGAGCATCCATGGCAAACTGTGGTTTTTAAAAGTTTTAGGTCAGAGATGCGATTTAACACAATTCTTGATGGATGCAATGAAGGCGAATTCAGAGAATGGAGAGAAGCACTGTAATAGTTGGATTTTTTAGGCAAGGAATGAAGGAGAGGTCGAAATGAGAGCAGTCTGTTGAAATAGCAGAAGAGTAGTGCATTGTGAAACAGTAGAGTACCACATGTGTGAGAGAGGAAGATGAAGCATTGTAAGATCGTTTTTGTTGTTAATATTAATGTATGAGAGAGTTCAACAGATTAGGTCATGGAAGTGTAAAAAAAAAAAAAAAAAAAATCGAGGAAGAAGAAGAAGCAGAATCGGGAGAAGGTGAGCGTGTTGTTGTTGTTGGGTATAATTTTTTTTTTTTTTTTTTTTTTTTTTTTTTTTTTTTTTTTTGAGATAAGAAAGAGATTAGTTGGGAGAATGGGGAATGTTTGGAAAGTGGGGAGGATGAAAATTGAAGGTAATGGGGAGGATAGAAATTGAAGGTAATGTGGAGAAAAAACAAACAAACAAAAAACGATGGAACACCGAGTGGAACCGGTAGGCCTCAAGCCTAGGCTTAGGCCTCAAACACCAGGTAAGAACGTCGACAAAAATACTCACAAAATAGCACAATTTTTGAAACAAAACCGAACTAGGAACACACAGTAACATGTAGGTGAGAAAATTAAAGTTAAAACGGGACAAATAACAACCGGAAACTTAACTTTGAGAACGTCAGCAGGGAGCCCCGAAGGAGACCTCTCGCCGCTCCAAAACCGGAACCGGAAGCTTGTACGAAATCACGCGTGATTCCCGTAATCAAAACGTACAAAATGGTGGCCGTCTCAATGAAGGTTGAATTCTGTGCAAAAATCACCCAAAATTCATCTAAAACTGGTAAAAAAAAAAACCCACTAAAACATGGATTCGCCACAGTGGCTAATGGGTGGTTTAAAATATTAGCCACAGCTAAGGGGGATTCGCCCTGTGGTGAGCGGCAGCGCACACCCATTAATGGACCTGCTCAGGATGGTACATTCATCAGAGCTAATTGCCAGCTTCTGTCAGCCAAAAATAACTTCGCCACCCCCTTATTGCCAAAAGTGGCTTGCAACTCTTTTCGATAATTTGCGAATGGATTATTAATGTGAGCAAATCTCATGTTGAGAGTAGAAATGTTTGGGGTGGAAAGAGTTTCTAAACTGACTCGTCATTGGTGGAAAAACTGTTCTATTCATTTTTAAAGTTGAATTGATTATTTTGACTGATCATATCCATCCATACTGTGAAATGCTTCAGCATATTGGACTTACCTCAGTATTTCAGCTGAACTTTGGAGCATACTGAGCCCATTAAGTTAGTCAATTCCATTAGGGGTAGGGGCTGGGGTGGGAGTGATAAAAATGTGCAACATCCAAACCACAAATGGTTAGTTGGTGTGTGTGTGTGTATGTGTCTGGAAGTTGTGGGGGCAGGGGGGGGGGAGAGAGAGAGTTGTTGGTCGGTGTGTCTATGGGAAGGAGGGCTTGTTGCTTTGTGTGTATGGGGGGGGGGGTGTTGGTTGGATATTGTACATTTGGAATATATTGTTTTAATGATAAATAATTTGTACTATTATTTTAGTTTTTTTATTCAATTCTGCTTTTTAAATTGTTTGTATTCAATGAAAATGACAAAAAGTCACATTCTTTGTCTTGCAGCAATTTTGTACAATTGAGTTGTACATCTAAATTTTTTGCCTCAATCTCACAAGTTCTGTCACCAGGGTATATATAGATTGCATTTGATCTGACAATGAATGGTCTATGTGCAGGCTGGCTCACTCACTCACTGATCACAATAGCCTCTCCCTTTTGGGCAAGGATAATAATGATCACATCTTATATGTTTGTTTGTGACTAACATGGTCCAGAGAAACAAACCATTTCCTAACTGGAATGGCACACAGAGTGCATAGCCTTGCCTCGTGCATTCATTCTGAACAAAAATACCATTGTTAACTGAACACACTGCTGTTATGGCTATATAGTCGTATCATCCATGCACCCTATTATGTCAGTTTCTTGGCACGTGGTCTGAACGTCGTCAATTTAATTCTTCACTCACATTGGGCCATTGATCAGATATATGAAGTTTTCATTTTTTTGGATAAAGATTTCAATTCAACCAATTATGGCTGGAATGCCACTTCACCAATGACTTTATCACACCCTATATACCCCATAGGGAGTTGATGACTTGTGCCAAGTTTCAAATTTTTTTCATTTAGTGGTTTCAGAGAAAATTATGTCTAAACTTTTTCCTTTAATCCAGAAAAGCGGTTGTAGAGAACCATTTTTAAAGCAAAAACATGGAGACACGTGTACTGACATTGCAATAGTCTCATATCCCTTTTTGCTTGAGATTAACAATGACCTTGATTGCCAAGGTACTGTGGATTTATGATCTTGTTTTTGCTTTCAACCTACAAATGCTGAATATTTCATCTATACTTCTGAGCATTGAAAATGTGTTTAGTGTTTACTAACTTTTGAGTAGCAGATGTCATCTCTAATGTGCATGGCTCTGTAGACGGTGCAACCTTTTCTATTAAATTCCATGAAACGCTGCTCGACTTGCACACAATGAAGGACTGCAGAAAGCTGTGATCTTTAGGTGTTTGAGTTAATAATTAAGATTAGTTCCTTCATGAGGAACTTCAATGCAGGAGGTGGCCATTCGGCTCATCAAAGCCTGTGCTCGTATTTCCAACAAATGGTTTTTTTGTCCATGCTCTTATCCTTTTTAAATGCTGAGCGTCATGCAAGGAAGAAACATGTACCATTTTTCGTCTTTGGTATGACTTGGCCAGAGTTTGACCCACCAGCCTTCCAGACTCAGTGCCAATGCTCTAATCATTACACCACTGAGTCTGAGTTGTCCTCATCAAACACAATGCAAGATTTGCAACCAATTGATAATGTTTTCTGCATTGACAGCAGGTGTAAGTCACTCTTTCATTGCAGGGCAACATTCGAGGAAATGTGTGCTCATTTGTTACCTCGCCTCAAGAAACCTCTCGTCGAAGTCATGCAACAAGCTGGTGAGTTAAAATTAAGGAAGATTATGGACATTTCTTGGATTTTAAAAGTGAATATTGTTTCATTCTTTGGGGTTCTGACTATTTGCATGTGCACACATTGCCTGCTACTTGTAGATGTAAAGCTTGACGATGTTTATTCCGTGGAGGTTGTGGGTGGGGCAACACGCCTTCCCATTGTGAAGGAAGTCATTTCACGTTTCTTTGGCAAGGAGATCAGCACGACCCTCAATGCGGATGAGGCGGTTGCCCGTGGATGCGCCCTACAGGTGAGAGAAGGTCACAGCCTCCCATGATGTTTCTCCAATTGTGAATGTTTGCCGTTACTTCAATCAGTAAATGTATTTCTTATTAATTAATTCCAATGCAATGCTATACGTAAGAACTGTGACTGGGAAGCCAGTTGACCACTTTTTGTGGTACATTTGCACTAACAGTTTAGGAACACATTTATGACTGTGTAATGTGGGTTACCTCTGTGAAAATCTTGTTTATTAATTTTAAAGTGCACACGCACACGCACACGCACACACACACGCACACCTACTCATTCAAGCGTTTTTTTTTTAATTATTTTTCTACGTTGTGGAATAATAGTGAAGACGTAAAAACTATGGAATTATGTAGTTACGTAAAAAGTGTAAAACAAATCAAAGTATATTACATTCTTCAAAGTAGCCACCCTTTACCTTGAGAGCTTTGCACACTCCTGGCATTCTCTCAACCAGCTTTATAAGGTAGTCCCCTGGAATGCTTTTCCATGAACAGGTGTGCCTTGTTAAAAGTTAATTTGTGAAATTTCTTTCCTTCTTGATGCGTTTGAGCCAATCAGTTGCGTTGTAACGAGGTAGGGTTGGGATACAGTAAATAGTCTTATTTGGTTTAAAAAAAAAAAACATTATTTTGTCTGTACTGTCGTCCATATTATGGCAAGAACAACTCAACTAAGCAAAGAGAAATGACAGTCCATCATTACTTTGAGACATGAAGGCCAGTCAATCAGGAAAATTTCAAGAATTTTGAAAGTTTCTTCAAGTCCAGTCACAAAAACCAACAAGCGCTATGATGAAACTTGCTCTCATGAGGACCGCCACAGGAAAGGAAGACCTGGTTACCTCTACTCCAGTGGATAAGTTTATTTGAGTGACCAGCCTCAGAAAGTGCCAATTAACTGCACCTCAGATTGCAGCTCAAGTAAATGCTTCGCAGACTTCAAGTAGCACACATCTCAACATCAATTGTTCAGAGGCCTTAATCAGGCCTTCACTGCGTGAATCAGGCCTTCATGGTCGAATTGCTGCAAAGAAACCACTACTGAAGGAGACCAATAAGAAGAAGAGACTTGCTTCGGCCAAGAAACACGAGCAATGAACTTGGACCGGTGAAAATCTGTCCTTTGGTCTGATGAGTCCAAATTTGAGATTTTTTGGTTCCAACCACCATGTCTTGTGTGAGATGCAGAGAAGGTGAAAAGATGATCTCTGCATGTGTGGCTCTCACTGTGAAGCATGAGGAGGAGGAGGAGGTGTGATGGTGTGGGGGTGCTTTGCTGGTGACACTGTCAGCGATTTATTTAGACACACAATCGGTAAATGTATTTCTGTAAAGACACACACACACGCACACGCGCACACGCGCACGCGCGCACGCGCACGCGCGCACACGCGCGCACACATACACACATACACACATACACACATACACACATACACACATACACACATACACACATACACACATACACACATACACACATACACACATACACACATACACACATACACACATACACACATACACACATACACTGATATATATATATATATATATATATATATATATATATATATATATATATATATATATATATATATATATATATATATATATATATATATATATATATATATATATATATTTCGATATATATTGTTGTTGATTTCCGGCATGCGGGCGACCGCCTTTAGCTCAATTGCGGCCGTGCACGCCCACCAAACGAGCAATCTAGTCGCAGCTCCCGGATCAACGCCGAAACCCAGCTACGGGTGTTTTTAACACACCACAAACCAGCCAACTCTTTTGTCCACGCGCTACAGGGTCGATCGCCGAATTCTCGATGTACTTCATTATTCGCACGGACAGAAATGCCGGGAATTTTTCCTCAACGGGACCTGCACGAAAACGGGCCGCTTAAGCAGCTCGTTCCGTTTGCGATTGCCGAGCGGTTTTATATCGCCAAGCCCCGTCGGACCAGATGTACGTTTTATCTGCTTATAATCGGCCAGCTAATATCCCAAACACAATTATGGCAGAAAGTGACACGACGACCAGGTTAACATTCAAAAATGGGGAACATTTATTTCAACACAGGCATGCAAGCAATGGGGGGGGGGGGGGAAGACACGAGCAAAAACCTACAGCCGATGTCTATTTATTATGTACATGCACTTTATCAGTTTGTTACTTATGGACAAGGCGCCACAGACTTTCATGCAAAACCCAAGAAAGAAAGGAAGAACCGGACTCGTGAGCCTTTATAATTTGCTCGGAGCCGGGATGACTGAAGGGACTCAGACCGAGCGGGCTACCTGGCCACCCTCTTGGTGACTCGCTGGGTCCTGGTTCGGCGACCCTCAGTGTCTGCCCGCACTTCAACCTCCGAACTCTCCAACGGGCGTCCAACGAACCACACAACCAGCGCAGCGCAAACTCGAACGCTCTCTCTCCAAGCGCTCTTCTCCAAGCGCTCTTCCAGACTCCAGCTCCTTCTCCAGCTCCTTCTCCAGCTCCTTCTCCAGCTCCAGCTCCTTCTCCAGCTCCAGCTCCTTCTCCAGCTCCAGTTCGTTCGTTCTGATTAACGGCGAGCGAACGCGGCCCTTTATAGCCTCCGGGGCTTCGCTCCTTCACCTTCGACCCTTCACCCCCGGCTGGCTCCACCCCTTTCGCTGTTTTGATCCGATCTTGACGTCAGAACGCGGCCGTGTTTGAGATCACCGGCTTCACGTGGACGTGGTGAAGATGGTGAGATGATGGCGGTTGTGGAGAAGATCGTGAGGAGATGACTGTGGTTGTGGAGAAGATGGTAAGGAGGAGATGGCGTTTTTGGAGAAGATGGTGAGGAGATGACGGCGGTTGTGGAGAAGATGGTGAGGACATGATGG
>NC_140966.1:48216328-48236328 GCF_056783735.1 Eptatretus burgeri
GTGTGTGTGTGTGTGTGTGTGTGTGTGTGTGTGTGTGTGTGTGTGTGTGTGTGTGTGTGTGTGTGTGTGTATATATAGTAATCCCCCGCTATATCGCGTCCCCGCTTCATCGCGGTTTTTCCCTTGGAACCTAACTAATTTTTTTCTGCGGATTCCCCCGGTATATCGCGGTAATATATAAAATATAAATTATTTAAGCAATAAATTATAATGCGTGGCGCTCGACCAGTCACACAATGCATGAGACAAAGTGTCACTTGTGAACTTCGAATATTTTCTACGTTTTTTCTCCAAGCCCAACGATGCCGCCCAAACGCGCTGCACCTTCTAAGGCTTCTGGCAAGGAACCGAAGCGCCAGAGGAAGGTTTATATTCACTCTCTATAAATCAAACCCAATCATGTTTACACACCACCCAGCGTTTAATATTCACTCGATATAAATAACACCCAATCGTGTTAATACATCACCCAGCGTTTAATAATCACTCGATACAAATCAAACCTAATTCTGTTAATACACCACCCAGCGTTTAATAATCACTCGATATAAATCAAACCCAATCGTGTTTACACACCACCCAGCGTTTAATAATCACTCGATATAAATCAAACCTAATTCTGTTAATACACCACCCAGCGTTTAATAATCACTCGATATAAATCAAACCCAATCGTGTTTACACACCACCCAGCGTTTAATAATCACTCGATATAAATCAAACCTAATTCTGTTAATACACCACCCAGCGTTTAATAATCACTCGATATAAATCAAACCCAATCGTGTTTACACACCACCCAGCGTTTAATAATCACTCGATATAAATCAAACCTAATTCTGTTAATACACCACCCAGCGTTTAATAATCACTTGATATAAATGAAACCCAATCGTGTTAATACAACACCCAGTATTTATTATGCACTCGATATAAATCGAACCCAATCGTGTTTATACACCACGTTTATAAAAAAAATAGGCATTTTTTGGGGAGGCGCCCATTCATCGCGGATTTTCACTTCTAGCGGGGGGGGGGGGGTTTGGAACGTAACCCCCGTGATAAACGGGGGATGAGTCTGTCTATATATATATATATATATATATATATATATATATATATATATATATATATATGTCTATATATATATATATATGTCTATATATATATATATATATATATATATGTCTATATATATATATATATATATATATATATATATATATATATATATATATATGTGTATATGTGTATATGTATATATATGTATATATATGTATATATATATATATATGTATATATATGTATATGTATATATATGTATATATATGTATATATATATATATATATATATATATATATATATATATATATATATATATATATATATATATATATATATATATATATATATACATATACATATCTACGGACCATGCTGGATCAATGAAAGAAAAGGCAAAAACGAGCTGGGAACATTTCTGCATAAGCATTTATTATAGGCAGGTGAGGAAAAATATGTGGCACATTCAAGGTAGTTTATTGTTGTGTGTAAGCAGAGATAGAAAGAAATGTCTGGTGCGACAATAAAACAAGCAACTTACGAAAGCAGACCAATCCCGATATAATTCTTCTACACTCTTAACCTAAGCGAGGATGGGCGCCATGATGCGTGCGTGTGCGCGCACACACACACACACACACACACACACACACACACACACACACACACACACACACACACACACACACACACACACACACACACACACACACACACACACACACACACACACGAAGAGGAGATAAGGCTAACGGTCTCGTAATACCTTGCACGATTGACCGACCACACCACCCAGTACATTGGGGGGGGGGGTGTGGGGGTGTGCTCCACTGAACGATCCCTCCTTGAAAGTTGCCACGTCTCCTGCTTGGCTGTGGTACAGCAAAACATCTGCACCGATCCAGAGAATAGGTGTGACTGAGGGACTTTAGGTGGAGCCAGCGGTGAGTGGGCAAAGGAGCAGCAGCAGGTGGTGTCAGGCGGGTGGGTGGAACCAGTGACGAGGGGCAGGTGGGTGGAGCCAGCTACAAGGGACAGGCGCAGGCGGTGTCAGGCGGGTGGGTGGAGCCAGTGACGAGTGTGTGAAGAAGACTGTGTGCAACAGGTGCATGCAGTGACATCCAAAACCAGGCAACGAAGCTGAGGATGACCACCATGACTGATGACCGTGACACTGGACGGCTTGGCGATCCGTCCTTTACAGACCGTGGTGCAGGGGGTGCCGCCCCGAAGCGATGCTTCGTCACCCGAATTGGGCATTCCCATTGGGCCCCCGGCCAGCACAGGGCCCAGCCACCATGGCCAGAAGCGGCCTTTCTTTACATCCAGCTAGACATGTCCAAGCTGCGGAATCGTTTCGCTCCGAACCCTGCGATATGAATCGTCGTGCTCCGGCCGAAGGCTGTGCCAGTCCCGCATACCCGCTCGGGCACCCCCGGCGCATTGCGGTTGGCGCTGATCAATGCGCCCGCTTCGTCCGCACACTATGCGGCCTGAGCAATCCGGGCCGTACAGCACGCCTCTGCTTGGTGGCAGCTATATCGAGGCGGAGATGTGGGAAGATGCCGTTGTGAACCATCACGCAAACCTGAACAAAGATATGCACCATGCGCATCCCGTACATTGTGATGGTAAGATGCCATTGTAATCAGCGCGCAAACCCGAATGAAGAGGTGCGCTATTCGTGCACCGTACTGTATGATGATAAATTATCATGTGGCTGCGTGCGGGTCTGCCATTGAGCATGCGGTTATTTATCCCCGTGGTGATCTTCACAGGCGGTTGTTTGCGCGGTGCCGGCCCTGATCTGTCATGGATTGAAGGAAAAGATTGAATATAATTAATTATTGGATGCAGAAATGATGTGAAAAGAACGTTGCTGCATGCGTCCTGTACAGCATTGGCGTTTTCTTGTTTGCTTCTACTATTCCCTTCGACACCACATCCTTGCAGCGGTGCCGTTGTGTGGTTGAGGCTTCTTCTTCCCTTCTGCACAGTGGGTGGAGGTTATCGCTGTGCTGCATGCATCCCATGCAGTCTGGTGGTGGAGTTTGGCGCTCTGGTTTTCACAGGCGACCGTTTGAGTGCAGTGCCTGCTTAGATTTATTTCAGGAATCGAGAGGAAAAGAGTTTGAATGAAGATAGAGATATAATCAGACCTAACTATGACATCCACACAATGCACTTTGACCCATTAGACATGAGGGAAAGGTCTAACTGCATGTATATTAATCAAATTACTCTCTGGGGACCACTGTCTGATTGATGCCATTTCCTTGGAGGCATGCGGTTTCCACAACCGCAACAATATATATTTTTGTAAATACTTGTGATTGGTAAACGCCAGAAGTACGAGTGAGTGATTGCTATGTTTCTTTGAAAATATTCCACAAGAATGATGCTATCTATTGGAAATTGGAAAGCTACTTTCTGTACTTGTACTTTTAATGTGACAATTTTAGCAACTTTCAGTGCTATGCTTTTAACGTTGCAATTAGGATTTAATTGAAGTTTTCCTGAACTCTTTTCTGTAGATTGACTGTGCATGTTATCCTTTACACCGTTTGCAATCCTAAATGTCTACACATTCCTCTGAAAAAAGCAGCTTTATCGGGCTGGAACGTGTTCCCCCATTGGGCTACATTTGCAGGATGATTGGAGTGCTTTGAGCAACATTCCATTGCTTTAGCTGACAATTTCCTAACAAACAGTCTCTGTGCAACATGACAGCAAATGTCATACTTTTTGAGCAATTCATGTTTGCACATGATATGGGTGAGGCCCACAAGTCTTCCAGTTTTGTGACAGAACAACTTTGTGGGTTTGTTGCTGAACCAAGGTTTGTCCTTCTCCTTATTCTTCTTTTCTTCTTTTTAAACCAAGATTTAGGGCTTAATTTGCTTGCTATGGGACATCACCAAATTGTGGCTTTCTGTATTGCTGGTTGAGAAGCCGTTGTTGTTTTATGCTTCTCATTTTGCATTCTTTAAAAAAAAAAACGTTATAGCCATTTGTGGTCATGATTAATTTGCATTTCTGCTCTAATGCACGCACTGCGTTCTGCTTTGCAGTATTTGGCAGTAGGAGCAGGTTGTCATCCTGTGGATTGCAATTCATTTAAAATTCCAGTCAAATTTTAGTTTTACTATCCTTGATGGTATCCTGTTTAAAGTTTGAATTTTCCCGTATGTGTGCAACAGTGTGCGATGCTTTCACCGGTATTTAAAGTTCGAGATTTTTCGATCACGGATGCAGTCCCTTACACCATCAACCTCAAGTGGAGCTCAGAAATGGATGAAAGCGAGGGGTGGGTTGGTGTTTTACACCGGTTGCCTGATCACCTGTTTGAAGTGTTTTTGAGACTGATATATATATATACATACACACACACACACACACACACACACACACACACACACACACACACACACACACACACACACACACACACACACACACACACACACACACACACACACACACACACACACACACACACACACACACACACACAATCTTCTTCCTTGTTTGTGAACTTGTCTGGTGTTCTTCCTCCAATTTCTTCATCAATTTTTCCCCAAAATGTGCATGCATGCAAACTGAGGGCATCTTTGTTCCTCGTCTTCAAAATCTAAACCACTTTTTGAGGCCAATCCTGAAATGGTTCCTGGTACATTTTAAATGTGGGCCATTATTGATGGATATTGATCAACTCTCATCTAATGTTAAAGTATGAGCAGTAAGGAACTGGAGTTGCCGTTGTGCCATACAAGCTAATGAACAGAAATGGCTATTTTTATAGATTTGGATTTTTAAAATGCCAGTCAATGTTTACTTGACCAATGTTTGCAAGTTCATTTGTAATTTGTAACGCATTGATTCCAAGGCAAACAGACCAAAAATGACGACACAATGACATCTTTAAGTAAATCTGGCAATTCTCGTTGTTTAATAGAAAAGGGAATCTTTAAATGTTCTTTAATATGCATCTTCCTTCTGGTTCTTTGTGTGCTTTTTGATGCTCCAAGTAAGCAATCATTTTGAATGGTCCCCCCCCCATCTGTTTTGGTGTTGTGGTACAGGGACTGTGAGGTTTTCAGCAGGAACCATGCCACACCCTTCTCAAAGGTTCTCACCTTCTACCGCAAAGAGCCTTTTCAACTGCAGGCTCGTTATAGCCACCCAGAGTGCATTCCACACCCTGATCCTCACATTGGTGAGTGATGGCCATCCTTTTTGCTATTCCAAGACCAGTGTGCTTGATCAACATTGAGATGTGCAGCTCTAACTTTGGTGCATATACTCTTTCCTCTCCAGGGTGGTTTGTGATCCAGAAAGTTGTCCCACGAGCAAATGGTGAAAAATCCAAGGTGAAAGTAAAAGTTCGTATGAATGGAAATGGCATTTTTTCTGTGGCAAATGCATCGCTCGTGGAGAAGCTGGATACTCCAGCAAGCGATGCTGAGGAGACTGCCATGGAAACAGAGCAAGTACCCTCACCGACTGTTCCGAAAGATGAGAATGTAAGCGTTTGTTTTTCTTTATAGTAGTGATGTTTTTGGAACTTTATGTTGTGTTGGAATAACTGATGCATTTGATTAAACTGTACTTTTACTTGGGCAGTTTTCCCATTCATTTTCTTTGCCTTGCTCCCAAAATGCCAATTTGATGCCAAATAAAGTTGCACTGCAGCTTTTTGAAAGCTTTGTCTCTTGTGTTCTTACAGAGCAAGATGCAGACTGAACCAGAAGAGCAGCAACCATCAAGCCCGGATGCACAAACTCCTGCAGACAACTCTATCCCAGAAGCACCCTCTCAGACTAAGGTGCCTCTTTAGTATTACACCTAAAATGAGGTATAACATTTATTTATTTTGCTAGGTGGGGGAAAGAAAATGTAAAGGGGATGAGGGGGAAGTAAGAAAAAAAAATTTCATTCTTTGTGAAACTGACATGATGCTCCACGCATTCGCAGGCATATATTGCCTTTGTGAAGTTTGTACAAAATAAACAGCATGCTGACATTTTGTTTCTCTTGGGCAAATATTTTCATGCTGTTCTTTTTCATACTAACCCTCCCCAATAAAATGTCGAATATCATCGTTTTACTTTGTTGTTGCCTAGATTTGTATTACACGTGTTATCCCTGTGTACCATGACCTAAGTGTTCGTATTTTCTAATATGGTAGTGTTGGTGTTGACTGTTGCTGTGATCTAGGCAGAAAAAGATGGAGTGGGAGAAAAGGTGGAGCGTCCTTCAGAACCAAAAAAAGCGAAAGTGCGGGTCCGCACGGTTGAGCTGCCGGTGGAAAGCCACCTGCATTGGGAACTCAGCAAGGAGCAACTTGATTGCTTTGTGGAGAATGAGGTGCCGTATTGTTTGTGGTGCATTGTTATGAATTAATGCTTTGGCTTTCATTATGCCTCTGCCGACGAAGTCACCGGAGGCATTGTTTTTGGGTTGTCTGTCTGTCTGTCTGTCCATGCTAATTTTCTGTTTTCTCTGCAACCGCTTATCCGATTGACATGAAATTTTCACCACAGGTGCTACTTATGTAGAATGCTTTGATGATAATTATGACAGCGTAGGTCATGTGTTGTGGCAGCCATGTTGGAAAAAAAAGTTAAAACTTTGGATCTTTATCTCCAAAGCCACTCCATGGAAAAAAAATTGAAATTTCGCACTTGTGAAGTACTTACCATGGCAAACAAGTGTTTTTTTTATGTCGTAGGTGGCTTCGTTATGATGGCATAATTGCATACGTCGAACGCTTTTTCCGATCTGCAGGAAAAATTTTGAGGATCATCTCGGGCTAAATTGTATGGGGGAGGGGGGAATTGATGACTTCATCGGTCACGAGGTTCAGCACCCGTATTTTTTAACATTAAAAAAAAAACCTTCGAAAATCATCTCCAAAATGGCCGAACAGATCGAGGTGAAACTTTACAGGTATGATTGCCTATCCGTGAGGAACAAAAAGTTCTCCATCTATTACATCATTAGTCACATGATTTGGCAGCTATGATTTTTTTGAAGAATAAACCTTTAAAAATCCTCTTCTCCAGAACAGCTTGATAGATCAAGGGGGAAACTTCACCCACATGTTCACCAAGCCTTGGGGATACCAGTGTGTTCACGAGTAATTAATAGGCCACATGGTCTGGCAGCTGTATTGGATTGAACACAAATCTTTTTTTTTTTTAAGTTTTCTCTTGAACCACTACATCAATTGACACGAAACGTCAGTTATGATGTAGTAGGCATGGGGAATATATGTTTTAAATTTCAACCTGATCGGACCCGGATCCGTTGGGGTATCCCTGATTCTCTCCAGACTCGCTGGGAATCGAGGATGTCGCACATGAATAAATACGTGTCGTGGCAGGTTGCTAATCGACCGCGAACACCAACAATTTAACCATGTGACCCAGTGTCCACCGTCGGACTCCCGTTTAACTGTGGTACACGCAGTCTCCTTATCGGGGAATTGTGCCTTTGGCAGTTGTGCTACTTTTATTTAGATCACCTTCACCACAGAAGGTGAAGGAGGTGATGTTTTCATCTCTCTCTCTGTCTGTCTGTGTGTGTAAGATGTGTCAAAGAGTTGTGGACTGATCCGGTGAAATTTTGTGGGCAGGTTGGGTGGGTGACAATGACTAACTGATTAGATTTTGGTGAAGATGCAGATCCAGATCTGACGACTAGAATTTTTTTAGTGATTCTTCATCATTGAGAGATCGGGCCAAAAACGATATATAGCATGATATATCAAAAGGTTGTGGATGGATTTGGATGAAACTTGGTTGTCACGGATGTGTGACAAGGAAGAATTTATTCAATTATCATGAAGATCCAGATCTGATAATTTATGCAATTCTTCACCATTGAGAGATTGGGCCAAAAGCACTACATCGCATGATATTTCAAAAATGTTTTGGACCTAATATTTTCTTGTGGATCAGGTATTACATGTTGGAGGTATGCACTCCACAGAGTGCCCTTCTTGTTGAATCAAAATTAAGGCAGCCAAGCTTTGCGCTTTGCGCTGAGAGCTCATCCGTTGAATTATATTCTCCTGGCTAATCTACATATGGACAACCATGGGCAGATTGGAAATATAATTCAACAAGAATAAGTTATTTGAAACGAGCAATGCAGGGTATGGAGAATGAGGGAGGGGAATTCAAGGGCTTTAATGGAGTCAAAGGGCAACCGGGGCAGTAAAAGGGGAAATGTAATAAAAAGCAATCAATGTGTGTATTTGCAAAAATAAAATAAAATGCACAAGTCGCAGATTTGACTTGACCTATTTCTTCCCTACCGGATAACACGACAGTGTACCCATCAGACACTATCACATGGGGAGACAATTGGGAGGGGCAGGGTGACAACCTACCGATACATGGAACTATCGCCCTCCCCAGTTTGGTACAGCTCTCCGGAACTGCCCCGGCACTGCACTACACCACCGAGGGTCCATGAGCTCCATCAGAACCGTGATCCAAAGCTTCCAGGACCAGGGATGAGAAGAGAGCAGAGGCAGAATGAACCAGAACCTGGTGCACACCTTTTTATGCGCCCGACATATATATATATATATATATATATATATATATATATATATATATATATATATATATATATATATATATATATATATATATATATATATATATATATATATATATATATATATATATATATATATATATATAT
The DNA here is from genome assembly GCF_056783735.1 of Eptatretus burgeri. Taxonomy (NCBI): domain Eukaryota; kingdom Metazoa; phylum Chordata; class Myxini; order Myxiniformes; family Myxinidae; genus Eptatretus; species Eptatretus burgeri. The sequence continues at coordinate 48,225,108 of NC_140966.1, forward strand.
ATATATATATATATATATATATATATATATATAGGCGTATTATGTGATACCGGCCGTCCGTCCACACTCTAACTCCAAAAGTTTTCAACTTTCACATTTCATATTTGGTACATAGGTACAGACTGTGGAGACGGTGTCGCGACATACATTCGTCATCTAAAGTGGTTTCCATGGCAACCAGGATGCTGTTTTCCATGTCGTAGCACAATTCTGGATATACCTTCTTGTTCGGGCGTATATTGTGCTCACTTGTTAGTTCCTGGGGCAGGCCTGACCAAAGCTGAATGTCAGATCTTCCGAGGGGGCCTGGAGCCGCTTTTGGGCCATGTCAGATCTTACGAGCTTGACCCATGCCAGCCATTGGCCCCTGCAGCCCCACCCATTCTGCTGCCTGCCTGGATGTGCACTCAGTTGGTCCTTCTGACTGTTGCCAGGAGAGGAGCTCTGTACGTAACATGGGGAAATCACTTTTACCCCCATGTACCTGGGACAAACCCCACATGTCCAATAAATGTGAATGGCACAAGGCCAGGGAATGGGGCAATTATTGCAGGGGGGCTGTCGTGTCCTGGTCCGTATTCCAGTCGTGTTCAAGTGGACGGGAATGAACAAGGATTAGGGAAACGAAATGCAGTATAGGCATAGACGGCAAGAAATTACAGCACAGGGTAGACGTCCATACGGACAAACCGACTTGGTGGTGTTTTAAACTATTATGGGGCATTTGGTATGCGCTTTTAAAACCATGGCTTCGGCGAAGGTTCCAGAAAGCTGGTGGTGTTCACACTTGCCAAGAAGCCACGGTAGTAAAACCGCACACCTTATGTGATAACGGCAGTCACGGCACACATCATTACGTGCTAATGTTGCTATCATACCATCGGGTTGAGAAGGGGTGCAAGCTCCCCAACCCACCGCATTTAATTACATAATAACCCCTGCAGGGGAGGCGCTATTCTTAACGTACATTACGGAAATAACTATAATAGTCGACGTACTGTGTGCGTTTCAATTTTGGCATACGGTTTATAAAGCTGCAACAATACGTTTTAAATTTCAACTTGAATCAGATGCATGGTCTGTCAGCCATAATTATTTAATATTTTGAATCTGGGTTCAGGGATTTAAATCGAAATTGGCATAAGTGTATATAATGTCGTAATGTGGGCAGAGGCATATCTGGTGACTTGGTGATGTCGAAGAGTGACCTCCTCATTTCTTCTGTCTTTAAGCACGTTGGCGTAATGACTTGTAGTAGCGTTTTCTACAGGGCAAACAAACTCTTGATTTTTAACTTGGCAGATTGGCAAATGCTTCAGTTTTAGTCAATGTGAACAATTTAATATAACACTTTTGACCCAATTAAAAACATGTTTTTTGGAATGTTATGCATCTCATTCTTTCTGGCCAAAGATGCAGAGTTTGATTCAAACAGTCATGAAGGAAAGCCACATCTGACACTTATCAGTATTTTTGTTTGTTTGTTTTAATGGAAATGTGAGACATATCAGTGGTTCCCTGTAAGCTTGTCGAGGTAATGCCAACAAAGTTGGAAGGTTAATGATATGCTCAGAGGGACTGTACCGTATTGTATAGGATAACGAAATTGTTCTCGTGATACTCAGCATTGCTAAAATGGCAGGTATTAATTTGTTTATTTTTTATGTTATTGCCTTATTGAATTATTGTACAATTACATGATAAAACTGCAAAGCTGTTTCTTGATCAAGTATAACAGGTAAAGATAGCTGGCATGACTGTCTTGTGTTCATGAAATTAATACCACAGGTGTGTTGTCTGGCCTTTTCTGATATGCAACCTACAGATAGTGCAAAAAACAATGGAAACACCTGGGTAAATGAGGGACACTAAGCAATGGCTTCCACACAGGTGTGGCCCATGTGGTAATTCAGCAAATGTCATCCCAGCATGCTGAGGATCATGTATAAAATTGCTGCACAGGCCTGGTTGCCTATAATAATGGTGAGTGTGGCTGCAAGAGGAGACCTGACCCCTTACCAATGCCCCCATCCACAGAGCACGTGTGGTCACCCATTGGTTTGATGAGCATGACATGTTATCCATATGTCATGGCCTTCTCAGTCACCAGATCTGAACCCAATCGAGCATTTATGGGATATTCTGGAACGACGCCAGAGACAGGGTTTTCCACCTTCATCAAACAAATGTTAGTTGATTGACTTTCTCATGGTAGAATGGTGCCTCATCCCTCCTGCAGAATGCCAGACGCTGGTGGGCTCTATGCCACGTCAAATATAGTCTGTACTGGCTGCACGTGCTGGCCCGATGCTTTATTAAGTTACCTTAAATTGATGTTTCCCTTTTTTTGTTCACTATCTGTATGAACCTGATAAATTTGCAGCGCGATGTCCTTCCATGGGTATTCAGTTGTATTGTGTTACACAAGTTGATGATGTTTGCTTTGGATGCAGGGTAAAATGATCATGCAGGATAGACTCGAGAAGGAGCGCATCGATGCAAAGAACTTGGTGGAGGAGTTCGTCTACGAGTACCGGGAAAAGATCTTTGGTGTTCTGGAGCATTTTGTTGGGGAGGAGGTGCGTTCGTTTCCCCTCAATAAATTGGATATTTGTGACGAACTTTGGAAATTTCATTTGGTTTTTAATGTTTTCTTTGTAATACTTTATTTCTTCTTTTCTTTCCCTTTCGAGAACTCGCAGGGGTTCCCGACATTGCCCGGTGATATTATCTTGTTGACATTTAATGAAATCGATTTATTTTATTTTATTTATTTATTTCTAAAAAAAAATTGTGGGGGCTGAAAACACCTCCCCACACCCAATAAGGAATGGGGTCGGAAAATTTAATATTACTCTTCACATAGCTACAAAGGCTTTGGGACAAAAAAAATTTTTTTAATTGTCAAAAACTCTCCCCAGTAACTCACTGTTAAACCTCAAAGTTTAACCATGATCCATTTGGCCATCTGCGAAAATGGTCTCGCATACAGACACAGACAAACGTCTCATAATGACTAGAAAATACAACCTGTCGCTTCGCTGATGTGAATATCAAGACTGGGAGGGGTGAGGGAGAGCGAGGCCTCACCACCCATTGCTATACGCTCCGGGAGGGGGGAGCGAACGAGGAGGATGGGGGAGAGGGGCGGTAGTGGGGAAGAGAAGGATTTGTTTGTTTATTTTTGGATACCAAGTCTTGGCTCGTGTAAGAGCTAATGCACAGAAACGTATAACGAGGCATGGGAGAGGGAAGCACCAAGACAATAGGATATCTGTGGAAGGGAGAAGGATCAGGTGAGGTACATGAGGTAAACAAGATAGTACTACAGGGACTTTAAGGATGGAAAACGGAATTTGAAGGAGGTGGGTTTGAGGTAGATTAATGGGGGTAGAAAAGATCGTGGTTTTTGATGGGGGAAGACAAGAGATGGTGGTGAACAGCTGTTTTGAAGACCTGGAGGGAAGAGTGTGTGGGAGTTTGTTCCAAAGATGGGAAAAGGAGGAATGAAAGAGTGAAGGCGAGCAGTGATTCTTGATTTTGGTAGTTTCAACAGAAGGGGGTTGCTGGCGGACCTTGAGCTTTCATTTGTCCAATTCGCACATTCTTTGACGCCCCTTCCTCTGCGATCTCCGGAGAGTTGTACCGTGGTGGAAGGGGGTTTGGAGGAGGATTGCTTGAGGGGAGGGGAAAGCAACAAGGGAAAGGGGAAGCACCATGAGGGAGGGTGGTAGGCAGCATACCAGGGCATTATTGGGGTGATAAAATGTGCCCAAACAGCAATGTTTTCTTTTTAACCGCAGTGTTCGATTATAAAATCTCTTCCCCTTTCATCTTCTTTGTCTTCTTCCCTTGTAATTAGGTGAGTCTCATTCAATCCTGTTTCTCATATTGATTAGATTCAGAAAACGCTGATTATCCACCGCCTTTTAAAGCATCACAAGGCAGGTCACTTGACTTGCAACACAGGTTAGAAAAGGATACGGATGAAAAAGCAGCTGATGTTTCATTAATGTTTTGCACAATTTTTAAAGGGTGAAAGTTAATTTTTATTCCTTTATTTATTTATTTATTTTTAGAATAGGACTCACACAAAGATTGGTATTTACATCAGGGAAGAGACGAGTCTTGCTTCTGGTGGCTTTGAAACAAATAATCAAGCAGCTTGGTGAGTGCTCGCCAAATGGCTTAAGCACTCATGGACTCCAACGGAACTGCTTGCTTGGCAAACGATTACCGATCGCCGATCGGTCGTATAAACCCATGCACCCGGAAACGCCCAAGCGATGTCCGAATTGGACCAATGAAAACACTTTTTTTTTTTTCAGCTGTCAGCACTGCTAAGTTCAATCCTGAAGCTGAAATTTTGTAAATCGGCTTGGTTTAAGAGATTCTTGAGATTATGGTAATTAACCCAGAACTGTAGGATTGGTAGCGTGACACAAACACCACAGTATGTATGTGAATTATAATGAGGATTGTCAAGTGCACGGTCCACTGAGCTCGAATTCTGAATATGGGCGGAACCCAGATATCGAGAGAATAGCAAGCATGCGAATGGCACTGTCATTGGTGCAGTAAATGTCATTGTACTGTTCATGTATTTGTCCATTTAAAAAAAAAAAATAATTCATTGTGATACCAATTGTATGTATTCAAGATCCATTTTGTTTACATTGCACAATGTTGTGCAAATGATTTATATTGCCCACCACTTTGATCTTTACAAACATGACTGCTTTTTAAGATAATAAGGCCCTCCTATGTAAACTGCTGTTTTATCCTTGTCCAGGCCTTCAACCTCAACTTGACCTCAAATTATCGGTGTTTTATCCTTGAATTGGTCTCACCAAGGTCAATTTGAGCCATGGTTTTTAGATCATCTCTATCATCTCAGTAGAGATGGCCTAATAATAACAGTCTCGAAGTCTGTCCGCCCGTCCGTACGTACGTCCATCCGTCCACAATCAAACCGAGTGGAGACAAATAACCAATAGTGGAATGGATAGAGGTCGATGAGACATGCACAATGATATTACTTTCAAGGTTGTCCAAGGTCGAGGTCAACGTCACGAGGCTGTCAAAGTTGCGAAAATCGTCGATTTCAAATCGTATCTCCTCCCTTATTTATAAAGAGAGATCAAATGTTATTAGTGATTCAGATACTATGGACTATTATCTAGAACAACCCGAGCCATTTTGTTGAAATTTGCTCTCGTTCCGATTTTATAGCCCTTCAAACTTCGTTCTGATTTCCCGTATGGGCCGTTCATAAAGTACATACAAAAATAAAAGTATTAAATTAAGAACCGGAACTCTCCGAGACAAATATTACATTTGAAGCTTTTGTTCAATTTGACTAAAACAATGGAACACAAGTTTATATGCACACTTACTTTCATTTATGACATCAACATTGTCTTGAATGTCAATTTGTACTTTTATTTCCATAAATGACGTGCTGTGATATTAAAATAAAAAGGTAAATTACACCGCTAGGGACTGCATTGTCATGACCTACAAACATCGGTTCATAAGGAACTGCTGGCTTTGCAAGCGATTAGCGATGTATGAGGGGGGTGGGTGGGTGGTCACGAGTCTGCATACAGAGGGGGGTGGGTGGTTTTGAAACCCGGAAGTAGAGCGTACGTACTTTATGAACTGCCCCTATTCCAGTCTGGCACAGCTACTTTTGACCTCTGGCAGAGATGACCGGCACTCCCGCTCGGGGGTATTTTTGATACTTTATCTTGATGTGATGTATTATTAATCTGAATAGTCTTACCAGCACAATCTTGAGCCTAGTATATTTGGCATTTGATATCTCGATGCATTAAACATTGAAGTGTATCTTGTTTGGCTTTCTTAGGAACGTCGTGAGTTCAGCAACTTGCTGGAGCGGACTGAGAACTGGCTTTACGAAGAAGGAGAGGACCAGCTGAAGCAGGTGTACATCGACAAACTTGCGGAACTCAAAGTAAGTCTGTGCTGTGCTTTTCACACGTCTTGCTCCGTTATGGGAGATGATGCATTGCATTTCTTTGGAGTGCTTTATCCAGCGGCTCTGCTGTGGAACTTTGAAAATGCTTCTTTGCTTTTGGGTTAATTTTTATTTATTTAGAGCAGTGGGTTTAGCCAATCACCCTGGATGGCGAGTTTGCCTTATGTGATTAAAATTGTTGTTTTGCCGACCATAAAACTTACCAGAAATGTTTTTTTACTCCTGCTGCTTGCCATGATGAAATCTCATAATCTCTGGTAATTTGGCAGCTTTGCAGATATTGAACATGTTTGTTTCTGTTTTTGTGGTATTGTTAAACAAGTACTTTCCCTGAAACAGAAACTTGGTGCACCAATCCAAGAACGTTACCAGGAGCACCAGGAGAGGCCCAGGGTGTTTGAAGATCTTGGACGGCAGATTCAGCAGTATTTAAAGATTGTGGCAGAGTTCAAGAACAGGGTTTGTTTTTATGGATTCATTATAACTGTTGTTATAGGGGGGGTGGGGGTGGGGTGGGTGGGGGGAAGGCTGAAGCGCTTAACAGCTGCTTTGTCTGCCAGTAATTTTAGAGTCGCCAGAAATCCGCTCATTTTGTCGTGAAAAATCATGAGGTTGGCGTCTTTGCCTTGGAGGGAGCTGTTGAGGACATTGAGACATTCAAAGATGTCAACAAGATAGCACAGTTCTGACAGCCAAGAGTCCAACTCAAGCAATGCTACCCATGCCGTTTTCCCTTGTGTGAGTAGGAACTCCTTCAGTTCATCTTTGAGCTCGTAAACGCCCAGAAGAAGGTTTCCTCGAGATAACCATCTGACTTGAGTGTAGAATAGTAAATTCTTATGGTCAGCGTCCATCTCCTGGCAGAATAGCCTGAATAACCTAGTGTTGAGGGCGCTCGATTTGATGTGATTCACCATTTTTACGACTTCTGAGAGCACGCTCTGCAAGGTTTCTGGCAAAGTACGAGAGGCGAGCGCTTCTCAGTGAATCATGCAGTGTACCATGGAGGTCTGAGGAGCCACCTAAAGCAATTTAGCCTTGAATCCAGAACGCACTCCTAACATTGCTGGCGCGCCGTCTGTTGTAGAACCGAGCAACTTTCCGAAGTCCAGATCATGGTCACGATAAAACTGCTCTACTTTCCCGAAAATGTCCTCACTTTTGGTGGTGGCCTTCAATGGTTTGATGAGCAGAAGCTCATCGACAAAGTTATCAGCCTTGATGATGCGGACCCAAACGATGAGTTGCGCGTACGATGCGATATCAGTGGACTCGTCCAACTGTATGGCATGCCACGGCGATTCCTTGATCTTCTGTACGACCTGAGCCATTACGTTCAGACTCATATCTTCAATTCTGCGTTGGATGGTGTTGTCAGAGAGGGGTATAACTGCCAATTTCTTTGCCGCTTCCTCCCCAACCGTCAGATACGATGTCCTTTGCACATGGCAGCACGAGTTCTTCCGCAATGGAGTGAGGCTTTTTAGTCTTGGCAACATGGAGTGACACTTGATACGAGGCCTCTAATGCCCAAGAATTGGTCTGATGGTACCCTCTCTGTCAAGACTCGTATTCTTGAGTGCAAGACGTTTCCTCTCAAAGAACACTCTCTCCTTATCCTGATAAGGCACATGTTTTGTAGTCAAATGCCTCTGCAACTTATTTTGTTTCATAGACTCTGTAGAAAGCACTTAGAAACAAATCACACACTGAGGCCTCTGTGCCCCACTTTTATCCACCACGTAGTAAAATCCAAGGTCCAGAAATTTATCCTGCTAAGAACGTTCTTGAGATTTGCTGGTGGCCGGTGCTGCCATCACAAATAAGGTCTCGAGTCGTACGTGGAGACGTGAATAGACGTTAATGATAGAGTCAGAGTCCGAGTCTGAGAGGCCGTGGATCAAACCACTAATTTCCCACCAAAACGAACCGCCCTTCAGCAAGCCCGCGCATCGGCTGGATCCCATTCCAAGCGTCATGTTGCGCCGGTTCCCATACTTTGAACGAACCGTTTATATTGCATCCCGTAAAAATGAACACCGATCGAAAATAGACAATTTTTTTTCGCTGCAAGCGGACGCCCGCGACCCCACAATTTGCTCGGTAACCCCACTTGGGGTCACGCCCCTGGGTTTGAAAAACCAAGCTTTAGGGGGAAAGCATGGAGATTTGAATGGTGTGCCATCAACTTTGCTCTCGTTTGTATTTATTTTGGGGGGTTTATTTGTATTTTAAGGGGTTTATTCACTTGTGTTTATTTTCGGGGGGTTTATTTGTATTTTAAGGAGTTTATTTATTTGTATTTTAAGGGGTTTATTTACTTGTATTTGTTTTGGGGGTTATTTGTATTTTGAGGGATTTATTTATTTTAGGGGGTTTATTTGTATTTTAAGGGGTTTATTTATTTGTATTTGTATTTAAGGGGTTTATTTATATGTATTTTAAGGGGTTTATTTACTTGTATTTATTTTAGGGGGTTTATTTGAATTTTAAGGGGTTTATTTATTTGTATTTTAAGGGGTTTGTTTGTATTTTAAAGGGTTTATTTACTTACATTTATTTTAAGGGGTTTATTTACTTGTATTTATTTTAGGGGGTTTATTTGTATTTTAAGGGGTTTATTTGTATTTTAAGGGGTTTATTTGCATTTATTTTTCGAAGTTTATTATCTTGCCAAAACGAAGTTTTTGCAAGATATGTTGGTCAGCTTGTGGTTTTTTTTTTGTTTGTTTGCTTGTCTAATCACGTATAAAAAAAATTCTGCAGAGCACAGTTATCATTGGAAATTTTTGTAACTTCGCATATCAGAGGCCTATAGTGGTCCCTTTCAGCGCATAAAATTTTGAAGGTCAAAGGTCAAGGTCACTTTGTCGCAAATCAGGGGAGTCGACGAAACCCTTATTTTTTGAGTAATTTTGATCGGATCGTCTTCAAACTTCATGGGAATATAGTTCATGGTCTGCCGCTCAGCTGATTAATTTTTGGTGGCGATTGGCCTTGACCTTCATGGTTAGTGCCTAAGGTCAAACATATTTGACCCCAAGGTCAAATTTTCAAGTTTTAGGAACCATATCGTGAAGTACCTCAAATTGAACACCTCTGAGTGCTTTCTGGATATGTCAAGCTTGAGACATTATGACATCATTTCGTGACGTTATGAGGCAAAAGCATATTTTTCATGGTTGCTCTGTAGAATGATTCTCATCGGAATCTCTCGTAGGCAGATATTCCTCAAGGAGTCGCTCCTGGTGGATCGCAGCTCTGTTCACCTCAGTGTGACCTCAAAGAAGTCACACGTGGTGACCTTTTGGCAAGATACGGGTCACCCTGCGGGTGACATTGGTTTATTTATTTTTTTACCAGTTTTTTTTTTTTTCGGCTTGTCGAATTGCTACGTAGAAATGAAAAAAGTTATAATTCCACGGTGACCCCTACGGCCTGTAAAAGATAGCCAAATGGCGGAGGGCCACCCTGAGGCCACCGCAGAAACTCTGCGGCCGCCGCACGTTTCTGTCAATTCAGAGGGCGTACAGCCGCCGTATCCTCGCCGTAGAGCAAATGTGACTTGGGCCTTAAGCATCATAATGTACAAAATAAAATTTTAACTATTGGTTTGTGACTACATAGGGTAATTTGTCCAATATGTATACACAAGGATATCAAGGAAATTAGATGCAGGTGGAGGCCATTCAGCCCATGGCTGTCCCATCAAAACCAGACCAAAAAAAGAAAAATTTTATGTAACATATGTTCATAATGAACCATAATAGTCCAAAGTTAATTTATGCATGCATACATGTGCGTTGTTGTACTTAATTTTTTCGATGTTCTTGAATATTCCAAAGTTAATTTATGCATGCATACATGTGCGTTGTTGTACTTAATTTTTTCGATGTTCTTGAATATTATCATTTGTAGAACTTGTTTTGGTTGCACGGATGGCACATCCACTATGGGAGGGCAAACAAAAATATTTTGGACTTGGACGTCCAAAGGTGAATGTGAGCATTGTAAAATTATCACAACAGTTGCCTTCTCACATGTGCAGGATGAGAAGTACAACCACCTGGATGCCGGGGAGGTGCAGAAGGTGGAACAAAGTGCTAATGAAGCAATGGAATGGCTCAACAGTTCTGTGAATATGCAAGCTCATCATGTGCTTCACCTTGACCCTGTTGTGCACGTCGCTGACATCAGAAAGCGCCTGAAGGTAATGCAGAGCATGCTATCATATTTGTGTACCCTACAAAATGCCATTTTTTGTGATTATTGAGAGTGGTTCTATATAAATTGATAATACTCAACTGTTTTGTGTGTTCACAGGAGCTTGAGAGTGTATGCAACCCGGTAGTGAGTAAAACCAAGCCACCACCTCCAAAACCAGAGTCCCCTCCAACTGTACCAGCCCAAGGGGACACTAGTGCCACAAACGGGCCGGTACCCGAAGAAAAAGGCACGTCCGGTAAGCCTGGGTCGGCCACGGCAGAGCCAGCGGCGGCCAGCCAGCGAAAAGGGGAGATGCCGGAAGCATCAGTCGACAAAAAAATGGACATGGACTGATTGGTATGATAGATAAGGTGCAGGCAGTGAAAATTGGTGAAATGATCAGGGTTTGGATGGAGTGTTGGTTATTCCTTTATTTTTATTTCCCCCCCTCCCCCCACCCAGGCTTATTCATGAAGTGAAATGTGTGTTTGTCTGGACACAACTTCTTGTTCCACAAAATTAAATTTGTCCTTTTCCTTACACATTGGCACTGCATCTGAATTAAGTTTTTCTTCGCACCCCACCACCTTTAGAAGTGTGCATACCATTGCGTATTGTGGTGTCAGCCAGTGAAGGTTTCGTTCAATAAAGTAATTTATGCTGGTGGGATTGCCTTGCTTGAACTCCAACCGTATCCTGCACTCTTTCGTTATGTAGCTACTGCATAAACAGTGCCAAGCTAGGTGTAACTCTGTTCAATGCTTGTGCAGCTCAGAACAAATGTCGTTTCGTCTTCGCGTTCTATCTTCGATACAATTGCTTATCCTTGACGCCTTTTGCATTTGTTTGTCCGTATCCGGAACGGAGCTAGTTTCAAAATTGCCCAAACAAAGCAAAATAAAAAAAAAAGTCTTACGTTTGGCCTTTGGTGCATGGGTAACAAGCTATTAATTATCATTATTATTATTTTTCCATCATGTTGCAAGTACGAGCTGCTTTCGTGTTTTGCACATG
>NC_140966.1:48241328-48243828 GCF_056783735.1 Eptatretus burgeri
ACCTACCTACCTGTCTCCCTCCCAACCTATCGCCTTTGCCTGTCACTGTACATACCCACTCCCTTAATTTGTGAAAAACCAATTTAGCCCCCTTAATTTTTTGTTGTTTTTATTTTTACTCCCCCACTATAAATCGTCCCCTAACCCCCTTTATCATCCTTGTTCGGCTAACCTATCCTGTCACCTAGCCTACTCCCAACCCCTACGTTCCCTTCCCGGAGGGGAACAAGGGAGAGCTAACGTCCTGTGTCGAGGCCCAACTCAAGCCTCAGAATGGCCTCCCCAGAGTTCGGCGATCTTAACACCAAGTGGGTCCAGCGGCCCACAACGACAGCGAGGGGATGGATGGTGCGGAGGGGTACATCTCCTAATCTACCCTAACCATTTAACTGTTAAACTACCCCGGGGCTTTCAACAAGCGCCTCTCGCTTAAACTATTGGTTCTAACAACCCAGATTCCCGTCGCCTGTGTTGGTGTCCTCACAATTTCGGGCCTCGCCCCCCAATTTTCTCTCCGTGCCCTCACACGGTCTCCTGGCTGGGACACGTGGCTCCCTTTGGCAGGCACGACCCTCTGCCGATTCTCCCGCTATGGCACCCCCGGGCACTACACTGCCTCCGAGCCTACCAGCTCCCGAACACCGGGGAGTGCCCCCCATGGCACCTCCCCTGAAACGCACACGTGGCAGGCCGGGCTCCCGGGCCCCGTTCCGAGGGTCACCCGTGCCCACAAGACTGCCCACGCGACTAATGGCGCGCCGGGCCCCCGCACCAAGCAGGCACACCCGTGCCCACTACTCTATCCCGGCCCCCCATGGGCCCATGGCCTACCGCGGCCGACTAGCCTGGTGCCCGGGGTACCCACTCAGCGATACTCACCTTTCGCAGCCACGCTCCCAAGCCCGTCAACAGGGCTCCTGCACCCCTCCAAATGGGTCTCGAGCCTACTTTCCCACCAACAACAAAACGACCTCCATTTTTCAATTTGACTAACCCAGCTAACTCACTCTACACTGACCCCGGGGTCCCTTGGGCGGGAGTCACTCCTCCCCCCAATCACTCATCGCACCATGCATTCCCCATTCGCTCCACACACACACAGACCCGCTGGCCTCACTCACTCACCAAGCACATGCTTCCACTTCACTCACCAACTCTTCAACACACTCACCACTGAACTCTGCCATCCTTCTAACTACATCCCCTAACTAACTCGTGCTCCCACGTCGTCCCTTAAACTAGTAGCACGTTCCTTTTAACACTACGTAGCTAAGCTACGTCCCCGCTACACATCCACAAGTCTGTCACGGTCTTCTAAATCAAAAAAAATTCATTTTATTTCCCAACCTAAATCTGGCTACAATCCCTCTAACTAATCCATTCCACGGACTCCATGAGGACTTACCCCTGCCCCATGAAGTCGGTCTAACTAAGCTAACCCTTCCCCCTAACTAGTTTTCATCCTGTGCCCAGGTCAAGGGGGTCTTTTACCCCTTGCCCAGGAATCCTTTGCACCCGAAAGTGAGGCTTGTTCTTTTTTTTTTTTTTTCTACATGCGCAGCGCCAGCGCGGCAACTCAGAGCTCGCGCACTTTGCACCTGCCCGTGACGTCATGCAGCTGCACGTGTTCCTCGTCCCTCCTTGGACGCTACCATCCGGCAGAGATACCCCTCCTGCCGGATTCCAACCACACGTGCAGCCATGACGTCACCGTGCGCATAAAAAAAAAACACAAGCCCCACGTTTCGAGGGGTTCCCCACGCGAACACATGTGCTTTGCCCGTTGGAGCTTAACACACACGATCGCGTGGAGAACCCGTCCGGTCCAAATCCATTTACCTGCCTCAACTTTGTCCGTCCGCGGGATCGGCAAATCCACCGCGTGCGTTTCCGGACCGGGACTTCACTCTCGCAAGCGAGCACGTGGCGGTCTCGTGCGTTGCACAGCACGAACCGCGTGCTCACTGCTGGGTGAACCCGGCACGGTCCTCGAAACAACTACAGCCGCTACTCGGCTTTCTCTCCTCTGTCGCCGTCTCCGTCGCCATTCCACACACGCACACCTGCGTGTCACGACGCACACAGTCCACTCCATCACATTCACACGGGGAGACGCGGCTGCGTGCTCCCGCATGCCAACCGACATCTCCCTCTCATACCGCTCTCTCACACACACGGTCTCCCTGGCACACAGCGACCTTGCACACGGCCGTTCACTCACGCGTGCCTCACTACTCACACAAACCATACTACTCACACGTGGTGCTCCATTCACTCGCGCGGGGGCACTCACCCGCGGTGCCTCACCCACACACGCGAGGGCACTCAACCGCTGTGCCTCATCCACACACCGTGCCTCATCCACACACGGTTCCTCACCCACACACGCGGGGGCACTAACCCGCGGTGCCTCATCCACACTGGCCGTTTCACTCACACACACGGCCTCTTCCACACACGGTGCCTCATCCACACACGGCGTGCTGGGAAGCACGTACTC
>NC_140966.1:48251328-48288828 GCF_056783735.1 Eptatretus burgeri
CCGTGCCAGCTCAAGTGGCACCCGCAATGAGCACAACGAATGGATGGATGAATGGTTTGAACTGAACGCAAACACGGTGCACGGGCCGCCACTGCAGGCCCGTGTTGTAGCTGCCAACAGGGCAGTTCTCGCAGCTTGCAAACTGTTGCTTTCTGATCCTGGCGCACATGGCAATGAACAGGGGGGGCAAAGCAAAATTGAACGGGGCTGGTGAACAGGGGCAGTGGGCATGGCATGGCAAAGGTGATCAGGCAAACACAGCCCGCAGAAGAAGGCCGCTGCAGGCAAACACAGCCGGCAGATGAACTGGCCGGCACAGGCCTTGAAGCACAGCAGCTGCAGACGATCCGACCGGCACAGGCCTTGCAGCAAAACAACAGCTGCCAATGAAGTGGGCCGGCCTTTGCCTTGCAGCAACGCAGCCAGCAGATGAAGCTGGCCAGCCTTTGCCGTTCAGTGGAGGTTGGTGGAGGGAGTGCGGTGGTGCTGGCCACTCGGAAGGCGGGCTCGGACCTACCTACCTGTCTCCCTCCCACCTATCGCCTTTGCCTGTCACTGTACATACCCACTCCCTTAATTTGTCAAACCCCAATTTAGCCCCAACTTATTTATTTTTATTTTTACTTCCCCACTATAAATCGTCCCCTAACCCCCTTTATCGTCCTTGTTCGGCTAACCTATCCTGTCACCTAGCCTACTCCCAACCCCTACGTTCCCTTCCCGGAGGGGAATAAGGGAGAGCTGACGTCCTGTGTCGAGGCCCAACGAAGCCTCAGAATGGCCTCCCCAGACTTCGGCGATCTATAACCAAAGTGGGTCCAGCGGTCCACAACGAGAGTGAGGGGATGGATGGTGTGGAGGGGTACATCTCCTAATCTACCCTAACCATTTAACTGTTAAACTACCCCGGGGCTTTCAACAAGCGCCTCTCGCTTAAACTATTGGTTCTAACAACCCAGATTCCCGTCGCCTGTGTTGGTGTCCTTACAATTTCGGGCCTCGCCCCCCAATTTTCTTCCCGTGCCCTCACACGGTCTCATGGCTGGGACACGTGGCTCCCTTTGGCAGGCACGACCCTCTGCCAATTCCCCAGCTATGGCACCCCCGGGCACTACACTGCCTCCGAGCCTACCAGCTCCCTAACACCGGGGAGTTCCCCCCATGGCACCTCCCCTGAAACGCACACGTGGCAGGCTGGCTTCCCGGGCCCCTTTCCGAGGGTCACCCGTGCCCACAACACTGCCCACGCGGCTAATGGCGCCCCGGGCCCCCGCACCAAGCAGGCGCACCCGTGCCCACTACGCTATCCCGGCCCCCCATGGGCCCTTGGCCTACCACGGCCGACTAGCCTGGTGCCCGGGGTACCCACTCAGCGATACTCACCTTTCGCAGCCACGCTCCCAGCCCGTCAACAGGGCTCCTGCACCCCTCCAAACGGGTTTCGAGCCTACATTCACACCAACAACAAAACGACCTCCATTTTTCAATTTGACTAACCCCCTAACTCAATCTACACTGACCCCGGGGTCCCTTGGGCGGGGGTCACTCCTCCCCCCAATCACTCATCGCACCATGCATTCCCCATTCGCTCCACTCACACAGACCCGCTGGCCTCACTCACTCACCAAGCACACGCTTCCACTTCACTCACCAACTCTTCAACACACTCACCGCTGAACTCTGCCATCCTTTTAACTACCTCCCCTAACTAACTCGTGCTCCCACGTCGTCCCTTAAACTAGTAGCACGTTCCTTTTAACACTACGTAGCTAAGCTACGTCCCCTCTACACATTCACAAGTCTGTCACAGTCTCCAAATAATCCCATTAATCAATTTCCCAGGGGGGATTTCCTCCCTTCCTACTGGGCTCGTGAACTCGTTGCAAGGCTCTGAGAGCCTTGCGCCTCTGCGGGAGCGGCTGTTCCAGCACCGACTCCTCCGGCAAGACATATCCATGAGGGCGTAAGGTCGCCCTTGTAAGGCCTCAGGCGGTCCGCGTGGACGATCCGGGGGAGGGCTCGTGGTCCCATTTTAATTTTTAGGACCACGTCACTGACTTGCGTCAGGACGACCCCCGGGCCCTGCCAAGGTGAGGTGGGCTTCGGGCATCTGCCCTTCCTTCGCCGGGGGTTAAAGAACCAAATCTTCGCCCCCGGTGGGTATTTGCTCACCTGGCTCCGGTGGTCGTACCTGCGCTTCATCTTTATGCCCGCCTGTTGGAGCTGGTGTCGTGCGAAGGCGTGGACCTTCTCCAAGCCTTCCTCCAACCGACGGGCATAGCCCTCCCCCGGGGGCCTATCAAGCCGCTCAGGCGTCGGACCGCACAATAAATCGACGGGGCTTCTCAGCTCCCGTCCATACATCAACAGTGCCGGACTACATGCGGTAGACCCGTGCTGGGATGCGTGATAGGCCATCAGGAGGTACGGAAGGTGTTCGTCCCAGTCCTCCTGGTTAGTGGCGGTGAAGAGGGCCAACTGTTGGACCAGGGTCCTGTTGAACCTCTCCACCATGCCATCAGACTGTGGTCTCAGGGGCGTTGTCCGTGTCTTTCGAATTTCCAGGAGCCTGCACACCTCTTTTAGTAATTCACTCTCAAAATTTCGTCCCTGGTCCGTGTGCAGCACCTGCGGAATCCCATACCGGCATGTAAATCCTTCTACGAAGGCCTTGGCCACAACCCCTGCTTCCTGGCTGGGAAGGGCAAAGGCTTCTGGCCATTTGGTGAAATAGTCCATAATTACGAGGATGTACTTATTACCCTGGCGAGTGGGGGGCAGTGGTCCCAAAATGTCCATGGCCACTCGCTCAAGGGGAGCCCCAACCTGATGTAGTTGGAGTGGGGCCCTCATCCTCTGTGGCGGTCCCTTTTTCGCAGTACAGGCGTTGCATGCTCGACACCAGTCCTGTACATCGCGCCCCATGTTAACCCAATAGAACTGCCGGCGGGCCCGAGATTTTGTTTTGGTCCTGCCCAAATGGCCGCCGGCGCGGGTACCGTGCACCTGTTTCAAAATTTGGGTCTTAAACCCATCAGGGACTATCACCAGCCAAGAAGTTTGTTCAGAAGGAATCTCCACCCACTTGCGATATAAGATGTTGTTCCTCATTTCTAGGGTCCTCCACTGAGCCCAGTATGCCTTTGTTCGCGCCCCGAATGGGGCGATTTCCTCCCCACTGGGCCTCCTGTTTTCCTGGACCCATTTGTACACTGGCCCTATCACGGGGTCTTCCCGCTGGGCCGTGCTCCATGCCAATCCACCAAATTCCTCTCCCGCGGTTAGTGGCAAAGTTGGGCCTACCGCCCGGGCCGCACGGACTGGGAGTTTCGGGGAGGCGTCTGCCATTTGGTCCCTCTCCTCATGTCTCGTGCAATATTTGCAGTTTTCCGTCAGACAGGGGCGTCGAGAGAGCGCATCGGCATTCCCATGAGCCTTACCGGCTCTGGACCACACTGAAATCGTACTGCTGCAATTTTTCCAACCACCTTGCAATTTGGCCTTCCGGTTCCTTGAACCGTAAGAGCCATTGCAAGGAGGAATGGTCAGTTCGAACCAAAAATTTCCTCCCGTACAAGTACGGGTGGAAATGGCTCACGGCAGACAGCATAGCCAATAGCTCCTTGCGAGTTACGCAATAATTTCGTTCGGGCCTACTCATGGCCCGACTGTAATACGCGATCACTCTTTCCACGCCCCCCTGTGTCTGAGACAAGACTGCTCCCAATCCTTCCTGGCTTGCATCCGTGTCCAGGGTATACATCCCGTCATCGGTGGGGTATGCAAAAACGGGTGTGGATGTCAAACACCCCTTTAATTTGAGGAAGGCCCCCTGGCACTCCTCCGTCCAATTAAATCTCAACCCCTTCTCCGTCAACCGGTGAAGGGGCCTGGCTATCTCCGCAAAGTTTGCCACGAAACACCGGTAGTAGGAGCAAAGTCCCAAAAAGCCCCGTACCTGTTTGACAGTTGTAGGTACGGGCCACTCCTCTACCGCTGTAATTTTTCCGGGGTCGGTCTTCACCCCCTCGCGGCCTATCACGTGTCCGAGATAGGCCACCTCTGTCGCGAACAAAGTGCATTTCTCTGGGCTCAATTTCAGCCCTGCCTGCCTGAGGTGCCCAAACACCTGGTCCAAGTTGGCTATCTCCTGGGTGAATGTTTTAGCGTATACCAGGACGTCATCCAGATACACCAGGCATGACTGCCACAGCATGCCGCCTAGTACACGCTCCATCAGTCTCTCAAAGGTGGCGGGGGCGTTACACAAACCGAACGGCATCACAGTGAACTGATACAGTCCCTTCCCTGTGGAAAATGCCGTTTTCTCCTTCCCCGTCTTATCCATCTCCACCTGCCAATACCCACTCTTGAGGTCCAAAGTTGAGAACCATTTAGAGCCTGCAACGGCGTCGAGGGTACCGTCAATTCTAGGCAGGGGATAGGAGTCTTTGAGTGTCACGTTGTTCAGCTGGCGATAGTCCACACAGAAACGCGTGGTCCCATCCTTCTTTTTAACCAGCACAACTGGTGACATCCAAGGACTTCCCGAGGGCTCGATGACACCTGCATTGAGCATCTTTTCAACCTGCTCATCAGCCTCCTCTCTTTTGCTCCATGGGAGCCTTCGAGCAGGCTGACGGACAGGCCGGGCCCCATCGGTGTGGATCTGATGTTGCACCAGGCCCGTACGTCCAATATCCTCGGGTGACAAGGAGAAGATCCCGATGTGTCGGTCGACCAGCTTGTATAAGGCCTCCCGCTGGGCATCCTCCAAATCTACACTACTCCGATTTACCATCTCGCAAATGGGACCGGGCCAATTCCTAATCGAGTCTGGAGACTCCCTCTGGGGCCGGTCCGGCTCGACGTTATCGTCCCTTAGCTCTGCGACCTCTTTTACTGGGGTGCAATCTGCCACCTTCGTGCCCTTCCTGATAGTGCGTGGTTCCGTGCTAACATTTATCACCCGCACGGGCGCTATTGGCCCGTCGGTACTTACCAGGGTGCGGCCCACGACTAAGCCCGCGGTTGACAGCCCTGCCGGTAGTTCCGCCAGGCCGCAGGGGCCCTGCCACGTTGGGGGTGCTCGCCACCGGGCCGGGACCACCGCCTCGGCACCCGGGGGAATGACCACGGAGTCAGGAGCCTCCAGCTCCACCCTCTCATCCGTGCTCACGCCCCCTAACGGCAACTCCTCACCACCCAACTGCATGACCCCCTGGCCCAAGTCGATCTTACAACCACCGGCCGTCAGCACATCCAACCCTATTAGACATGGGTCGTACACCTCCGCCACCCAAACCTCTATCTTGGTTTTCACGGTGCCCAATTTAAACGACACGAAACCACGTCCTATGATGGGGGCCGTTGCCCCGGTAGCTAGCTGCAAACTATGGTTTTGCAGACGGTGGATCTCATCCCAACCGTCTACACTCGAATCAAGGACCACAGGGCTGATGATTGTGGCGCTTGCTCCTGTGTCCACAACGGCGTCTATCCCTACGCCGGCAACCTTGCACCGAATTGTTAAGCTACCTTTGCCAATTTGGCCACAACTGATGACCTGTCGCAGTTCTGAGGGCTCTTCTCCGTCTGAGTCTGCCGAACACGGCCCTACATGTTCGGCACTTCTTAGTTTCCCGGGGACTGGTGGGGGGGTGATGGTTGGGCCTGGCTATCTCCATTGACCCGGGGCGGAGTTGGTGGTCTAGGGGGCCGTGGCTCTTCTCTTCGCGGGGGCCTTTCCCTGCGCGGGGCGTTGCACCTCCGCTGCAGGTGGTCCCTTGCGCCACAATTATAACACCTCTTCTGGTAAGGTGTTTGCCTCCAGTACGCCGAATTATACCCCCTCCATTCCGGGTGGGGTACCCCCCGATGGCCCATCTCCCGCCCTTCCCGGGCCCGACCGCCTCTCCCCAGGTCTCCCGAACCGGCGGTCGAACATGCCCTGCACCATCCTTTCCATTCGCGCTTGGTCGCCCAGGGTTGCCCCGGCTCCCAGTGCACTGTCATTCACGGGGTCCACCTGTCGGACTGCCACCGCGTGGCGCCCAGCCCCTCCCAATGGCGTTCTGGCTGCCTCCCAGCAGGCAGCAGTATCAGCCGCCTTCTGGAGGTTGTCCGGGCGCCATACGGTGAGCAATGCTCCGACATCGGTGCCCCCTATTGCTCGAAGGAAATGGTCCAGGGCAATCTCCTCCCGGTACTCCGGTGGCATGTTGGTGTGCGCGATCCCCACCAAGCGGCGAATGTCATGTGCCAATTCTCCCAGTGATTCCTGGGGACGTCGTTTGCGCCCGTTGAGCTGAGCTTTAACAAGCTCGCTCTGCTGGTCCATGCCAAATCGGTTTTTTAGGGCCGAATGGAGATCCTCCAGGGTCGCCCCCTCACTGGGTACCGTGGTCAGGACTTCCAAAGCCACGCCACGCAGGGCCGCTGTGAGTTGTGCCACACCCTGCACCTCGTTCCAGCCATTGCCTCTGGCAACACACTGGAACTGGGCCATATATGCCCTCAAGTCCGTCTTGCCATCGTACGGGGGTAGCGGCACCCTTGGTTCTTTCGAGGTCTCCTCCCGTTCCCCAGGGACTCCGGGAGGGGTGTACCTCCCCAGTCCCAACGGTGCCTCACTCCCGCAGGGTCCGAGCCATTTACCCGGGGGCTCTACCACCCTTGTCCGTGTCTGTCCGTGCCCCGCGTCGTCCCGCTTACTCTCCCAAGCCATTGGACTCGCACTCTGCACACCCCCCGGAACAGTCATTCTGGGTACCCCCATTAGGCCAAAAGACCCCGCGGCCTCTACCCTCCCCAAGCTTGGCATGCTCACCCCCGCATCGGGCAAGCCTCCTCCTCCGCCTTGTGACACCGGCCCCACCTGGGCACGATCTGCCTCGAGGGAGTATATCCTCTCCTCCTGTTCCCGAAGGAGGCCACCCTGCCTCTCACACCGGGCCTCCACCCTATCCGTCAGTCTCCTCTCCATTTCCTCCATTTTCCCCTTTATTACCCCATCTATTTCCTCCCCTATCATTCCTAACGACAGTTCCCCGACTTTCTCTCTTATTTGCTCCACCTCCCCTTGTACCTGTGTCACCATCTTATTTGTCTTGGATATTTCCTCCCTCGTTGTCCTAAACTGCTCTTTTGTCTCGCCCCGGTTTTTTCCTATCTGCTCCCCCAGTTCCTCTGTCTTTTCTCCGGCTTTCCGCTCCATTTCATTAATTACCTCCTCATGTCTCTTTCTACATTCCTCCGCCACCTTCTTTAATCCTTTCTGTGTCTCCGCTTTTACCTCCTTTCGCAGGTTTTCAACTTTGTCTGTCATTTCCCGATGTCTTTTCTCACAGTCCTCCTTCACGGCTCCCAATCCCTCCTTTATTTTCCCTTGTTCTCTTTTTAATTCCTCTATCGCCGTCGTGTTCCTCCCTATTTCCTCCTTTATTTGGTCTTGTCCCTGTTTTACTTCTCCCAATACTTTTCCTACTTTGTCTATTTTTCCCACCACCGTCTTTATTTTGTTTACCCTCTCTTGTTTACTTTCTTCCATTGCGACTCCCACTCCTTTTACTTTCTCTTTTAACCCGGTCACCTCCGCTCGTATCGTGTCGACTTCCTTTTTCATTTCGTTTTTTAGTTCTTCCAAGCTTCCTTTTAGGCTCATTCCCATGTTCTGCGTCTCACCCCGCAGCTCTTTCATTTCTTCCTTCATTTGCTTGTTCATTCCGTTCATTTGCTGTGTATTCGCATCCATCTTTTCGTTCATGCCTTTCATTTCGTTTTTCATTTGATTTGTGATTGCATCCATCTTTTCGTTTATTTGTTGTGTATTCGCATCCATCCTCGTTGTCATTGCCGCCAGCATGGCGCATAGCTGGGCCATGTCGGGTGCGCTTGGGTGAGCCGTTTCGGCAAGAATCGGGAGGTTTTGGTGGAGAGGGGGAGGGGAGGTGTCATACACCGCGGCCGCTGCCGCACCTATTTCGGGCTCTGGGTTCAGTTGGGCGAGTTCGTTTTCCTGTACAACCAACATTTCCTGCACGGGGATTTCGTCCTGAGCCATGGATTCTACACATTCTACATCCATTTCTAATACCCCCGGCTCCCGCTCGCCTTGAGACGCCATCTTATTTCTCGTGAAGGGTTAATTTAGCTCGCTCGTAATTTGGAGGGAATCGGGGGTCGCTCCTCTCACCCCTGGACCGATTCCCGTGAATTTAGCTGGAGACAGGAGAGCCCGTTTTCCCGTTCTCCGATACGGCGTGCGAACGGCCACGTAACTCGAATCGCGGCACGTCGCCCACCGGACGGACAATCCAGTCGTGACCCTCTCGGACTAACGCCGGGAACTAGTCACGGGTGGACCTTTCGGTCTCACCACGATCGTGCCAATCGGCCCCCGCGTGGGATAGGGTTGCTCGCCAAATTCGACTTACCTAAGTACCCACACGGAGGGTAGACCGGGCGATCGCACCTCGCCGCAGGTCGACTTCGGACAAGGGCCACTTTAAGCGACCCGTTCCGTACTATCGGGATAACCGAGCGGTGTTATTCGTCGGCCTCGACGGTTCGATTAATTATCGGGCGTTTTAGCCCATGACCAACCCTTTACGTGAAGCAAGATGGAGATTCAATGAAAGAAAAGACGAAGCGAAGCGGGAAAACAGTTCAACATAACTCACATTTATTTCGCGATGAACGGGAAGCACACATATACAATTACACCAAAAGCACATGTAAAAGGAGAAGAAACACAATATTACACAAAAAGCAAATATAAAAGAGAAACACAATGCAGAGCTATCCGACTACCGAGCACACGGCAACACTTATACAATTTTACTTCACAGACGGCGCCGACAACACAGATACTCAAAGCAAAAGAAAAAGAACCACCCTCCAGGATGAGGGGGGTAGACAGGCCTGGGGCCGAGACCGTGTCGGGCCTACCCGTCTGATGATGAGACGCAGAGCGGCGGTGGCGCCCCAACTCCGCGGGCCTCGCGGACAGTGTCTGGTAGGGGGTGGGAAAGGGGCCCCCTTGTCGCACTATCTCAGCGCGGGGGGAAACAGGAGGGGGTTGTTGATGCTCGGGGGGGAGGAGGATATCACCCTGTCTCGGGTCCCGCGACGAGCGTCTCCACCTCGACCTCGGTCGCGCCGCCGGCCTCTCCCTCCGCAGCTCCCCGACTCCGACGCGAGCACCCCCTCGATCGCCTTCGCCGCCGCCACCTCTCCACAGCTCCGTCCTCTTCTTCCCAGCTCCACCGACAACTCCCAACCGCGAACTCGAACTGCCTTGACTGACGAACGCAGCCGTTTATATCCCCCGTGGCCTCGCTCCCCCACCTTTGACCCTTTACCTCCGACCCTTCACCTCTAACTGGCTCCCCATTGGACCGAGGAAAAGTGGGCGTGAATGCTTTTTGATCCATGAATTTTCATATAGCGACCTCACTCCAACGCCCTGGAGGCGGGGCCAAATCGCCCCACGCTCTCCGATAGGACGGAACAGAAGTGGGCGTGAGTCGTTTTTGATCCGTTTTTCTCGGAAAGTCTGTGATGTTTCTGAACACGCTGCTCGGTGCGCGCCCTGCACGAGTCCAGTATCGGTGCCCACAAGTGGCGCAAGAATGGTGGTGATGCGATGTTGGCGAGTTGTGACGGTAAAGGTCGTGGCTGTTGTTGTGAAGCGGCGTTGTGGTTGTTGTGTGATGGCTGTTGAGACGTGGTTGGTGGTGGTAGTAATGGCGGCTGGTCCAAAATAAAGATAGTAAAGAAAAACGGCTATTCTGAAGTCGCAGCCCGCATAAATGACATTTATTCCCTCTAAACAACGGGTTTGGGCCTAACTACCCATATACTTACAGAGATATCTCACCTAAGGGACCTGAATGGTGGTTTGTGATTTTCGTCAGCCACAACACTACCCCCACCTTTTTACAGACTCGTCCCGAGTCGTCAAATTTTCGTGTGCCATCATGTGTAGTTTTCCCCTAGTACATTTTACCTACGGATCCCTGAGTGCGACATTCATGGTATTCGTGTCCCCAAAATAAATAACCTGAGGGCTGCGTAACTACCCAAACAAACTCACTCACACGGACGACTTAAATAAAATTGCCGGCGCTAAGACAGACATCCCGGGGGCGCACTCATATTTACAGTACATCTTAACCTTAACTTACAAATTTTACACTAAACCATGGCCCAGGATCATTGAACTCTGCAAAAAGAAAAGCAGTTAGCAGGGAGCCAGGCTGCCCACATGCAGTCTCTGGCTCAAACAATGCAGGTGACGGAACGTGGCCGGCTGCTCACACGCAGTCCAAGGCCTTCCCTTTTGAACTGAACGCAGTGAACCACAACGGTGCATGGGCTGCACAAACGTAGTCTCCGTGCCAGCTCAAGTGGCACACGCAATGAACACAACGAATGGATGGATGAATGGTTTGAACTGAACGCAGTGAACCACAACGGTGCATGGGCTGCACAAACGTAGTCTCCGTGCCAGCTCAAGTGGCACCCGCAATGAGCACAACGAATGGATGGATGAATGGTTTGAACTGAACGCAAACACGGTGCACGGGCCGCCACTGCAGGCCCGTGTTGTAGCTGCCAACAGGGCAGTTCTCGCAGCTTGCAAACTGTTGCTTTCTGATCCTGGCGCACATGGCAATGAACAGGGGGGGGGGGGCAAAGCAAAATTGAACGGGGCTGGTGAACAGGGGCAGTGGGCATGGCATGGCAAAGGTGATCAGGCAAACACAGCCCGCAGAAGAAGGCCGCTGCAGGCAAACACAGCCGGCAGATGAACTGGCCGGCACAGGCCTTGAAGCACAGCAGCTGCAGACGATCCGACCGGCACAGGCCTTGCAGCAAAACAACAGCTGCCAATGAAGTGGGCCGGCCTTTGCCTTGCAGCAACGCAGCCAGCAGATGAAGCTGGCCAGCCTTTGCCGTTCAGTGGAGGTTGGTGGAGGGAGTGCGGTGGTGCTGGCCACTCGGAAGGCGGGCTCGGACCTACCTACCTGTCTCCCTCCCACCTATCGCCTTTGCCTGTCACTGTACATACCCACTCCCTTAATTTGTCAAACCCCAATTTAGCCCCAACTTATTTATTTTTATTTTTACTTCCCCACTATAAATCGTCCCCTAACCCCCTTTATCGTCCTTGTTCGGCTAACCTATCCTGTCACCTAGCCTACTCCCAACCCCTACGTTCCCTTCCCGGAGGGGAATAAGGGAGAGCTGACGTCCTGTGTCGAGGCCCAACGAAGCCTCAGAATGGCCTCCCCAGACTTCGGCGATCTATAACCAAAGTGGGTCCAGCGGTCCACAACGAGAGTGAGGGGATGGATGGTGTGGAGGGGTACATCTCCTAATCTACCCTAACCATTTAACTGTTAAACTACCCCGGGGCTTTCAACAAGCGCCTCTCGCTTAAACTATTGGTTCTAACAACCCAGATTCCCGTCGCCTGTGTTGGTGTCCTTACAATTTCGGGCCTCGCCCCCCAATTTTCTTCCCGTGCCCTCACACGGTCTCATGGCTGGGACACGTGGCTCCCTTTGGCAGGCACGACCCTCTGCCAATTCCCCAGCTATGGCACGCCGGGCACTACACTGCCACCGAGCCTACCAGCTCCCTAACACCGGGGAGTTCCCCCCATGGCACCTCCCCTGAAACGCACACGTGGCAGGCTGGCTTCCCGGGCCCCTTTCCGAGGGTCACCCGTGCCCACAACACTGCCCACGCGGCTAATGGCGCCCCGGGCCCCCGCACCAAGCAGGCGCACCCGTGCCCACTACGCTATCCCGGCCCCCCATGGGCCCTTGGCCTACCACGGCCGACTAGCCTGGTGCCCGGGGTACCCACTCAGCGATACTCACCTTTCGCAGCCACGCTCCCAGCCCGTCAACAGGGCTCCTGCACCCCTCCAAACGGGTTTCGAGCCTACATTCACACCAACAACAAAACGACCTCCATTTTTCAATTTGACTAACCCCCTAACTCAATCTACACTGACCCCGGGGTCCCTTGGGCGGGGGTCACTCCTCCCCCCAATCACTCATCGCACCATGCATTCCCCATTCGCTCCACTCACACAGACCCGCTGGCCTCACTCACTCACCAAGCACACGCTTCCACTTCACTCACCAACTCTTCAACACACTCACCGCTGAACTCTGCCATCCTTTTAACTACCTCCCCTAACTAACTCGTGCTCCCACGTCGTCCCTTAAACTAGTAGCACGTTCCTTTTAACACTACGTAGCTAAGCTACGTCCCCTCTACACATTCACAAGTCTGTCACAGTCTCCAAATAATCCCATTAATCAATTTCCCAGGGGGGATTTCCTCCCTTCCTACTGGGCTCGTGAACTCGTTGCAAGGCTCTGAGAGCCTTGCGCCTCTGCGGGAGCGGCTGTTCCAGCACCGACTCCTCCGGCAAGACATATCCATGAGGGCGTAAGGTCGCCCTTGTAAGGCCTCAGGCGGTCCGCGTGGACGATCCGGGGGAGGGCTCGTGGTCCCATTTTAATTTTTAGGACCACGTCACTGACTTGCGTCAGGACGACCCCCGGGCCCTGCCAAGGTGAGGTGGGCTTCGGGCATCTGCCCTTCCTTCGCCGGGGGTTAAAGAACCAAATCTTCGCCCCCGGTGGGTATTTGCTCACCTGGCTCCGGTGGTCGTACCTGCGCTTCATCTTTATGCCCGCCTGTTGGAGCTGGTGTCGTGCGAAGGCGTGGACCTTCTCCAAGCCTTCCTCCAACCGACGGGCATAGCCCTCCCCCGGGGGCCTATCAAGCCGCTCAGGCGTCGGACCGCACAATAAATCGACGGGGCTTCTCAGCTCCCGTCCATACATCAACAGTGCCGGACTACATGCGGTAGACCCGTGCTGGGATGCGTGATAGGCCATCAGGAGGTACGGAAGGTGTTCGTCCCAGTCCTCCTGGTTAGTGGCGGTGAAGAGGGCCAACTGTTGGACCAGGGTCCTGTTGAACCTCTCCACCATGCCATCAGACTGTGGTCTCAGGGGCGTTGTCCGTGTCTTTCGAATTTCCAGGAGCCTGCACACCTCTTTTAGTAATTCACTCTCAAAATTTCGTCCCTGGTCCGTGTGCAGCACCTGCGGAATCCCATACCGGCATGTAAATCCTTCTACGAAGGCCTTGGCCACAACCCCTGCTTCCTGGCTGGGAAGGGCAAAGGCTTCTGGCCATTTGGTGAAATAGTCCATAATTACGAGGATGTACTTATTACCCTGGCGAGTGGGGGGCAGTGGTCCCAAAATGTCCATGGCCACTCGCTCAAGGGGAGCCCCAACCTGATGTAGTTGGAGTGGGGCCCTCATCCTCTGTGGCGGTCCCTTTTTCGCAGTACAGGCGTTGCATGCTCGACACCAGTCCTGTACATCGCGCCCCATGTTAACCCAATAGAACTGCCGGCGGGCCCGAGATTTTGTTTTGGTCCTGCCCAAATGGCCGCCGGCGCGGGTACCGTGCACCTGTTTCAAAATTTGGGTCTTAAACCCATCAGGGACTATCACCAGCCAAGAAGTTTGTTCAGAAGGAATCTCCACCCACTTGCGATATAAGATGTTGTTCCTCATTTCTAGGGTCCTCCACTGAGCCCAGTATGCCTTTGTTCGCGCCCCGAATGGGGCGATTTCCTCCCCACTGGGCCTCCTGTTTTCCTGGACCCATTTGTACACTGGCCCTATCACGGGGTCTTCCCGCTGGGCCGTGCTCCATGCCAATCCACCAAATTCCTCTCCCGCGGTTAGTGGCAAAGTTGGGCCTACCGCCCGGGCCGCACGGACTGGGAGTTTCGGGAGGCGTCTGCCATTTGGTCCCTCTCCTCATGTCTCGTGCAATATTTGCAGTTTTCCGTCAGACAGGGGCGTCGAGAGAGCGCATCGGCATTCCCATGAGCCTTACCGGCTCTGGACCACACTGAAATCGTACTGCTGCAATTTTTCCAACCACCTTGCAATTTGGCCTTCCGGTTCCTTGAACCGTAAGAGCCATTGCAAGGAGGAATGGTCAGTTCGAACCAAAAATTTCCTCCCGTACAAGTACGGGTGGAAATGGCTCACGGCAGACAGCATAGCCAATAGCTCCTTGCGAGTTACGCAATAATTTCGTTCGGGCCTACTCATGGCCCGACTGTAATACGCGATCACTCTTTCCACGCCCCCCTGTGTCTGAGACAAGACTGCTCCCAATCCTTCCTGGCTTGCATCCGTGTCCAGGGTATACATCCCGTCATCGGTGGGGTATGCAAAAACGGGTGTGGATGTCAAACACCCCTTTAATTTGAGGAAGGCCCCCTGGCACTCCTCCGTCCAATTAAATCTCAACCCCTTCTCCGTCAACCGGTGAAGGGGCCTGGCTATCTCCGCAAAGTTTGCCACGAAACACCGGTAGTAGGAGCAAAGTCCCAAAAAGCCCCGTACCTGTTTGACAGTTGTAGGTACGGGCCACTCCTCTACCGCTGTAATTTTTCCGGGGTCGGTCTTCACCCCCTCGCGGCCTATCACGTGTCCGAGATAGGCCACCTCTGTCGCGAACAAAGTGCATTTCTCTGGGCTCAATTTCAGCCCTGCCTGCCTGAGGTGCCCAAACACCTGGTCCAAGTTGGCTATCTCCTGGGTGAATGTTTTAGCGTATACCAGGACGTCATCCAGATACACCAGGCATGACTGCCACAGCATGCCGCCTAGTACACGCTCCATCAGTCTCTCAAAGGTGGCGGGGGCGTTACACAAACCGAACGGCATCACAGTGAACTGATACAGTCCCTTCCCTGTGGAAAATGCCGTTTTCTCCTTCCCCGTCTTATCCATCTCCACCTGCCAATACCCACTCTTGAGGTCCAAAGTTGAGAACCATTTAGAGCCTGCAACGGCGTCGAGGGTACCGTCAATTCTAGGCAGGGGATAGGAGTCTTTGAGTGTCACGTTGTTCAGCTGGCGATAGTCCACACAGAAACGCGTGGTCCCATCCTTCTTTTTAACCAGCACAACTGGTGACATCCAAGGACTTCCCGAGGGCTCGATGACACCTGCATTGAGCATCTTTTCAACCTGCTCATCAGCCTCCTCTCTTTTGCTCCATGGGAGCCTTCGAGCAGGCTGACGGACAGGCCGGGCCCCATCGGTGTGGATCTGATGTTGCACCAGGCCCGTACGTCCAATATCCTCGGGTGACAAGGAGAAGATCCCGATGTGTCGGTCGACCAGCTTGTATAAGGCCTCCCGCTGGGCATCCTCCAAATCTACACTACTCCGATTTACCATCTCGCAAATGGGACCGGGCCAATTCCTAATCGAGTCTGGAGACTCCCTCTGGGGCCGGTCCGGCTCGACGTTATCGTCCCTTAGCTCTGCGACCTCTTTTACTGGGGTGCAATCTGCCACCTTCGTGCCCTTCCTGATAGTGCGTGGTTCCGTGCTAACATTTATCACCCGCACGGGCGCTATTGGCCCGTCGGTACTTACCAGGGTGCGGCCCACGACTAAGCCCGCGGTTGACAGCCCTGCCGGTAGTTCCGCCAGGCCGCAGGGGCCCTGCCACGTTGGGGGTGCTCGCCACCGGGCCGGGACCACCGCCTCGGCACCCGGGGGAATGACCACGGAGTCAGGAGCCTCCAGCTCCACCCTCTCATCCGTGCTCACGCCCCCTAACGGCAACTCCTCACCACCCAACTGCATGACCCCCTGGCCCAAGTCGATCTTACAACCACCGGCCGTCAGCACATCCAACCCTATTAGACATGGGTCGTACACCTCCGCCACCCAAACCTCTATCTTGGTTTTCACGGTGCCCAATTTAAACGACACGAAACCACGTCCTATGATGGGGGCCGTTGCCCCGGTAGCTAGCTGCAAACTATGGTTTTGCAGACGGTGGATCTCATCCCAACCGTCTACACTCGAATCAAGGACCACAGGGCTGATGATTGTGGCGCTTGCTCCTGTGTCCACAACGGCGTCTATCCCTACGCCGGCAACCTTGCACCGAATTGTTAAGCTACCTTTGCCAATTTGGCCACAACTGATGACCTGTCGCAGTTCTGAGGGCTCTTCTCCGTCTGAGTCTGCCGAACACGGCCCTACATGTTCGGCACTTCTTAGTTTCCCGGGGACTGGTGGGGGGGTGATGGTTGGGCCTGGCTATCTCCATTGACCCGGGGCGGAGTTGGTGGTCTAGGGGGCCGTGGCTCTTCTCTTCGCGGGGGCCTTTCCCTGCGCGGGGCGTTGCACCTCCGCTGCAGGTGGTCCCTTGCGCCACAATTATAACACCTCTTCTGGTAAGGTGTTTGCCTCCAGTACGCCGAATTATACCCCCCTCCATTCCGAATTGGGGTACCCCCCGATGGCCCATCTCCCGCCCTTCCCGGGCCCGACCGCCTCTCCCCAGGTCTCCCGAACCGGCGGTCGAACATGCCCTGCACCATCCTTTCCATTCGCGCTTGGTCGCCCAGGGTTGCCCCGGCTCCCAGTGCACTGTCATTCACGGGGTCCACCTGTCGGACTGCCACCGCGTGGCGCCCAGCCCTCCCAATGGCGTTCTGGCTGCCTCCCAGCAGGCAGCAGTATCAGCCGCCTTCTGGAGGTTGTCCGGGCGCCATACGGTGAGCAATGCTCCGACATCGGTGCCCCCTATTGCTCGAAGGAAATGGTCCAGGGCAATCTCCTCCCGGTACTCCGGTGGCATGTTGGTGTGCGCGATCCCCACCAAGCGGCGAATGTCATGTGCCAATTCTCCCAGTGATTCCTGGGGACGTCGTTTGCGCCCGTTGAGCTGAGCTTTAACAAGCTCGCTCTGCTGGTCCATGCCAAATCGGTTTTTTAGGGCCGAATGGAGATCCTCCAGGGTCGCCCCCTCACTGGGTACCGTGGTCAGGACTTCCAAAGCCACGCCACGCAGGGCCGCTGTGAGTTGTGCCACACCCTGCACCTCGTTCCAGCCATTGCCTCTGGCAACACACTGGAACTGGGCCATATATGCCCTCAAGTCCGTCTTGCCATCGTACGGGGGTAGCGGCACCCTTGGTTCTTTCGAGGTCTCCTCCCGTTCCCCAGGGACTCCGGGAGGGGTGTACCTCCCCAGTCCCAACGGTGCCTCACTCCCGCAGGGTCCGAGCCATTTACCCGGGGGCTCTACCACCCTTGTCCGTGTCTGTCCGTGCCCCGCGTCGTCCCGCTTACTCTCCCAAGCCATTGGACTCGCACTCTGCACACCCCCCGGAACAGTCATTCTGGGTACCCCCATTAGGCCAAAAGACCCCGCGGCCTCTACCCTCCCCAAGCTTGGCATGCTCACCCCCGCATCGGGCAAGCCTCCTCCTCCGCCTTGTGACACCGGCCCCACCTGGGCACGATCTGCCTCGAGGGAGTATATCCTCTCCTCCTGTTCCCGAAGGAGGCCACCCTGCCTCTCACACCGGGCCTCCACCCTATCCGTCAGTCTCCTCTCCATTTCCTCCATTTTCCCCTTTATTACCCCATCTATTTCCTCCCCTATCATTCCTAACGACAGTTCCCCGACTTTCTCTCTTATTTGCTCCACCTCCCCTTGTACCTGTGTCACCATCTTATTTGTCTTGGATATTTCCTCCCTCGTTGTCCTAAACTGCTCTTTTGTCTCGCCCCGGTTTTTTCCTATCTGCTCCCCCAGTTCCTCTGTCTTTTCTCCGGCTTTCCGCTCCATTTCATTAATTACCTCCTCATGTCTCTTTCTACATTCCTCCGCCACCTTCTTTAATCCTTTCTGTGTCTCCGCTTTTACCTCCTTTCGCAGGTTTTCAACTTTGTCTGTCATTTCCCGATGTCTTTTCTCACAGTCCTCCTTCACGGCTCCCAATCCCTCCTTTATTTTCCCTTGTTCTCTTTTTAATTCCTCTATCGCCGTCGTGTTCCTCCCTATTTCCTCCTTTATTTGGTCTTGTCCCTGTTTTACTTCTCCCAATACTTTTCCTACTTTGTCTATTTTTCCCACCACCGTCTTTAT
Source organism: Eptatretus burgeri (assembly GCF_056783735.1). Taxonomy (NCBI): domain Eukaryota; kingdom Metazoa; phylum Chordata; class Myxini; order Myxiniformes; family Myxinidae; genus Eptatretus; species Eptatretus burgeri. The sequence continues at coordinate 48,269,353 of NC_140966.1, forward strand.
TTTGTTTACCCTCTCTTGTTTACTTTCTTCCATTGCGACTCCCACTCCTTTTACTTTCTCTTTTAACCCGGTCACCTCCGCTCGTATCGTGTCGACTTCCTTTTTCATTTCGTTTTTTAGTTCTTCCAAGCTTCCTTTTAGGCTCATTCCCATGTTCTGCGTCTCACCCCGCAGCTCTTTCATTTCTTCCTTCATTTGCTTGTTCATTCCGTTCATTTGCTGTGTATTCGCATCCATCTTTTCGTTCATGCCTTTCATTTCGTTTTTCATTTGATTTGTGATTGCATCCATCTTTTCGTTTATTTGTTGTGTATTCGCATCCATCCTCGTTGTCATTGCCGCCAGCATGGCGCATAGCTGGGCCATGTCGGGTGCGCTTGGGTGAGCCGTTTCGGCAAGAATCGGGAGGTTTTGGTGGAGAGGGGGAGGGGAGGTGTCATACACCGCGGCCGCTGCCGCACCTATTTCGGGCTCTGGGTTCAGTTGGGCGAGTTCGTTTTCCTGTACAACCAACATTTCCTGCACGGGGATTTCGTCCTGAGCCATGGATTCTACACATTCTACATCCATTTCTAATACCCCCGGCTCCCGCTCGCCTTGAGACGCCATCTTATTTCTCGTGAAGGGTTAATTTAGCTCGCTCGTAATTTGGAGGGAATCGGGGGTCGCTTCTCTCACCCCTGGGCCGATTCCCGTGAATTTAGCTGGAGACAGGAGAGCCCGTTTTCCCGTTCTCCGATACGGCGTGCGAACGGCCACGTAACTCGAATCGCGGCACGTCGCCCACCGGACGGACAATCCAGTCGTGACCCTCTCGGACTAACGCCGGGAACTAGTCACGGGTGGACCTTTCGGTCTCACCACGATCGTGCCAATCGGCCCCCGCGTGGGATAGGGTTGCTCGCCAAATTCGACTTACCTAAGTACCCACACGGAGGGTAGACCGGGCGATCGCACCTCGCCGCAGGTCGACTTCGGACAAGGGCCACTTTAAGCGACCCGTTCCGTACTATCGGGATAACCGAGCGGTGTTATTCGTCGGCCTCGACGGTTCGATTAATTATCGGGCGTTTTAGCCCATGACCAACCCTTTACGTGAAGCAAGATGGAGATTCAATGAAAGAAAAGACGAAGCGAAGCGGGAAAACAGTTCAACATAACTCACATTTATTTCGCGATGAACGGGAAGCACACATATACAATTACACCAAAAGCACATGTAAAAGGAGAAGAAACACAATATTACACAAAAAGCAAATATAAAAGAGAAACACAATGCAGAGCTATCCGACTACCGAGCACACGGCAACACTTATACAATTTTACTTCACAGACGGCGCCGACAACACAGATACTCAAAGCAAAAGAAAAAGAACCACCCTCCAGGATGAGGGGGGTAGACAGGCCTGGGGCCGAGACCGTGTCGGGCCTACCCGTCTGATGATGAGACGCAGAGCGGCGGTGGCGCCCCAACTCCGCGGGCCTCGCGGACAGTGTCTGGTAGGGGGTGGGAAAGGGGCCCCCTTGTCGCACTATCTCAGCGCGGGGGGAAACAGGAGGGGGTTGTTGATGCTCGGGGGGGAGGAGGATATCACCCTGTCTCGGGTCCCGCGACGAGCGTCTCCACCTCGACCTCGGTCGCGCCGCCGGCCTCTCCCTCCGCAGCTCCCCGACTCCGACGCGAGCACCCCTCGATCGCCTTCGCCGCCGCCACCTCTCCACAGCTCCGTCCTCTTCTTCCCAGCTCCACCGACAACTCCCAACCGCGAACTCGAACTGCCTTGACTGACGAACGCAGCCGTTTATATCCCCCGTGGCCTCGCTCCCCCACCTTTGACCCTTTACCTCCGACCCTTCACCTCTAACTGGCTCCCCATTGGACCGAGGAAAAGTGGGCGTGAATGCTTTTTGATCCATGAATTTGCATATAGCGACCTCACTCCAACGCCCTGGAGGCGGGGCCAAACCGCCCCACGCTCTCCGATAGGACGGAACAGAAGTGGGCGTGAGTCGTTTTTGATCCGTTTTTCTCGGAAAGTCTGTGATGTTTCTGAACACGCTGCTCGGTGCGCGCCCTGCACGAGTCCAGTATCGGTGCCCACAAGTGGCGCAAGAATGGTGGTGATGCGATGGTGGCGAGTTGTGACGGTAAAGGTCGTGGCTGTTGTTGTGAAGCGTCGTTGTGGTTGGTGGTTGTTGTTGTGAAGCGGCGTTGTGGTTGGTGGTTGTTGTGTGATGGCTGTTGAGACGTGGTTGGTGGTGGTAGTAATGGCGGCTGGTCCAAAATAAAGATAGTAAAAGAAAAACGGCTATCCTGAAGAGTCGCAGCCCGACTGAATGACATTTATTCCCTCTAAACAACGGGTTTGGGCCTAACTACACATATACTTACAGAGATATCTCACCTAAGGGACCTGAATGGTGGTTTGTGAATTTCGTCAACCACAACAATATATATGTATGTGTATATATGTATGTGTATATATATGTATGTATATATATATATATATATATATATATATATATATATATATATATATATATATATATATATATATATATATATATATATATATATATATATATATATATATATATATATATATATATATATATATATATATATATATATATATATATATATATATATATATATATATATATATATATATATATATATATATGTATATATATATATATATATATATATATGTATATATATGTATATATGTATATATATATATATATATATATATATATATATATATATATATATATATATATATATATATATATATATATATATATATATATATATATATATATATATATATATATATATATATATATATATATATATATATATATATATATATATATATATATATATATATATATATATATATATATATATATATATATATATATATATATATATATATATATATATATATATATATATATATATATATATATATATATATATATATATATATATATATATATATATATATATATATATATATATATATATATATATATATATATATATATATATATATATATATATGTATATATATATATATATATATATTGTGTATATATATATATATGTATGTGTATATATATATATATATATATATATATGTATGTGTATATATATATATATATATATATATATATATATATATTGTTGTGGTTGACGAAATTCACAAACCACCATTCAGGTCCCTTAGGTGAGATATCTCTGTAAGTATATGTGTAGTTAGGCCCAAACCCGTTGTTTAGAGGGAATAAATGTCATTCATGCGGGCTGCGACCCTTTTAGATAGCCGTTTTTCTTTTACTATCTTTATTTTGGACCAGCCGCCATTACTACCACCACCAACCACGTCTCAACAGCCATCACACAACAACCACCAACCACAACGCCGCTTCACAACAACAGCCACGACCTTTACCGTCACAACTCGCCACCATCGCGTCACCACCATTCTTGCGCCACTTGTGGGCACCGATACTGGACTCGTGCAGGGCGCGCACCGAGCAGCGTGTTCAGAAACATCACAGACTTTCCGAGGAAAACGGATCAAAAACGACTCACGCCCACTTCTGTTCCGTCCTATCGGTGAGCGTGGGGCGATTTGGCCCCGCCTCCAGGGCGTTGGAGTGCGGTCGCTATATGCAAATTCATGGATCAAAAAGCATTCACGCCCACTTTTCCTCGGTCCAATGGGGAGCCAGTTAGAGGTGAAGGGTCGGAGGTAAAAGGTCAAAGGTGAAGGAGCGAAGCCACGGGGGATATAAACGGCCGCGCTCGCCAAACAGTTCAGTTCGGAGGGGAGAAGTCAAGAGTTCGCAGTTGGGAGTTCGCGGAGCCAGTGAAGAGTTGGGACGAGTCAAGAGAGGAGACGGAGAGGGCGATCGGACGAAGCTGTGGAGAGGCGGCGGCTGCGAAGGCGGTTGAGGGGGTGCTCGCGTCGGATTCGGGGAACTGCGGAGGGAGAGGCCGGCGGCGCGACCGAGGTCGTGGTGGAGACGCTCGTCGCGGGACCCGAGACAGGGAGATATCCTCCATCCCCCGAGCATCAACAACCCCCTCCTGTTTCCCCCCGCGCTGAGATAGTGCGACAAGGGGGCCCCTTTCCCACCCCCTACCAGACACTGTCCGCGAGGCCCGCGGAGTTGGGGCGCCACCCCCACTTTGCGTCTCATCACCAGACGGGTAGGCCCGACGCGGTCTCGGCCCCAGGCCCGCCTCATCCTTGAGGGTGGTCATTTTCTTTTGCTTTGGGTATATGTGTTGTCGGCGCCGTCTGTGAAGTAAAATTGTATAAGTGTTGCCGTGTGCTCGGTAGTCGGATAGCTCTGCATTGTCTTCTTTTTTTTTTGCTTTTTGTGTAATATTGTGTGTTTCTTCTCCTTTTACATTTGCTTTTGGTGTAATTGTATATGTGTGCTTTCCGTTCATCGCGAAATAAATGTGCTTATTGTTGAACTGTTTTCCCGTTTCGCTTCGTCTTTTCTTTCATTGAATCTCCATCTTACTTCACGTAAAGGGTTGGTAGTGGGCTGAATACACCCGATAATTAATCGAACCGTCGGGGCCGACGATAACACCGCTCGGTTATCCCGATAGTACGGAACGGGTCGCTTAAAGTGGCCCGTGTCCGAAGTCGACCTGCAGCGAGGTGCGATCGCCCGGTCTACCCTCCGTGTGGGTACTTAGGTTGGTCGAATTTGGCGAGCAACCCTATCCCACGCGGGGGGCCGATTGGCACGATCATGGTGAGGCCGAAAGGTCCACCCGTGACTGGTTCCCGGGGTTAGTCCGAGAGGGTCACGACTGGATTGTCCGTCCGGTGGGCGACGTTCCGCGATTCGAGTTACGTGGCCGTTCGCACGCCGGCGGGCGCGAATCCGCAACAATATATATATATATATATATATGTGTGTATATGTATATGTATATATATATATATATATATATATATATATATATATATGTGTGTGTATATATATATATATATATATATATATATATATATATATATATATATATATATATGTGTGTATATATATATATATATGTATATATATATATATATATATATATATATATATATATATATATATATATGTGTGTATATATATATATATATGTATATATATATATGTGTATATATATATATATATTGTTGCGGATTCGCGCCCGCCGGCGTGCTGACGGCCACGTAACTCGAATCGCGGCACGTCGCCCACCGGACGGACAATCCAGTCGTGACCCTCTCGGACTAACGCCGGGAACCAGTCACGGGTGGACCTTTCGGTCTCACCGCGATCGAGCCAATCAGCCCCCGCGTGGGATAGGGTTGCTCGCCGACCCGACCTACCTAAGTACCCACGCGGAGGGTAGACCGGGCGATCGCACCTCGCCGCAGGTCGACTTCGGACACGGGCCACTTAAGCGACCCGTTCCGTACTATCAGAATAACCGAGCGGTGTTATCGTCGACCTCGACGGTTCGATTAATTATCGGGCGTATTCAGCCCACTACCAACCCTTTACGTGAAGCAAGATGGGGATTCAATAGAGGAAAAGACGAAGCGAAGCGGGAGAACAGTTCAATAATAAAGCACATTTATTCGCGGCACACGGGAAGCACACATATACAATTCCACCAAATGCACACAGAAAAGACACAATGCAATTTACACAAAAAGCAAATGTAAAAGCGAAAACACAATGCAGAGCTAATACCGACTACCGAGCACACGGCAACACTTATACAATTTTACTTCACAGACGGCGCCGACAACACATACCCAAAACCAAGGAAAAGAAATACCCTCAAGGATGAGGCGGGCCTGAGGCCGAGACCGGGTCGGCCTACCCGTCTGGTGATGAGACGAGGAGCGGCGATGGCGCCTCAACTCCGCGGGCCCCGCGGACAGTGTCTGGTAGGGGGTGGGAAAGGGGCCCCCTTGGTCGCACTATCTCAGCGCGGGGGGAAACAGGAGGGGGTTGCTGATGCTCGGGGTATCGAGGATTTTTATTGCCCCGCGACGAGCGTCTCCACCTCGGCCAGGTCGCGCTGTCGGCCTCCTTGGGGTGCAGCTCCCTGCACGACGCGAGCACCCCCTCGTCTGCCCTCGCCGCCTCTCCACAGCTCCGTCCCCTCCGTTCCGACTCCAACGCACACGACGACCAGCTCCTTCTTGCCAACTCCACCGCCCGCGAAGTCTTGACTCTCTGTTCTCGACTCTCCTACTCTCCTACTCTCTTCCTCTCCTACTCTACTCTCCTACGCTTCTACTCTCCGACTCTCCTCGTCCTCTGGACTGACGAACACGGTCCTTTTATCAGCCCCGTAGCTTCGCCCTCTCATCTTTGACCCCCTCCCTTCGACCTTTCACCTCGCTCCCCATTGGCCCGAGAAAAAGTGGGCGTGAAGGCTTTTTGATCCATAAATCTGCATATATCGATCGCCCTGGGGGCGGGGCCAATTCGCCCCTCGCTCACCGATTGGACGGCAAAAAGTGGGCGTGTGTCGTTTTTGATCCGTTTTTGAAGCACAAAATCCGTGATTTTGTACACGCTGTTCGGCGCGCGCCCTGCACGAGTCCAACACCGGTACCCACAAGCGGCGCAAGAACGGTGGCGATGCGACGGTTGCGAGGTGTGACGTGAAGGTCGTGGCGGTTGTGGTGAAGCGGCGTTGTGGTTGGTGGTTGATGTTGTGGTTGTGGTGGTAATCATGGCGGTTGGTCCAAAATAAAGATAGCAAAAGAAAAACGGCTATCCTGAAGAGTCGCAGCACGCATAAATGACATGTATTCCCACTAGACAACGGGTTCGGGCCTAACTACACATGTACTTACCGAGATACCTCACCTAAGGGACCTGAATGGTGGTTTGCGAATTTGGTAACCACAACACTACCCCCTCCCCTTTTTACAGACTCGTCCCGAGTCGTCAAATTTTCGTGTGCCATCATGTGTAGTTTTCCCCTCGTACATTTTACCGACGGATCCCTGAGTGCGACATTCATGGTATTCGTGTCCCCAAAATAAATAACCTGAGGGCTGCGTAACTATCTAAACAAACTCGCTCACACGGACGACTTAAATAAAATTGCCGGCGCTAAGACATACATGCCGGGGGGCGCACTCATATTTACAGTACATCTTAACCTTAACTTACAAATTTTACACTAAACCATGGCCCAGGATCATTGAACTCTGCAAAAAGAAAAGCAGTTAGCAGGGAGCCAGGCTGCCCACATGCAGTCTCTGGCTCAAACAATGCAGGTGACAGGGAACGTGGCTGGCTGCTCACACGCAGTCCAAGGCCTTCCCTTTTGAACTGAACTCAGTGAACCACAACGGTGCTTGGGCTGCACAAACGCAGTCTCCGTGCCAGCTCAAGTGGCACACGCAATGAGCACAACGAATGGATGGATGAACACAAACACGGTGCACGGGCCGCCACTGCAGGCCCGTGTTGTAGCTGCCAACAGGGCAGTTCTCGCAGCTTGCAAACTGTTGCCTTGCGGATCCTGGCGCACATGGCAATGAACAGGGGGGGGGGCAAAGCAAAAATTGAACGGGGCTGGTGAACGTGGGCAGTGGGCATGGCATAGGCAGCAGGCAAACACAGCCGGCAGATGAACTGGCCGGCACAGGCCTTGAAGAAAAGCAGCTGCAGACGATCCAGCCGGCACAGGCCTCGCAGCAAAACACGGCCAGCCGATGGCACAGGCCTTGCAGCAAAACAACAGCTGCCGATCAAGTTGGCCGGCCTCCGCCTCGAAGAAAAACACGGCCAGCCGATGAAGTTGGCCAGCCTTTGCCGTTCAGTGGAGGTTGGTGGAGGGAGTGCGGTGGTGCTGTCCACTTGGAAGGCGGGCTCGGACCTACCTACCTGTCTCCCTCCCACCTATCGCCTTTGCCTGTCACTGTACATACCCACTCCCTTAATTTGTCAAACCCCAATTTAGCCCCAACTTATTTTTTTGTTGTTTTTATTTTTACTTCCCCACTATAAATCGTCCCCTAACCCCCTTTATCGTCCTTGTTCGGCTAACCTATCCTGTCACCTAGCCTACTCCCAACCCCTACGTTCCCTTCCCGGAGGGGAATAAGGGAGAGCTAACGTCCTGTGTCGAGGCCCAACGAAGCCTCAGAATGGCCTCCCCAGAGTTCAGCGATCTAACCCAAAGTGGGTCCAGCGGCCCACAACGAGAGCGAGGGGATGGATGGTGCGGAGGGGTACATCTCCTAATCTACCCTATCCATTTAACTGTTAAACTACCCCGGGGCTTTCAACAAGCGCCTCTCGTTTAAACTATTGGTTCTATAAACCCAGATTCCCGTCGCCTGTGTTGGTGTCCTCACAATTTCGGGCCTCGCCCCCCAATTTTCTCTCCGTGCCCTCACACGGTCTCCTGGCTGGGACACGTGGCTCCCTTTGGCAGGCACGACCCTCTGCCGAATCTCCCGCTATGGCACCCCCGGGCACTACACTGCCTCCGAGCCTACCAGCTCCCTAACACCGGGGAGTGCCCCCCATGGCACCTCCCCTGAAACGCACACGTGGCAGGCCGGCCTCCCGGGCCCCTTTCCGAGGGTCACCCGTGCCCACAACACTGCCCACGCGGCTAATGGCGCCCCGGGCCCCCGCACCAAGCAGGCGCACCCGTGCCCACTACTCTATCCCGGCCCCCCATGGGCCCTTGGCCTACCACGGCCGACTAGCCTGGTGCCCGGGGTACCCACTCAGCGATACTCACCTTTCGCAGCCACGCTCCCAAGCCCGTCAACAGGGCTCCTGCACCCCTCCAAATGGGTCTCGAGCCTACATTCCCACCAACAGCAAAACGACCTCCGTTTTGTAAATTTGACTAACCCCGCTAACTCACTTTACTCTGACCCCGGGGTCCCTTGGGCGGGAGTCACTCCTCCCCCCAATCATTCATCGCACCATGCATTCCCCATTCGCTCCACACACACACAGACCCGCTGGCCTCACTCACTCACCAAGCACATGCTTCAACTTCACTCACCAACTCTTCAACACACTCACCGCTGAACTCTGCCATCCTCCTAACTACATCCCCTAACTAGCTCGTGCTCCCACGTCGTCCCTTAAACTAGTAGCACGTTCCTTTTAACCTACGTGGCTAAGCTACGTCCCCTCTACACATTCACAAGTCTGTCACTGTCTCAAAATCATCTCATTTTATTTCCCAACCTAAATCTGGCTATAATCCCTCTACCTCATCCATTCCACGGACTCCATGAGGACTTACCCCTGCCCCATGAAGTCGGTCTAACTAAGCTAACCCTTCCCCCTAACTAGTTTCCATCCTGTGCCCCGGTAAGGGGGTCTTCCACCCCTTGCCCAGGAATCCTGTGCTCCCGAAAGTGAGGATTGTTTTTTTTTGTTTTTTTTTTTTCCATGCGCAGCACCTGCGCGGCAACTCAGAGCTCGCGCACTTTACACCTGCCCGTGACGTCATGCAGCTGCACGTGTTCCTCGTCCCTCCTTGGATTGGACGGTACCATCCGGCAGAGATACCCCTCCGGCCGGATTCCAACCCCACGTGCAGCCATGGCGTCACCGTGCGCATAAAAAAAAACACAAGCCCCACGTCTCGAGGGGTTCCCCACGCGAACACATGTGCTTTGCCCGTTGGAGCTCAACACACACGATCGCGTGGAGAACCCGTCCGGTCCAAATCCGTTTACCTGCCTAAACTTTGTCCGTCCGCGGGATCGGCAAATCCACCGCGTGCGTTTCCGGACCGGGACTTCACTCTCGCAAGCGAGCACGTGGCGGTCTCGTGCGTTGCACAGCACGAACCGCGTGCTCACTGCTGGGTGAACCCGGCACGGTCCCCGAAACAGCTACAGCCGCTACTCGGCTTTCTCTCCTCTGTCGCCGTCTCCGTCTCCATTCCACACACGCATACCTGCGTGTAACGACGCACAAAGTCCACTCCATCACATTCACACCGGGAGACGCGGCTGCGTGCTCCCGCATGCCAACCGACATCTCCCTCACATACCGCTCTCTCACACACACGGTCTCCCTTGCACACAGCGACCTTGCACACGGCCGTTCACTCACGCATGCGGGGGCACTCACCCGCGGTGCCTCATCCACACACCGTGCCCCACTCACACACGCGGGGGCACTCACCCGCGGTACCTCACTCATACACACGGCGACACAAACACGCGGTCTCTTCCACACACCATGCCCCACTCATACACGCGGGGGCACTCAACCGCGGTGCCTCATCCACACACGGCGTGCTGGGAAGCACGCACTCCGGCACAATCGCCACCACACCACTCACACACGGGGTCGCTTCCACACACGGGGACGCACTCACACCTTTCCCCACACACACAGGGACAACCACACTGGGGATTCGTGTCCCCACAAGGGTCTCCGGGGCCTCTATACCCCCCAAGCTTTCCGTGCACCCGTTCGCAGCACTCGCCCCCTCAACCTCGCAAAGCACGACCGAACTCACCTGGTCGTGACTCGCCTCAAGGGGGCAGACTCCCTCCCCTCGTTCCTGGAGGAGGCCATCCAGGTGCTCGCACTGGGTCTCCACCCTATCCGTCAGTCTCTTCTCCATTTCCTCCATTTTCCCCTTTATTACCCCATTTATTTCCTCCCCTATCGTTCCTAACGACAGTTCCCCGACTTTTTCTCTTATTTGCTCCACCTCCCCTTGTACCTGTGTCACCATCTTATTTGTCTTGGATATTTCCTCCCTCGTTGTCCTAAACTGCTCTTTTGTCTCGCCCCGGTTTTTTCCTATCTGCTCCCCCAGTTCCTCTGTCTTTTCTCCGGCTTTCCGCTCCATTTCATTAATTACCTCCTCATGTCTCTTTCTACATTCCTCCGCCACCTTCTTTAATCCTTTCTGTGTCTCCGCTTTTACCTCCTTTCGCAGGTTTTCAACTTTGTCTGTCATTTCCCGATGTCTTTTCTCACAGTCCTCCTTCACGGCTCCCAATCCCTCCTTTATTTTCCCTTGTTCTCTTTTTAATTCCTCTATCGCCGTCGTGTTCCTCTCTATTTCCTCCTTTATTTGGTCTTGTCCCTGTTTTACTTCTCCCAATCCTTTTCCTACTTTGTCTATTTTTCCCACCACCGTCTTTATTTCGTTTACCCTCTCTTGTTTACTTTCTTCCATTGCGACTCCCACTCCTTTTACTTTCTCTTTTAACCCGGTCACCTCCGCTCGTATCGTGTCGACTTCCTTTTTCATTTCGTTTTTTAGTTCTTCCAAGCTTCCTTTTAGGCTCATTCCCATGTTCTGCGTCTCACCCCGTAGCTCTTTCATTTCCTCCTTCATGTTTGTTTCCATTCCGTTCATTTGTTGTGTATTCGCATCCAATTTTTGTGTATTCGCATCCAATTTTTGTGTATTCACATCCATCTTTTCGTTCATGCCTTTCATTTCGTTTTTCATATTCGCATCCATTTTTTCGATCATTTGTTTGTTCATGCCTTTCATTTCGTTTTTCATTTCATTTGTCATTGCCGCCAGCATGGCGCATAGCTGGGCCATGTCGGGTGCGCTTGAGTGAGCCGTTTCGGCAGGGGTTGGGGAAGGGTCTTGGTGGAGAGGGGGGGGAAGGTGTCATACACCGCGGCCGCTGCCGCACCCACCTCGGGCTCCGGGTTCAGTTGGGCGAGTTCGTCCTCCTGCACAATCAACATTTCCTGCACGGGGATTTCATCCTGAGCCATGGATTCTACACATTCTACAGCCATTTCTAATACCCCCGGCTCCGGCTCGCCTTGATACGCCATCTTGCTTCTCGTAAAGCGTTAATTTGAATCGCTCGTAATTTGGAGGGAATCGGGGGTCGCTTCTCTCACCCCTGGACCGATTCCCGTGAATTTCGCTGGAGACAGGAGAGCCCGTTGTCCCGTTCTCCAATACCAGTGCCGCGAGGAGGGCGATGAATTTGTATCGCACGACCTGACACCAGTGTTGCGGATTTCGCGCCCGCCGGCGTGCTGACGGCCACGTAACTCGAATCGCGGCACGTCGCCCACCGGACGGACAATCCAGTCGTGACCCTCTCGGACTAACGCCGGGAACCAGTCACGGGTGGACCTTTCGGTCTCACCGCGATCGAGCCAATCAGCCCCCGCGTGGGATAGGGTTGCTCGCCAAATTCGACCTACCTAAGTACCCACGCGGAGGGTAGACCGGGCGATCGCACCTCGCCGCAGGTCGACTTCGGACACGGGCCACTTAAGCGACCCGTTCCGTACTATCGGGATAACCGAGCGGTGTTATTCGTCGACCTCGACGGTTCGATTAATTATCGGGCGTATTCAGCCCACTACCAACCCTTTACGTGAAGCAAGATGAGGATTCAATGAAAGAAATGACGAAGCGAAGCGGGAAACAGTTCAACACAAAGCACATTTATTCGCGATGAACGGAAAGCGCACAGATACAATTCCACCAAAAGCACACAGAAAAGAAAAACAATATTACACAAAAAGCAAATATAAAAGAGAAACACAATGCAGAGCTATCCGACTACCGAGCACACGGCAACACTTATACAATTTTACTTCACAGACGGCGCCGACAACACATACCCAAAACCAAGGAAAAGAATACCCTCAAGGATGAGGCGGGCCTGAGGCCGAGACCGGGTCGGGCCTACCCGTCTGGTGATGAGACGCGGAGCGGCGATGGTGCCTCAACTCCGCGGGCCTCGCGGGCAGTGTCTGGTAGGGGGTGGGAAAGGGGCCCCCTTGGTCGCACTATCTCAGCGCGGGGGGAAACAGGAGGGGGTTGCTGATGCTCGGGGTATAGAGGATTTTTATTGTCCCGCGACGAGCGTCTCCACCTCGGCCAGGTCGCGCTGTCGGCATCCCTGGGGTGCAGCTCCATGCACGACGCGAGCACCCCCTCGTCTGCCCTCGCCGCCTCTCCACAGCTCCGTCCCCTCCGCTCCGACTCCAACGCACACGACGACGACCAGCTCCTTCTTGCCAACTCCACCGCCCGCGAAGTCTTAACTCTCTGTTCTCTCCTTCCGACTGACGAACACGGTCGCTTATATCAGCCCCGTGGCTTCGCCCTCTCATCTTTGACCCCCTCCCTTCGACCTTTCACCTCGCTCCCCATTGGCCCAAGAAAAAGTGGGCGTGAATGCTTTTTGATCCATAAATTTGCATATATCGATCGCCCTCCAACGCCCTGGAGGCGGGGCCAAATCGCCCCTCGCTCACCGATTGGACGGCAAAAAGTGGGCGTGTGTCGTTTTTGATCCGTTTTTGAAGCACAAAATCCGTGATTTTGTACACGCCGTTCGGCGCGCGCCCCGCACGAGTCCAACACCGGTACCCACAAGCGGCGCAAGAACGGTGGCGATGCGACGGTTGCGAGGTGTGACGTGAAGGTCGTGGCGGTTGTGGTGAAGCGGCGTTGTGGTTGGTGGTTGATGTTGTGGTTGTGGTGGTAATCATGGCGGTTGGTCCAAAATAAAGATAGCAAAAGAAAAACGGCTATCCTGAAGAGTCGCAGCATGCATAAATGACATGTATTCCCACTAGACAACGGGTTTGGGCCTAACTACACATGTACTTACCGAGATACCTCACCTAAGGGACCTGAATGGTGGTTTGCGAATTTGGTAACCACAACACTACCCCCTCCCCTTTTTACAGACTCGTCCCGAGTCGTCAAATTTTCGTGTGCCATCATGTGTAGTTTTCCCCTAGTACATTTTACCTACGGATCCCTGAGTGCGACATTCATGGTATTCATGTCCCCAAAATAAATAACCTGAGGGCTGCGTAACTACCTAAACAAACTCACTCACACGGACGACTTAAATAAAATTGCCGGCGCTAAGACAAACATGCCGGGGGCGCACTCATATGTACAGTACATCTTAACCTTAACTTACAAATTTTACACTAAACCATGGCCCAGGATCAATGAACTCTGCAAAAGAAAAGCAGTTAGCAGGGAGCCAGACTGCTCGCATGCAGTCTCTGGCTTAAACAATGCAGGTGACAGGGAACGTGGCTGGCTGCTCACACGCAGTCCAAGGCCTTCCCTTTTGAACTGAACGCAGTGAACCACAACGGTGCATGGGCTGCACAAATGCAGTTTCCGTGCCAGCTCAAGTGGCACACGCAATGAGCACAACGAATGGATGGATGAACACAAACACGGTGCACGGGCTGCCACTGCAGGCCCGTGTTGTAGCTGCCAACAGGGCAGTTCTTGCAGCTTGCAAACTGTTGCCTTGCGGATCCTGGCGCACATGGAAATGAACAGGGGGGGGGGGCAAAGCAAAAATTGAACGGGGCTGGTGAACCTGGGCAGTGGGCATGGCATGGCAAAGGTGAGCAGGCAAACACAGCCCGCAGAAGAAGGCCGCGACAGGCAAACACAGCCGGCAGATGAACTGGCCGGCACAGGCCTTGAAGAAAAACAGCCAGCAGATGAACTGGCCGGCACAGGCCTTGCAGCACACAGCTGCCGATGAAGTTGGCCGGCCTCCGCCTTGAAGCAAAACACGGCCAGCCGATGAAGTTGGCCAGCCTTTGCCGTTCAATGGAGGTTGGTGGAGGGAGTGCGGTGGTGCTGGCCACTTGGAAGGCGGGCTCGGACCTACCTACCTGTCTCCCTCCCAACCTATCGCCTTTGCCTGTCACTGTACATACCCACTCCCTTAATTTGTCAAACCCCAATTTAGCCCCAACTTATTTTTTTGTTGTTTCTATTTTTACTTCCCCACTATAAATCGTCCCCTAACCCCCTTTATCGTCTTTGTTCGGCTAACCTATCCTGTCACCTAGCCTACTCCCAACCCCTACGTTCCCTTCCCGGAGGGGAATAAGGGAGAGCTAGCGTCCTGTGTCGAGGCCCAACGAAGCCTCAGAATGGCCTCCCCAGAGTTCAGCGATCTATAACCAAAGTGGGTCCAGCGGCCCACAACGACAGCGAGGGGATGGATGGTGCGGAGGGGTACACCTCCTAATCTACCCTAACCATTTAACTGTTAAACTACCCCGGGGCTTTCAACAAGCGCCTCTCGCTTAAACTATTGGTTCTAACAACCCAGATTCCCGTCGCCTGTGTTGGTGTCCTCACAATTTCGGGCCTCGCCCCCCCAATTTTCTCTCCGTGCCCTCACACGGTCTCATGGCTGGGACACGTGGCTCCCTTTGGCAGGCACGACCCTCTGCCGAATCTCCCGCTATGGCACCCCCGGGCACTACACTGCCTCCGAGCCTACCAGCTCCCTAACACCGGGGAGTGCCCCCCATGGCACCTCCCCTGAAACGCACACGTGGCAGGCCGGCCTCCCGGGCCCCTTTCCGAGGGTCACCCGTGCCCACAACACTGCCCACGCGGCTAATGGCGCCCCAGGCCCCCGCACCAAGCAGGCGCACCCGTGCCCACTACGCTATCCCGGCCCCCCATGGGCCCTTGGCCTACCACGGCCAACTAGCCTGGTGCCCGGGGTACCCACTCAGCGATACTCACCTTTCGCAGCCACGCTCCCAAGCCCGTCAACAGGGCTCCTGCACCCCTCCAAATGGGTCTCGAGCCTACATTCCCACCAACAGCAAAACGACCTCCATTTTTCAATTTGACTAACCCAGCTAACTCACTTTACTCTGACCCCGGGGTCCCTTGGGCGGGAGTCACTCCTCCCCCCAATCACTCATCGCACCATGCATTCCCCATTCGCTCCATTCACACAGACTCGCTGGCCTCACCCACTCACCAAGCACATGCCTCCACTTCACTCACCAACTCTTCAACAAACTCACCGCTGAACTCTGCCATCCTCCTAACTACATCCCCTAACTAACTCGTGCTCCCACGTCGTCCCTTAAGCTAGTAGCACGTTCCTTTTAACCTACGTAGCTAAACTACGTCCCCTCTACACATTCACAAGTCTGTCACTGTTTCCAAATCATCAAAAATCATTTTATTTCCCAACCTAAATCTGGCTACAATCCCTCTTGCTAATCCATTCCACGGACTCCATGAGGACTTACCCCTGCCCCATGAAGTCGGTCTAACTAAGCTAACCCTTCCCCCTAACTAGTTTCCATCCTGTGCCCCGGTAAAGGGGGTCTTCCACCCCTTGCCCAGGAATCCTGTGCACCCGAAAGTGAGGCTTGCTGTTTTTGTTTTTTTTTCATGCGCAGCACCTGCGCGGCAACTCAGAGCTCGCGCACTTTGCACCTGCCCGTGACGTCATGCAGCTGCACGTGTTCCTCGTCCCTCCTTGGACGGTACTATCCGGCAGAGATACCCCTCCTGCCGGATTCCAACCCCACGTGCAGCCATGGCGTCACCGTGCGCATAAAAAAAAAACACAAGCCCCACGTCTCGAGGGGTTCCCCACGCGAACACATGTGCTTTGCCCGTTGGAGCTTAACACACACGATCGCGTGGAGAACCCGTCCGGTCCAAATCCATTATCCTGCCTAAACTTTGTCCGTCCGCGGGATCGGCAAATCCACCGCGTGCGTTTCCGGACCGGGACTTCACTCTCGCAAGCGAGCACGTGGTGGTCTCGTGCGTTGCACAGCACGAACCGCGTGCTCACTGCTGGGCGAACCCGGCACGGTCCCCGAAACAACTACAGCCGCTACTCGGCTTTCTCTCCTCTGTCGCCGTCTCCGTCTCCATTCCACACACGCATACCTGCGTGTTACGACGCACACAGTCCACTCCATCACATTCACACCGGGAGACGCGGCTGCGTGCTCCCGCATGCCAACCGACATCTCCCTCACATACCGCTCTCTCACACACACGGTCTCCCTTGCATACCCCATACCACTCAGACGTGGTGCTCCATTCACTCGCGCGGGGGCACTCACCCGCGGTGCCTCACTCACACACACGGTCTCCCTTGCACAAACCATACCACTCACACGTGGTGCTCCATTCACTCGCGCGGGGGCACTCACCCGCGGTTCCTCACTCACACACGGTGCCTCACCCCCACACGCGGGGGCACTCACCCGCGGTGCCTCATCCACACACCGTCCCTCACTCATACACGCGGGGGCACTCAACCGCGGTGCCTCACTCACACACCGTGCCTCACTCACACACGCGAGGGCACTCACCCGCGGTTCCTCATCCACACTGGCCGTTTCACTCACACACACGGCCTCTTCCACACACGGTGCCTCATCCACACACGGCGTGCTGGGAAGCACGTACTCCGGCACCATCGCCACCACACCACTCACACACGGGGTCGCTGCCACACACGGGGACGCACTCACGCCTTGCACCACACACACAGGGACAACCACACTGGGGATTCGTGTCCCCACAAGAGTCTCCGGGGCCTCTATACCCCCCAAGCTCTCCGTGCACCTGTCCACAGCAC
The DNA here is from genome assembly GCF_056783735.1 of Eptatretus burgeri. Taxonomy (NCBI): domain Eukaryota; kingdom Metazoa; phylum Chordata; class Myxini; order Myxiniformes; family Myxinidae; genus Eptatretus; species Eptatretus burgeri. Next base: position 48,286,785 of record NC_140966.1, read on the forward strand.
TCGTCCCCTCAACCTCGCAAAGCACGACCGAACTCACCTGGTCGTGACTCGCCTCAAGGGGGCATACTCCCTCCCCTCGTTCCTGGAGGAGGCTATCCCGGTGCTCGCACTGGGTCTCTACACGGTCCGCCAGCTCACCCCCATTATCCTCCACTACCTCCGTGTGTGTGTGTGCGTCACTTACCCCGTCTTCATCGTGTAGTCTTCCCTCTATCGTTCCCATCTCCCGTGTCTCTGCCAACTCTTCACCCTTTACCTCTCTTGTCTCAACTATTATTTCCGTTGTCGTCATTTCGTGTCTCGTCTCACACGTTTTGGTCTCCCCATTTAATTTTTCCCTTTCGGTCACCGTCGATTCCTCTGTCACGACCATCGCCCAACACGCCCCCCGAATTAGTTTTTTACCCGCCTCCACCGCGGGCCTGTCAGCCGTTGCACCCCCTTCCAGCTCGTTTGCTCCCACACGTGGAGTCGCCATTCCCAGCTCCCTGGTCACGGCCTTCATGCCCGCCTGCAGGCATCGGCCCATGTTCTGCGTCTCACCCCGTAGTTCTTTCATTTCTTTTTTCATTTGCTGTGTATTCGCATCCATCGTCGTTTTCACTTCATTTGTATTTGTATCCATCTTTTCATCCATTTTTTGTGTATTCGCATCCATCTTTTCGTTCATTCCTTTCATTTCGTTTTTCATATTCGCATCCATCTTTTCGATCATTTCCGCATTCATCTTTGCCAGCATGGTGAATAGCTGGGCCATGTCGGGTGCGCTTGGGTGAGCCGTTTCGGCAGGGATCGGGGAAGGGTTTTGGTGGAGAGGGGGAGGGGAGGTGTCATACACCGCGGCCGCTGCTGCACCTATTTCGGGCTCTGGGTTCAGTTGGGCGAGTCCGTGTTCCTGCACAATCAACATTTCCTGCTCGGGGATTCCATCCTGAGCCATGGATTCTACACATTCTACATCCATTTCTAATACCCCCGGCTCCCGCTCGCCTTGAGACGCCATCTTGCTTCTCGTGAAGGGTTAATTTCGCTCGCTCGTAATTTGGAGGGAATCGGGGGTCGCTTCTCTCACCCCTGGACCGATTCCCGTGAATTTAGCCGGAGACAGGAGAGTCCGTTTTCCTGTTCTCCGATACCAGTGCCGCGAGGAGGGCGATGGATTTGTATCCCACTCCTGACACCAGTGTTGCGGATTCGCGCCCGCCGGCGTGCTGACGGCCACGTAACTCGAATCGCGGCACGTCGCCCACCGGACGGACAATCCAGTCGTGACCCTCTCGGACTAACGCCGGGAACCAGTCACGGGTGGACCTTTCGGTCTCACCGCGATCGAGCCAATCAGCCCCCGCGTGGGATAGGGTTGCTCGCCAAATTCGACCTACCTAAGTACCCACGCGGAGGGTAGACCGGGCGATCGCACCTCGCCGCAGGTCGACTTCGGACACGGGCCACTTAAGCGACCCGTTCCGTACTATCGGGATAACCGAGCGGTGTTATTCGTCGACCTCGACGGTTCGATTAATTATCGGGCGTATTCAGCCCACTACCAACCCTTTACGTGAAGCAAGATGAGGATTCAATGAAAGAAATGACGAAGCGAAGCGGGAAACAGTTCAACACAAAGCACATTTATTCGCGATGAACGGAAAGCGCACATATACAATTCCACCAAAAGCACACAGAAAAGAAAAACACAATATTACACAAAAAGCAAATATAAAAGAGAAACACAATGCAGAGCTATCCGACTACCGAGCACACGGAAACACTTATACAATTTTACTTCACAGACGGCGCCGACAACACATACCCAAAACCAAGGAAAAGAATACCCTCAAGGATGAGGCGGGCCTGAGGCCGAGACCGGGTCGGGCCTACCCGTCTGGTGATGAGACGCGGAGCGGCGATGGTGCCTCAACTCCGCGGGCCTCGCGGGCAGTGTCTGGTAGGGGGTGGGAAAGGGGCCCCCTTGGTCGCACTATCTCAGCGCGGGGGGGAAACAGGAGGGGGTTGCTGATGCTCGGGGTATAGAGGATTTTCACTC
>NC_140966.1:48291328-48468828 GCF_056783735.1 Eptatretus burgeri
GTACGATCAAGATTTATTGGAGTGTGGTGGTAAAGAGATAGCGGGGAGAGGTGTGGTGCAGCAAATAAATGAGCAACTTACAAAAGGGGACAGAGCAGACTTAACGTGAAAATAATAATAAAATGATAATAGGCCGGGGGCCAGTGGGACCTACCTTGCACCCCCCCCCCCGCGACAATTTTTTACTGCTACCACAGTGTTCATATATATCTCAAGTATCAGAAAAAAGATGTTCCCAGAAAAAGAACTCATTTGCACTCTGCTTTATTAAGCTGTTTCCATGGCAACCAATCAAAAAGACGAATCTCTCAAAGATCGGCAAAATGTCAATATCTCTGTCAAATATAAACATAAAATCACAAAATTGGTGTCAAATTAAAGCTTATACATTTCCATATTAAAATATATTTTGTTTATGCTGATTAGCTCATTTGCATATTAATTAAATTTGACTTAAAGACAATAATTCCCACAAAAATGCAAGAATTTCCATTTTCTTTCCTTGTAATTCCACGTCTTTTTTGTCAAAAAACATTACTTAAGTGTTGCCAGGTACAAGCCAGGTTGGCAAAAAAGTATTAAAATTTTTGAATTTTTTTAAGTAGGCTAAATTAGCATAAAATACAAAGCACAATGAATCGTTCGAAAATCAGATTAAATCAATATAATTAATTACCTGGGCCTGATATAATACATAACTGCGACTTATGTCTGTTGGTGTTTAAGGGAAAACTATTTTCTGTTTGAGTAAAAGTCGTGGAAATAATTTTAAATGCATTGATATGCTAATTAGGATCTGCCATTATGGAAATTCTCATTTTTGTAAATATCTCAACTTCTGGTACATGGAAATTTGTAAATGAGGAATCTACACATATGTTTGGAGGGTCAATGAATACATTGAACATATTTCCTTTGTTAGAGATGGAGAATAATGTTTGGATAGCTTAATTACATGCAAAAATCATAGAACAATGAATTTCCTATTACATCTTTATTCTCTATGAACAGAATGCACGGAACGATGTCATCCTTTGAGTTTCACGTAAGCATCATGCTTACATATTTTGATAAGATTGGGCCTTGCAGTTAAATCAAATATTTTAAAATGCAGTGGTATGTAAATAAGGTGAGTGGATGTCATATCATCATGTATCTCTACCAGAGGCTGGAAATTGTGACCATCCTGTAGGCACAAAAGTTAAACTGATGTGTAATTGTGGCTAAAGGAGAGCATATACAGCAAAAATGTATTCATATGGTCCATCTGAGTGCAGTAATTGAAGATCTCACACTTTGAATGCATTTGTATATAAAAACATTAATCTAATAATATTTACTGTATCCCCTTTCTTCCAGAGTTTCCAGATGTTTGAAAGCCTACTTGCCACACAACAGATCTGACAAATGGTTTATCTTCACATTGTTCACCTGCATGTGCACTCTACTATGAAGTAGATTGATACAATGGCAAAAACTACAAGTGGATGATCTGCAATCTGTTGGGAGTCTTAGCAAACTTCGGAGCACACATCTGAGTTTGACAGTCTCGACCAGTTGATAATCATGCTATTTCGATTAACTATCAGTCATATATAGAAGTGTCCTTTGTTTTCAGATTCTGAGCCTGATGTTTGCTTGTTATGTCCTTCATTGGCCATCATACTATTCAATGTCTGAGTCCACACAATCTTCACATTCGCATGGCTCGTCATCATCCTCATCACTGTCTTCTTCCAGTGCCTCCTGCAGTGAACCAATACACTTCTTGGGTAGAATATTGCCTGATATCCACAGTGGCTCCATAACACCATCTGTGTATGTCCAGTAGGGTGGTCGTAAAATACAAACTTCAACTTTTCAAATGTGCTTTTTTATTTTTTGGTTCCACTTGGGAAGAAAAAAAAATTGAGTGAAGTTTCATTTGATTGCAACAGATTTTACCACTGTCACATGACCCCTGTCGTTTTGTGCCATGACATCAAACTGTGACTGAACTGTACAAAGTTGTGGGTTTATATCTCAGCTTGGTGTTCTTTTAGAGGTTAATATAAACCTCTTCACTGCAGAAGCAATATTTTTAGGAGTGCAGCAACTCAACAGGAAGGATTCTTGTTTCATTTTGCATTTAACTGTCAAACAGCCACAATGCTATAATTCATGGATGCAGACACTGGAACACTTCACACTGTGTGACAGTGGTTAATAAAGCCGTACATGAACCATATTTGGTATCAATACGAACCATTTTAGGAAAAAGCACCTTGAGAAAGTCCTCTTTTTGGTTTCGGTGTACCAGTAAGGACCACCCTAATGTCCAGCTATGTTCCTGCATGTCATCTGGTATATTGGGATCTGCGATATGAGAATGCTTCCAAACAGCTGCTTGAGAATTAGCTCTTCGGATGTGTTGCTCTAAGCACTTTCTACATGGAGGTAGTTTCCCAAGGTCAATGTTGCGGCCTACATCTAGAGGCTTGTCCCCACACTTCTCCCTTATCATGAGCACCCTTACTTCATCCACTTCCTGAAAGACTCTTGCCATACATGATGCAAGTGAACTGTTCCAACTTAAGCATCAAGTCTGCCAAATAGCTGAATCATCACTCTTTGCTCCCTCACAATGCAGGATACATCTGTCTTTTTTGCACCGACAGCAGTCTGTTCCTGCTTTCTCTTCTGAGGTTTCATCTCCGTGCAACGAAGTGGGCCATCAACCCACTATGTCTGCAAGAAACAAATCCAATTGGTTATTCAATGTATTGTTGTGTATGACAATAACAATTATACAATCACAACTAGAAGGAGCAATGTCAAGTTGTAGATTATGATATCACAGTATGCATACCTACACCTCCAGGCTATAGAGCCATACAACCTCACATTTACATCGACGGAAGTGAAAAGTGACAACACACAGACATGCACAGAAAAAAGCGATAACAATATGATCCCCCTTACTGGTGATCGGGGATTATAATTAACTTATCATCCATAAAGACTATTTAACATCTCTGACAACAAAGGAAATCTGTTCACTTTATTCATTGACCCTCCAAACAAAGGTGTAGACTCCTCATTTACAAATGTCCATGTACCGGAAGGTGAGATATTTACAAAAATGTAAATTTCCATAATGGTGGAACCTAATTAGCATATCAATGCATTTACAACTATTTTCACTACTTTTACCCAAACAGAAAAGAGATACGTGTCCTTTAAACACCACAACCCTCATTCGTCGCAGTTATGCATTATATCAGGCCCAGGTAATTAGTTTCAATGATTAATTTGATTTAACATGATTTTCAAACCATTCATTGTGCTTTGTATTTTATGCTAATTAATCTACTTAAAAAAAAAATTCGCCAACCTGTATTGTATCTGGCAACGGACGTGTGGTAATTGCAAGGAAAGAAAATGGAAATTCTTGCATTTTTTGGAAATTATTGTCTTCAAGTCAAATTTAATTAATATGCAAATGAGCTAATTAGCATAAACAAAATATGTTTTAATACATAAATGTATAAGCTTTAATTTGACACCAATTTTGTAATTTTATGTTTATATTTGACAGATATTGACATTTTGCCGATCTTTGTGAGATTCGTCTGTTTTTGATTGGTTGCCATGGAAACAGCGTAATAAAGCATAGTGCAAATGAGTTATTTTTCTGATACTTGGGATATATATGAACACTGTGGTATCAGTGAAAAATTGTCACGGGGGGGGGGTGCAAGGTAGGTCCCACTGGCCCCTGGCCCCTGGCCTATAACAATAACGATCTTCTGCAGGCTTAAGCAGACAGGCACCAGGACATGCACACACAGACACAGAAAACCCGATGAAGAGAAAGTATTGAAACAAGAAGGGACAGGAGTTGAGGCTACGATCTTGGTACCTTTGTACTTGATTGCACAAACGTGCAACCAATACATTTTGGGTGGGGGAGGGATGCTCCGTGGTGCGGTACCCGACAGCTGGTGCGTCATCTCTGGCTTCCGCAGCGCTTGTGGAGACCGCCCCTTCTCCACTCAAGCCCCTCCTTCACGAACACGAAGTCCAGAGTGCGTGGATGGAGTGGTAGGCGGGTGAGGTCAACGCCGTGTGGGTGGACCAGGTACGTGTCTGCCTTCGAACACATTCCATACAGTGAGCATGGTTCGGCCATTACCCACGTGACCAGCGCTCACGTCTGCATGACTGCTAATGTGTGCGTGGGGTGAACACCAATATGTATCAGATATTTGGTTGAAAAGGAACACGGCACTTTTACTTCACACACTCGCATCCCACCCAACATGGCGCAGAGTCGCCTTTATCGGCCTCTGTACGCGTTTCGTGCAGCGTGGACGTCGTGCAAACTGTGTATCCTGTGTTGTGAAAAACACCATTCGTGCAGCCTCTTAATCGATATTCATTCGTATCCCTTTCTTAATGCAACTGGCAATCTTCCCCAGATCATCGAAAGCTCGAGTCAATAATCCCACTCTGCCAAGTGCACTGTATCACTCGCTGCACACGTTGAGTTGAGGGCTCGCTTGGGAATGAGGGCTCTGCGCTGTTTATGCTCACAAATCATTGTTTCCTCGCAGCGGTGCCACACGCACTATCCTCCGTGAGAGCACATCTCACAGCGAAGGCGCACGTGGCTCAGATTTACCTCAGGAATAATCAGAAAAGAAGAGTAGGGACGAAATGAAGAAAAAATGATGGAAGCAAACCGAGCTAAGAGATCATCGCAACGCATGCCCCTGTTCCACGAGACAAAAGGGAAGGGATTATCTACACGTATAATAATGGAATAACTGTCTTGGGACCACTATCTGTTGGATGCATGCGTTTGAGAACTGCAAATATATATATATATATATATATATATATATATATATATATATATATATATATATATATATATATATATATATATATATATTGTTGCGGATTCGCGCCCGCCGGCGTGCGAACGGCCACGTAACTCGAATCGCGGCACGTCGCCCACCGGACGGACAATCCAGTCGTGACCCTCTCGGACTAACGCCGGGAACTAGTCACGGGTGGACCTTTCGGCCTCACCACGATCGTGCCAATCGGCCCCCCGCGTGGGATAGGGTTGCTCGCCAAATTCGACCTACATAAGTACCCACACGGAGGGTAGACCGGGCGAGCGCACCTCGCCGCAGGTCGACTTCGGACACGGGCCACTTTAAGCGACCCGTTCCGTACTATCGGGATAACCGAGCTGTGTTATCGTCGGCCTCGAGGGTTCGATTAATTATCGGGCGTTTTAGCCCACGACCAACCCTTTACGTGAAGTAAGATGGAGATTCAATAGAGGAAAAGACGAAGCGAAACGGGAAAACAGTTCAACATAAAGCACATTTATTTCGCGATGAACGGAAAGCACACATATACAATTACACCAAAAGCAAATGTAAAAGAAGAAGAAACACAATAATACACAAAAAGCAAATGCAACAATGCAGATCTAACCGACTACCGAGCACGCGGCAACACTTATACAGTTTTACTTCACAGACGGCGCCGACAACACATACACTCAAAGCAAAAGAAAAGGACCACCCTCAAGGATGAGGGGGTAGGCGGGCCTGGGGCCGAGAGCGCGTCGGGCCTACCCATCTGATGATGAGCCGCAAGATGGCGGTGGCGCCCCGACTCCGCGGGCCTCGCGGACAGTGTCTGGTAGGGGGTGGGAACGGGGCCCCCTTCTCGCACTATCTCAGCGCGGGGGGAAATAGGAGGGGGTTGTTGATGCTCGGGGGAAGGAGGATATCTCCCTGTCTCGGGTCCCGCGACGAGCGTCTCCACCACGACCTCGGTCGCGCCGCCGGCCTCTCCCTCCGCAGCTCCCGACTCCGACACGAGCACCCCCTCGACCGCCTTCGCCGCCGCCACCGCTCCACAGCTCCGTCCAACCGCCTTCTCCGACTCCTCTCTTGACTCGTCCCAACTCTTCACTGACTCCGAACTCTTAACTGCCTCCGAACTCTTAACTTGACTGACTACTACTACTTCTTCTTTTCCCAACTCCACCGACTCCGAACTCTTAACTGACTCCGAACTCTTAACTGCCTTGACTGACGAACGCAGCCCCTTATATGCCCCGTGGCCTCGCTCCTTCACCTTCGACCCTTTACCTCCGACCCTTCACCTCTAACTGGCTCCCCATTGGACCGAGGAAAAGTGGGCGTGAATGCTTTTTGATCCATGAATTTGCATATAGCGATATTACTCCAACGCACCTGGAGGCGGGGCCAAATCGCCCCACGCTCGCCGATAGGACGGAACAGAAGTGGGCGTGAGTCGTTTTTGATCCGTTTTCTTCGGAAAGGCTGTGCCTCTGCACCCGCTGCTCGGTGCGCGCCCTGCACGAGTCCAGTATCGGTGCCCACAAGCGGCGTGGGAATGACGGTGATGCGATGGTTGCGAGGACGAGATGTGACGGTAAAGGTCGTGGCTGTTGGCGTTGTTGTTGTTGTTGTGAAGCGGCGTTGCGGCTGGTGGTTGTTGTGTGATGGCTGTTGAGACGTGGTTGGTGGTGGTAGTAATGGCGGCTGGTCCAAAATAAAGATAGTAAAAGAAAAACGGCTATCTATAAGGGTCGCAGCCCGAATGAATGACATTTATTCCCTCGAAACAATGGGTTTGGGCCTAACTACACATATACTTACAGAGATATCTCACCTAAGGGACCTGAATGGTGGTTTGCGAATTTCGTCAACCACAACAATATATATATATATATATATATATATATATATATATATATATATATATATATATATATATATATATATATATATATATATATATATATATATATATATATATATATATATATATATATATATATATATATATATATATATATAAAATATTGGGGCGGTTGGGATTACACATTTTCAAAGGCACTTCCAACCAAAAGTAAACACGAGATAGACTCCACTAATTTGAGCAAAAAAGCGAGATCAGACCCGGTCTCGGGCAATGTTTCACTGGCTTCGCAGCCGGCGTCATCAGGCACAATAGACCCCGAGCTTCAGCACGTATCCAGTTTTTATTTCGATATGACCACTCATTTCTGGTCACGTGGTGTTGCTCGAGGTCAAATGGAGTGCATTTTTGATGATCCCGCCCCCCGGAGGGAGAGAGCGGGATATTGTAATCGTCCGGTTTGTTTGTCTGTCTGTCTGTTAGCAACTTTACGGCAAAACGGCTTTTGCAAACACTATCAAATTTAATCCACAGGTGGGCAATGAACCTTGAACGACCCCATTAACTTTTGGGTCCAATTGGATCAAAGGTCAAGGTCACGAAAAGATAAAGATCGTTTTTCGCTCATAACTTCGTCAAAATCATCTGATTAACTTCAAACTAAGCTTATAGTGAACCTTATTCTATTTCTCACTTATAATCTTACCCATTCCTACAGTGTAAAATGCATATTTGTGAAGATCGGTCGGGTCTGAAGTTTTGGGAGTCATGGTCATCGGTCAAAATTACAAATTTTCCACTATAAATCAAAACAGGTTAGGAATATGCGTGTTTACTATGGAAGATATATATATATATATATATATATATATATATATATATATATATATATATATATATATATATATATATATATATATATATATATCAAGTCCTTTATTGGCTTTCATTTGACACCATGACCTTACGTGGCCTTGAAAGGTCAAAATCATTTTGCGGTCATAACTTTGTCAAAAATGGTTTAATTGACTTCAAACTAAGACTAAAATATTCCTTATTCTAATCAACATTCAGGTTAAGGATATATCAAATTTAAATTTGATCCCCAAAATAACTTTATGCCTTAAATGGGTGGGATTTGTTGTGCCTGGCACCACTTGTTTTATTTTGTTTTGCAAAACAAACAAAAACGTCAAAACACATCATTGAAGGGGTGCTCTGCTCTTTGTTTTACTTACATGTGATCGGGTGTTGTATGCGTGTTTCCGAGGCACGAACATGGCTCGTTTCATGGCTGGGTTGGGCATGAAGTGTTGGTTGTGCGAGTGTTGGGGTTCTCGTTGGGTGTTGTGCATGTGTGGATGTGGTGGTTGGGATTGAGTGATGCAAATGGCAAAAACTGAATGTTGCAAACGGCTGGATAAGGTGAGGAACAAACAGAGGTGTGTATTGTGTGGGTATGTCCACCGTCTCCAGTTAGGCCACCCTCCCGACTCTTCACTTGCTACGTTTCCAAAATCAACCTGTCGTTTGTTAGATGTAGTGTCTCAGACACTGGTCCCATCAAAATCAAATTTATAGCCAGATTGCAGGCAATGACGTGCTATGGCTGACTGGGTCATCTTTCCAAGCCTAATTGCTCTCTCATTTTCATATAGTCGTTTCAAATTCCTTCCAGTTTCACCAATGTAGAATTGGTCACAGTCCTTGCATGATGAATGGTAAACTACTCCAGATTTATCACCAGTTGGAATTGGGTCCTTTAGTTTTGAGATGACATTACTGATGGTGCGGAGAGGCTTGCACGCTAATCCATGCAACACGAACTATCCTGCCAATCCTTTCTGAAAGGCCCAGGTAGTATGGCTACACAGTGCCCAAGTGTGTCTGGCTCCTTCCGTTCTGTCCTTTTTGATTCTTCCAATGTGGGGAGTATCCCCTTGTTGTCCCCATTTTTGTGCCGGTCTCCTCTAACTAATCTGTTCTCTTTAATTGCCTCGGCTTTGGAAGATGACCGCGTCCATGCCCAAGCTGATAAGGTCCATGCTACACTGTGTTTGTGGGAGATTGGGTTGCAGGAGTAAAAATCCAGTAATCTGCTGGTGTGGGTTGGTTTCCTGTAAACCGAAGTCTTTGGGGAGCTGTCAGGCTTACGGTGAACCTCCACATCCAAAAAGGCCAATTTGCTTTCTTTTTCAATTTCCATTGTGAAGTTAATCCTGGGGAACACCCGGCCAAGTTGTCCCAGTGGGTGGTCTACCATGTTTGTACGCACACTGACAAAGGTGTCATCTCCATATCTGTTCCAGTACTGTGGGAGCCAATTCTCATGAGCCTCAAATATCCTTCATTCGAGTTCCTCCATCACCAAATTAGGTACAACCGCAGAGACCGGTGAACCCAAAGCTGTGCCAAATATTTGCCGGTAGTGTGCACTGTCATAGATGAAGGTCGTGCTGTTCAGACACATCTCCAACAAGCTCACAATAGCTTCAGGTGTTAGTTTTCTGTTTTGACAAGCCATTTTCCAATCGTTTGAATGTTTCAACCGGTCGAGTGTAACGCTCACCGCTAGATCGACTGGGATGTTGGTGAAAAGGGAAACCACAACGAAAGATACCATTGTCTTATCATCTTGGATTCTAACCTCTCTTATCCTTTGGACAAAATCACCACTATTCTTAACCGTTTTGTCAGCCTCCTGTAAGTCTGCCAATGATACGTGCTACAAAGCCCGACAATCGGTAAGATGGTGCATTGACGAAGGACACGATGGGTCCTGGACATTGTATGGTCTTCCCAAGATCTACAAAGACAGTCTGGTTGCTGAACCATTGCTGCAGTAAAACCAATTGTAGTCCTGGTTGCCCAACCTGCCTGGTCATTTTAGCGTGGACAATCATGTGTTCAAGGACCGTTGTTCCTTTGGAGTTAGGTAATCAGGTAATTTTTGACAAGTTTTACCATCCTCCAGTGGTGATATGACTTTACCATGGTATGATTCCTTCTCCATTACTGCCACTGCCATGCCCTTGTCTGCTCGTGCAAAGATCAAATCAGTCCTTTTCTCAGACTTTTCATAGCCTTAAGCTCTGGTCCCGAGAGGTTAGGTTTACTCGTGTGTACGGTCTGAACCACACGGTTCATGATGATAGTTTTCTCCTCCGCCGGTAGATCGGTAATAGCAGACTCCACACTCGCAACAATCCGGGCCACAAGTATGGATGCAGGGGTTATGCTGAAATTTAACCCTTTCATAAGGACTGACATTTCAGCGTCCGACAATGTTTTGTTGGATAAATTTACAACCCATTTTTTTTCCTCATCACCAAAGTACGTAGGTTAGTTGCATTTATCATTTTGTACATGTGGTTGCTGGCATGTGGTGTGTACCGAGTGCAGCGTCTGTGATGTTAGGTTTCTGTTCTGAGGGTGTGAAGTGCACGTGTGGTGCGGAGACAATTATGGACAGCGTTTGTCCAGTTTCTTGGGGTGTTTGCGTGTAACAGACTCACGTGTCACCATCGCTTGGTCTGCTGCCATTCGAACAAAGCCCCATCCACGACTCCACGAAGTTTCTCCTGTAAAACTTCTCCATCCTCAATGAGGTGTTGAGGTCTGCGATGTCCGTCCTTAATTCTGAGTCTCAGAAAACAAAAACCTGTGGCTCGCATTATGTTGTTTGCCTCATCGCTCTCCACCGGGGGTCGAAATCTCAGCACGCCAGGTAGCAAATTTTCTTTGAGGCAGATGTTGATTTGCATATGCAGGTACTCCATGGCATGTCACTTGTGGGATTTCATATCTTATACAAACTATAAAGGATGTTTATGGAGTACAAACCTGGAAGCTTTGCCACCTTTTCGTGAAGTCCCACAAGTGAAGTTCAGGGCAAATGTTAACTTTTTTTTTAAATAAAAAAAGTCCGGTTTTTTTTCCCCCACCAGGTTTGCTTTGATTTCTTGTAAAGCACCTCGTGAAATCTCCGAAAATATACACACAGATCAGGCAGACGCTATGGATAGGCAGTCCCTCGGAGGACAGGGTGCGAGGTCGAGCAGTGAATGCGTTAAATCATTCAGTTCAATGAAGCTGGTTATTTTGGCACATTCATAAATTTCTTGTTTCTTCAATATTGTTTATTGTTCCCTCCAAACAGTAAAAAAAAAAAAATGTTTAATGCTTTGGAAATCTCACACTTTCTTGTGTACGTATGGAGTAATGTGGAGCATTGGTCTCTTGGGTTATTGGGCACAATCCTGGATGGGTCACTACCAAATTTGGTTTATAGCATTAGGACAGGGTCGTGATGTCAAGAAGTTGCAAAGGCCATGCCGATCACAGGACCGGAAGTCTGTAAAAACAGCAGCATTCATAAATGTGTAAATTCCTTCAAAAATCTTCTCCAGACCCACCAGTCAGAATTTGGGTTACAATATTTGGCCAGGGCCCAGATGAGCTAAAACAGGTCCAGTGGTCCTATTTTTTTTTCTTCAGATTGTGACCTAACAAACACTTCATCATATCTTGAATAATTTTCTTCCAATTTTTATAATGTTGAGTTTTATGGATATATTGTGAAAGGACACTTTCTTTATTTAAACTCCATAAATCTTTCAAGAGTGGGAAGTTGAATAGTAAGAGTTCTCTGACAAGGAAGTTCAACACGTAAGGCCATTAGGCCCCTCAAAGGGCCTGCACTATGTTGGATTGCCAACCTGTGGTTGTTTCTCCATGCTCTATACTTTTAAATGCTGAGCGTCAAGGAAGGAAGTAGCACGTTCCATTTTTAAAGTGGTTGGTATGACTCGGACAGTGCTCAAACCACCGACCTCCCAGATACAAAAGCAGATGCTCTAACCATTACGCCATGGAGTCTGGTTAAGTTGATGGATTTCATCGAATGGAACTGGTATGTCTGGGGTTTTAAGTCATAAAAATCAATTTGAACGCATGACCACATCCAAACTATGGCATCCATAGCAACCAAGACTGCTTATTTTGACCCCCCCCCCAAAAAAAACCAGCTTTTTATGGTTTGTTGTCAACTTATAAAAATGTGAAAATTCAAGGTGGCTTGGATTGGTCTTCCAACCCTGTGTTGATGCAAATAAGCCTTGATAGTTGATGGAAAGTTTTCTTTTTCTATTTCTGGCCAAAAACTTTTCATGCACCATAGCATGAGACCAATGCAACACTAATAAATATTCCCATTTTCATACAATTTGCACATGGAAGTGTGGAGCGATTTCAACTTTGGATACAGAAGTCTAAAGTTTATTTTCCCTTTTTTTTGAACATGGCTGTCACACCATGTGACCTATGATGTAAAAATTATTAAAACATTATAAATGAGTAGTTGCTCCTATGGTGAAGATTTTGTGTCGATCGGATAAGCGGTTGCAGAGAAAAACAGAGAAAATTAGCATGGATGGACGGACAACCCGAAAACATAATGCCACCGGCGACTTCGTAAAATTTCACAGGAATCCATTGAACAGCTATGAAATGTCGGTTCAGCATAAGCACTTCCTTCAAAGCAATCTGTCATTGTTATTTTTATTATTATACATTTTGATCAGATTCATAAAAAGATCAATATATATCTCGTGAACATGGTCACCACTGCATAGCTACTCACGGAAGTTGCATTTTATGGACATTTACGCACGTTTCACCAATCTTTACATATACATGCTTCACCAAGATCTCAAACACCCCGAATGAATACCGGGGTCGAGTAAATCTCGTGGATTTGTTCCAGCCCAGCTTTGTACGAGTATAATCAGATGTACATGACAGTGGATGTGCAAAGACATTTTGACCGATTTTGAATCATCGTGCTTCCAGTAGATTTGAAATGTCCATGATTTATAGGTTGGTTTGGCCAAACACCAAACCTCCAACTACTCCCCACAAAAAAATTAAAAGGTACAAGGAAACCATTTCACACTGAGCCGGAAAAAAAAAAAACATACATGATGGATGTTGAACAAGTCTCAGACAACAACAGATATACACCTCCTGTTATGAAAGATACCTTACCTTATACTCACATAAATGAATGCAAGTGACATCACAGTGCACTTAAACATTATATTGGAAGAACAACTTGCTGTGTTGTCCATCTGCTTTTCCCCATGAAACACCAAATCAAACACCGGAATGAACACAAATTGAACAATCGTGCTCTCACCAAGCTCGTTTGCTTCAACAATTGCAGATGCAGGAAGTTACCGAGTCACGGGACTGGGTTCCGACGTGGATTTGGAATCTGAGCTTTGACACTTCATCGTGTACTCTTGGGCGGATAATGCGAAGGGACTGAGCAGTGCATGGAACTCAGACCATGGGCACGGCTCAGATGTGCACCCAGGCAGTGGGAATGACTGCAAGACAGATCAGATAATCAGTTAGATTGAGGTACGATCCTGTAATCGTGCTGATTTGGCATTCGTGCATTTCCTCCAAATGATATTGGAATGAAAATTGCCGAAGATAAGGAATAATTGTTTCTCCCTATAGGATCGGGGTGGCTTTATAGCTGGTTTTCTTTTGGGTTTTTTTGTATACATTGTCGAGGCTCTTCTGAGAGCTAACACAAAACGCACAGCAAAGGGGGGAGGGGGGCACGAGACGAGAGTGGCAGGAGAGGGAAGGCCAAAACAGTGGGGGAAAGAGACATTAGGAGATCTATGGAAGAGAGAGGGATGGGGCGAGGAACATGGGGAATACAAGATAAACATTACAAGGACTTTCAGGAAGGAAAGCAGGGAATTTGAAGGAGGTGGGTTTGGGGTGGATTAACGGGGGTAGAAAAGATCGAGGTTTTGGATGGGGGATGATAAAAGGTGGTGGTGAACAACTGTTTTGAAGGCCTGGAGGGAAGAATGGGATTGAATAGAGTGTGGGAGTTTTTCCAAAGGTGGGAAAAAAGAGGAATGAAAGAGTGAAGGTGAGCAGTGATTCTCGATTTTGGTAGTTTTACCAGAAGGGAGTTGTTGGCGGATCTTGAGCGCCCTGCGGAAATATGGAGGGGACATATCGCAGACAGAACAGGGGGGGAGAGCCCAGAGAGGAGACTGTAGAAGACAGAAAGACCACCAACCTGCCTGTGGTGAGAGGCCCGAAGACTCAGCCTCATTGTGGGAGATACCAATGATCCAAAATGTCTTGGTTTCCACAGCGTGAAGCCAAGAGAGGTGAGAGGCAGGAGCACCAGCCCAGAGGGGAGAGGAGCACTCCATCAAGCTGCGGACGAAAGCTTTGTTTATGGTCAGGAGCTCAGGTGGGCCGAGGAAGGACTTTGCACGACGGAGGACTTAGTCAGAAACTGGCTTTGGAGGCCAGGTTGGAAATGTGGCTTTCCCAGGAAAGATCATGGCAGATAGTAAGAGCCAGAAGCTTGAATGAAAGGACTTCTTCCACAGGAATGTTGAGAAAGTAGATGGGGTGGGGGGGAGGGGGGGTTCTAAACGGTCCTTTCGGAGAGACATAGTGAGAGTGTGAGATTGGTCAGGAAAAGTGAGAGTTTGTCCCTTGCCTGGGGATTCCTCCAACTGACAGGACGTGATAGATTCATGAGCTCTTATCCTTAAATGCCATCCACATGATTAATTGACGGGATCATCCCCATTTTACTTCAACTTCCTCTCTTCCCCTGTCTTTATAGCGTCTCTAGTATGTCTGGGTGGTTAAGAATTCGTTTTCAGTAGATGAGTCCGTTTGGGTCTCAAGATAAGCATATCTCTCCCACCCACCTTCATGTCATGTTCACTCATTTGCTGTTGTGATTATCAGTATCCTTATTTATTATTCCTGAAACTCATTTGTGTTACAATTGATGTGCCTTTGCGTTTGGTTTCCAAGTCTATCCGACCACGTATTTAAATTAAGGACGTGCTTTGAATAAGCGTTCACAGTAAAATTATTAATGGTCGTTTGAATACTGAATTTGGTGTTGGTTTCAGCAACTCGATCCAAGACCTCCACGCTCCTGTTACAATATTTTTCCATGAATTGGTGAAATCACAACTTTTTAAAAACTCAAACTTGTCCAGACAAAGACTTCAATCTGATGAGAAACCTTAAAAGAACTTCTTCCAATGTTTTTGGCTTCTGTATTTCACAGCCACTATAGGAAGATGGCACCTTCTCAAATTACACCTCGTCCTTTGGCATGATGATTCAATGGCGATTTATGAAGAAGGTTAGTTGGACTTTAAGGAGGGAGGAAAAAAAAAAAAAAGCAGAAAATTCAAATAATTTGGCATGCATTAAAAAAAACAAAATCAATGTAGTGTATTAAAACTATTTTAAGTCTTAAATTTGACTCCATATAAAACCAGTGTAAAGCATATGGCTGATAGTGATCTGATGTGAGTGCGAAGGACATCAGAAAATATATTTTTCAATTAAAACACTCATTTGAAGGCAAAAGGCAGACACCAACCATTTGATGGACATAGGTCATCGATGCAACTATATTTTTCATTGCACAAAAGAATGGATCAGCTTAATTATAATTACACATGTTTCTGATAGTTAAATCTAATAATAAAAAAAAACTAATCGGGAAGGAGAGATTATGTACCATGTTCTATACAGAGTGTTGGTGTTGCCAGAGCAATTTCTTGGCTGGGGTTACAATCCCGGTCCGGTCCCACTGACACAGGAACAGGGAAGGAATTTGGCCGTGCTGCCGGCAATAGCTCGCCTACTCTTCGCGAAAGACACCGTGGGATCTTTAATATCCATCAACTAATGCTGGTAGACACGACTCCGTTTAACATGCATCAAAAGGACAGCACATAAATTGACAAATCACCCTGCCTGTGACACAACGCGATGACGGTTTGTAACTGGGTCGAGATTCAAACACAGGCTAGGCAGCTTCGAGGAAAGTGTGCGTAACCTCTGTCTCGGTCAACCGACCAGCCTTATTAGGAAATGACAAAAAGATCCAAAGAAAATAAAAATCAAGCTTGGAAACATAGGTGGCACAAACATGAGAGAATTTACCAGAAGTTACAATTAGCAATAAAGAGAAAAAAAATTCTCCAAAGTTCATTTGAAAACTTCACTCAAAACTGTTGGCCATTATTATCTTGTTCTTTCACGTTATTGCAGTTTACTAACGAGCTCGATTAAAAACAAGACTCAGAACGATGCAGAGATGAAGAAGCCTCACCTGGTTGAGATAGGACACTTGTACAAAATGTTTTCCAGATTCTGCTTCCTGGAAGAGATCAATGCAAAGGCAAGCAACAAAGGGAGGCCATGTCTCTTCACTCGGCTTCATCTCCCTCGTTGGAACTCCCTGTTCTTTCTCTTGAGAACCCGAGATACCCAGCACAGCCAACAGCGGAAAAAGAGTGGTGTCATGACATGAGTAGAGTAGCAGTTGATGACTTCTGATATTAAAAAAGGGGAAGGGGGGGTGGTCAGAAATACACAAGAAAGATTGTCACCAAAATACCTCAATAAAAGGTGTGTGTGTGATAATTGTAAGGAAATGTTAATGTAACACTTATGAATGGCCATTACAATACTAGTCAATAAATTATGATAATCATTGTGAGGAACAGCTCTCTGGAAAAACTGTATAATTCCTCTTCAAAACATAATTATGTTGTTGTGGGAATGATTTATATGGGCTAACTTTGCAAAGAATAGGTTAGTTATCTCCTATATTGTATGTATTAGCACAAGCTTGAGATAATTTAATTGATATTGCATATGCGTCATTTCATGAATAGAAAGATGTCCACCCGCCCCTAATGTTTGCGTCTAAAACTGCCATCCCTGGAAACCCTTTTTAATGTTCTTACCTTTGAATCTGTCTTTTATTTGCTTTAAAATGTTCTGACAAGTCATAAGGTGCAAGTTTGGGCAGTAACATCCGCGCTTCGATCCCGACCGAAACAGTGGAGGTTGACCATCTGAGTGACAGGTCGGGGAGGAGTACCCCACCGATGAACTGAGCCCCGGACAAGGGAACTGCGTGGTGGAACCTGCACATGGGTTTCCACAGGGATGTGCCGGACATTTGCTGCTGTTGTCTCCACGATGCATTTCCTAACAAACTGTACCCACTCTCCTCTTCATGCCAGGATCGGGATGCAGCACAAATTGTTCTTTTGCCTGCTCGGGTCTCCACCAGGGCGTCAGGCTGCATCTGGCCGTGCATAGCCGGGGTATTTCCGTGTGTTCTCACATTCGTTCTCGTTCTCTGGTGTGTGGTACGAAAGAGCCCTTCAGATTGGATAATTGAGGTTCCCGTTAGTTAGTTTGGTCCAAGTGTGTGCAGCGTTAAGGGATGATTATTTGTTGATGTTCGATTGCTTCTTGTATTCCAGCCCCGTGTCCATCGATTACACTTTAAAGCCACTTGGTCTCGGAGTGAATTTGGGTGGTTCTGTTCACGATTGCAATTGTGCTCATCCATTAAAGGACAAACTGGATTCAGGCGTTTAGCTCTCAGAACAAGGCTGGGTCATGCATCCAAAAACTCTGCTTGGTCGTTATTTGAGATCAAGCGTACAGTACCGTTACGCGTGGTGCATCTTCTGGCTTGGTGGTCCCACTCGACATGGTATCGTGGTGGACAGACACGTGATCTGGCATAGGATGACTGAATCAATCGGTCTCCGTGACTACTTTGATCCGGTTTGCTACGACTCGAGCCAGGCAAACAGACAAACCCAAGGATGTCAACAATATTATGTATTCATCCAGCTGGGAATCGTTTGCATGTATTGCGCTATTAATAGTATGGAGGTTGGCGATGGCTGTAGCTCTCGTCATTCAGCCATTGTGGTGGTGATAGTTAATCCTGAGTGTCAGTGTTGCCAAAGATGATGTAGGAAGGGTTTTTCCACTGCTTTCCTCAGCAATCAGGGCAGGAATTTGAATCCTGGTGATAACTTTCCTACTGTTTGAGAAAGACTTCATGCACTAAATGTACTCATCCATGCACATCCATGATCTCTTCCACATATGCTGAATCTTTCCCATTCTGTTCCTCTCCAGACCCATTGTTGCTCCTTTTTATGTTATTCTTCCTTCACTCCTTGTACATGTCCATCCCCATACCCTTTGGTAGTTTGTGAACCTGCTGCCCTTTGGCATTCACAAACTCCACGAGCCTAATCCCTTGTATAAAGAAGACACTGGCATCGTCAACATCCAGCAACTAATGCAATCAGATGGGACCCAACTTTATGTCTATCCAAGGGATGGCATAATGTACTTTGTGGTAAATCGCCCTGCTTGTGAAGCACCCATCCACGTTTATAGTCATGTTGGGAATCAAATCCAGACAAGACGGCTCAAAAGGTACCTCCAAGCTATTTCAGACAATCAAACTGGCGAGAGAATCAGGAGGAAAAAAAAAGTTTGCAATTTGGTCAGGGTACAAGCACACCATAGTACAACAGGATGCTGATTGAGGTGTCGTGTACAGTACTGAACTTTGAGCTGTCTATTCTGGATTTGACCTCCGAGCAAACTCGGATTGATGCTTCACCAGCAGGGCATTGCATCATACAGTGCACCGCCCCTCAGCTGAACAATAAGCAGAGTACCACATTTGTAACACATGAGCCTGGTGTGACTTAGTGGTTAAGGCGGTGGCTTGGGATCCTCAGGGTCCTGAGTTCGAGCCCCACTGACTGCTGAATTAGCATCAGGGGGGTTGACTCAGCCTGTCATCCTTCCGAAGGTCAGCGAAATGAGCACCAGTATACTGGTAATTATCCCTGCAGGGTTGAAGGTGACTAAAGAGTTGGCATCAGGAAGGGCATCCAGCCGTAAAAACATTGCCACAAGAAAGGGTACCATGATTGGAGCCTGTAAAAAGCTGACCCCTGCTCAAGGAAAAAGGCTTTCAAATGGTGTGATGATGACATCTGTAACATGAGATGTAAAATCTACTAACATTATTGGATGTAAACAATCCCACGGTCTCTTTTGTGAAGAGTTAGCAAGTTAGTGCCAACACCCTGAGCACACGAAACCAAATCACCTTCAGTCCAACGTCAGGCCGGACCAGATGCTTCATGAAAACCTTGGAACAAAGACTTTCCACAGCCGACCTCACAAAAAGGGAATGGGTTGGGGCCATTATTATTTTAGACTGGCACACAATGAGCTGGCTGTTTGTATCATGTGACGAAAGATTTCCTCCTCTACCGGCCAGCATGGGTTTGATTTTGATGTCTGATCACTCTTGGAAACACACATTTGGGAAGCATGATATAGCAAACTCCCTTCATCCTGCAGTGGACCGATACAAACTCATGTACTGTTTACAGTTTTACTGGCACACGATAGACTTCTCTTTCTAAAAGGGACTCAAAAAAATTTAACATCTACAAGCAAGTGTAGAGAAAACAACAAACTTAAAATCCTTTCAATAAAATGGCACACTGTGTGATGAAACACCGTATCTACAAGACATCAGGATAATTTATACGATAGCTTGGTCCCATTCCATCAGGTAAAGCCCACACTAAACTGGGAAATGAGCAGGCGACCACTGAACTATCCTGACATCACGACGATTGATGCATAGGTGATGTACAAAAGTAACAAGTATACAAAAGCAAGCAACCTTGACATTATCGAGTACCGATTTGTTTATAACCGGATCGAAATATCTCAACGCTGAAGCACAGTAGGACATGATAGCTGACAGTAAATCAATAATTTGGAACTGCAGCAATTTTGTGAACGAGTCAGCATGAAAATGTGTGTGCAAGTTGATAGACAAATAATGTACCTTTTGCCTTCCACAATCTCCTCCATGTTTTGAAGAATCAAACTCAGCAGAGGCCCACTGGATAGCTGCAGAACCTCATTTCTGGGGGGGGGGATATCGAAACAAAATACTGTACACAGTTTGAGGAACAAAATGCTGCTTTTTATTGTGGTGTTTTCAAAACAATTCTGCTCTTATGTCTACACCTCTGTGTATTCTTGGCCCAATAAAAATGCAAGCCTGCCCAATACTCAGTAATCTTGGCCCAATTCTATCTGTAAACCAGGCCCAATTCTCACAGCAATCTTGGCCCAATTCTATCTGTAAACTTGGCCCAATTCCATATGTAAACCTGACCCAATTCTACCTGTAAACTTGCCCCAATTCTCTCAGCAAATCTTGGCCCAATTTTATCTGTAAACCTGGCCCAATATGAATGCAAGCTTTGCTATTTCTCAGCGAGCTTGACCACATTTAAATGTAAGCTTGGTCCAATTCTGTCGGGAAGAGTGGCCTCATTTAAATGTAAAAATAAATCCTGATGCAAATCTTGAAATCCATTATGATGGACTGTGATACAACAGAAAAACAACTTTTACATTTATTTTCCAGGATAGCAGTGCAAAACACTCCACAAAAGGATATGTGAGACATTCCTGAGGTTTGACCCAGCATACAATATCATGGAAGAGGAGGATTTTGTTTTGAAATGGTTCACAAAGCACCAAGTTGAAATCAACAATCTGTTAATATCTGGCTTAAATACTGATCATGTCTGGTGCTTTAGAATCAGAGGATAGTGCAATTTATTTTAGCCACTTACCTTTGTTCAGTGGCAATGCCGGATCGCATAATTCGAGTCGCCCACTGTTCCACTTTTGGCAGCCAATCGAGAAGTTCCAGAGAAACAGGAAGACCATGCGTCTGTCAGTTGTTTTGGGACCAGGAGCCAATATAATTAAGTGGCATTATCTTTCCAACATACAAGAATGACAACAAACGAAATGCCATAAAGTATTCGTTTAATTTTGCTCCTGGAGCTTCTTTTTGCTTCTCCTGATAAAAGTTTAAAATCGAAGAGAAAAACAGCATAACAATGAAACTTTAAAATAATATGTGGCACAGAAAAATCACTGGTGAATGAAACTACAAAAGGAAAATAAATAGCTGTTGTGGTGTTCCAAGAAGGTTGGGAGGCCTGTTGTATCACTGAATGGTTGCAAGGGTGGTTTACCTTTCGCGAAACCAGAACATCACGAAGTGCAAGAAAATTCGGCACACGCGAGTCAACAGGGAGGTGAAGAAGGGCACGCAAAGCTTCCTTGTCTTTTGACAGGTCTGAATGTTTGTACGAGTTGCTAAACATCATCCTAGAAAAAAAAAGGCAATGACAGTAATCTCTCCAAAACTATTGGTTTCAATATCAAGTGCATGTTTGGTTTTTGTAATGTCATTGAAAGCAAATATCAAAAATTATTTAAAACATAACAATCTGTGTTCACCTGATGTGATTGTTTGTTTATCATTAGTATAAGAGATTTACAGTGTGCGGCCCGTGCCCACCACACCTGACCAATTCCTTGAGACGGTCACAACAGATGTAATTTGGGAAGAGCACTTCCTCCTCCAATCGTGCAACAACTATCTTTGCTGGTTCTGTACAAAAAGCCACGCAAGGTACAATTCATCACATACAAGTACTGTCTGATCCTGACATTCGCAGGGGATACGTTCCTGAAAAATTCCGCAAATGTCGAATCCGGGAATGTCGGGGCATTGTTTCAATGGGAAATAGTCTCTTGGCGGTTCGTGATTTATAAAGAGAAATTACAAAATCCCATGGAAAACCACGACAACGCGAAAGAAAACCCCCGGAAATATGCCCTTGAAAAACACCGCGAACATATGAAGCACAGGGCCGCAAATGTAGAAGCTGGTCACATTTTATGAACCACAAAAACAAGGTTTCCGCGAATAGCGGAGGCGCAAATGGCAGGGTCTGACAGTCTATCAAAAAATATCAACTCGTCTGTGTGTTTCTAAGATTGTGTCCTGTTCATGTGTGCAGAAGAGAAAAGATTTTCAATCCAAGCACAAATGTCATTGCTTGTATTTTATTTTTCTGAAACAAAATACCGGTAGTATGAACGACAGAAAGCTCATATTTCCCTTCACATCACCACCAAGAACAGCTTACTAAAACGAAAGCATGTCAAATGCTGATTACTATCTTTGCGCCATGCGTCCCGCTCAGAGGATTTTTGTTGTCGTTGACACTTTACAATGACAATGGAGTATGGTTGTGAATCCTGCACCTACATTGTGGTACCCATCTCATCCACCAGCCAAAATTATAGAAATCCTTTTTGTATACAATATTCCACGAGTTCCCCGTCCCCCTCCCCCACCAAGGAGACAGGAACGGGACGCGCGGCGCTGGGACAGGGGAGCGGGACGCACCGGGATCGGGAGGGTGGGATATGCTGGGAGCGGGGGAGCGGGACGCACAGCGCTGGAAGCAGGACGCGCAGCGCCGGGATCGGGGAAGCGGGATGCGCAGCGCCAGGATCGGGATGCGCAGCATCGGGATCGGGGGAGCGGGATGCGCCGCGCCGGGATTGGGGCAGCGGAACACACACCCCGGTGGGGGACAGCAGGATGTGCCACGCCAGGAGGGGGCAGCGGGGTACACAGCGCTGACTACAAATTTATAAAGGAGACTGGGTTACAAATTTTTGATGGATGACTCACATTAAGAAAAAAAATAAGATCGGGATGGCCCACACGGGTCGTAATAAAGGAAAGGGTGTTGCATTTTGTCATTCTGCAATAATAGCTACTTTGGTTCTTTACTTTTTGGCATTGTGAGGCATCCTGTTAACCTTGTGAATACATATTTTACTGATTCATGAAATGCAATTAACCATAATTATAAATAAGAGGCAACTATCATTTACATTCAGACACCTTATCATAAATAAAGGTCACCAAACAGCATTTTCCAACCATAACCTTATTAAAACTACAAATTACCCCACCCCCTTTGTTTTGCAATTGCCATCCTAAGTTTTAATGTTTTTTTTCTCATTTTACCTCTGAAGGTATTTATGTTTTTCTATTTTCTAGCCATTTATGATTATCCTGAAATCTCCACGAAAACACAAGCAAGTACATTCATCAGCATTTAACAAGATAAAGAACCCAATCAGACAGGCAAGAGAATAAGCATACTATACCTTCTTGTTTTTGCAAAAACAATCCCGCTAACACACAGCGTGCAGACTCGATTGTTCGTTTGGTGTCAGTTGAGCGAATGCTGCAAATAAAATAAAAACTCAAAGGCAAACAAAACTACATGACATGGCCAAAAATATGTGGACACCTGCTTGTCCAACATCTCATTCCAAAATCATAGGCATTAATGTGGAGTTGGTCCCCCCCCCCCCCACACTTTGCTGCTATAACAGCCTCTGCTATTCTGGGAATGATGTCCATTTTCCTATTCTGATTTCCACAAGAAGGAACATTGCTGCGAGGATTTGCTTCTATTCAGCCACAAGAGCATTAGTTAGGTCGGGCACTAATGTTGGGCGATTAGGTCTGACTCGCAGTGGGTGTTCCAATTAATCCCAAAGGAGTTTGATGGGGTTGAGGTCAGGGCTCTGCGCAGGCCAGTCAAGTTCTTCCACACCGATCTTGACAAACCATTTCTGTATGGAACTCGCTTTGTACACGGGGTAATTGTCGTGCTGAAACAGGAAAGGGCCTTCCCCAAACTGTTGCCACACAGTTGGAAGCACAGAATCGTCTCGAATGTGATAGTATGCTGTAGCATTAATATTTCCCTTCACGAGAACTAATGGGCCTCGCTTGAACCATGAAAAACAACCCCCGACCATTATTCCTCCTCCACCAAACTTTACAGTTGGCACAGTCATTGTCCAAAATATTACAGAATACTTAATGCATGTCTGATAGCCTGGTGTTGGCACAGTGGTTAGGGCAGTGGCTTGGGACCCAAAAGATCCTGAGTTCAAGCCCTGTTGGAACACTGAATTTATATATATATATATATATATATATATATATATATATATATATATATATATATATATATATATATATATATACACACCAAGTCGAAAACACCAGGGGGTTGACTCAGCCTGCCATCCTTCCGAGGTCGGCGAAATGAGTACCAGTTGGACTGGGCCCGGTTAGAACAGGTGTACCATATCCCTGTGTGTCGTAAGAGGCGACCAGGGTTGCGTCAGGAAGGGCATCCGGCGTAAAAACCTATGCCAAATCATTATGCGGACAACAAAACGAATTAGACGGTTGATCCGCTGTGGCGACCCCGAACGGGAGCCAGCCGAAAGAAGAAGAAGAAGAAGAAGAAGAGAAGACTTAATGCATGTCTGATCCAATTGAGTTCACTTAATATTATTGTGTAGACAGCTCCCACCCAAAACCGCAAATTACGCTGAGCAGAAATCTCAAACTTCGACGCCTTCACTTCAAAAATGGCCGGTTTAATGGGAAATTTAGCTCAAAGTCCCTCGTGCAGTTTAGGTGCTTCGAGATTTAACGAGCGTGTCAAACACGCTCGTTATCAACATTATAATTGTGCAAAATTAATCCCACACAACTTTTCGATAAACCCAAAATTGTTTGTGAAGGAGAGAATGGCAAGGAGCAACATGCATACAGGCTTGATAAATAAAATAAACATTTTAACGACGAAGCACTCGACAGAATAACAGAAATCCTGACACCAATGGACGATGTTTATAAAGACCGTCAATAATGTAATCCCTGGCTAAAGCGGCACACATACAAGAATCAATCAAAAACTGGCCAAAATCTAAACGAACAGACATACGAGTCCCAAATCGACAGCAGCGGCGGCTCATCAGGGCAAGACTGGGCGCCAGCCTCATTCAGCAGCCAAGACTAACAAATTGGCTCGTGAACCGAGAGCATGCTTCTATTGATTCCTCCCTCCCTCGAAGCATTCACGTCAGCGCTCCTTTGTGCCGCCTGAAGTGTTTCTCTCGCAAGGCCCAACATGGGAGGAAAAAAAGGGAGAAGACATCTTAATCTTTCTAGACACTAAGTTGTCTCCCAATGGTGCACAAACATAGGATAACTTTACCCGATGCACGTGTCACGTCCTTAATGTGGGGAAGAAAGTGTGATAATCTACGTCAACACAAACAGAGGTCTGTACTGCAATTCTCATAGATAACACCCCCCCCCCCCACCTCTCCCATATGTAACAATATGTCTGGTATTTGTGCAATTATTGAGTGTCTGTGATGTTTCAAAATGCATCAGTATCTCTACAGCTCCTAAATCTTTGTGTACACCGAACGAGTGGTTGTAAAGATCGAGTGATGCACCAAGGATTGCAAATACTTGATAAAGAGTACAAGCTGTAACCAGTCGAGAATACTGGGGATCTCAAAGCTATTAATATTTAAGTATTTAAGCCATCGCCTTTTTTATCTGAAAGGTGCAAGCAAGCAGGTACTTTTCTTGGCAAACAAAATAAAAATACAAATGACACAAACGTATCCCAAAACTAAGGACTACCTCAAACATAACGCACTATATTTCCTCCGGTTTAAATGATGGGGATAGTAGTGCCCGTTGAAGGATGTACAAGTCTCGCAGACGCAGGCCAAGATGGTAAGCTTGCTCCATTCCTATTCTGGTGAGCTCGCCAGATGGAACGCCACTCTAGATGGAAAGAAGCCCAAAGAAAATGTGTATAGCCACCGTTACAAAAACAATTTACAAATTCATTTTTGGGGAGTATCACATAATAACAAGAGCAACCATTACTATCCCATGGTCAAACAGATGTTGGACATACGGTACCAGCAATAAGTTCAACCGCAAACCACAGGAATATGTTCAAACTACTGCTTCCACTTGGTTCAATCTATCAGAAGAAGCAGCATCCAATCAACACCAAAGTGCACAATAATTTTTTCAAACTAAAATCTCTTTAAAAAAAAAAAATTCTCAATTTAGACATACAATCTTAATCGACTTAGTGGGCTGGCAGGATGGCCTAGCAGGATACACACACTCTCCTCTAAGCTGTCTATCCTAGGTATGAATATTGGCCCAGCTATAAACTGTCACCCTGGGTGATTCATCAATGTGTGGACCGTCCTTCGGATGGACGTAAAACTGGGCGTCCCTTCCGCCGCCATCAATTGGTGGACGTTAAAGATCCGACGATGTCGTTTACCAAGATTTGCCGAAAGTGAGAAAAGGACACCCGAGTTGAAAATAAACAAAACTAGAAGGGTACTCGGTAGAGCGCATGCCTGATTCACGAGAACATATCGGAACCGATAAATTTTTGAAATATCATGCCATATATTGTTTTTAGCCCTCTCAATGGTGAAGAATCACTTCAAAAATTAAATAATCGACATTTCCAGATTCAGATCTTCACCAAAATCTAATCAGTTAGTCTTTCTCACACACCCAACCTGTCCACAAAGTTTTGTCCGAATCTGTCCAGTTAAGTTAAAGCTTTATGAAAAACATGCAACAATTTATTTTGATTCCTCTTCAACATATCACAGTGAACATTTTGTCTTTTCATCAATAATCATCACATGGCCAATGACATCCTCTTGCAGCAGCAACTTATGGCATGCATCATGCAGATTCTTCATCAACTCATCGGTGGTCTGGGACATTCTTCATCGACCAATCTGAAACTAATCATCGACACATTGGTGACTGCAGTAACGATGACAACGATTATCTCCATCAGCTGAAGAGATTAATCCTCAAGCAACACAACAGTAGGTCAAGATAATTTGGCCATTAACCGTCAAGCGGTCATTGTGACCCACATCTTGCCAAATACAATTATGTTATTAGCTTAAAATCACACAACCAGCACTTGGTAAACACTGAATGAATCCTACACGATGACAGTGGAGATTTCACCAACCCACCTCATAGTGTTACATTGCCTCATGCAATTTTATTCTGTACCTCACCTGGGGCTCTGTGGTATGATCAGCTTGAAATTTCCACATTGTGACATCAGGTTTTGAGCAAGCATTGGATTTTTAGAGCAGCCTTTTGTGGAACTCATTTTTAACTACGTCCATTTTAACAACGCCACTCGACACTGGTATTGCCACATCAATGGCTGATGTGAAAGTGACATCTCCATGGCTGACTGTTACCCAATTCATAACATTCTTTCAATATCATTTGCATGACCTACTTATGCCCTATTGCTGTCTGTCCAACTTTCTTCTGATCTTTTTCTCTTTGTTTCCCCCTTTTTACACCTGGTGTTGGCTTAGTGGCTCGAGTGGCTGGCTTGGAATCTTAGGGTCCTGAGTTTGAGCCCTGTTGGCTGCTGAATAAACACCAGGTGGAGTTGAATCAGCCTGTCATCCTTCCAAACTCAGCAAAATAAATACCAGCGTACTGGTAGAGGGGCACAGCATCAACGGCACAGCTGTGCTTCCAAGAAATGATAGCGACGTGGCAGCCAAGCTGCCACACGCAAGAACAGAACCGGTTTTACATGGTTTACACACTTCCTTTTAACTCGATATAATTTTGCATATAATCCACCAACAGGGACATGCTTGCCAGTGTATATTGTATTTTTTTGTGTTGCTCTTCGATGACCTTTCAAAATGCAAATATAAATAAATATAAATACATACATTCTATATATTGTTGCGGATTCGTGCCCGCCAGCGTGCGAGCGGCTACGTAACTCGAATCGCGGCACGTCGCCCACCGGACGGACAATCCCGTCGTGACCCTCTCGGACTAACGCCGGGAACTAGTCACGGGTGGGCCTTTCGGCCTCACCACGATCGTGCCAATCGGCCCCCCGCGTGGGATAGGGTTGTTCGCCAAATTCGACCTACCTAAGTACCCACACGGAGGGTAGACCGGGCGATCGCACCTCGCCGCAGGTCGACTTCGGACACGGGCCACTTTAAGCGACCCGTTCCGTACTATCGGGATAACCGAGCGGTGTTATCGTCAACCTCGACGGTTCCGATTAATTATCGGGCGTATTTAGCCCACGACCAACCCTTTACGTGAAGTAAGATGGAGATTCAATTAAAGAAAAGACGAAGCGAAACGGGAAAAACAGTTCAACATAAAGCACATTTATTCCGCGGCAAACGGAAAGCACACATATACAATCACAACAATTATGCACCAAAAGCAAATGTAACAAAAGAAGAAACACAACAATTATGCACCAAAAGCAATTGCAACAAAAGAAACACAATGCAGATCTACTACCGACTACCGAGCACACGGCAACACTTATACAGTTTTACTTCACAGACGGCGCCGACAACACATATACTCCAAAGCAAAAGAAAAAGGGGGCCACCCTCAACGATAAGGGGGCAGACGGGCCTGGGGCCGAGACCGCGTCGAGCCTACCCGTCTGGTGATGAGCCGCAAAAATGGCGGCGGCGCCCCGACTCCGCGGGCCTCGCTGGCACTGCCTGGAATGGGGTGGGAACAGGGCCCCCTTCTCACACTATCTCAGCGCGGGGGGAAACAGGAGGGGGTTGTTGATGCTCGGGGGAATGAGGATATCTGG
Organism: Eptatretus burgeri; assembly: GCF_056783735.1. NCBI lineage: Eukaryota > Metazoa > Chordata > Myxini > Myxiniformes > Myxinidae > Eptatretus > Eptatretus burgeri. Next base: position 48,319,450 of record NC_140966.1, read on the forward strand.
CTGGCTTGGGTCCCGCGACGAGCGACTCCACTGCGACCTCGGTCACGTTACCGGCCTCCCCTCTCCGCAGCTCCCCGACTCTGACACGAGCGCAGACCTCCACAAAGATTCTTGGCTTCTCCAGCCTCTCCGGACCCCGACAGACACTCTCTCGACTGCTTTCGCCGCCGCCACAACTCTCCAACTCTTTCCTCTTCTCAACTCTTCAACTCTTCCCAACTGCTCGACTCTCTTCTTTTTCTCAACTCCCTCCAACTGCCCTGATTCGCTCCACGCTCGGCGCTTTATAGTGCGACAGGAGAAATCATATGCAGATTTTTGGATCAGGAATGGCTCGGGGGCGGAGCCACGCACCCCATTGGACGGAGGAAAAGTGGGCGTGAATCATTCTTGATCCGCGAATCTACATATAGCGATTATACTCCGACACACCTGGAGGCGGGGCCAAATCGCCCCACGCTCGCTGATAGGACGGAACAGAAGTGGGCGTGAATCATTCTTGATCCGATTTCTCGGAAAGGCTGGTGTTTTTGCACCCGCTGCTCGGTGCGCGCCCTGTACGAGTCCAGGATCGGTGGCCACAAGCGGCGCGGGAATGGCGGTGATGCGATGGTAAAGGTCGTGGCTGTTGGCGTTGTTGTTGTTGTGAAGCGGCGTTGCGGTTGGTGGTCGTTGTGTGAAAGCGGTTGTGGAGAAGGTGGATGTTGTTAAGGCGGTTCTGGAGAAGGTGGCTGTGGTTGTCGAGATGCGGTTGGTGGTGGTAGTAATGGCGGCTGGTCCAAAATAAAGATAGTAAAAGAAAAACGGCTATCTAAAAGGGTCGCAGCCCGAATGAATAACATTTATTCCCTCTAAACAACGGGTTTGGGCTAACTACACATATACTTACAGAGATATCTCACCTAAGGGACCTGAATGGTGGTTTGCGAATTTCGTCAACCACAACAATATATATATACATATATATATATATATATATATATATATATATATATATATATATATATATATATATATATATACATATACATATATATATATACATATATATATATACATATATATATATACATATATATATATACATACATACATACATACATACATACATACATACATACATACATACATACATACATACATACATACATACATATATATATATATATATTGTTGCGGATTCGCGCCCGCCGGCATGCAAACGGCCACGTAACTCGAATCGCGGCACGTCGCCCACCGGACGGACAATCCAGTCGTGACCCTCTCGGACTAACGCCGGGAACTAGTCACGGGTGGGCCTTTCGGTACGGCTTTCGGTACCAACATATATTATATATATATATATATATATATATATATATATATATATATATATATATATATATATATATATATATATATATATATATATATATATATATATATATATATACATATATTATATATATATATATATATATATATATATATATATATATATATATATATATATATATATATATATATATATGTATTGGTACGGCTGTGGAAATTCGCAATACACCATAAAGGGTCCTTTGATCAGTTATGACGATAAGTATGTGTGTAGTTAGATTTCCCCACCGTTGTTTAGAGGGAATTTCCGTGTTCACCGGGCTGCAATCCTTTGAGAGAGCCGTTTTTCTTTTCTCTGTCATTATTTTGGACCAATCATCCCCCAACAACCATACCCCAATAACCAAATCGCCACCACCATCATTCCCAAACAACTACAACTCAAACACCACCACCTTCACCTCTTTACCTCCACAACTCCACCCCACAAACATCGCTTCACCGCCATTCTCAAACGACGCCCGCCAACAACCAAACTCCCACCACCTCCGCCTTTCTACCACACGCCGGGCCATGGGTTGTGAATGCGTTCCTTTCACCTCAAAAAATCGGATCAGAAATGCTTCACGCCCCCTTTTCATCCATCCAATGACTGAGCATCGGGTGGCATAGCCCCGCCTCCGAACCCGCTGTAATCCAGAAATTTGCATAGACGCCCCACCCCCGGGCTATATAAGCGCGAGCAGAACGCAGCTCGCAGTTCAGTACGTCGGCAGAAAAGTGGCAGTCAAGTCTGGAGCGGCGGAGTGTCGGCAGGAAAGTCAAGTCTGGAGGGTCTGGAGAGCGCAGAAGAGTGGGAGCAGTGGAGTGGCAGCAGCAGTCTCGGCGGGGCAGTCGAGTCAGGAGACGGAGCTTGAAGCCGACGGGAAAGGCAGACGGGGAGCGCCGGAGAGCGCTCGCAGACCACGCCATGGGCACGAAGCCAGGCGCAGCTACGCTGACATCGCGGCTTGCCCGCCATCGTGCCACGAGGGCATGGATAGGACCCTTCGGTCTCGTGGACCTGGCCGCTCATCCAGGTTCCACGCGCATTAGGCCCATGGGCCCAGTCTGACTCCCTTGTCTATGAGGGGGTCTTTTCTTGCGTTTTCTTTGAATGAGTGTTGTGGCACCGAGTCCCGTAAGTAGAATTGTTTAAGTGCATGTAAATAAATATTGCTTTATTCGGTTGTAACTCTTGCTTGTAAATTGCATTCCTACTGTATGGCTGTGAATACGTGCTTGCCTTGTCTGAGTGCGTAATAAATGTGCTTGTCGAACTGTTCCCCGTTTCGTTGCGTCCTTTCCTTTGTTTGAAAGTTCCATCTTGCATCACGGCAGGAATCGGTAGAAGGGTGTAAGCACCCGGTAAATAATCACGTCCGTCGGGGCCAGCGATAACACTGCTCGGTTATCACTGAAGCACGGAACGGACCGCTTAAGCGGTTCGTGTCAAAGGCTGGCCAGCGGCGAGGTACGATCGCCCGGTTAACTACCTGCGCAGGTACTTAGGTAGGTCGAGTTTGGCGAACAACTCTATCCTGTGCGGGTGGCCGATTGGCACGATTGTGGTGGGGTCGAAAGACCCACCCGTGACTAGCTCCTGGCGGCAGTTCCAAGGATGGTCATGACTGAATTGTCCGTTCCGGTGGGTGACGCGGTCACGATTGGAGTTACGTGGCCGATCGCACGCCGGGTGGACCGAAATTCGTAACAATATATAATGTTGTGGGCCGGGAGTCAGTGGCGAGAACGACGAGGTGGGGAAAGCTTGTGTCGTCTCCCACCAATCTCCCCGGAATTGCAGGCCGTCGCTCGGATAACTCCGCGAGCTGGCGGGTCATTTAACCGACCGTGGTTACCAATATCTAAACCGTGTAGTGTAGTGTCTATTTGTCTATAACCAATTTACTTAATTAACGACGAGATTTGACTACAGGGGAAACCACGCCCTCGGCACGTCTTGCTCGAACCAGGTCACTCTACCGACTGCGTTAGCGTTCCAACTATCGAATACTAACTCCGGTTTGGGTGCAGCTGAGCGGAAACTGCCAAAGCCGTGCCGGCTGGAATTAACGGATTATCAGGGATAAAACTCCGCCTAAACTCAGATCCGAACCATGCTGGACCAATTCAAGAAGGGACAGAAACGGACTGGGAATATTTCTACAAATGTTTATTTACAATAAAAAGACAAAGGCAAGACTTAACACGAATATGCAAGAAGGAATATTTACAATGAGCAAAAATACTTATTCAGATCTACTTACAAGACGTGCCCACACGCAGACACACACACAAAATGAAAAGAAACAGAGTCTTTATTGGACCCTCGCAACCGTGGAGAGAGACAAGCTGTGGGTCAGAGTTCGGTGGTGTACCTGATCGTCAGAGGAAGGGCGTGCTCCGCGATGCAGCACCTGACAAAGGTCGTTGGTCTGGTCCCCAGTCGCACGTAGGGACTCGTAGTTCGTGGCGGAGATCGGGTGGTGAACAATCGGGGTCCACGGAGGGAGGTCAGGGTCACTCTGTCCTTCCTTAAAACTCCTCGTAGCTGCCACCGTGAAACTCCAGAACCCCGTACAGCCACCGTGAAACAAAACTGACTGCTTACAGCCACCGTGAAACCAAACTTGACCCGTTACAGCCACCGTGAAAGGAAACTCGACCGGACCCTTTTTACAGAGAGTCTCGGAGATTTTATTGGCCTCTCTCCACGGGGAAGGGCCCTTGGCGAAAATGCACCTCGCTGTCCGCCTCTGATTGGACAGGGTCCTCCGGCCCACCTTTATGGGGCGGGGCCTCGGCTCCTGCCAGGAGACCCCAGTTACTCCTCCACGTGGCTTCGCTCTCGACGAGGAAGTGTCAGCACCGCGAAGGTCATCGTACAAGAGTTACAACGTTTGTGCAAGCTGAGAACTGGAACCACGAGACCCCCTCTTGGCAAGTCAAGGTACGAGCAGCCAGCGGGTGGTGATGGAGCGTGATGGGTCAAAGGGGTCATGCAGAAGGGATGGTTTATTAGATGCAATAACGTAAGTAAAATAAATCGCAACGCACGCCTTTCATTCTCCCTCTTGAGAAAAGGAAGGGGATCTGACAATACACATACTCAACGACACAACTGACTTTTGGGACATCTGTATGTTGAATGCAAATTGTTTCCAGATCTGTAACAATATATATGTAAAGACACATATAAATACAGACCGAAAGCAGAGTTGCAGTGCCGTTGTTAGCAGAACGTTGAACACCATGCTCATCAGTTGTAACGTAATCAAACAAAGTATAACTTGGTGTCTGCAGAAGATCTGAGCTCCATTGCACCTGGAAAACACAGTTAATAAAAGTGAAAACACTATGTGTAGGAGGTAGCCCATATAGCACTTTTTTACTTATAAACGGTTTCTGGTGTCAATTCTGATGCCATTGCACCTAAAATACTAGGATGGCACTCGGTAGAGCACATACCTCCGCAAGGCTGAACAGTTTACATTTTGTATTCGACTGATAGGCCAGATCTGCATCCAGACCTTAACCAAAATCAAATTGGCTTGGTCTTGTCACCTAACCAACTCATCGCCCAAGTTGTGCCATAACTCGTCCACAATGTTTTGAGATATATATATATATATATATATATATATATATATATATATATATATATATATATATATATATATATATATATATATATATATATATATATATATATACATATATACATATATACACACACATACATACATGAGCCTGGTGTTGGCGCAGTGGTTCGGGCAGCGGCTTGGGATCCAAGAGATCCTGAGTTCAAGCCCCGTTGGGCCACTGAATTAATACACCAGGGGGTTGACTCAGCCTGTCATCCTTCTGAGGTCGGCGAAATGAGTACCAGTATACTGGGCGGGTGTATACCCCGGTTAAAATAGGTGTACCATATCCCTGTGTCGTAAGAGGCGACCAGGGTTGCGTCAGGAATGGCATCCGGCATAAAACATGTGCCAAATCACTATGCGGATCATACGGATGATCCGCTGTGGCGACCCCTAACGGGAGCAGCCGAAAGAAGATATATATACATATATATATATATACATACATATATATACATATATATATATATATATATATATATATATATATATATATACATATATATATATATATATATATATATATATATATATCGTTTTTGGCCCCATTTCTCAATGGGGAGGGATCACTTATAAAACGAAATAAAAATTCTCATATCCAGATCCAGATCTTCAGCAAAATCGAATTGATTCGTCCTCATCACATACCAAACATGGCCACCACGTTTCAGCCCAATCCATCCATACCCTTTTGATGTATGGTGCTGTCATATATCGTTTTTGGCGTGACCACTCAATGGTGAAGAATCACTTTAAAATTCCAGTATCCGCATATGGATCCGGATCTTCATCAAAATCTAATCGGTTCGTCCTTGTCACACACCCAACCTGTCCACAAAATTTAATCCGGATCCGTGCCCAGCTTTTTGAGATATCCTGTACACAAACAAACAGAAAGGGGTGAAAACACAACCTTCTTCACCTTCGGTGGTGGAGGTAATAATTGTAACGAATGATGTGCAACCTCAGCAGCAAAAAAATAAAAATAAATCAGTCAATTATTTCCTTGACTTAAATGCACAAATCACTTACTTTGCCAAGGTTACATTATCCAGGCAGTTTCAAAAATCCCAAATCACAGAATATATTTTAAAATAAAAATATTTTTAGACGATGCCTTTGAGGTGGTGAGGACGTCTGGAACCGATAGAATGGCCCCCACTTGGTCCAGATTTAATGACACTTGACCATTTTCCTTGGGGACACTTGAAACCAGTAGTTTTTACCAAAAGGAATACTTACAAGGAACTTTGATGCAGCAAGAAGGGATTGGACACACCAAACACTGCATTAGCACTGCCAACCTATCGTTGTTTGTCCGTGCTCTGTCGTTCTAAATGCTGAGGGTCAAGCAAGGATGCAGCAAATACCATTTTTAAATACATCATATGACTCGGCCGGATTTGAACCAACAACATCCCAGATTCAGAGTGGATGCTCCAACCATTATGCAACCGAGGCTGGCTATTTTGAAAAAAGCATTTTTGGATTGAACCACTCCACCATGCCTGCTGTTGGCTTTTACGGTTAAGGTGGCTGGCTGGCTTAAGATTTTAAGGTCTTGAGTTCAAGGCCCTGTCGTTGAATCAACACCAGGTGGGTTGACTCAGCCAGTCATCCTTCCAAGGTCGACAAAATGAGTACCAGCTTAGTGGTAAACGGGGGGCATTGAATCAGCGGCACAGCCACGCCCAGCCAGAAAAATGACGCGGCCAAATAGCTACAGGAGGATGCACACGAACAAATAAAAACACAAACTAAAATTCACTTCCAAGCACCCTTGTAATGTCGCATGCACGTGTGGGTAGGTACAAAGATGACACATCAACACGTGATCATTTCAAACTCCACCGCACTATTTGCCAAAAACTCTGTCATTTATACTATGGTACAACTGCAGTATTTTCCAGCCAGGTTTGCTTGGGTGGACCTCACAAACGGTGAACCTCCAACGAAAGGGCATTCAACCGCTCGTGGTGGTGGTGGTCGTACGGCAGCTTTTTTTTTTTTTTTTTTTTTTTTTTTTTGTATACCTTGGTCGAGGCTCGTATGAGAGCTAACACACAACTCACAGCAATGAGGCATGAAAAGCTTAGCTGTCAGGGTAGCTATCATTTCTTGAAGCGCGACTGTGTCGATGATGCAGTGCCCCTCTACCAAGTACACACACTGGAACTGGTACTCATTTTACCGACCTCAGAAGCATGACAGGCTGAGTCAACCCACTGGTGTATTAATTCAGCAGCAGACGGGGCATGAACTCAGGACTCAAGAATGCAGAGCCACCTCCCTAACCACTTCAGGACCCTAGGATCCAGAGCCGCCTCCCCAACCACTTCTGGACCCAAGGATTCCAAGCCGCCACCCAAACCACTTAGGGACCCTAGGTTCCCGAGCCACCACCCTAACCACTTCAGGACCCTGGGTTCGAGTCGCCACCCTAACCACCTCAGGACCCTAGGATCCCGAGCCACCACCATAACCACTTCAGGACCCCAGGATCCCGAGCCACCACCATAACCACTTCAGGACCCTAGGATCCCGAGCCACCACCATAACCACTTCAGGACCCTTGGTTCCCGAGCATTCTCCCCAACCACTTCAGGACCCTAGGATCCCGAGCCACCTCCCCAACCACTTCAGGACCCTAGGATCCCGAGCCACCACCATAACCACTTCAGGACCCTTGGTTCCCGAGCATTCTCCCCAACCACTTCAGGACCCTAGGATCCCGAGCCACCTCCCCAACCACTTCAGGACCCTAGGATCCTGAGGCACCACCCTAACCACTGAGCCAACACGAGGCCACAACAAGTCGTCCTGGTTCAAGAGCCAAGCGAGCAAACATCCAGCTCAGTGGTAAATAGACCCGTTGGTACAACTTTCCCGCCATGAGAAGTGCGCTGACAATGACCTCGGGAAGACAAGGCAAGTCGGTGAGGGGAGTCCGCGCTCCGTGACGGAAGAGCACCACGGATTGCCGCAGCTCGAGGCCTCGAGTCCGAGTCTCACACGTGGTCCCTCGATGCAGGGGGTCGCGCACCCTGTTCCGGGCGCACCAAACGCACACCAAAGCCCCGCATGTCGTCACGGCGACTCCCAACTGGTTCAACCGTTTCAGCTGGGGCATCTTCCTCGTACAAATCTCTTAATACGACAGACACGACACGACGGAACGATATCACCGAACAGAATGTGCTGATCACGCCTCCACATTACCTTTTAAAGCACAAATAACCTTTAAATGGTGTTTAAAGATCACGAACAGTATGTACAGATTTATAGATAGCTTTTAGCACACCACACACAAACATTTCGACTGTTCATTTGACGCATTCAAATGTCCATAACGGACAAGCGAATATGTTGAAGAAAGCATCAGTTACGAAACATAAACAGTAAAGCATGGACGTGACGTCATCGGAGGAAAAATAATTAAACGTTCAGGTCCTCAATAATTTAATCTTTTTTTACAATCTTCGACGAAACATGCTGTCCAGATAGTAAGCATCCGCCTCGTGGAAACACTTCACCGAAAAAAAAAGAAAAAAAAACCGAAACGCTGCAGCGAACTATACCGCCATGGTCGCCATAAAGCGGATGTCAACAAGAAATCGTAAAAACAAACTTCGCATTCAGTCGGATGTTTATCGACAAAATGGAGGATGTTCCTTAAAATTGGGATTTGGAATCTCATGAGAAAAGTCAAAATTTATTTCCTTTACACGCAAGAACAGGGGCACTGCATCAGCAGTGTATTTAGTGAGTGGCTTGCTTGCTTTACCGCTCGTCAAGCGGAAAAAACTAGCTTCCACGCCAGTAAGCTGAGAGTATCCTCGTCGTCTTCTCAATCCATCGCATCACACACACAGCCCGCCGTTTCTCTGCACAGATCGAGCTTCACTGATAGTTCACGCAAAACACACACCAAACCCGCATAAATCGGTGATAGAACGATTGTGACGAAAAACAAACGGAGCACGCACAAGCCGTCGTCAGGTGACGTCACGTCATAATCAATAAAACAACAACAACAACAACCAAATCTGGCGTGGCCACTTTTTCTTTAAACAAGCTCAAATGAGCTAAGATCTTCGTCCTCTTAATGATGACGTCATAAAAACGAATATGACGTCATTGTAATGTATCAGGTTTGCGATAAATTATCTGTGCTAATGCCCGGCTTGATTCCCGCAAACAAAATTCAAACAGCTTGCCTTGTTTCAGAGATAATGGTATAGGCGATTTCCATTAGCGGCGATATTATGACGTCAACTTTTTTTCAAGGAAGAATTTTCAAACTCGGAGGTGGTACTGTCTGCGCAGGTGATTTTTACATACATACATACATACATATATATATATATATATATATATATATATATATATATATATATATATATATATATATATATATATATATATATATATATATATATATATGCTAAGTTTGAGGAAGTTTTGATGAAAACTGTAGGCTGTGAAACAAACAAACAAAAAATAGGAATGACGTCATAAAATTGATATGACGTCATAGTGATTTATCATATGTGTAGTAATTCATCTCTGCTAATGCCCTGTACGATTCCCGCAAACAGAATTCAAAAAGCTTGCCGAGTTTCGGAGATAATTTTTTAGGCGATTTCCATTAGCGGAGATATTTTGACGTCACACCTTTTTTTTAGGAAAAAAATTCAAAATCGGAGGTGGTTACTGTCTGCGCAGGATATTTTTTACATATATATGCCAAGTTTCAGGAAGTTTCGATGAAAACTGTAGGCTGTGAAACAAAAAAGTCCACAAGAACAACACCGTGAGTAAGACAGAGATCCTCCACGAGGATCTAAAGAAATGCTATTTTCATAAACAAATCAAACCCTGACTTGGCCTTGCTTTCACCTCAGAACACGAGATGTGGAAATAAGCTTCATGAAAAACATACAACAATTTATTTTGATTCCTCTTCAACATATCACAGTGAACATTTTGTCTTTTCATCAATAATCATCACATGGCCAATGACATCCTCTTGCAGCAGCAACTTATGGCATGCATCATGCAGATTCTTCATCAACCCATCGGTGGTCTGGGACATTCTTCATCGACCAATCTGAAACTAATCATCGACACATTGGTGACTGCAGTAACGATGACAACCTTCAAATTATCTCCATCAGCTGAAGAGATTAATCCTCAAGCAACACAACAGTAGGTCAAGATAATTTGGCCATTAACCATCAAGCGGTCATTGTGACCCACATCTTGCCAAATACAATTATGTTATTAGCTTAAAATCACACAACCAGCACTTGGTAAACACTGAATGAATCCTACACGATGACAGTGGAGATTTCACCAACCCACCTCATAGTGTTACATTGCCTCATGCAATTTTATTCTGTACCTCACCTGGGGCTCTGTGGTATGATCAGCTTGAAATTTCCACATTGTGACATCAGGTTTTGAGCAAGCATTAGATTTTTAGAGCAGCCTTTTGTGGAACTCATTTTTAACTACGTCCATTTTAACAACGCCACTCGACACTGGTATTGCCACAACAATGGCTGATGTGAAAGTGACATCTCCATGGCTGACTGTTACCCAATTCATAACATCCTTTCAATAACATTTGCATGACCATATGACCAATAACATATGCCCTATTGCTGTCTGTCCAACTTTCTTCTGATCTTTTTCTCTTTGTTTTCCCCTTTTTACACCTGGTGTTGGCTTAGTGGCTCGAGTGGCTGGCTTGAAATCTTAGGGTCCTGAGCTTGAGCCCTGTTGGTTGCTGAATAAACACCAGGTGGAGTTGAATCAGCCTGTCATCCTTCCGAACTCAGCAAAATGAGTACCAGCGTACTGGTAGAGGGGTACAGCATCAACGGCACAGCTGTGCTTCCAAGAAATGATAGCTTGGTGGCAGCCAAGCTGCCACACGCAAGAACAGAACCCCTTTTACATGGTTTACACACTTCCTTTTAACTCTATATAATTTTGCATATGATCCACCAACAGGGACATGCTTGCCAGTGTATACTGTATTGTATTTTTTGTGTTGCTCTTCGATGACCTTTCAAAATGCAAATATAAATAAATATATATATATATATATATATATATATATATATATATATATATATATATATATATATATATTGTTACGGAAATGGCGCTTCGTATGCTGCTAAATATAGGATTAGCTCAGATTCCCCATTAAATGCATGTATAGCTAGGTTGTTCGGTAAAATGGACGTTACATGTGTGCCGGGAGTGTAGGATGCATGTGGTATTGTTCGTACAGTGGTGGTGTGTCGAGGCTTCTTCTTCCTCCCCTCTCCAGACGATAGGCCCCGCCCAGTCGGCTAAGGGGGAGTGGCCTGGAGAGGGAGGTGGAGCTTAGGGGAGGAGTTTGTCTGCTTCGTAAAGGGGGAGGAGCGAGTGGCTTCGATCAGCGAATGAAGACCTCATGAAAAGGTTCAGTTTGGGGAAACACTCGGTCTCGAGGCGTGCTCGGGTTTCGAGACGAGAAGGAAAGGAAAAGGTGATTCTGCAGAGGAAGAAACTGAGACGACGGAGGTGATTCTGCCGTGAGAGAAACGGCAGTCGGCTTTGAGAGGGAAGCGAACGAACGAAGACCTCGTGGAGTGGTTCAGTTTGGGGAAACAGTCGGTTTCGAGGCGTGCTCGGGGTCGAAGCGAGCGAACGAAAAAGAAACTGTGGTGAAAGGGTGAGCGCCGAGGTGGCGCCGATCGGCTGTACACGGGACAGCTGTGTCTGTTTTTCGTGAGGAACGAGCCGAAAGAAAGGCAGGGAAGGCAACAGGGAAACGACGAGTGTCTGTCTGCGATCTGCTTCGTGAAGGAGGCAGGAGAAACGACTAGAGGCTGCCTGCACGTCGAGTGGGCGATCGACTTTCATGAGAAGGTCCTCGACACGTTTGTCGATCCGCCTGCCGGAGCCCAAACACCTCGGTTTGGCCTTGTGTGGTGAACAGGCCAGGCCTGGATTTGTAGGCTGGACCTTGTGAAAATCCAGCTGGAGCATACCACCGTCGATCTAACGGTCTTGTGCCGTCGACATTGCGCGGGGCCAGAACGCGCTGAGGAGGGCGTGCGCACGCGGTGCCTTGAGAAGAAAGAGTACGGCGCCGCCATCTTGCCACGCGGCATGTTCGAGCTGGGGGCTCGAATCCGTGCACATCCGCTTGTTACGAGCGACATTCGTGCTTTTGACACTTTCCTCTCGTCCATGAAACATCACCAAGTACTCTGTCTTGTCTGCATGCATGCTGTCTGTCTATCTGTCTTGTCTGCACGTTGTACAAGGCATATCTCGGTAGGGACCCCCTCAAACCTGTAAGCCGTAGCTCCCTAGTTAAGAACGGGTTAAAGATTGTTAAAAAAAATATTGTCGTCAATGTTTTGCTTGTGTTGTGTTCCCAGATGTTCCCCAATAAATCTGGTTGGTTCGTATGAAGTTGCCGCTATGGATTAATTTGTGTCGCATCGAACGATCCGTTCGATTGGCATATAAAACCAAAATGTTACAGACTGGCAGAAAACGCTCGGCATCTGACAAAACCAGTCTGTAACCGGGGTTCTATTACCCCAACTAGTAAGGTTCAGGATTACGTTGGTATCGCGATTGAAGACGCGTAACCCGAGGCCTGTGCCGAGCCAGCCAGCAATATAAACCCCGGAGACCGCGGTGGTGAGAGTGGTGCCAAGAGTCGGGTGAGAATCCCGCCACCCTGGATCCGCAACAATATATATATATATATATATATATATATATATATATATATATATATATATATATATATATATATATATATATATATATATATATATATATATATATATATATATTGTTGTGGTTGACCAAATTCGCAAACCACCATTCAGGTCCCTTAGGTGAGATATCTCGGTAAGTATATGTGTAGTTAGGCCCAAACCCGTTGTCTAGAGGGAATAAATGTCATTCATGAGGGCTGCGACTCTTCAGGATAGCCGTTTTTCTTTTACTATCTTTATTTTGGACCAGCCGCCATTATTACCACCACCAACCACGTCTCAACAGCCATCACACAACAACCACCAACCACAACGCGGCCATCACAACAACAACCATCAACCACAACGCCGCTTCACCACAACCGCCACGACCTTTACCGTCACAACTCGCCACCATCGCATCACCGTCATCTCGCGCCACTCGTGGGCACCGATGCTGGACTCGTGCGGGGCGCGCACCGAGCAGCGTGTTCAAAAACATCACGGACTTTCCGCAGAAAAACGGATCAAAAACGACTCACGCCCACTTTTGTTCCGTCCAATCGGTGAGCGAGGGGTGGTTTGGCCCCGCCTCCTGGGCGTTGGAGGGCGGTCGCTATATGCAAATTCATGGATCAAAAAGCATTCACGCCCACTTTTCCTCGGGCCAATGGGGAGCCAGCAAGAGAGGTGAAGGGTCGGAGGCAGAGGGTCAAGGGTAAAAGAGCGAAGCCACGGGGCTTATAAAAACGACTGCGTTTGTCAGAAGAGGGCAGTGCGCAGTTGGCAGTTGAAGTTAGCAGTTCGCAGTTAGCAGTTCGCAGTTGGCAGTTCGCAGTTGGGAGTTCGCGGAGCCAGTGAAGAGTTGGGACGAGTCAAGAGAGGAGACGGAGAGGGCGATCGGACGAAGCTGTGGAGAGGCGGCGGCGGCGAAGGCGGTTGAGGGGGTGCTCGCGTCGGATTCGGGGAACTGCGGAGGGAGAGGCCGGCGGCGCGACCGAGGTCGTGGTGGAGACGCTCGTCGCGGGACCCGAGATTTTGTGAAATCCTCCTTTCCCCGAGCATCAGCAACCCCCTCCTGTTTCCCCCCGCGCTGAGATAGTGCGACAAAAGGGGGCCCCCCTTCCCACCCCCTACCAGACACTGTCCGCGAGGCCCGCGGAGTTGAGGCACCACCGCCGCTCCGCGTCTCATCATCAGACGGGTAGGCCCGACACGGTCTCGGCCCTAGGCCCGCCTACCCCCTCATCCTGGAGGGTGGTTCTCTTGTCTTTTGCTTTGGGAATGTGTTGTCGGCGCCGTCTGTGAAGTAAAATTGTATAAGTGTTGCCGAGTGCCCGGTAGTCGGATAGATCTGCATTGTTGCATTTGCTTTTTGTCTTCTTCTTTTACATGTGCTTTTGGTGGAATTGTATATATGTGCTTTCCGTTCATCGCGAAATAAATGTGCTTATTGTTGAACTGTTTTCCCGCTTCGCTTCGTCATTTCTTTCATTGAATCCCCATCTTGCTTCACGTAAAGGGTTGGTCGTGGGCTAAGACGCCCGATAATTAATCGAACCGTCGAGGCCGACGAATAACACCGCTCGGTTATCCCGATAGTACGGAACGGGTCGCTTAAGTGGCCCGTGTCCGAAGTTGACCTGCGGCGAGGTGCGATCGCCCGGTCTACCCTCCGTGTGGGTACTTAGGTAGGTCGAATTTGGCGAGCAACCCCATCCCACGCGGGTGCCGATTGGCACGATCGCGGTGAGACCGAAAGGTCCACCCGTGACTGGTTCCCGGCGTTAGTCCGAGAGGGTCACGACTGGATTGTCCGTCCGGTGGGCGACGTGCCGCGATTCGAGTTACATGGCCGTTCGCACGCCGGCGGGCGCGAATCCGCAACAATATATATATATATATATATATATATATATATATATATATATATATATATATATATATATATATATATATATATATATATATATATATATATATATATATATATATATATATATATTGTTACGAATTTCGGTCCGCCCGGCGTGCGAGCGATTGCGTAACTCCAATCGCGGCACGTCGCCCACCGGACGGACAATTCAGTCCTGACCCTCACGGAACAACGCCGGGAGCTAGTCACGGGTGGGTCTTTTGACCTCACCACAGTCGTGCCAATTGGCCATCCGCGCAGGATAGGGTTGTTCGCCAAATTTGACTTACCTATGTACCTGCGCGAGTAGTTAACCAGGCGATCGTACCTCGCCACAGGCCGGCCGAGGACACGAACCGCTTAAGCGGTCTGTTCCGTGCTGCAGTGATAACCGAGCGGTGTTATCACCAACCCCGACGGATGTAATTCTATTTACTGGCTGCTTACACCCTTCTACCAATTCCTTCCGTGATGCAAGATGGCACTTTCAAACAAGGGAAAAGGACGCAACAAAACGGGGAACAGTTCAACAAGCACGTTTATTACACACTCAGACAAGGCACGTATTTACAGCCATACAGTGAATCATGCACGTATATACAGTGATGCAGTGAAAGCAAGCAATTGAAGTTACAACCGAATAAATGGCCTTTTATTCACACACAGTTACTTAGACAAGTCTACTTTTCAAGACGGCGCCACCACATGCACTTACACAAAAGCAAAGAAAAGCCACCCTCAAAGACGAGGGTGGCAGACAGGTCCGTGGACCAAATGTACGTGGAGCCTGGATGAGCGGCCAGGTCCACGAGACCGAAGGGTCTTACCCGCGCCCTCGTGGTGCGATGGCGGGCAAGCCGCAATTTCAGCGAAGCCGCGCCTGACTTCCTGCCCCTGGCGTGGCCGGTGAGATCTCTCCGGCGTTCTCCGCGCAGGCTCGCGTTACACAGCCGGCACCACGGTTGGGGAGGGGAACGGACGGGGTTACCGGCGCTTTCTCAGCGCGAATGCTCGGTATGGGGGGGGGGGAATTGTTGATGCCCGGTTTGGGGATGGTTGTTGATGCCCGGTATGGGGAGGGGGATTGTTGAGGCTCTCTCAGCACGTCAACGCTCTCCTGGCCAGATGGGGGTTACCGGCGCTCTCTCAGCGCAAAGCTCGGTATGGGAGAGGGGAATTGCTGACGCTCCCTTCCGTGAGCACTCTGGAATGCACTGGCTCCGGCAAAACTCCTGGCTGTGGCCTCCACGACGCCCCTTTCCCGGCGGTGGTCCCCACTCAGCTCTCTGGCATTCCCCTGAGCCCTTCTCCGCGTCCCTGCTCCGTTCACCACTCTTGCTCTTCTCGCCTCTCACTTCTGACCCGAGCTTCGTCCTGTTCGTCCTTCCTCTCCATCGACCGGCCCCCGTCTGCCCCGTCTGCCGCGAGCTCCGTTGTGCTCGCCCTTATATAGGCCGGGGGAGTGGAAGAATCCGAGCCCTGACCTTTGACCTCCAGCCTCTGGAAAGCTTACCTGGTGGAAATCATCAGGGCCTCGCCCTGTCAGCGTAACCCCTGACCCCGGCAAAGCCGATGTGGTAGGAATCACCAAAGCCTCGCCCTGTCGGCTCGGCTTCATCCCGCCAAGCTGATGGTGGTGTTTAGCCCAGAAGCTTTGCCTCGACCGCGCGGTTTCGATCCGGCCGAGCCGATGTGTGTGTGTGTGTGTGTGTGTGTGTGTGTGTGTGTGTGTGTGTGTGTGTGTGTGTGTGTGTGTGTGTGTGTGTGTGTGTGTGTGTGTGTGTGTGTGTGTGAGTCTCAGGGCTTCGTCCCGACGAGCCGATGGGTGTAACACACCGAGGCGTTTGCCTTTCAGCGCGGCTTCGTTCCCGCGAGTCAGCGTGTGTAAATCACGGAATCTCCGTCCGCCAATGCGGCTTCGTTTTGCCGACGAGCCGATGGGTGTAACACACCGAGGCATTTGCCTTTCGGCGCGGCTTCGTCCGGCCAAACCGATGCGTGTAATGCATCGAGTCCGTCCGCCACGCAGCTTCGTCCCGCCCGACCAGCCGATGTGTGTATGTGTCTCGGGGCTTTGGCCCGCCAAACCGATGCGTGTAATACACCGAGTCTGGCCGCCACGTGGCTTCATCCCGCCCGACGAGCCGATGTGTGTGTGTGTGTGTGTGTGTGTGTGTGTGTGTGTGTGTGTGTGTGTGTGTGTGTGTGTGTGTGTGAGAGTCACCGAGGCTTTTGCCTCTCGGCGCGGCTTCGTCGTCGTCGGCGGAGCGGACGTGGTAGAAATCACCAAACGGCCACTTCGATAGCGTGACTTCGGCGTTGTCTCTGGGACGAAGGCGATGCCATGTTTGTGGGGTAGCGTTGTTGATGGTCGGGGAGGGAGAAAGGCGAAGGTGGTGGGGGTTTGGTTGTCGTTGTTTGGGGGCGTTGTGGGTGGTGTCGATTTGGTTGTTGGGGGATGATTGGTCCAAAATAATGATAGAGAAAAGAAAAACGGCTATCTCAAAGGATTGCAGCCCGTGAGCATGGATATTCCGTCTGTACAACGGTGAGGAAATCTAACTGCACATATATTTATCGGTATCACTGATCTGAGGACCTTCATGGTGGAGTGCCAATTTCCACGGCCGCAACAATATCTATATATACAGTAATCCCCGGTTCCTCGCGGGGGTTACGTTCCAAACCTCCCCGCGCTAAGTGAAAATCCGCGATGAATGGACGCCTCCCCCAAAAAATCGACTCGTCTGGTCTGGTCGGTTTGGCAGTGATTGGGTTTGAGGTGCCGGAGATCGACTAGTCTGGTCTGGTCAATTTGGCAGTGATTGGGTTTGAGGTGTCGGAGATCGACTGGTCTGGTCGGTTTTGAGGTGCTGGGTATGAGCAGTGCTCGTCCAACAGCGCCAAACCTTTTTCCTTCCCGAAGCATATATCGAGCACCTTTACCTTAACCTTCTCCTGGAGCCTCCCAGGACCTTCCTCTGGCGCTTCGGTTCCTTGCCAGAAGCCTTAGAAGGTTCAGGGCGTTTGGGCGGCATCGTGGGGCTTGGAGAAAAAAAAACGTAGAAAATATTCGAAGTTCATAAGCGAAACTTTGTCTCGTGCGTTGTGTGACTGGTCGAGCACCACGCGTTATAATTTATTCCTTAAATCATTTATATTTTATATATTATTACCGGGGGAATCCGCAGAAAAAAATTTGTTACGTTCCAAGGGAAAACCCGTGATGAACCGGGGGCGCGATAGGTGAACCGCGATGAGGCGGGGGTTGACTGTATATATATTGGGATAGGGGTCGGTGGCGAGAACGACAAGGTGGGGAAAGCTTGCGTCGTCTCCCACCAATCTCCCCGGAATTGTCGGTCGTCGCTCGGATAACTCCGCGAGCTGGCGGGTCACTTAACCGACCATGCTCGCCAATATCTCAACCGCGTAGTGTAGGGTCTATTTGTCTGTAACCAATTTACTTAATTAACTACGCGGTTTTGACTACCGGGGAAACCACGCCTTCAGCACATCTTGCTCAAACCGGGTCACTCTACCGACTGCGGTAGAGTTCCGACTACCAACTCCGGTTCGGGTGCAGCCGAGCGGAAACTGCCAAAGTCGTGCCGGCTGGAATTAACGGATTATCGGGGATAAAATCCCGCCTAAACTCAGATCCGAACCATGCTGGACCAATTCAAGAAGGGACAGAAACGGACTGGGAATATTTCTACAAATGTTTATTTGCAATAAAAAGACAAAGGCAAGACTTCACACGAATATGCAAGAAGGAATATTCAGATCTACTTACAAGATGTGCCCACACGCAGACACACAAACAAAATGAAAAGAAACCCAGTCTTAATTGGACCCTCGCAGCCGTGGCGAGAGACAAGCTGTGGGTCAGAGTTCGGTGGTGTACCTGACCATCGGAGGAAGGGCGTGCTTCACGATGCAGCACCTGACAAATTCGTTGGTTCGGTCCCCAGTCGCACGTAGGGACTCGTGGTTTGTGATGGAGCTCGGGTGGTGAACAATCGGGGTCCACGGAGGGAGGTCAGGGTCGCTCTGTCCTTCCTTAAAACTCCTCGTAGCCGCCACCGTGAAACTCCAGAACCCCGTACAGCCACCGTGAAACAAAACTGACTGCTTACAGCCACCGTGAAAGCAAACTCGACCTGTTACAGCCACCGTGAAAGCAAACTCGACCCGTTACAGCCACCGTGAAAGCAAACTCGACCGGACCCTTTTTACAGAGAGTCTCCGAGATTTTATTGGCCTCTCTCCATGGGGAGGGGCCCTTGGCGAAAACGCACCTCGCTGTCCGCCTCTGATTGGACAGGGTCCTCCAGCCCACCTTTCCGGGGCGGAGCCTCTGCTCCTGCCAGGAGACCCCAGTTACTCCTCCACGTGGCTTCGCTCTCGAGTAACAGTGTCAGCGCCACGAAGGTCATCGTACAAGAGTTACAACGTTTGTGCAAGCCGAGAACTGGAACCGCGAGACCCCCTCTCGGCAAGTCAAGGTACGAGCAGCCAGCGGGTGATGATGGAGCGTGATGGGTCGAAGGGATCATGCAGAAGGGATGGTTTATTCGATGTAATAACATAACTAAAAGAAATCGCAACGCACGCCTTTGATTCTCCCACTAGACAAAAGGAAGGGGATCTGACGACACACATACTTAACGACACAACTGACTTTTGGGACATCAATTTGTTGAATGCAAATGGTTTTCAGATCTGTAACAATATATATGTATAGACACATATAAATACAGAACGGAAGCAGAGTTGCAGTGCTGGTGTTAACAGAACGTTGAACACCATGCTCATCAGTTGTAACGTAATCAAACAAAGTATAACTTGGTGTCTGCAGAAGATCTGAGCTCCATTGCATCTGGAAAACACAGTTATTAAAAGTGAAAACACTATGGGCAGAAAGTAGCCTATATAGCACTTTTGTACTTATAAAGGGTTTCTGATGCCATTGCACCTGAAATACTAGGATGGCACTCGGTAGAGCACATACCTCCCCTCGGCTGAACAGTTTACGTTTTGTATTCCACTGATAGGCCAGATCTGCATCCAGACCTGAACCAAAATCGAATTGGCTTGGTCTTCTCACCTAACTACCTAACCTTCTCACCTAACCTAACTCATCGACCAAGTTGTGCCATAACTCATCCACAATGTTTTGAAATATCATGATATACTGTACAGTGTACATACATTATGTATATATTTGTGATATATATATATATATATATATATATATATATATATATATATATATATATATATATATATATATATATATATATATATATTGTTGTGGTTACCAGATTCGCAAACCACCATTCAGGTCCCTTAGGTGAGGTATCTCGGTAAGTGCATGTGTAGTTAGGCCCAAACCCGTTGTCTAGTGGGAATACATGTCATTTATACGTGCTGCGACTCTTCAGGATAGCCGTTTTTCTTTCACTATCTTTATTTTGGACCAATCGCCACCATCACAACCACAACAACAACCACCAACCACAACGCCGCTTCACCACAACCGCCATGACCTTTACCGTCACAACTCGCCACCATCGCATCACCGTCATCTCGCGCCACTCATGGGCACCGATGCTGGACTCGTGTAGGGCGCACGTTGAACAGCGTGTACAAAATCACGGATTTTCTGCTTCAAAAACGGATCAAAAACGACACACGCCCACTTTTTGCCGTCCAATCGGTGAGCGAGGGGCGAATTGGCCCCGCCCCCAGGGCGATCGATATATGCAAATTTGTGGATCAAAAAGCCTTCACGCCCACTTTTTCTCGGGCCAATGGGGAGCGAGGTGAAAGGTCAAAGGGAGGGGGTCAAAGGCGAAGTTACGGGGGAATAAAAAAAAAGGACGGTGTTCGCCAGTCAGAAAGAGTCAGAGTCAGCAGAACGAGAACGAAGAGTCGCAAACAAGAACAGGTCGGAGAGTCAAGAAGAGGAGAGTCGGAAGCAGAGGGTCAAGACTTCGCGGGCGGTGGAGCTGCTCGTCGTGTGCGTTGGAGTCGGAACGGAGGGGACGGAGCTGTGGAAAGGCGGCGACACCAGACGAGGGGGTGCTCGCGTCGTGCAGGAAGCTGCACCCGAGGGAGGCCGACAGCGCGACCTGGCCGAGGTGGAGACGCTCGTCGCATATAATAAAGATCCTCTATACCCCGAGCATCAGCAACCCCCTCCTGTTTCCCCCCCCGCGCTGAGATAGTGCGACCAAGGGGGCCCCGTTCCCACCCCCTGCCAGGCACTGTCCACGAGGCCCGCGGGTTGCGGGGCCATCGCCGCTCCGCGTCTCATCACCAGACGGGTAGGCCCGACCCGGTCTCGGCCTCAGGCCTGCCCCATTCTTGGGGGATTTCTTTTCCTTGGTTTTGGGTATGTGTTGTCGGCGCCGTCTGTGAAGTAGAATTGTATAAGTGTTGCCGTGTGCTCGGTAGTCGGTATTAGCTCTGCACTGTGTTTTCACTTTTATGTTTGCTTTTTGTGTAAATGGAATTGTGTTTTCTTTTTTTTGTGTGCATTTGGTGGAATTGTATTTGTGTGCTTTCCGTTCGTCGCGAATAAATGTGCTTTATTATTGAACTGTTCTCCCGCTTCGCTTCGTCTTTTCCTCTATTGAATCCCCATCTTGCTTCACGTAAAGGGTTGGTAGTGGGCTGAATACGCCCGATAATTAATCGAACCGTCGAGGTCGACGATAACACCGCTCGGTTATTCTGATAGTACGGAACGGGTCGCTTAAGTGGCCCGTGTCCGAAGTCGACCTGCGGCGAGGTGCGATCGCCCGGTCTACCCTCCGCGTGGGTACTTAGGTAGTTCGAATTTGGCGAGCAACCCTATCCCACACGGGGGCTGATTGGCTCGATCGCGGTGAGACCGAAAGGTCCACCCGTGACTGGTTCCCGGCGTTAGTCCGAGAGGGTCACGACTGGATTGTCCGTCCGGTGGGCGACGTGCCGCGATTCGAGTTACGTGGCCGTCGCACGCCGGCGGGCGCGGAATCCGCAACAATATATATACATATATATATATATATATATATAAATATATATATATATATATATACATATAAAATATTCATTTGTGAGACCAAATTATTGCCAAAATTCAGAATTCCTCCATAACTTTTTTGAGATACCATGCTACATATCGTTTTTGGCCCCATCTCTCAATGGGGAAGAATCACTTATAAAACGAAATAAAAATTCTCATATCCAGATCCAGATCTTCATCAAAATCTAATCGGTTCGTCCTTGTCACACACCCAACCTGTCCACAAAATTTAATCTGGATCCGTGCCCAGCTTTTTGAGATATCCTGTACACAAACAAACAAAGGGGTGAAAACACAACCTTCTTCACCTTCGGTGGTGGAGGTAATAATTGTAACGAATGATGTGCAACCTCAGCAGCAAAAAAATAAATCATTCAATTATTTCCTTGACTTAAATGCACAAATCACTTACTTTGCCAAGGTTACATTATCCAGGCAGTTTCAAAAGTCCCGAATCACAGGATATATTTTTAAATAAAAATATTTTTAGACGATGCCTTTGAGGTGGTGAGGACTGAGGACGTCTGGAACCGATAGAATGGCCCCCACTTGGTCCAGATTTAATGACACTTGACCATTTTCCTTGGGGACACTTGAAACCAGTAGTTTTTACCAAAAGGAATACTTACAAGGAACTTTGATGCAGCAAGAAGGGATTGGACACACCAAACACTGCATTAGCGCTGCCAGCCTAGAGTTCTTTGTCCGTGCTCTGTTGTTTTAAATGCTGAGGGTCAAGCAAGGATGCAGCAAATACCATTTTTAAGTATATCATATGACTCGGCTGGATTTGAACCAACAACATCCCAGATTCTGAGCGGATGCTCCAACCATTATGCAACCGAGGCTGGCTATTTTGAAAAAAACCATTTTTGTATTGAACCACTCCACCATGCCTGCTGTTGGCTTATAACGGTGAAGGTGGCTGGCTGGCTTAAGATCTTAAGGTCTTGAGTTCAGGCCCTGTCGTTGAATTAACACCAGGTGGGTTGACTCAGCCAATCATCCTTCCAAGGTCAGCAAAATGAGTACCAGCTTACTGGTAAACACGGGGCACTGCATCAGCGGCACAGCCACGCCCAGCCAGAAAAAATGACACTGCCAGCCACAGCAGGATGCACACGAACAAATAAAACCACTCCAACTAAAATTCACTTCCAAGCACCCTTGTATGCATGTGTGGGTCACATGTCACATGCATGTGTGGGTAGGTACAAAGATGACACATCAACACGTGATCCTTTCATCAAACTCCACCGCACTATTTGCCAAAAACTCTGTCATTTATACTACAGTACTACTGCAGTATTTTCCAGTCGGGTTTGCTTGGGTGGACCTCACAAACGGTGAACCTCCAACGAAAGGGCATTCAACCACTCGTGGTGGTGGTCGTACGGCAGCTTAGCTGCCGGGGTAGCTATCATTTCTTGAAGCGTGACTGTCGCTGATGCAGTGCCCCTCTACCAAGTACACACACTGGAACTGGTACTCATTTTGCCGACCTCGGAAGGATGACAGGCTGAGTCAACCCCCTGGTGTATTAATTCAGCGGCCGACGGGGCTTGAACTCAGGACCCAAGGATCCCGAGCCACCTCCCCAACCACTACAGGACCCTCGGATCCCGAGCCACCTCCCTAACCACTGAGCCAACACGAGGCCACAACAAGTCGTCCTGGTTCAAGAGCCAAGCGAGCACACATCCAGCTCAGTGGTAAATAGACCCGTTGGTACAACTTTCCCGCCATGAGAAGTGCGCTGACAATGACCTCGGGAAGACAAGGCAAGTCGGTGAGGGGAGTCCGTGACGCAAGAGCACCACGGATTGCCGCAGCTCGAGGCCTCGAGTCCGAGTCTCACACGTGGTCCCTCGATGCAGGGGGTCGCGCACCCTGTTCCGGGCGCACCAAACGCACACCAAAGCGCCGCATGTCTTCATGGCGACTCCCAACTGGTTCAACCATTTCAGCTGGGGCATCTTCCTCGTACAAATCTCTTAATACGACAGACACGACACGACGACACGACATCACCGAATGGAATGTGATGATCACGCCTCCACATTACCTTTTAAAGCACAAATAACCTTTAAGTGGTGTTTAAAGATCACGAACAGTATGTACAGGTTTATAGATAGCTTTTAGCACACCACACACAAACATTTCGACTGTTCATTTGACGGATTCAAATGTCCATAACGGACCAGCGAATGTGTTGAAGGAAGCATCAGCTACAAAACATAAACAGCAAAGCATGGACGTTAGAGAGTAATGTATGAACACGAACATTGGTAAAGGTAATAACAGTTATATTCTTGTGTATTTGCAGATGCAGCTTCATCATTTGTAATCGAATAAACGGATGTCACAAAATGGAGTAGTTCCTATTTATGATGAAGCTGAGCATTGAACACATCACCACTGAGGCAACCAACCCCCAGGATGCCCACCGTAAGCTGTCCTATCACTGACTGCGAGTACAACACCCCCGATGTTGAAGCAGTCCTGGCTGCGTCGCTCATCACGACTCATGCCACGACTCGCACAGCTGCCAATGTCAACGTCGTTACAGCTAAAGTTGAGCAGGTGAAACGTCCCACGATCTCATCCGCTGGGACAAGTGAGGAATGGGCCTATTTCCAATCGCGATGGTCCGACTATGCAGATGCAACCAAAGTGACGGGCAAAGACAAGGTCATCCAACTGCTGGAATGTTGCGATCAACAATTAAGAAAAGACTTGACTCGCAATGCTGGCGGCACACGGACGAACAATTCAGAGGATGATGTCCTTAAGGCTATCAAGCGACTTGCAGTGAGAGAAGAGAACATCATGGTTGCTCACGCTACACTACATGATATGCACCAGGACCACGATGAACCCGTCAGATCATTCGGGGCACGTCTCCGTGGTCAAGCAAGTGTATGTAAACTCGTCATTCAATGCCCTCAACTGTAATCAAGAAGTGAACTCCACAGAACCGGTTCTCTGTGACTCTGTAACTCCTGGGCTCATTGACTGGGACATTCAACTCGACCTAATGGGCGACCGTAACCAGAACATGAAACTCGAAGAAATCTACCAGTTTGGCGAAGCTAAAGAATCTGGCAAACGCTCAGCCTCACGCCTCTTCCAGTCACAATCACATGGGATGGATGCCGCCAGGAGCTCCTACTGACGTCACAAAAATGAAATACAAAGAGGCTACCATGACGATGATCACAAAACAACAGACAAGTCAGAGCAGTGCTACTACTGTGGAAAGAAAGGACACGGGCACCGATCTCTCGCCAAGTTCAGAAAGAAGGAGTGTCCCGCCTATGGTCATACATGCGTGCATTGTGGGAAGACCAATCACTTCGATCATGTGTGCAAAAACAAGAACAAATCAACCACCAAGGCCAACGCTAATGAATCAGAAGGTGCCGTGTTTGATTCCCTGTGCACAGTCGCAACTGATGCAACATTCCCCAAATCTATGAGCCTGGACCACCAACTGTACAATCATCTGTCTGACAACTGGATCCGGAAATCATCAAAGCCCCAACCGTTCGTTAAACTGATGATCGGAGCGTTCCAGGTTGATTACAAGCACCTAGGATACAATCTATACACCAAGACCAAGTCCAAATGCATCACTTGTATGGTGGATACTGGTTGTCAAAGCTGTTTGGCTGGCATGAAAGCTATCTCCGGCCTTGGCTTCAAGACCAAAGACCTAATCCCAGTCACAATGAGGATGCACGCTGCCAACAACAAGGGGATCAAAATCATCGGTGCTGTCATTCTCAGGATATCAGGCAAAGACAAAGATGGCAGCAGCAACCTGGAGACTCGACAGATTACCTACGTCACTGACAGTTCAGACAAGTTCTTCCTCAGTCGAGATGCACGTATCAGTCTGGGCATGATCACCGACACCTTCCCTACAGTTGGTGAGATAGACAGAGACACAGTCCATGCCACCTCAGATGTACTAGACCCCCTACCCAGAAATGACAATGGACTTACATCTGAATGTGACTGTCCTCCTTGGGAGAAGCCACCACTAATGCCCATAAAATTGCCTTTCCCAGCCACGCCAGCGAACCGTGAGAGACTTCATCAATTCCTCCTGGATCACTACAGATCAAGCACTTTTAATACCTGCGAGCATCAACCCCTCCCAATGATGGATGGACCACCACTACATCTCATGATAAACCCAGATGCCACACCCGTGGCCCACCACACACCAGTACCAGTCCCCATCCACTGGCACGATGAAGTCAAAGCTGGATTGGATCGCGATGTTAGGCTAGGTGTTCTCAAACCTGTCCCAATCGGAGAGCCAGTTACGTGGTGCCACCGTATGTTTGTGTGTGCAAAGAAAAACGGCAAACCTCGTCGTACCGTAGACACGCAACCTCTGAACTGCCACGCTACATGCGAAACCCATCACGCACAATCACCCTTCCACCAAGCACGGTCTGTACCCTCAGGAACACTGAAGACAGTATTTGATGCATGGAATGGGTATCACAGCATTCCACTGGAAGAAGGTGACAGACACCTCATGACCATCACACCTTGGGGCAGGTACCGCTACCGTACCGCTCCACAAGGGTATATCGCCTCTGGCGATGGATACTCAAGGCGTTTTGATGAGATAGCCTCTGACTTTCCAAACAAAACAAAGTGCATAGATGACACTCTACTATGAACTGATAACTGAGAAGAAAGTTTCTTCCAGGCTTGTAAGTGGATGAATATCTGTGGATGAAACGGCATCACCCTCAACCCAGAGAAGTTCGTATTTGGCCAGGAAACTGTGGAGTTCGCTGGATTCCAGATCACACAGGATAGCGTTCGGCCTGCAAACGATTCCTACAGGCTATCATGGAATTCCCTCTGCCCAGAAACATCACGGATATCCGCTCATGGTTTGGGCTGGTAAATCAAGTTTCATATGCATTCAGTATGACAGAGCGCATGCTACCTTTTCGAGCCTTCCTCAAGCTTGGCACCACATTTACCTGGGACGACCGCCTGGACGAACTGTTTCATGAATCTAAGAAGGTCATTGTCGATGAGAATGAGTCTGGCGTACAGATATTCGACAAGTCTAGACCAACATGCCTCGCCACAGATTGGTCGAAAGTCGGCATCGGATTCTGGCTCTTCCAGAAGCATTGCTCATGTCAATCAACCACCCTGTTCTGCTGTCCCACAGGATGGAAGATCACACTAGTCGGAAGTCGTTTCACACACTCAGCAGAATCTCGTTATGCCCCTATTGAAGGGGAAGCCTTAGCCGTGGCTGACGCATTGGACAAAGCTCGCTATTTTGTCCTGGGATGCAAGGATCTCACTATCGCGGTCGACCATAAACCGCTTCTCAAGCTCTTTGGCGACAGATCACTCGATGAAATCCCAAACAACCGACTCTGGAACCTCAAAGAAAAAACACTTCGCTACGTGATTAACATGCTCCATGTCCGTGGTGTAAAGAACAGAGCGGCGGACACCATTTCCCGCCACCCTACAGGTGACGACAATCCCGAGAAGATGCACCTAACAGATGACATATCATCCATGGCATCTACGCCCCAGAGTGACAACACCATTCCTTACCCTACAGTACGGCAAGACTTCTTTGCTGGCATACGTTGCATCGAGACATCAAACACTGATTCATCCTCATCGCACACCGCTGCAGTTTCATCCCTCAAAACACTCGAGACCATCACCTGGAACAAGGTTCGATTGGCTACTTGTAGTGATGAGAATATGAACAGGTTGGTGAACATCATTGAATCAGGCATGCCGATCTCTCGTCAAGATATCCCATCGACACTCCAAGAATACCACCAATATTGGGATCACCTACATACCGTGGATGGAGTAATCACCTATACTACAAGAATCGCATTGTCATCCCACCGTCCCTCTGACAGGACTGCCTGGAAGCTCTTTATGCTGCACATCAAAGCGTATCATCCATGATTGCCAGAGCTGAATTGTCTGTGTTCTGGCCTGGAATCACCCCTGCAATCAAATACGTCAGGAACAATTGCAACCACTGCAACCGCATGGCTCCCTCACAACCCAGCGCACCACCCATGAACCAGATCCTTCCAGACTACCCGTTCCATGCATATGCGCCGATTACTTTCAATACAAGGGCTTTCATTACTTGCTCATCGTCGATAGATACTCCAATTGGCCTGTCGTTGAGAGGACAGGAGGTTCGTCTGGATTGGTGGATTCCCTGCGTCGTGCTTCGTCACCGATGGCATACCTGATGAAATCTTTTCCGACGGTGGCCCTGAATTCATCGCTGGCAATACTCACCAATTCCTACTGAACTGGGGAGTCCACCACCGCCTATCATCCATCGCATTCCCCCATATTAACTGCTGGACAGAAGTTGGAGTCAAAACTGTAAAGCGAATGATCACTGACAACACCGGCCCTCATGGTGAGCTGGACACATATTCATTCCAGCGTGCGATCCTGCAATACAGGAACTGTCCTGATAAGGACACAAAGCTATCCCCCGCCATGTGCGTGTTTGGCAGGCCGATAAAGGACTTCGTACCTATCCTCCCAGGCAGATACAGACCCCATGAAACATGGAGAGACACTTTAGCCAACCGGGAAGCTGCTCTCCGCAACCGCCACATGAAAGCTGCTGAACGCTGGTCAGAGCACAGAAGAAGGCTACCACAACTCACTGTTGGAGACCACGTCCGCATCCAAAACCTGATTGGCCACAATCCTCACAAATGGGACAAAACAGGCATGGTGATCGAAGTCCGCCAGCACAACCAATATGTCCTACGTGTCGACTGTTCAGGGCGAGCGACGCTCCGCAACAGGAAATTTCTCTGGAAATACGTCCCAGTCCACACTCAGGCTCCACGTCACTCCATCGTACATGACCTCTATCACCATGGCCCAGAGCTCCAGTGCAAACAGGACAACCATCTAACCACTTCAACACCGGATCAAACAACGCCACCCTCCACAGACCTCATGGGGCCATTGTCACCAACTCTCCCTGGTGATACTCCTGCATACCAGGACCCACCAATGATGAACGATGACTCGATGACTTTGGACTATAGGACGCCACTCAACACCTCGCATCTACGAGAACCTGCCTCACAGGTCAAAACACCTGCCACTCCAGTCACCGCTGCAAGAAGCTCATGTACTCGGCGTCCACCTGCATGGTAAACATCGGGTGACTACGACATGACCAGCGTCGTGTTTGGGGCAGAACAATCCCCCGGTCCATGTCTTGCGTGATGGGTAGTCCACCCCACATGATCGCACGGTTTATTTCTCTTCATGTTACACATCCATATAAACTCTCATTTCGTTCAGTTACGTTTACACATCAGGTACAAATGCTCATAATATATCAGTCCTTGTTCCTTGTCCATCACAACGAGTTGGAGGGAGATAGAGAGTAATGTATGAACACGAACATTGGTAAAGGTAATAACAGTTATATTCTTGTGTATTTGCAGATGCAGCTTCATCATTTGTATTCTAATATGGAATAGGCAAAGCCTAGAAGGGAACGTAGAATTCTTCTTACATTTGCTTCTGACTTTACCTATAACTTGTTGACAACTGTATACGCAATTTCCGGTTACTTCGGCCTGGATTCGGGATCAGCGATCAAATAACGTAAATCAGGATTAAAAATTCTTTTTTTGATGATGCGGGAGATATCTTTATTAAAATCAGTGGAGGAAATATACACCATATCTGATATTATTTGGGTCTTTCATGTCTCCGACGATGTCTTTATCTCCCGGCATGCATCATTCCCCATGACAAAAACCGGAAACAAAAAATAACCAGAAGCAAAAAAAAAACGGAAGCAAAAGGGTCATGGCCAACGACACAGATTCACAATTGCCATGGTAGTGTGTTGTTGTTGTTTCCTGTTCTCTCATGTGCACACGTCTAGTAATATTTACAAGATAGATATAAAACCCAATCGTGTTTATACACCGCACAGCGTTTAAAAACAACCGGAAGCAAAAGGTCATATCCAACGACACGGATTCCAAATAGCTCGGGGTATCGTGTTGTTGTTGTTGTTGTTGTTTCCTATTCTCTCACGTGCACGCGTTAAGTATGAAGCTCACTGCGTTCGCTAATAAATGGATGTCACAAAATGGAGTAGTTCCTATTTAGAGGTGACGTCATCAGAAGAAAAATAATTAAACGTTCGGGTCCTCAATAATTTAATCTTTTTTTACAATCTTCGACGAAACATGCTGTCCAGATAGTTAGCATCTGACTCGTGGAAACACTCCACCGAAAAAACCTGAAACCAGATACGCCACACCAAACTATACCACCATGGTCGGCATAAAGTGGATATCAACATGAAATCGTAAAAACAAACTTCGCATTCAGTTAGGCCATCAGCCATGGCTCAGGAAGTGCCTGAAAATCAAGTTTCGTTCCACTCATCGGGGGGGGGGGTGGGGGGGGAGGGGGTAGACAAAACCTTGATAATATGATAGTATACATCCAAACACATACGTATGCAAAAGTTCTCCACTCAAATAGCTGCAGTTATTGTGTATTTATTCATCTTGAAAATCGATGCATTCCCCGCGCTCTCTCATTTGAATTTTCTCCACTCGGATCACGTGTGGGCCACGTGACGCCTCAACAACCAATAGATCGGCTGACATCGAATGCAAATTTCGTCAGACTGTCATGTGACCAGCTAAGTTGTCCAAGATGGCAGCTTTCTGCAGGGAGGAAATCATGAACAGCTGATCGGTGATTTATCGGTAATTTTTGATGAATATACACTGGGGAGTGAGGATGCTCCCCAGTGTATTATTGACCAGGACAATGTAGCGAACGAAGAAGTCAAACGTTTTACGCCTGTAAGATGGGATAAATGGAGAGAAAGTGTCAACAAATGGCTCGTCTTAGACGGTCACGAACCACGGTCCAGTAAAGGACCCGTGCCTATCGGACTTATCCAAAAGGCACGACATCAATTCCAGTGTGTTCGGTGGAGTCAACTCTACTGCTCCCTCTCGCGGTCGTGCTCGTCACCGATACCCAGCCCCGTAACAATTGGTGTTCAGGAGTGCGATTCGGTCCCTACGCCTCCGTAGAGAAATTCACGGGAGTGCGGGGGTGCGTGGAGCAACACCCCCCCCCCCTTCATGGATGACATGAAGGGGGATTTGGAGCGCAAAATGGATGTGGGCGCGCAAAGCATGAAGGGGGATTTGGAGCACAAAATGGATGCGAGCGCACAAAGCATGAAGGAGGATTTGGAGCGCAAAATGGATGAAGGCAGGGGTGAAATGCAGTGCATGGGGTTAAGCCTACAGGCAGGTCTGGAGGGCATGAAAGGGATAATGGCGGCACCACAAGGCGGAGTGACCGAACCGACCAGGAGTGCAAAATGTGTTCGGCCCACAATGGACTCGTCGTCCACCAGACGGCGGTCTCCTTGGGTTAACCTGAGGCGGTCCCTTCGGGTGGGTGCCTGGAATGTCCTATCCCAAAGAGAGGATGATCATCTGTCTCTGTTATCATCTGAGCTCAAGCGTTTGGACTTCGGGATTGCACCTCTCTCTGAGCTTCGGAGACCGGATTGCGGCGAGATAATGGTGGGTGGTTACACCTACTATTGGTCTGGTCGCTCTGATGGTTACCATGCCCAAGGAGTTGCTGTAGCTGTGTCCAATAAGCTGACTCCAATGATAATTGAGGTAACACCGGTCAACGAGCGTATTATGAGATTAAGGATTCGTCACTCCTTAGGTGTCATTTCCCTAGTCTCTGTTTATGGTCCGACTGAGGCGAGTGATCTCACCGTGAAGGATGCATTCTACGCCACACTCGAGTCTGTGGTTGATCAGTGCCCCAGACGAGATACACTTCTAGTCTTGGGGGATTTCAATGCATCGACTGGAACTGATAGGGATGGTTATGAGGTGTGTTGTTGGTCCCCATGGGTCAGGAACTATGAACCAGAATAGCACTAAGTTCCTTGACTTTTCAAGAAGTCATGGACTTAGGGTGGCTGGTTCATTGTTTCAGCGCCCACAAGCTCATCGCTGGACTTTGTATTCCAACGCTGGCGGTGTGGCAAAGGAGATTGATCATGTCCTCATTGACGGTCGGAGGATAATCCAGAACTGCAGGGTCTACCGGAGTGCTCAGTTCCTCAATACTGACCACAGGCTTGTTGTTGCAACTCTAAAGCTGCACCTTAAATCCTAGAGAATGGTACCATCCCAGCCTAGGCTGGATGTTGGCAAGCTCAGGGATGAAAGAGTAGCTGAGGAGTTTGCGAACAGGCTGAGTGGACACTTGGGGGGGTCTGAGTGCTTTGGGAGGTCCTGAAGAGTTGTGGTGTGCCTTCAAGACCACTGTCCTTGATGTTGCCGGTGGATGTCTTGGAACTCGCCGCAGGGCAAAGAAGAATTTTGTCTCTCAAGGGACATTGACCAGAGTCGCCTTTTGACCAGAGTCGCAGGGCCAGGCTGAATGGCAGAGCAAAGCTGTTCAGGGAGCTGAGGCGTAAAACTATACGTGCACTGAGGGTGGACAAGGAGGCCTATGTGCGAGG
Source organism: Eptatretus burgeri (assembly GCF_056783735.1). Taxonomy (NCBI): domain Eukaryota; kingdom Metazoa; phylum Chordata; class Myxini; order Myxiniformes; family Myxinidae; genus Eptatretus; species Eptatretus burgeri. The sequence goes on from NC_140966.1 coordinate 48,351,830, forward strand.
AATCTGTGAGGGGGTAGAGCATCACCTGTGGACAGGTGATTCTCGTCCCGCTTTCAGGGGAATTCGCGCATTGCATTCATGCAAGCCCATCCCTCGGAGCACTGCAGTTAGAGCAGAGAGTGGTAGGCTCTTGACAGAGGAGTCTGAAGTGAAGGCCCGCTGGGCCGGTTACTTTGAGCGGTTGTACCAGGCTGATCCCCCAGCTGTCGAGTTGGACGTCAAGGGTGTTACAATTCCTGTTGCTGACCCTCGAATCAACTGTGGTCCACCTTCGCTTGTGGAAACACGGGCTGCGGTGAACCAGTTGAAACGGGGCAAAGCTCCAGGGATCTGTGGCATCCATGCTGAACTTCTCAAGGCTGGTGGAAATGCTGCACTCGTGTCGTTGCATGCAGTTCTGTGCTCTGCCTGGAACACAGGCATCATCCCAACTGATTGGAAGAGGGGCCTTGTTGTTCCTCTCTGGAAAGGGAAGGGTGATCGCCAAGACTGCAACAACTACCGAGGGGTGACGCTGCTCTCAGTGCCGGGCAAGGCCTTTGCTCGGATAATTCTTGATAGGGTTTGCCACCATCTGCTTGAGCACCAGCATCCAGAGCAGTCAGGCTTTACACCAAAGAGGTCAACGATTGACCGTATCCTTGCTCTTCATGTCCTCACCGAACACAGACGAGAGTTTCGGCAGGGGCTGCTTGCAGCCTATGTTGATCTCTGTAAAGCGTTCGATTCAGTGAATCGGGATGTCCTCTGGAGGATTCTTGGTCTTCGTGGGGTACCACCAAAACTGATCGATCTGATGTCTGAACTCTACTCTGGTACTGAGAGTGCTGTGAAGTGTGGTGGTACCATCTCTGACTTATTTCCAGTTGTTACTGGAGTTCGTCAGGGGTGTGTACTGGCCCCCACACTTTTCAGCACTTGTATGGACTGGATTTTAGGGAGGATGTCGGAGAGATCAAGCTGCGGTGCATCGTTTGGGAATGTCAAGATCTCGGACCTTGATTTTGCAGATGATGCAGTCATCTTTGCAGAGACTTTAGATATCCTTTTGGGGGCCCTCGAGGTGCTGAACCGAGGAGTCGGAGCCGCTGGGATTACGGGTTTCTTGGGTCAAAACTAAGATCCAGGCTTTCCGTGACATCTTGGATGCTGCTGTCCTGTCTGTGTCTGTTTGGGGTGAGGATGTTCAGGTCGTGGAGAGATTCACTTACCTTGGCAGTGATATTCATGTCTCTGCTGGCTGTGAGTCAGAGGTCAATAGACGTCTGGGTCGGGCCTGGGGAGTCACGGATTCACTGGATCATGGGGTGTGGCGCTGCCGGTACCTGTGCGGGAGGACGAAAGTCCGAGTCTTCAGGTCCTTGGTACTTCCAGTCGTGCTCTATGGATGCGAGACTTGGACTCTGACCAAGGATCTGAGACGGAGACTTAATTCCTTTGGTACCAGGTCTTTTCGGAGAATCCTTGGCTATCGCTGGTCGGATTTTGTGTCCAACGAGCGGTTGCTGAGAGAGACTCAGATGAGATTTGTTCCCTGCATAGTCCGTGAGCGTCAGTTGCGGCTGTATGGACATGTTGCTCGTTTTCCTGACGCTGATCCTGCTCACCAGATTCTCTCAGCGAGGGAGTCTCATGAGTGGAGGAGGCCAGTGGGCTGACCACGTGCCTCGTTGCAACAGGTTGACCGTCATCTCAAGGAGATGGGGATGGGCCTGGCATCTGCCTGGGGGATGGCCAGACGGAGGCCCCTGGAGTACCGGCGGAAAGTGGATGCAGTGACGCGCTGTTCTGGCACATTCTCCCATACCTGACCTGACCTGACAATGGAGACGGGTGAGGTCGGGATGACGAGAGACGCCACTACAATTATCAGGGAAACTAAAAAAACTCGGACACGAGGGGACGACGCAAGAATTAAAGGAGGTGACGGAGACGCAGAAAATAAAAGAGATGGAAAGCCAGGAATTAACGGAAATAATAAACGAGGTGACGGAGACGCAGGAATCAAAAGAGGGGGACGAATTGCATGAAACTGAACAGGGACACACACAAGTAGAGTTAGTGAGGGACAATGGGGTCGAGCTGGTGGAATATGTTGAGACCCAGTTCGAGCATCAGGATAGCCTCCCTCAAGAACAGAGGGAGACGGTATGCTCCCTCGAAGTGGATTGCTACCAGGTGAGTCTGGTCTGGCCAAGCGAGGTTGAGCGGGTGCATGATGTGGAGGGGTCCATGCAGAGTTTGGGGGGGGGTAGAGATCCCGGGAACCCTTGAGTTAACCTGAACACCCGATGTTAATGTCCCAGTGTGTGTGGTAAAGTGTATGAGTGGTGCAAGTGTGTTGAAACGTGCGAGTGGTGTGAGTAACATGGCGTGCGTGTGTGCGTGCATGGAGACGGACGATGGACCGACCTGGACGGGAGTCGGGAGTGGCGAGCCTGGAAGGCCGCAAAGGGCTAATTTGACAACCGTGCCGGGTTCGCGCGATGGCGCGTATGGGGTCCATGGCACATTTTGCACACGGCCCACACGCGCGCGTCTGCGCGATCGCAATCCGGCGCGAGAACGCTCCGCGTTGGATACAAGCCGGCCACATGGACGGCAAAAATGTAGGTGAGTGTTGTGTGAATTTGGAATGGACGGGTCCACATGCGGGCACGTGTGAAGCTCCCCATGCTGCGCGCCGCGTGTTCTGTTCACCGAACGCGTGGGGCGGGTTCCCGGGACGATGCACTCGTGCGGGCCTGCACGGGGAAACTGCGCAGGTACGGTGCGTGGGTGACGTCACCGGTGACCTCGCGGCACAAGTTGTGGGCGAGCGGCGCGCGTTGGCTCGCATGGCGGACCTCTCCAAAGCGATTGCTGATTGCGATGCGCAGGGCGACGACAAGGCCCCAGGTATCATCCGACGGAAGGGACGAACGGGCGTGCCGTAGACCGCCGCCCTGGAGTTTCAAGGTTCGTGGGGCCTTGCCCCGAGTACACGGCCCCGGCCGGGATGTAGTAGACATCTTGCTTGGGCATAGAAGCATTAGTTAGCGAGATGGGTTTAGCTTAGTTAGACCAGCCTCATGGGGGCATGAGCCGTCCTCCATGGGGCCCTTGGACTAGTTAGTGGGAATTTAGGTTAGATTTCGATTCAGAATGGATTTGGGAGACATGGACGGACATGGAATGTGTAGGGCGGATGTAGCTTAGCTACGTAGATGAAATGGAACTTGCATTAGAGTAAGGGATGACGAGGGAGCACGAGATAGTTAGGGGAACATAGGTAGAGTGTGGAGTGAATGGAAAAATTGAAAGAAGCATGTTGAGTGAGTGTGGGTCAGCGGTCCAAGTGTGTGAGTGGAGTGAATATGGAATGCATGGTGTGAATGAATGATTGGGGTGGGGAGTGGGAGGAGTGAATCCCACTCAAGGGACCCCGGGGCCAGTGTAATGTTTGTTAGTGGGTTAGTTAAATTTATCAAAAGGAGGTCGTTCTGTGTTGGTGGTGTATGAAGGCACGAAAACCCATTTGAAAGGGTGCAAGAGTTCATTGACCGGCTGGGAGCGTGGCTGTTGTAATGAGCGCAATGAGTAGAGGGCACCCTGGGCACTGGACTAGTCGGCCAGAGTAGGCCAAGGGCCCAAGGGACCGGGATAGTGTAGTGGGCACGGGCGACCCTCGGACAGGGACTCGGAGCACCAAAATGCCACGTGGGCATGGAAGGGGGGCAATGCCAGGAAGGGCAACCCCCCCCCCCGCATTCATAGGGAGCAGTTAGGCTCAGAGCCTCAGGGCCCGGGGGTGCCGGAGTTAGAGTCCGGCAGGAGGGAAATCCCTGCCAAGTGAGCGACGCTGCCCAGCCATGAAATTGTGCAAGGGCACGAGTGAAAATTTGTGGGCAGGGCCAAAATTAATAATGGACACCAACACAGGTGATGGGAATCATGGTTGTTAGAACCTATAGTTTAAAGAGCCAGGCGTATGGAAAAGCCCCGGGGTAGTTTAAAGTTAATAAATGCTCGGATAGTTAGGAAATGTACCCCTTCACACCATCCATCCCTTCGCTCTCCGTAGGCCACTGGACCCACCTTGGTAAGATGGCTGAATTATGTAGGAGGCTATTCTGGGGCTTCATTGGGCCTCGAGACAGGATGCTAGTCTCTCCCTTAGTCCCCTCCAAAAAAGGAGCTTAGGGGTTGGGAGGAGATGGACAGGATAGGTTAGCTGGACAAAGATGATAAAGGGGGGTTTGGGAGACAAAATTATTGAGAAAATAAATAAATAAAATAATTTTGTTGTTTCGTTGTTGCAAATTAAGGGAGTGGGTATGGACAAAGACAGGCAAAGGCGATAGGTTGGGGGGAGACGGTAGGTTAGGTCCGAGCCCGTTTTTGGAGCGGCCGGCACCACCACACTCCCTCCAGAACCTCACGGGACCAGACCAGAGGCCGGCCAGCTTCATATGCCGGCCTGTGTTTGTGCTACATCTGCTGGTCCGCATTTGCCATGCCTTATTGCCTGCCTTTTGCTTTGACCCCATGCCTGCTGCCCTTATTTGCATTTGCCCTTGTGTCAACCATTCCACCATGTGCGCCAGGATCATCCAGCAAGTGTTTTGCAAGGACTACCCTGCAGGCAGCCTCAATCATTCATCATTTTATGTGTTTGTATCATCTCCATTTTCCATCCAGTTCATTCAAAAGAGCCACGAACTGCATCGAGCAGCCGGCTACCTCCCTGTTCTTGCATAAAGGCCACTTCAAATGGCCTGTGGGACGGCGCATGGCCTGCCGTGTTTGGGTGAGTTGCCTCCAGCAGCTGGGGTATGAAAGGAACAAAGAAGAATGTTCACTGAAAGGAACACCCAAGGGGGACCTTTTGAGCAGGCCCTGAGGATGACTGATCTTCAGCTGCTGTGCACTCACCCACATAAAATGACTGTTGACTTACTATGCTTCTTTCCCACAGATAACAGGTCCTGGGCCATGGTTCGTGTAAATAGTTAAAATTGTAAATCAGTTATTGACCCACCTGTTGTTTGCCTTAGCGCCGGCAATGTAGTTAAGTCGTTTGTGTGAGTCTGATAGTTTAGTGACGCAGCGCACGCGGTAATTTATTTTTGGGACATGTATGAAAAAAATGTCGCACTCAGGGATCCGTAGGTAAATCCTACGAGGGGAAAGCTTACACATGCTGGTCACACGCAAATTTGACGACTCGGGACGAGTCTGTAAAAAAGGGAGGGGTAGTGTTGCGAATTTGGAAGCTTACTGCACACAACAGCCAGGTCCTATAGATCAGCTATATCAGTAAGTATGTGTTTCTAGTTAGGGTCCCGTCCTATGTTTAATGGGTGATTAATTGTACATGCGCTGTGAGTTATTTTGATAGTTAGGATTTAAATTACCAACAACAACGACACCTGCCCTCGCTTCCTTCCACCATCATCCATCGGCACCATTGCACGCGTGCGTGTCAGCACGTACGTGGGCGGAGTCCAGTGTGCGAGGCGGGATTTCTCTGGACGTTGGTGTGCTGGCTTCGCCCCAAAATATGGGCACAAGTGTTACGCTCTGGCTTCGCCCCAAATATGGGCACAAGCATTTCGTTCTGGCTTGGCTCAAAATATGGCCATAGAGTTTGGGGGGGGGAGGGGTAGAGGTCCACAGTGTGAGGCATGTGAAAGTTTAGTGTCAAAAAACTTCTCTGCCCAATGAGGGAGTGCGAGCGTGGGATAAGAGAAGCACGCGTGGGCCAAAAGTAGAGTGGTTGTCTTCTGGTCTTCGAAGAGTGGTTGTCTTCTGGTCTTCGAAGAGTGGTTGTCTTCTGGTCTTCGGAGGAATTGTTTTCTGGTCTTCCGACGTCCGGTGGTCTTCTGATGCCAGTCGTCGCCTTCCTGGGGTCCCACCAACAGAGCGTCTTCTCTTGTGGCCTGTGTGCCTGTCCCACGAGGATCGCCTGCCTGGGCTTGGAGCGGAATTGTGTGGTGGGTTCGAGTCCTGCCACACTGGATCGTCGAAGACCGCACGAGGCGGAAAGGTCCAAGAATAGGCTCTGACCTCCAATAAAGACCTGACTGGTCCGTTTATTTTTGGGTGTAAGTGTGTGTGTTTGTGGCGCCAGTCTATTAAGTAAAACTGCATAAGTGCTTTTACATAAATTGCTATTCCTTCATTATTCGGTTAACTCTGCCTTCTTGCGTGTCCCCTGCCCCATTATAAATAAATATCCCTTTTCTTAGGCTAAATTAGGCTCATGCTGTATGTCTGTCCTACCCTGAAACACGGAACCGCTCCTTGGAGAGAAGGAATTATTCAGTAAAAGTTTCTTAAAATAAAACCAAATCTAAGTGAAAATTATGATTTTTTCAATCAGACGAAGAATTGAACCTGGGCGATGTATAGGCAGCAGGGGGAGCCCCATGCCAAGACTGCTGCCTTGATTGCTGCCTCTGAGGAGGGGGTTGAGAAAATAAACACCCAGAGCATTTATTGGAGGAAATGGGATGTGTATACTCATTTAGTATCGGTGGTGGATATTTATTCTCTTTTAAGTTGCAGATAGTCAATAACTGACGAACAGTTTTCTATTGTTGTTGGAATTTGTTGCTGTTGAGAACTCTGTTGTTGGAATTTGTCAAAATATTTTTCTCCTCATTTTAATAACGGAACACTGACATTAGCTCAAAACAAAGAGGTATTTGCTGTGATGCTGTACAGCACTCAGATATACTAAAATAAGGGAATAAAAAAATCGTTCCCAATGCCATTTAAAGAGCAGGTTGTGGGTCACCAAACATGTTCTGAAAATGTATCAATATGATTATATGTGCATTAAATGGTTCGATGCAAACTATTGTGGTTGCCTATCGAGAAGATTAATGAAATTTAACTCCGAAGTTGTTATTTCTCGAGGCTGTTGAAAAAAACATCCGTGTACCATTTATGGATGGTGACGTCACGTTCTCCAAAACAAAGCGGACGCTCACTCGCTCATTGAAGAAGTGTCCAGTTCAGCAGGCCGTTCTTTCGCTTTTTTTTGAGCTTGCAACTGTCTATATTATCCTTTTTTATTTTCAATTATTGTAGAACAAAGTTATTTGGATATTTGTACATCATGCCTCGTACATGTGTCATGTTTTGCGAAAATGGCTGGAAAACAGGTAATTGCTCCCACCGATTCCCAAAGGAATCAAACATTCGCCGGCAGTGGATAAGATATGTACAAACAAAACGGGCAAATTTTCCCCCAAAGAAAACGGGTAAAGAGGACCCTTTGGATAGACTTGTCATTTGTGGTGACCATTTCACAGCCGAGGATTACGAAGGCATAAACACATCTGATCACCACTCTGAATACGAGTTGTTGGTTGACAAGTTCTCCAGATACTGCTCTGCCACAGAAACAATTGTTGAGTTTAAGTGAGAAAAACCTTGAAATGTATTCTTAAAGAGTACATGGAAAAACACATAAATAAACTTTCTGAAAAACACAAGCATGAAAAAATTTCTCAACAAATCAACTTATTGTTGATTAAATTACTTTTTTAACAGCATCAGCAAATTGGGCTATTTCATTTCAATTGTAAAAAATTTATCAATTTTCCACTTCTACTATACTAAAAAAATAGAATATGTTTGTATGTATGTATGTGTGTGTTTGTTCATCCTTTATAGGTGGCCGAACCGTTGGATGGAATGAGATGAAACTTGGCATGAGTGATCCTTGGGACATGAGAACGGACATGGGGGGGTCAAGTTCAAGGTCAAAGGTCATGGGGTCAAGGGGTCAAGGTCACCGGGTAACTTCAATTTCTCAATTTCATCCGATCGAGACGGGACCAACGCCATTCGAGAGATAATCAAAATTAATACTGAAGGACCAATTTTGTGCCCCGTCTGTGACGGTGTTTCGGCTAGTTTTTTTCTAAATTTGGTAGAATATTTCCCAATGAGGCTAAACATGTTTTGGTATTTATATGCCACAACAGTCTCTTTAAAGTTGGGGTTTGTTCTAACTGTTCACTTTCGCTGGTGTCAAGCTCATTTGTCAGAAAGACTTCAACGCCAAGGCTACGGTGTATAATATATTTGGGTCCATTCTTGATTCATTCTATTTCTGACTTGAGTGACTAGAGGGTTAAAAAGTATTATATCAAGTCACAGACGAATCAAACGTTACATTATTTTATGCATCGAACACAAAAATGAAAATCTACAAACCAATCTGTCTGGTGGAGTCTGTCAGTGTGAACTGCCAGGCAGTCAGTCCTGCCACTTGTACACGAAATAGGCAGTTTTCTGGCACTTGCAAGTGGCTCAAATTTATATGGCGCGGGCCAGAAACTCCATAGTATAAATTCCCATCATCCTCTGACTCGTCCTCGGCAATATCGGAATGAAAACACTCAATTTCATCATCGCTGAAATCACTCTCTGATTCGCATCTCGCCATTGTTCACACGCTGTTTCCGAATGTTCACGAAGTTTTCGGAGAACGTGACATCATCACATCTTCAGTAAATTCCGGTCTGTTTTTTGATCACTGACAAAAGTTTTGACTTAAAAGTTAATTTTAGCATATTTTGAGTTTCAAATGTAAGAAAATAATTGGCCAACGATAATTATTAATGTGATTACAACCTTTTAATCACGCGAAGTCATCAGCTACCCAAAACCTGCTCTTTAACAATAAAATTACAGTAAAACCGAATGAAGATACGAATATCACCATGGTTCACTTGAACCAGTGTGGAACTAACCATTAACAATATTGTTGTGGAAATGGCTCATAGGGATTGATAGTGCTTAGAATAGAGCAGTTATTTCCTTCGAGTGAATATCTAGACTCTAGAATAAGCATAAAGTAATTAATTGTGATATTAGATATGCGTCGCTTATACGTCGTCAGACAATGCCTCCCTTTCCCAAATTATCAACCCGTTCAACACAATTTTATCATTCTGCCCTCTGTAATCTGGCCTATATGTGGCTTTTCTGAATTTTGCTAGGCCTATAAACACGAGCTGTACAGGAAATGCCATGGCCTGACACCGTCCCTCCAAGCCACTCAGACATCCTGTAACAGCAACAGGGGGTGGTCCATTCGACTATCAACCGGCCCTCTTGGCCAAGGGTGAGTGGGAGGGGATGAGCAGAGTACATCAGTAATGTTGCACAGGCCTGAGGGAATATGCCTGGTGTTGGCTTAATGGTTCGGGTGGCAGGCTTTGGATCCTAGGGTCCTGAGTTCAAATCCTGCTCAGCTGTTGAATTAATACCAGGTGGAGTTAACTCGACCTGTCATCCTTCCGAGGTTGGCAAAATGAGTGCCAGCATGCTGGTATACTGTGTCGGAGTGGCGACCCGTCCAGGATTGTGCCCGACAGCCAAGGAGACTGCTTAAGCAGCACCAACGCTCTGCACAGAGTATGGTCCCAACCTCCTCCTCCTCTTCCTGAGGGAATATAAAAGTGGAGTGACAACAGAAGTCAGGAGATGCCCGGAATCTGCTCCGTGAAAGCCACAGTCTGCGCCACTACAATCCTGGCCTGAGTCACGCCCCAACAAGCCTGAGCCACACCTCTCTCTCTCTCCCCACCTCCCCCCCCCCTCAGCCACAAAGAGGATGTTCACTTTCAAACTGCCAGGGCCATGCAGACCCGTCCTGCCAAAGTTTACCATGTTTGCCTGCAACTTTCTTTCTGTCTTGTGATCCTCGCGATCGTCTTTGTTGTCTCGGAGGACCCAGACAAGAACATACATAAATAAGGATTTCTGCTTGTTGATTTCGTGGTAAGGGGTTTTATTATCAATTTATTACGTACTGTATTGCTTCATTTTGTTTCATTCCCAGTGCCATTTGCAATTAGATATACCTGGTCTCAGGGTGAATTCTGGTTGTCGTGGTTCTCCTGGGGTGATTCAGACTCATTAAGAGCTAATTGGCTATGGTTCTCAACACAGCACATTCCAGCCAAGTCACATAAGACACCTAAATGGAGTAATGCTGGGCCGATTCGGACTTCCAAACTGTACAGTATCGTGACATTCGGCACATAATCTGGCGGGGAAGACCCAGAAACAGTCGACCGTTATGGTCACATTGAAGCGACACGCCGGATTTGAAACGTCAATTGGGACGAACCGGGCAACTGGAACAATACATTTCAACAGTAAAAAAAAACATTACATTAAAGGACCGCAAAGGACATAATATGATAAACAAATGTCATTTAATACTAATTATTTACACAAGAATAGGCTTCTCCACAAGAATATCCGAGAAACGACTTCACTTTGGAAGCACTAGTAGCAAAATAATTATAGTTGCACAAAACAAAGGGATTTACATCAAAGTATTAAAGATTATTCTCCAGTTTGGGAAAAAATAGTTTTGAGCAAATGAACCAATGCTTTATGGTTGTTTTCCACCAGAAAAGTCGATGCAAGATAAAAAGACTTCCTGTTCTCAAACAATCTGAGCCAAAAAAAACTTAACATTCAGGAACATAACGATAGCACTCCCATGCATGACAACAACCAAAAAGACGAATTCAAATATCTTTAAAAGGAAAGTAAACTCAAACTTCAAAAAACTGAGAATTACTTGATCTGACCATTGTTGAATATTTTGAGAATTAAAAAAAAAGAAAATATATATATATATATATATATATATATATATATATATATATATATATATATATATATATATATATATATATATATATTAAACAGTAATCAGCAAGTGCAACTTCAAATAATTTCTGAGTGTAGTATTTTATGTGGAGGGAGGCATGTCTTTCCGTTGAGTCAACGATTGCCTACGAAAAGCTTGTGACATTTCATAACCAAGCAATGACCAACAAAGTCATGGCTGCCCACACAGAAGTTACTCAAAAAGGCACTCAGTTTCATTTGCTGCTAAAGCTAGACTTTTAAACAGATTGAGATTTTACTTCTATATGAAAAACACTGCGGGAGTTTATCGATTTGATTCTCATACAAATATGTGAAGTTAAAAATTCAACAACGATTGGATATACCCGTAGTAAGTCTCAGATTTTGACATTTGAAATGGTGAGAACAGATCCTGAAAATCTAGTAACATGTAGTTATAAAAGTTAAAATGCATAACATGGCATAAAGATTGCATTCATGCCAGGGCAGTGCTAACAATGTTTTAGAGTTAAAAACCAGGCAACAGATAGCTGTAGGTTTGAGGTTGGAACTCAATTCGCTGGTGTTACATTATAGAAACAATGTTGCATTGTCATTTTCAAAACTGCAGTGCTCTGGAGGAAATACGGATCCCAGCAACGATTGTTTGAACAACTTACTGGATCATCCATATAGCAATTGAATCTTCAAGTCCAAGTTTCAAAAAAAAATGTTATGCACCTTAAGCATATGTTATCAATTATGAATACGATTGTGTATGCCAAAATAACCTACGTGTCTGATCTATTTGTACCACCATGATTTGAATACAAGGTGCAGGACACAGTGAGTCTGGCTCAGTGTTCATGAAAACACCATTTCAAACTCGATGGCAATTCACTACTGTATTCTGGGTAGCAAGATATGATCCAGGTGCACGATACAAGGCACAAGTGCTGGAATCGATGTGCAGGACATTCTGTGCTGGATGCTGGGTATGAGACGTCCATGACTAAGTTTTGGCTTTTTGACTTTTGCGTATAGGAATTTGGGATCGCAAGACTGAATCGACGGATACATTTCGTTCAAAACGAGAAAGCATGGACCGAATATGAAAACGATCCACTCCATGGCTGTTCCTCCTGCACATAATAGAGCAGACAGTCGGAGTGAAGAGAGAAAAAGACAGAGTTGGTGAAACAACAACATAATAATTATTTGCATGCTCAATTATAGGCTTGCAATATCCAGTTAAACCAGTGAATGCTAAAAATGGTTATGATTAGTGAAGTAACCCTGTATTTTCTATTAAAGACATGCTGTCTTTTCTTTCCCCTCATTTCACTTTTCTAAAATATATAAGTATGCACTTGTGCTGACAAATAAACAACAAAATAATCAGATATTTAAAAGTTCAGTTTGAAGGAAAAACAAAAGTCAATACTTTTCCAGCTCTTCTGTATTTGTCTTCCACCATGTGTCAGGTTCAACAAATCGGATGTGATAGCTAAGGTCAAGAGCCTAGACAACAGAAATAAACAAGCAACCAGTATTATACCTAAAGCATTCATCGGTAAATTATTCAACAAATGAAATTCATTTTTAAATGAAACAGAAACACAGTTCCAAGAATCTTTTTTTTTTCTTGCATTCACTTTGTTGGATTTTGGGCAACACTACATCGTCATAAACAGTTTTCATGCCGACCCCGAGTTGCTTGAGGGCATTAAGTCAGGCATATTGCAGGGACTGAAGTCACACGTACACTGTAACAGGTCGCCAAGGCACATTACTGCCTCCGAGAAGGTCATGATTGAGCCAGCTAGGTTTTCAATAAAAATCTACGAGGGTGTGTTGAAAAGTAATGCCTGCTATTCTTTTCCTCCAAAACAGGAAAAGATATTGGAATGAAACAAAGACAGTAACTAACATCAATCTTTATTCTACCATGGTGCATATTTATTTCTCAACATAATCATCACCATTGTGGTCCACATATTCTTGCCAATGTTCAAGTAGTTTTGTGATGCTGTCACAATAGAACTGAGCGTCCTGCTGACTTAACCAGTGCTTCACAGTGGCTTTGACATCATCATCGGAAGAAAAATATTCTCCACGGACATGTTCCTTAAGTTTGAGGAAGAGATGAAAATCTGACAGAGCCAAGTCGGGGCTGGTGCTTATTTGTGGTGGTACTTCAATGACCATTTCTTATTCTCAGGATCGTAATGGTGCACCCAACTCTCATCTTCAGTCATCCCAACTCTCATCTCCAGCACTTCATGCTTCACAACAATGACAATGTCATGATGCCCTCCTGACATCTTCATGAATGCTGCACTGATACATCTAGTGTCAGAATCATGAAACTTCGCACCCATTGGCATGAATAACAAATGTGTGGCCTGTGCTTTGTTTCATTCGAATATCTTCACCTATTTTGGTGAAAAAGAATAGTTTGTCATACTTTTCAGCATGCAGTCACGGCATGGTAATTCACTTGAGACTGGCTTGTTCTTGAGTAGCTTAGAGTCCAAATTAATGTCAAATTAAGCTGGATTTCAGCCCACAATATCTGGGTTGCCAACACATTGTCTTTGCCACTTGGTCACCATCACATTGTTTTTTGGTTGTTTCTCAAGTGAGCTCACTTCACAGTTGGATAATCTAATGGCAAATGAATGCTGCACCAAATATATGTATATATATATATATATATATATATATATATATATATATATTTCTCAACAACCAGTTTTAAAAGTGGAATTGGGCCTCGTTTATAATGAACAGATATGTGGGCTGGTAGTTGACTCAAAAACTTAAACAATGATGCCCTCCTTATTAGCGTTCAGGGCACGCAGGCATGACAAACGTTGCAGCTCATTGACAATATATTGAGAAATTCCAAATTTTCCTGAAAACAAATCGACACAGACTTCTCATTGGCCAAAAATAGTTTAAATGAATGTCTCCGAATTTGGTCAAAAAAATTAACACTTTTTCAATGAAATAATTTATACATTTCATTGTTCATGATATCAAGTTGAAATTTGTTAAAAGGGGATTGTCCATCAAAAGTGCTATTTATTATATCTAAATTTGTTATGAGGGTTCCTTACCATATGCCTGGTTTTGGCTTAATGGTTAAGGCGGTGGGCTTGGGATCCTATGATCTCATGTTCAAACCCCACTTGGCTGTTGAATTAATACCAGGTGGGGTGGACTCTGCCTGTCATCCTTCCAAGGTCAGCAAAATGAGTGCTAGCTTGTTGGTATACTGTGTCGGAGTGGCGACCCGTACAGGATTGTGCCCAATAGCCAAGGAGACTGCTTAGGCAGCACCAACGCTCTGCACAGAGTATGGTCCCAATGGATGGATGTTCCTTAAGGCCCAGTCACACCTTGACGTTTTAGCCAGCAATGGCAACGTATTAAAATGTATGTAAAACGCTGGCTTACGCTGAACTTTTGATGTTTTTTTTTTTAACATTCGGACGTATTCATAACGAGTTGGTCGTATGCATAACATATTAGTAACGGACACAGAACGTTTCGTTGTCTAATAGATAACTTATACTAACGAATGCTTAGCCTGTTGTCGGCGTTCACAATCTATGCCCAACGATAGTCTAACTTATACATAGCGCGCTGCACGTATCGCCGACGATCACATGGCATAGCCAATTAAAAGGCTGCCGCACAATGATTCAAACCATAACCGCCGGAGAAATGGAAGTGTCAACATCGCAGTCACACCTTGGCGATCTTGTCAGCGTATGCCGACCTCTGAAAAATGCGTCTAAAACGCTGGTGCACATCGAATACGGTATGGGTAAGTTTGGTATACGTGAATAGAATGCTAAAGTACGCTATCATATGTCGTAGGAAGTGGAGTACGTCTTGTACTTTTAAACGTGTTAAACATTTTACGACGTACTTGCCGTATGCCTCACACGTTCCGCATGCGATGGGAATAAGTTGGACGCACGATATGCGATCGTTGGCACACGGCGACAAAAGTTACTTGAAAGTTACTCATAAGTCGAAACACGTCAATGTAATGGTTAGCGTCAGTGTTCCAGACTCCCTGTTTTTTTTTTTTTCTTCTTCTTCTGTATGACGATGATGTTGACACTTCGATTTCTAGTGCGGTTATAATATAATATAATTAATAGGCTGCCGCTCAACAATTTAAATCATAACCACACTAGAAATCGAAGTGTCAACATCACCTTCATACCGAAGAAGAAAAAAATTAAAAAACCAGGGACTCTGGAACACTGACGCTAACCATTACATTGACGCGTTTCGACTTATGAGTACCTTACAAGTAACATGTGTCGCCATGTGTCAACGATCGCGCAACGTGCCTACAACACGTTACTCATAAGTTACAAATAAATTTCGGGTACGCTAAACATTACCTCGACGCGTTTCGACTTATGAGTAACTTACAAGTAACGTGCCTACAACTTATGGCCAGCATAGCGGAACTTGTGAGTTATACGCTGGCATACATCGTAAAATTTCAAGCATGCTAAAATTTGAGGACACCACAAAGTACAACGATGAAAGCCAGCGTACTACGACGTATGGCAGTGTTTTTCAGTGTGCTCTCAATGTTTCCAAAGCTTACCTATAACGTATTCGACGTGTGCCAGCGTTTTAGCCATTTTTTTCAAAAATCAGCATAAGCTGGCTAAAACGTCAAGGTGTGGCTGGGCCTTTACAATGGGACTCAAGTATATTTAAAAAGTCTTTCTTGACATGAAAAATTGATCAAATGAATCCGCCTAGCACAATCATTCAAAATATACATTTCAATAAAATAGACCTTATCAAAGCTTTTTGACTTGCACTCCTCAGGATAAAATCACAAGCAGGTGAAGTAGTAGTACCAAACTCTCATTTATAAAGTTACAATGTAATGTCCTCAACATTGATTGATTGAGAGAAAGAAAGGACGAGATTACCTGATAGGTGGAACCAAAGATTTGCAATTTTTTAAACGGGATTTTTGATTTTCCGTCATGATTCACGAACTGTTGGGAACCTATCCGCCGCCCCCCCCTCTTTTTCCATTGAAACAATGCCCGGACATTCAGGGATTCGACATTAGCAGCGTTTTCCAGGAACGTATCCTCCGTGAATAGAGGGGTCCAACAGTATCTCCAATGCAGTTCAATTCCTCTGTTCCCATCCCATTATAATAATTATCATGATCGTAATCATAATTGATTATATTATGCAAAAGCATAATCATAAAAATGCAAAATTAACCATAAACAAATACTGGAGACTTCACTTCAAACACATTATTTTGGTCCACTGCATGGACAAAATGGGATTTCTTCAAACCTGGGAAACATAAGGCTTCATCTCCCAAGCTTGGGTGTTGGTGTTATCGATGATAACAGGTGAACGTCCGCATGCCATCGCTCGCTCAGCTGCAACAGAAACATCATTTAAAGACGGTTCCTCTCCTTCACCCACTCCATTTTCATCAAGCATAAAATTGCAGCATAACTGCAATGCAACCGAGAAAAAAGTGTGGAGGAAAGTAATAACACAAAGGTGAGAGGAGTGCAACGGAAGAGCAATCAAATACAAGGAAAAGTGAGTTAAAAGGAAAAGATTATATTTTTTATATATATACATGGTTGAAGCTGGTGGAAAATCAAGAGCAGAATGGAACGGAACGGAACAAAATGGAAAGGGAGGACCACCAGAAGCAGAGTAGGAGAATGAGAGTGAGATCAAAGGGAGGGGCCGCGGTGCTGGAGAAGCAGAGAGGGGCCGCGGTGCTGGAGAAGCAGAGAGGGGCCGCGGTGCTGGAGAAGCAGAGAGGGGCCACGGTGCTGGAGAAGCAGAGAGGGGCCGCGGTGCTGGATAAGCAGAGAGGGGCCGCGGTGCTGGAGAAGCAGAGAGGGGCCGCGGTGCTGGAGAAGCAGAGAGGGGCCGTGGTGCTGGAGAAGCAGAGAGGGGCCGTGGTGCTGGAGAAGCAGAGAGGGGCCGCGGTGCTGGAGAAGCAGAGAGGGGCCGCGGTGCTGGAGAAGCAGAGAGGGACCGCGGTGCTGGAGAAGCAGAGAGGGACCGCGGTGCTGGAGAAGCAGAGAGGGACCGCGTTGCTGGAGAAGCAGAGAGGGGCCGCGGTGCTGGATAAGCAGAGAGGGGCCGCGGTGCTGGAGAAGCAGAGAGGGACCGCGGTGCTGGAGAAGCAGAGAGGGACCGCGGTGCTGGAGAAGCAGAGAGGGACCGCGTTGCTGGAGAAGCAGAGAGGGACCGCGGTGCTGGAGAAGCAGAGAGGGACCACGGTGCTGGAGAAGCAGAGAGGGACCGCGGTGCTGGAGAAGCAGAGAGGGGCCACAACGATGGCGAAACAGAGAGGGGCCACGACGATGACGAAGCAGAGAGGGGCCATGACGATGGCGAAGCAGAGAGGGGCCACGACGATGGCGAAGCAGAGAGGGGCCACGACGATGGCGAAGCAGAGAGGGACCGCGACGATGGCGAAGCAGAGAGGGGCCGTGGTGCTGGAGAAGCAGAGAGGGACCGCGGTGCTGGAGAAGCAGAGAGGGGCCGCGGTGCTGGATAAGCAGAGAGGGGCCGCGGTGCTGGAGAAGCAGAGAGGGACCGCGGTGCTGGAGAAGCAGAGAGGGACCGCGGTGCTGGAGAAGCAGAGAGGGACCGCGTTGCTGGAGAAGCAGAGAGGGACCGCGGTGCTGGAGAAGCAGAGAGGGACCACGGTGCTGGAGAAGCAGAGAGGGACCGCGGTGCTGGAGAAGCAGAGAGGGGCCACAACGATGGCGAAACAGAGAGGGGCCACGACGATGACGAAGCAGAGAGGGGCCATGACGATGGCGAAGCAGAGAGGGGCCACGACGATGGCGAAGCAGAGAGGGGCCACGACGATGGCGAAGCAGAGAGGGACCGCGACGATGGCGAAGCAGAGAGGGGCCGTGGTGCTGGAGAAGCAGAGAGGGACCGCGGTGCTGGAGAAGCAGAGAGGGACCGCGGTGCTGGAGAAGCAGAGAGGGGCCACAACGATGGCGAAACAGAGAGGGGCCACGACGATGACGAAGCAGAGAGGGGCCATGACGATGGCGAAGCAGAGAGGGGCCACGACGATGGCGAAGCAGAGAGGGGCCACGACGATGGCGAAGCAGAGAGGGACCGCGACGATGGCGAAGCAGAGAGGGGCCGTGGTGCTGGAGAAGCAGAGAGGGACCGCGGTGCTGGAGAAGCAGAGAGGGACCGCGGTGCTGGAGAAGCAGAGAGGGACCGCGTTGCTGGAGAAGCAGAGAGGGACCGCGGTGCTGGAGAAGCAGAGAGGGACCACGGTGCTGGAGAAGCAGAGAGGGACCGCGGTGCTGGAGAAGCAGAGAGGGGCCACAACGATGGCGAAACAGAGAGGGGCCACGACGATGACGAAGCAGAGAGGGGCCATGACGATGGCGAAGCAGAGAGGGGCCACGACGATGGCGAAGCAGAGAGGGTATGCGATGATGGTGAAGCAGAGAGGGGCCATGACGATGGCGAAGCAGAGAGGGGCCGCGATGATGGCGAAGCAGAGAGGGACCGCGACGATGGCGAAGCAGAGAGGGGCCGCGACGATGGCGAAGCAGAGAGGGGCCACGACGATGGCGAAGCAGAGAGGGGCCACGATGATGGGGAAGCAGAGAGGGGCCACGATGATGGGGAAGCAGAGAGGGGTGGCGACAGTGGGAAAGCAGAGTGGGGATAGGAAAGCAGAGTGGGGCTAGGAAACTGGGGAAGAAGGGATGGGCCAGGACACAGGGGAAGAAGGGAGGGGCCAGGACACAGGGTAAGAATGGAGGGACCGTGACGCAGGGGAAGAAGAGAGGGGATGGGATGTAAAGGATGCAAAGCGGATGCGGGGCATGAAGGGAGCAATGTGGGGTGGAGAGTGAGGGAAGCAGAGAGGGGTTCGAGGCATGGAGTAGAGCGACACAGAATTGTGGGAGCACAGCAGGTGTAGGGGAACCCAGGTGTGAAGATGGCATGGGAGAAAGTACTGACCTGAGGGGAGTTTATAACCGTAATACAACACACATAAATAGGATCGTGCATCCTGAAGCTCACCAGGATCAGGAGCAACAGTCACTCAAACACCCCTTAGACCCTGTTTTTTTTAAATACCGTGAACAAACTTTGGTACATCATGTGCAATGAAGATTGCGGTCAAGTTTTTTTTTTTTGGTATACATTATCGAGGCTTGTATGAGAGTTAACACAAAATGCACAGCAAAGGGGGCATGAGACAAGAGGGGCGGGAGAGGGAAGGACAAATCAGTGGGGAACAGACATTAGATTTTTGGAAGAGAGAGGGATGGGGCGGGGAACATGTGGTATATATTACATGGATATTACATGTAATACAGGAACTTTCAGGAAGGAAAGCAGGGAATTTGAAGGAGGTGGGTTTGGGGTGGATTGACGGGGGTAGAAAAGATCGAGGTTTTGTATGGGGAACGATAGAAGGTGGTGGTGAACAACTGTTTTGAAGGCCTGGAGGGAAGAATGGGATTGAAGAGAGTGTGGGAGTTCATTCCAAAGGTGGGGAAAAAGAGGAATGAAAGAGTGAAGGTGAGCAGTGATTCGTGATTTTGATAGTTTTACCAGAAGGGGGTTGTTGGTGGACCTTGAGCGCCCTGTGGAAATATGGTGGGGACAAATCGCAGACAGAGCAGGGGAGTGAGACCGGAGAGGAGAAGGTATAAGACAGAAAGACCACCGACCTGCCTGCAGTGAGAGAGTGAGAGGCCCAAAGATTCAGCCTCATCGCGTGAGATACCAATGATCCGAAATGTCATGGTTTCCACAGCGCGAAGCCGATAAAGGTGAGAGGCAGGAGCACCAGCCAAGAGGGAAGAGCAGTACTCCATCAGGCTGCGGACGAAAGCTTTGTATGTGGTCAGGAGCTCAGGTGGGCCGAGGAAGGACTTTGCTTGATGGAGGATTCCCAGTTGGTGACTGGCTTTGGAGGCCAGGTTGGAAATGTGGCTTTCCCAGGAAAGATCATGGCAGATAGTGAGACCCAGAAGCTTGAAAGAAAGGACTTCTTCCAGAGGATTGTTGAGAAAGTAGATGGGGTTGGGGGGGGGGGTTCTAAACGGTCCTTTCAGAGAGACATAGTGAGAGTGTGAGATTGCTAAGGATTGAAAGACATGTTCCACGTGTTGGACCAGTTTGTGATGTTATCCACATGTGCAGAGAGCGAAGAAGCTGCGGCTTGCCGGTCTGAGGGATGACAGATGGTACGACAGAGGGTGGAGTCATCAGCAAAGAGATAAAGAAGATTTTCCAGAGAGTTTTCAAGTTTAATTGAAATTGTGTGTGTAGTTTTCCAAGAAGAGAGCAAATGCATATTTTGGGGAGCTTAAACCCTCCCCCCCCAATCCGCCGCAAACACCCTTCAACCCTGATTTCTTTGTTATGCCGTGAACAAACTTCGGTGCATGTCAGGTGGTCAAGTTTCATTGAAACTGTGTGCGTAGTTTTGGAGAAGAGAGCAAATACCTATTTTGGGGGGGTCAAAAACCATCCTGTAGACCCCCCTCCCCCAATGAGCGCAGATATGGAGGAAAAAGGAAGGGGAGAAGAGAAAGCAGAATGGGAGAAAGATGTTTGACAGCAAGTATGTAGGAGGATTGAACAATTTTAATTTGTCATTTTAAAAGGTTTAAATTTATGAAGTGAGAGGGGGGGGGGAGGAAGAAAAATGGAGAGAAACAAAAGTTCATAACTAAATTAATTAAGAAATCAGTTGAGAATTAATGATGATGAATGACATTTAATTGTTATAATTTGAGGTCGTTTTGAGAAGGAAGAAAGGAAAAAAGGGAATTTTGATGCAGGTTACAAAGGGATGGGTTTGACGAGGGGGGTATTTAACAAGACGGGGGTAAGGGGACAGGGCGTGTGGAACTCATGGTCAACAGAAAACTGAGTAAAATAAACAAAACCAAAAGTAAAGAAAGTTTTTTTGGGCGTTTTAAAAAAAAAATATTATTAAACAGAAGGTAAAAGGAAGATATTCAAGCAAGGGTGGTGAATAATGCCCTGCATAAAAAGGTGCACAAACAGATCCCTGCAACTATAGACCAATCAGCCTTCTGCCAATCATCAGCAAGGTGATGGAATCCATCATCGCTTCAATCATTAAATACTTCCTCTTCTCCAATGGCCTGATTTGCAATCATCAATTTGGTTTCAGACCAGGTCACTCTACCCTGGATATGCTGCTTCTGCTCTCACAACAATGGATGGAGGTCCTCAATGCCGGACATGAAATGAGAGCCATATCCCAAGACATATCATGTGCTTTTGACATGGTCTGGCACCCTGCCCTGCTCACCAAACTCTCTTCCTATGGTATCCATCCAAGGCCATCTCCACTCATGGCTCGCAGACTTCCTCTCCTGTCGCAGTCAACGTGTGGCCCTAAATGGAGTTCTTTCATCCCCTCTTCCTGTCCAAGCTGGAGTTCCTCAAGGTAGCGTTCTGGGCCCTGTTCTCTTTCTGGTTTTCATCAATGATCTCTCCGACTCTCTGGAAAACCCTCTATATCTCTTTGCTGATAACTCCACCCTCTGCCGTACCATCGGTCATCCTTCAGACCGGCAAGCAGCAGCTTCTTCGCTCACTGCAGATCTGGGTAAAATCAAAAACTGGTCCAACACGTGGAACATACCTTTCAATCCGGACAAATCTGACACTCTCACTATGTCTCTCCGAAAGGACCGTTTGGAAGCCCCCCCCCCCGCTACCCCATCCACTTTCTCAACAATCCTCTGGGTCTCACTATCTGCCATGACCTTTCCTGGGAAAGCCACATTTCAAACCTGGCCTCTAAAGTCAGTCTCCGACTGGGAATCCTCCGTCGTGCAAAGTCCTTCCTCGGCCCACCTGAGCTCCTGACCACAGCCTGATGGAGTACTGCTCTCCCCTCTGGGCTGGTGCTCCTGCCTCCCACCTTTCTCGGCTTCACGCTGTGGAAACCAAGGCATTTGGGATCATTGGCATTTCCCACGATGAGGCTGAGTCTTTGGGCCTCTCACTCTCTCACCACAGGCTGATCGGTGGTCTTTCTGTCTTGTACCGTCTCCTCTCCAGCCTCGCCACCCTGCTCTGTCTGCGATTTGACCCCCACCATATTTCTGCAGGGTGCTCCAGGTCCGCCAACAACTCCCTTCTGGTAAAACCACCAAAATCACGAATCACTGCTTACCTTCACTCTTTCATTCCTCTTTTTCCCCACCTTTGGAATCAACTCCCTCACTCTATTCAATCCCATTCTTCCCTCCAGGCTTTCAAAACAGCTGTTCACCACCACCTCTTATCACCCCCCATCCAAATCCTCAATCTTTTCTTCCCCTGTTAATCCACCCAAACCCACTTCCTTCAAATTCCCTGCTTTCCTTCCTGAAAGTCCCTGTAATGTCCATCTTGTATTCCCCATGTTCCCCACCCTATTCATCTCCCTTCCACATATATCCTAAAGTCTCTGTTCCCCACTGTTTTGTCCTTCCCACTCCCACCCCTCTTGTCTCATGCCCCCCTTGCTGTGCGTTGTGTGTTCGCTCTCATACGAGCCTCGACATGGTATACAAAAATAAATAAATAAAAATGGGACAGAGCGGATGGAGACACGGTGAATGAATATGGGAAACAGTTGGGAAAGAAATAATATATAGATGATAAATAAATAGAATCAAAGTAAGAAAAGCAGAAAGTTTCATTTTGTTAAGAGAGTTTCCAGCTTGCATCAAGTAATAGCTTCCCTTTTGCTACAACACTTTAGTAACCATACCCTTGTCCTGGTTCCAGCAATGGGCTTCTGAAAGACGCATCTTATCGTAGCAATATTTCCCATCAGCAGAACGGAAGAAATCATCCGTGCTGCAAATTATCCCGTTGGGGCCTCGTTCACATAACCAGCTGCATCAGAACACATGGTCAGCAAATCATCTGCAGAGGACATCTACATTTTATAGACACAAAATTGTGGGTTGTGACTCGACCCACCCACATCCTCTGCCTCTTGTCTTACTTCTGGGGCATTCCATGTCAAGTGTACACACCTTCACGACACTAATACCTCATTTTCTCCCCATATGTTGGTCATTTATTCACTTGGGTGAAAAAAACTCAAAATACCAACTTTTAGACCTGTGGGCCCATCGGGGCCCATCTTAGGGGCCCCCCAAATTTGGGTGCCCTCGGCTGCCCCACAATCTTCCAGAGGCCATATCACAGGTTGTAGTGGTCCGATTTGGCTGATCTTGGTATCAAAATGCTCGTAAAAGCGAGATCTTTCGAATCACGTAAAGTAAAATCACTCCGAAACAGTAATTCAAAAAGTTATAGTTTGGGGTGCCCTTTGACCTCGGGCCCCCGCTCCCCAGCCAAACCGATGATCCCGATTTTTTTTCGTGTGAGAATACCTCTTCATATACTCCAACACCTCAGCATAAATGAAAATGGGATCCCAATGGGTTCACGCATGGCAAAGATTTATGTTGGGGGACTCGGGTGCTGGACACACAATACGCCACAATACACAGCACAATATTTGAACACAAGATTTCCAATACACTATATCAATATATTGTGCATAAATTTTCCACATGCACGTGCTTTTTTTTTTTGGGGTATTTTGAGTTTTTTCACCCAAGTGAATAAATGACCAACACATGGGGAAAAAATGAGGTATTAGTGTCGGGAGGGTGTGTACACTTGACATGGAATGCCCCTTCTCTTTCTGCTGTAACCTAGTCCTCTCACCCACCTCATGCAAGCCTAACATGTAGCTAGCCTCTCAGAGCAGAGGACAATCAATGTGTAATCATAATTAAAAGCTGATGTTGGCCAACCTAAATTCTTCAAAATGACAGGTCGTTGATTATCATTAAGTGCATCATGAAAATGTTTTTTTTAAAAGAAGTATCAATTTCTTAGGGTAATTTATGACTACAGCAAACGTCATCGCAAATCCCCACACTTCCCACCTAAAGCAAAGTTGAAAAAGATTGCAAAACGTTCCACTGGGAATGACTCAATATCAAATGAGTTAAAAAAAATTTTCCCTCTTTTGACCCCTGTGACCCTAAGTCACTACCCTGGGGGTCAAATCCCAAAAAACATCGTTGCATATATCATGTCTCCCAATGTTGATTGCATATACAAAGTTTCATAAGGTAGACGGAGGTAATGTTTTTCACCCCTGTTGGGTGGTCGCTCGACTACCGTTTTTCTCAGGTTTTCCGTCTGTCTGTATGTATGTAATGGACAGCTCTGGAGGCCAGAGGAGTCAACCGATTTTGATGAAACTTGACTGGTAGGTTCATACCAGGATCTAGTTGTATGCTTTTGAGCACCGTTGCTATGGATGCCACTGTTGCCCAGCAAAGGGACTTTGAATTTATTTTTTTTTCGAAAATCAAAAATCGGCTTCCGTGCTTTTATGCGCACTATAATCAACCTCTTTGTCAAAAAAATTCAGCCCGATCCGTCAAAAACTGTATGACTAGTATGCAATTATATAGCGACCACCCATGTCGCCGACCGGCTTGTCCGTTTGTTTGTCTGTGAACAGCATATCTCAAAGTTGTGGACAGATTCAGACGAAATTTGGTGGACAGGTGGGGTGTGTGTGTGACAAGGATGAAATGATTTGATTTTGGTGAAAATCCACAACCGGATACGAAGATTTTTTTTTAAGTGATTCTTCACCATTGAGAAATGAAGCCAAAAACGATAGCATGATATTTCGAAAAGTTTCAGATGGATTATGACAAAACTTGGTGGACGAGTTGCTTAGATGACAAAAACAAGCCAATTAGATTTTGGTTCAGGTCAGCAGATCCGGCCTTCTTGCCATGTGGTGGTCATAACTACCAAGTTTAGTGAATTTCTAGCCTGGTCTTGGTTTAGTGGTTAAGGTGGTGGCTTGGGATCCTAGGGTCCTGAGTTCAAGCCCCGTTGGCCGCTGAATTAAAATACACCAGGAGGTTGACTCAGCCTGTCATCCTTCCAAGGTCGGAAAAATGAGTACCAGTGTACTGGTAAGGGGGGCACTGCATCAGCGGTATAGCTGCGTCCCAACCAATGATGCAACCAGCAGCCACAGGTTGCACCCAATAGAGAGTGAATTTCTGTCCAACAGTTTAGGATGAGATAGCGTGACAGACAGACAGACGAGACATTCAGAGCCGATCACAATATCCCCCCGTTATTTTCAAAAATTGTTGGGGGGGGAAACAGACCAACAACTCCTCCTCTGACAAATCCCCATGTATAACAAACGGTTGTCACCTCACCTGGCGAAAGTGGATTTCCCCGAGCCAGGAAGGCCACGAATCAGATACAGTTCTTTTACTGGCCAAACCGAAGAGCTCTGTTTATCTTTCAAAGGACCGTTCAATCCTTTCGATTCCTGCCTTACGTCTCCTCCATGGCAATCACCCCAAACACCGTGGAATCCTTTGCCTCGTCCACAGTGCGACTGTTGTCCAAATTCACCTTCCAGGTCTGCATATCTTTCCATGGTACAAGCAGCTTGAGGACGTGAAAATCCCACAAAGTCTTCAGGATGCCCTCTTGTCCCAAAGCCACAATACCAGGCGTCACTATGTCCAGCACCAAAAAATGTAGGAGCCCAATGGTCTAGGTGACCCCCGAAGCGAGGAAAATATCGTGCTCTCGAAATGCTCCTCTTACCATACGGGTCCAGCCAATTCCCCCAGTCTTTTGCGGGAAGTTGGTACCCAAGGTTTTTTTTGCTCCGTTCATCGCCACCGTTCGGACATCGCCGTCGCGCATTCCACTCAGACATTCCACCGGCCTCTGTCGCAGACAATCTCAGACCAATTCCCTCCCGTGCTTGTATTTCATCATCCCTGCTCACTTGCTCAATCTCTCGGTAAAATCTTAACATTTCATCATCCAAGGTGTCGTGCAAGCATTTCATGGTTTGTACATCTTCCGGATCCTTTGTTTGCCCGGAAACCATTTGTTTCTTTGCCGCAGGTTCATCGTCGCTTCCTTTTGGAGTCCCAGCACCGTTGTAAGCAGCAGCTTCGCAAGGCCCGTGCTTCCTCGAATAACCTGGTATTGAATGTTCATGCGTTTTCATGCCATCAGTCTCAATTTGACCGACTAGCGATGATTCACCGGAGAGCAGGTCCTTCGAGTGGGGACTTTGTTCATCGTCTTCAGTCTTGCTGACGACATCTGCGGCACACTTTTCATTCCGTTCTGTTAAACTTTCGAGCTTTTGCAACGTCCCTTCTGAAAATTCGGTCATCGCTTTTAGCCGTTAAGGAAGTTCGGAAGGATTACAAGAGCCGGTGGAGGCGATAGATAAAAAGTCCTTGGTTCGAATGTATCGCTAATACCTTTACAAGACAGTTATGGAAGGTACTATCTGTATTTATGCTTGCACTGTAAATTACTGTACGACATTCTCGCAAAACTCCCGCGGTACTGTACGTACACAAGAGGAAACTACTGTAAACGGCCTTTCGCTTTAGGAGCTTAAACAACGCGAAACGGTCCTTTTGTAACAATTGCCAAAATCTGTCGAAAATCTTCCGACCAAGACCTAAAATCGTTTAGAAACAATTAAAATTTGAAAAATAACTGTTTCGGTTCATTCATTTGAAACTCACCTTTTCCTACCCTGTATTATTATTATTATTATTATTATTATTATTTTTTTTCAACAAGACGTACGGCCTACTACCAGACACCGAAATCACTTCCGCAATCGGGTTGTTGTTGTTTAATGACAGAGACCAGTCAACGAAATCACTTCCGCAATCGGGTTGTTGTTGTTTAATGACAGAGACCAGTCAACGAAATCACATACGCAATCAGGTTGTTGTTGTTGTTTAATGACAGAGACCAGTCAACGAAATCACATACGCAATCAGGTTGTTGTTGTTGTTTAATGACAGAGACCAGTCAACGAAATCACATACGCAATCAGGTTGTTGTTGTTGTTTAATGACAGAGACCAGTCAACGAAATCACATACGCAATCAGGTTGTTGTTGTTTAATGACAAAGACCAGTCAACGAAATCACATACGCAATCAGGTTGTTGTTGTTTAATGACAAAGACCAGTCAACGAAATCACTACCGCAATCGGGTTGTTGTTGTTTAATGACAAAGACCAGTCAACGAAATCACATACGCAATCAGGTTGTTGTTGTTTAATGACAGAGCCCAGTCAACGAAATCACTTCCGCAATCGCGTTGTTGTTTGAAATGAAAGCGAGGGAAAAACCTTCAGAGTTGTGGTGAATTGAGGTGAATTGAGGGACATGACGCGGGATCACATGTGGTGCGTCTCGCGTATAAGGGGAGGTCTCCGCGGCACGGGGTGATTGTCCCCGGGGCATTGCTATTGACATCGGCTGTTCACTTGATGCTCGTTAACTGAAGGTGCTCATTGACTGGGGAGAATGGAGATTATATCGAACTCCGTGCTTACGCGGATTTAGTCTGCAATGATTAATCGTACATGTATACGTTACTGCTTATGTACTCCTAGCTGAACCTGTATTCCCCGGTGTGCCCGTAGAAGCGGCTCCAATCAAATGGAATAAAGCCTAAACTCTGAAGGTTCTTCTCTCGCTCTCATTTCAATTTATTCCATTTAGTTTTCTCGGCTCTCTCAACCAACGATGGACAAGATCTACAAACCAGAGAGGTTCGACGCAGACCCAAACGCGACTGACGCAGAAATGAAATGGTCACATTGGTTCTGTTCCTTCTCACACTATCTGACCATCATCGAAGAGGGAGCTGACAAATTTGCCGCTCTCATGAATCATGTCTCGCCCGGCGTGTACAGGCTCTTCTCGGGGTGCGACACTTACGAAGCAGCGATCGACGTGCTGCAAGCGCTCTACGTGAAGCCCAAGAACGAGGTATACATACGACATCTTCTCAACACACGCAAGCAAGCAGCGGGGGAGACAATCGATCAGTTCCTGCAAGCTCTGAATCAGCTGGGAAAAGACGGCAGCTTCCGGGCCGTAAGCGCCGAGGAACACCGAAAGGAAGCCACACGGGAGGCATTCATCCAAGGACTCAGATCAGCCCACATACGGCAACGCTTACTAGAGAAAGCGCAACCCACTCTTGACAAGGTAGTCGATCAGGCTCGAGCGATGGATACGGCTCAGCAGCAATCTGAGTCATTTGGGACACCGATGCTGCTAATGAACGCTGCTACGATGGGAACCCAAGGAACCCCACTGGCACAGACACAGCCAGACATAGGGGATGGAGAAACACCCGAGGAGCCGGATACCCAGGCCACGTCAAACTCCTCAGCAACTGCTCCGGTTGGTAAATGCTTGTTTTGTGGGTACAAAAGGCACCCTCGTCAAAAATGTCCCACCAGAGATGCCACATGCATGAATTGCGACAAGAAAGGGCATTATGCCAGGGTATGTAAATCTACTCTAAGGAGAAATAAACCCACTTCTGCGGCTCTCTACTCACAAAATAAATTAACTGCAGCCTCCCCGGGGAATCTATCCAAGGCTATCATCAACGTACGAATTAACGGGCATATGGCTGAGGCACTGATTGATACCGGTAGCTCTGAAAGGTTCGTCAACAGCTCGCTAGTGAAGGGCAGGAAATGGGTAATCCACCCGACTGACAATACGGTATGCATGGCCGCCACCTCACTACAATCCCGCGTACGAGGGTACTGCAATGTTGAATTGGACGTAAAAGGGTACACGCATCGGGATGTAAGGGTACTGGTGCTTCGTGATTTGTGCGCAGACGTAATTCTGGGTCATAATGTCCTCAAGCAGCACACGAGCGTCGAAATACCCTTTGGAGGAATCAAACCTCGTCTAATTTTAAATGCGTTGACCACCGCGGAGGTGACGTCCCCCCAGCTGTTCGCTAACTTGTCGCCGGTCTGCAAACCGATAGCGATCAAATCGCGGCGATTATACCACTGCTGACATGAATTTCATCACTTCAGAAACCAAGCGATTACTGGAAGAAGGAATTATAGAACCGAGCGACTCGCCATGGCGCGCACAGGTGTTAGTAACCAGCAGTCAGAACCATAAGAAACGAATGGTTGTCGATTATTCCCAAACGGTCAATCGCTTTACCCAACTCGATGCCTACCCCCTGCCGCGCATAGACGAGATGGTCGAACGCGTGGCCAATTATAAGGTATTCAGTACCATCGACTTGCGAAGCGCCTATCATCAAATTCCCATCCGAGAGGAAGACAAACCTTACACTGCATTCCAGGCAGGGAGGCGCCTCTATCAATTCAGGAGAATACCTTTCGGTGTCACGAATGGGGTAGCTTGCTTCCAACGGGTTATGGACGACATCATCTCAGATGAAAACCTCAAAGACACTTTTTTGTTTACGTGGATAATGTCACAGTGTGCGGTAGGGATCAGGGGGAACATGATAGGAATCTAGACAGATTCTTGAGCATTGCTAGAAAATATAATCTGACTCTCAACTACGAGAAATGCGTATTCTCGGCAAGGTCAATTGACCTTCTCGGCTACACAATAGCCGACGGCACAATTAAGCCTGATCCTGAACGATTGCGCCCGCTCCGTGAGCTTCCACCACCTCAGGACTTGCAGACAATGCGCCGGGTGATCGGGATGTTCGCTTACTATGCGAGATGGATTTCGCAATACTCTGAGAAAATACATCCCCTAGTGCATTGCAAAAACTTTCCACCAGATGCCGCTGTTGTAAGAGCTTTCCACAACCTCAAGGATGATATCAGTAAGTCCGTGGTTTTATCGATCGACAGCTCGGTGCCCTTCGTGGTGGAAACCGACGCTTCAGATCACGCCATAGCTGCTACACTTAATCAGTCTGGGCGGCCGGTCGCGTTCTTCTCGAGAACTCTCTCTAGAAGCGAGCAGAGACACTCAGCGATAGAGAAGGAAGCGTACGCCATCGTCGAAGCGCTGCGGAAATGGAGACATTATTAACTGGGAAACCACTTCACGCTCGTTACGGACCAACGATCCGTGGCATTCATGTTTGATGGGAAAAATAACGGGAAAATTAAGAATGAAAAAATTATGAGATGGCGGATAGACCTAGCTTGCTACAGTTACGACATTGTTTACCGGCCCGGGAAGGAAAACCCTGCTGCAGATACCTTCTCTCGGGTCTACAGTTCGGCAACAATCAGTCAGGCTTTGCAAGACCTACACGTGTCTCTCTGCCACCCAGGGGTAACCAGGATGGCACATTTCGTGCGCAGACAAAATCTTCCCTATTCTGTTGAAGATATTAAACAAATGAATGCTTCATGCCCTGTTTGTGCTGAACTAAAACCCAGATTCTTTGGCGCGGCATCTGGCAGACTGATCAAGGCCACTTCCCCCTTCGAGAGACTAAACATTGACTTCAAAGGGCCCCTGCCGACCGAGACAGACAACAGATACATATTCACCGTTGTTGATGAATATTCAAGGTTCCCTTTCGCATTTCCGTGCTCGGATATGACCTCGGGCACTGTCGTGAGATGTCTCTCTGACCTCTTCGCTATGTTTGGGAAACCTTCGTACATACATTCAGACAGAGGGCCGTGTTTCATGTCGGCCGGGCTAAAACAATTCCTACTAGAGCTCGGCATAGCAACTAGTCGAACGACGGGTTACAACCCACAGGGAAACGGGCAGGTGGAAAGGTATAATGGAGTTATTTGGAAAGCCGTAACTCTGGCGCTGAAATCGAGAGGACTGGGCCCCGAGCGGTGGGAGGTTACTCTTCCCGACGCTCTGAATTCCATACGCTCTTTGCTCTGCACGTCCACCAATGCAACTCCTCACGAACGAATGTTTACTCACCAGCGACGTTATGTTGACGGTCAAACGGTGCCCAACTGGCTGACCCATCCCGGTACAGTGTTCATGAAACGCCCGGTCCGACAAAGCAAGTATGAACCCCTGGTGGAGGGGGTCGAACTCATTGACACTAATCCAGAGTATGCTCATGTCAGGCTCCCGGATGGCAGGGAGACCACTGTGTCGGTTCGCCATCTGGCTCCCTCAGGTACTCCTCCCGCAGGTACACCACCTTCTGGCACTCCTCCTTCTGACATTTCCCCCCCCAGGAACTCCGCCGGGCAACGGGGCTGCCGCGTTCCACCCGAGAGCGATCGAGGAGTCATCCCCGGCACAAGTCGAGGCTCACCAAGAGGATCGGGAGTCTCCCTCAAGTGAAACTGCCATTTACTCCCGGAGAGGTCGACGAATAAGGCCCCCTCGACGACTCAATCTGTAAAGGGGATTATCGGCATTCTCGCTGCTCATGCTCCCATATGCTCATTATATCATATATCGATGCTCATTTCCATGCTCCTACAACTCAAAATAATCACTGCTTGGCATGTATGCTTCTGTAGATCTATTAGTCCGCGTTGCTTGAAATGTATACTCCTATAGTGCTAAAGCAATCATGGTGTGTAAGATGGGCCCCTAGGTACATTTTAAAGGTGCGGAGAATGTGGTGAATTGAGGGACATGACGCGGGATCACATGTTGTGCATCTCGCGTATAAGGGGAGGTCTCCGCGGCACGAGTGGTTGTCCCCGGGGCATTGCCATTTACATCGGCTGTTCACTTGATGCTCGTTAACTGAAGGTGCTCATTGACTGGTGAGAATGGAGATTATATCGAACTCCGTGCTTACGCGGATTTAGTCTGCAATGATTAATCGTACATGTATACGTTACTGCTTATGTACTCCTAGCTGAACCTGTATTCCCCGGTGTGCCCACAGAAGCGGCTCCAATCAAATGGAATAAAGCCTAAACTCTGAAGGTTCTTCTCTCGCTCTCATTTCAAGAGTGTAGGCTTTATTCCACTTGAATGAAGCCGCTTCTACGGGCACATCAGGGGATACTGTAATGTACTGAAATGGAAGACGTTTAGCAGGCAGACACGTGCGGAGGAACAGTCGAGCCGGGCTGTGGTGCACAAGCACGAGCGCGAGCGTACTCTGCCCGTGGCTCTCCTTTTATTGCGTATTAGCACACTCACGAGCCGGACGACTCCAGCATTACTACGACGCCTCAGGCGGCGCGCACACCTTATATCCCTTGCAGATACGATGACCACCACGACCACTCCTCCCATCATCACGCCCATCATGCATCATCATCATGCCCCTCCCCGTAGGCCCGCAGACTACACCACACTCCTCCCTCCTAAAAGTATGATTATTAAATGATCACCCTCATCCTAAGCATAAACATAAACCTCGACATAAACAAGGCACCAAAAATGAAAACAGCGAAGTATAACAGCACACCACATCATGTAATGTGTTGATGCGAGTGAGTGGAGCAGCAAAGGCCAGGTTCCAAAGATGGAGGTGCACAAAGCACCCACCAAACTCTGACCGCGTTACCGATATGAAGCAGCAAAACGAGAAGCACAGCAGCACTACGCAGCAAAAACGCCCCCAGGCGGCCCATGCTGACATGGCCCTCGCCGAGGTCGTGGCGACCTTTCGAGCCAACCTCCCCCGGCACCATCAAACGCCTTCGGCCCACTCCCCCCAGGCAGACCCGACGTAGATAAACATTCCGAGGCCGGAAGCCCGCTGTCTGGAAGCCGTGGCGCCAGCCTTGATCGACCTTGGCCGGGGGCGCTGAACAGCGCCGCTGGCTGTACGCATTTAATGCTCCAAAACAACCCACGCACCCCAATCAGTTGAGACGCCAACGCCCGTCCAAACGGCCTTGAGCGAACACAGAGAGCTGCACTCGCAACCAGAGGTGGGGGTAACGCCGACCAGTGCACCAGTCTTGGTTTCAAGTCGATCCCCGAGACCCCCACGGCAGCTAGACGGGCGCAATTCCATTTAAACCACACTTCAATCATAGACTCGTTATAAATCACTACGAATATTACTTGAAGTATTGCAAACTCATTTTTCCGTACAGCGCGGTCTTTTGATAACCCCCCAGCACATGACAAAGCAACCACCTGCGGCCTGGGGCAACTGGAGGCCAATAACCCGTCTTTATTTGCCCCCACATCACATTGATCATAATACCAACCCCATTGACTGATCTCCGCCAAATCCACTTTCACACGAGAACTGCTGGCATTTATTTCAACAACGTTAAACTGCATCACTAGAGCAAGGAAAAACACATATGCCATGAACAACAACCCACAACCCACATCACGAGTCCGTTTCTTGGTTGTCGACTCGATGTTGTGACTCGCGACTCCCTTTAACGCCACGGGCTCACCGCCACCTGTTGATGCTGCCCGAACAACACCGACGCGCATGGCCTCACGAATGCTGCCGACGCGCGGGAACTCATCGCGAGAGCTGATACGGCTCTCTCCGCTCCCGAACCGCACATCACCGCCGCAGGCAGCAACGAACGGTCGCTCCCGCTGCATCGACGCGGCCCCCGCCGCCAGAGCCTCGCCCTCGGTACTCGACGAAGGTCTCGAAGAGAGCACTGGCACATCTGGAGGTAAGAACCGGAGATCCAGTCCGAGGTGCGCCAGCCACGACAAGGCCGTCTTGACCAGGCGAATACCGCGAAGACCACGAGCCGCCTGCTCACCCATGACCGACACTGCATCCCCGGTATCCACGCAAAACACAGTCGGTTGGCCATTCACTTCGACCTCAATCGTGAAAGGCGTCGTCATCTCCGAACCAACGGAAAACAGACTCAACCGTGGTTGCATCTACTGCTCCGGCTCGCCGGCATCGTCATGCCCCGGTTGCAGGCCGATCTCCAGGTCACTGGGGTCCTCCCGCACCTCGTCATCCAAGACTCCAACGGAGGCCCCTTCGCTCCAGGTGCGACCGTGCTGCGGTGCCCCTTCGCTCCCGGTGCGACCGTGCTGCGGTGCCCCTTCGCTCCCGGTGCGACCGTGCTGCGGTGCCCCTTCGCTCCCGGTGCGACCGTGCTGCGGTGCCCCTTCGCTCCCGGTGCGACCGTGCTGCGGTGCGCGCCCTCGTCCCGCACCGCCAGGCGTGCGTGCAACTTGCGGCACTTGTGCGGTCACCGCGTGGACCTCGGGATTAGCCGCCATGCCCCAGCTGGAGCTACTCATTACGTCCTGGCCAGCAATGGCGCGGACATCCGTGAGTGTCTGCTCGACAGACGAAGCAGTCGCGACCGCCGAGTCGAATGTGATGTCGGTCAACCGCAGGATGGCTGCTACCATCTTTGCGTCTCGCAGACCAGAAATAAAACGATCTCTGAGCCGACGCTCCTCTGTCGTGAATTTGCACGGCACAGCCGAATGCTTCACCCATGCTACGAAGTCCGCAACGCGCTCCTCGCCACTCTTAGCGAGATGATCGAACTGGAACCGCGCGAGATATAACGACTCCTCTGGCGCCAAGTGGGTCTTCATTTTCGCCCGAAAGTAGCAACCTAACTGTTCAGAAAACAACTCGAACTCATCTCCCCCGAACACGGGTACACGTCCGTGCGCTGTGCCCCGACCTTCTGCCATGCTCGTGATGGCGAGACCCTTGGCTCCGTAGCCCGGAAGCGCGGCCGTTGCCCACTCAACGTGGCCGAAGTCGATTCCGACGAAGGCGGGCACGCGTACATTTGCCGTGCACCGACCCTCTGCCATGCTCGTGCTGGCGAGACCCTTGGCTCCGTAGCCTGGAAGCGCACGGGTCATTTGTCGCCCTCCCCACGCCGATCCGAAGATCCTCGTCGCCAACTGTAATGTACTGAAATGGAAGACGCCTAGCAGGCAGACACGATGCGGAGGAACAGTCGAGCCGGGCTGTGGTGCACAAGCACGAGCGCGAGCGTACTCTGCTCGTGGCTCTCCTTTTATTGCGTATTAGCACACTCATGAGCCGGACGACTCCAGCATTACTATGACGCCTCAGGCGGCGCGCACACCTTATATCCCTTGCAGATACGATGACCACCACGACCACTCCTCCCATCATCACGCCCATCATGCATCATCATCATGCCCCTCCCCGTAGGCCCGCAGACTACACCACAGATACAGGTGCAGCAAAGAGTACATATGTAGCAATGTATACATGTGCAGTAGATCACCGCAAAATAAATCAGCAATTAGCGCGGATTCCGGTATACTCTCAATTCTCACCATTCAACGAGCACCAAGTGGATCGCCGCCGTAAATGACAATGCCCCAGGGACAATCCCCCCGACCGCGCGGAATCTTGGCTTTATCTATCCCGTGCGTGAGCCGTGCGACATGTGATCACGCGTCACGTCCTTCAATTCATCTCATTCTCCCCATCTTTAAAATGTAACTCGAGGCCCAACTAACCCACCATGATTACTTCAGCGCTATAGGAGTATCCATTTCAAGCAGCGCAAACTATTTAAACTGCAGAAGCATACATGCCAAGCAGTGAGGATTATTTTGAGTTGTAGAAGCATGGTAATGAGCATCGATATATGATATAATGAGCATATAGGAGCATGAGCATCGAGGATGCCAGTAATCCCCTTTACAGATCGAGTCGGCGAGGGGGTTTTATCCATCAACCTCTCCGGGAGTAAATGGCGGTTTCACTTGAGGGAGGCTTCCGATCCTCTTGGTGAGCCTCGAGTCGTGCCGGGGATGACTCCTCGATCGCTCTCGGGTGGAACGCGGCAGCTCCGTCGTCACCATTCCCGGGTCGAGTTCCTGGGGGGGAAACACCTGGGGAGGGGATGTCAGAGGGAGGAGTGCCAGATGGTGGTGTACCTGCGGGAGGAGTACCTGAGGGAGCCAAATTGCGAACCGACACAGTGGTCTCTCTGCCATCAGGAAGTCTGACAAGGGCATACTCTGGATTAGCATCGATGAGTTCGACCTCCTCCACCATGGGTTCATACTTGCTTTGTCGTACCGGGCGTTTCATGAACACTGTTCCGGGATGGGTTAGTCAGTTGGGCACCGATTGGCCGTCAACATAACGTCGCTGGTGAGTAAACATTCGTTCGTGAGGAGTAGCATTGGTGGACGTACAGAGCAAAGAGCGTATGGAATTCAGAGCGTCGAGAAGGGTAACCTCCCACCGCTCGGGCTTTAGCCCTCTCGATTTCAGCGCCAGAGTTACGGCTTTCCAAATGACTCCATTGTATCGTTCCACCTGCCCATTACCCTGTGGGTTGTAACCCGTCGTTCGACTAGTTGCTATGCCGTGCTCAAATAAGAACTGTTTTAGCCCGGCCGACATGAAACACGGCCCTCTGTCTGAATGTATGTACGAAGGTTTCCCAAACATAGCGAAGAGGTCAGACAGACATTTCACGACAGTGCCCGAGGTCATATCCGAGCACGGAAATGCGAAAGGGAACCTTGAATACTCATCAACAACAGTGAATATGTATCTGTTGTCTGTCTCGGTCGGCAGGGGCCCTTTGAAGTCGATATTTAGTCTCTCAAAGGGTGAAGTGGCCTTGATCAACCTGCCAGAAGCGGCGCCATAGAATCTGGGTTTTAGTTCAGCACAAACAGGGCATGAAG
The DNA here is from genome assembly GCF_056783735.1 of Eptatretus burgeri. Classification (NCBI taxonomy): domain Eukaryota; kingdom Metazoa; phylum Chordata; class Myxini; order Myxiniformes; family Myxinidae; genus Eptatretus; species Eptatretus burgeri. The sequence continues at coordinate 48,388,030 of NC_140966.1, forward strand.
CATTCATTTGTTTAATATCTTCGATAGAATAGGGAAGGTTTTGTCTGCGCACGAAATGTGCCATTCTGGTTCCCCCGGGTGGCACAGAGACACATGGAGGTCTTGCAAAGCCCGACTGATTGTCGCCGAACAGTAGACCCGAGAGAAGGTATCTGCAGCAGGGTTTTCCCTCCCGGGCCGGTAAACAATGTCGTAACTATAGCAAGCTAGGTCTATCCGCCATCTCATTATTTTTTCATTCTTAATTTTCCCGTTATTTTCCCATCAAACATGAATGCAACGGATCGCTGGTCCGTGACGAGTGTGAAGTGGTTTCCCAGTAAATAATGTCTCCATTTACGCAGGGCTTCGACAATAGCGTACGCTTCCTTCTCTATCGCCGAGTGTCTCTGCTCGCTTCCAGAGAGAGTTCTCGAGAAGAACGCGACGGGTCGGCCGGACTGATTGAGCGTCGCAGCTATCGCGTGATCAGAAGCGTCCGTTTTCACCACGAACGGCACCGAAGCTGTCGATCGATAAAACCACGGAATTACTGATATCGTCTTTGAGGCTGTGGAAAGCTTTTACAACAGCGGCATCTGGTGGGAAGTTTTTGCCATGCACTAGGGGATGTATTTTCTCGGAGTATTGGCTGATCAATCTCGCATAGTAAGCGAACATTCCGATCACCCGCCGCATTGTCTGCAGGTCATGAGGTGGGGGTAGCTCACGAAGTGGGCGCAATCGTTCAGGATCGGGCTTTATCATGCCGTCGGCTATTGTGTAGCCGAGAAGATTAATTGACCTTTCCGAGAATACGCATTTCTCATAGTTGAGGGTCAGATTGTATTTTCTAGCAATGCTCAAGAATCTGTCCAGATTCATATCATGTTCCCCCCGATCTTTACCGCACACCGTGACATTGTCCACGTAAACAAAAGTGTCTTTGAGGTTTTCATTCGAGATGATGTCGTCCATAACTCGTTGGAGGCAAGCTACTCCATTCGTGACACCGAACGGAATCCTCCTGAATTGGTAGAGGCGTCTACCTGCCTGGAACGCGGTGTAAGGTTTGTCTTCCTCTCGGATGGGAATTTGATGATAGGCGCTTCGCAAATCGATGGTGCTGAATATTTTATAATTGGCCACGCGTTCGACCATCTCATCTATGCGCGGCAATGGGTAGGCATCGAGTTGGGTGAAGCGATTGACCGTTTGAGAGTAATCGACAACCATTCGTTTCTTATGGTTCTGGTTGGTGGTCACCAACACCCGTGCGTGCCATGGCGAATCACTCGGTTCTATAATACCTTCTTCCAGTAATCGCTTGGTCTCAGAAGTGATGAAGTTCATATCGGCAGTGGTATATCGTCGCGATTTGATCGCTATCGGTTTACAGTCCGGCGACAAGTTAGCAAACAGCTGGGGGGACGATACCTCTGCGGTGGTCAGAGCATTTAGAATTAGACGAGGTTTGCTTCCTCCAAAGGGTATTTCGACGCTCGTGTGCTGCTTGAGGACATTATGACCCAGAATTACGTCTGCGCATAAATCACGAAGCACCAGTACCCTTACATCCCGATGCATGTAGCCTTTTACGTCCAATTCAACATTGCAGTACCCTCGTACGCGGGACTGTAGTGATGTGGAGGCCATGCATACTGTATTGTCTGTCGGGTGGATCTTCCATTTCCTGCCCTTCGCTAGCGAGCTGTTGACGAAACTTTCAGAGCTACCGGTATCAATCAGAGCCTCAGCCATATGTCCGTTAATTCGTACGTTGATGATAACCTTGGATAGATTCCCCGGTGAAGCCGCAGTTACTTTCTTTTGTGAGTAGAGAGCCGCAGAAGTGGGTTTATTTCTCCTAAGAGTAGATTTGCATACCCTGGCATAATGCCCTTTCTTGTCACAGTTCATGCATGTGGCATCCCTGGCAGGGCATTTGTTGCGGGGTGTCTTTTGTACCCACAAAAGAAGCATTTACCAACCGAAGTAGTGGCTGAGGAGTTTGATGAGGTCTGGGTATCCGATTCCTCGGGTTTTTCTCCATCCTCAGTGTCGGAGGTGCCCTGGGGGGTTCCTTGAGTTTCCGCCGTAGCAGCGTTCATTAGCAGCATCGGTGTCCCATATGACTCAGATTGCTGCTGAGCCGTATCCATTGCTCGAGTCTGGTCAGCTACCTTTTCAAGAGTGGGTTGCGCTTTCTCCAGTAAGCGTTGCCGTATGGGGGCTGACCTGAGCCCTTGGATGAACGCTTCTCTGGTCGCTTCATCTCGATGTTCCTCGGCGGTTACGGCCCGGAAACTGCAGTCTTTTCCCAACTGCCTCAGAGCTTGCAGGAACTGATCGATTGTCTCCCCGGCTGCTTGCTTGTGTGTGTTGAGAAGATGTCGTATGTACACCTCGTTCTTGCGCTTCACGTAGAGCGCCCGCAGCACGTCGATCGCTGCGTCGTAGGTGTCACACTCCGAGAAGAGCCTGAATACACTGGGTGAGACATGATTCACAAGGGCGGCCAATTTTTCGGCTCCCTCTTCAATGATGGTCAGATAGTGTGAGAAGGAACGGAACCAATGCGACCATTTCATTTCCGAGTCAGTCGCGTTTGGGTCTGCGTCGAACCTCTCCGGTTTGTAGATCTTGTCCATCGTTGGTTGAGAGAGCCAAAGGGATCAAGTGGAATAAATTGAAATGAAAACGAGGGAAAAACCTTCAGAGTGTAGGCTTTATTCCACTTGAATGAAGCCGCTTCTCCGGGCACATCAGGGGATACAGGTGCAGCAAGGAGTACAAATGTAGCAATGTATACATGTGCAGTAGATCACCGCGAAATAAATCAGCAATTAGCACGGATTCCGGTATACTCTCAATTCTTACCATTCAACGAGCACCAAGTGGACTGCCGCCGTAAATGTCAATGCCCCAGGGACAATCCCCCAGACCGCGCGGAATCTTGGCTTTATCGATCCCGTGCGTGAGCCGCGCGACATGTGATCACGCGTCACGTCCTTCAATTCATCTCATTGTTGTTTAATGATAAAGACCAGTCAACGAAATCACTTCCGCAATCGGGTTGTTGTTTAATGACAAAGACCAGTCAACGAAATCACTTCCGCAATCGGGTTGTTGTTGTTTAATGATAAAGACCACACCAAATCAATTCCGCAATCGGGTTGTTGTTGTTGTTTAATGAAAGAGAAATATAAGCGACTTCAGCCGGGGGTGTTTGGGTCATCTTGCCTGCGCATTTCTGCCCCCTCGATCCACAATACCTGTGGGGAAACTCTAAAAAAAAATCTAAAAATTCCACTTTAAACCTATCTCCCACTGTTTATTGGTTGCCACCACCTTCCCAGGACGAGCATTCCGTGCACTAACTACTTGAGAGTGAAAGACTCTAGCTTTAATACCATCCTAACCCTCTTCTTCGATGTGGCTCCTGATCCTGTCGCTGTGTTTTCTGCTGAAAAACTCTGTACGACCTATATTCTGTTTTTCAACCTTTCATTCACTTGAATCATCTCGATGAAATCCCCTTGAAGTAAATGCGAGGGAAAAACCTTCGGAGTGTAGGCTTTATTTCACTTGATTGAAGCCGATTCTACAGACACATAAAGGAATACATGTGCAGCAAGGAATACATGTGCAGCAAGGAATACATGTGCAGCAAGGAATACATGTGCAGCAAGGAATACATGTGCAGTCGATCACCGCAAAATAAATCAGCAATTAGCCAGCATAAGCACAGAGTCCGGTATACTCTCAATTCCCTCCATTCAACGAGCACCAAGTGAACCACCGCCGTAAATGACAATGCCCCAGGGACAATCCCACCGACCGCGCGGCATCACGGTTTTATCTGTCTCGTGTGCAAGCATTGCGACACGTGATCACGCGTCACATCCTTTAATTCATCACATTCTCCCCGTCTTTAAAATATAACTAGAGGCTCAACTAACGCACAATGATTACTTCAACGCTATAGGAGTATACATTTCAAGCAGCGCGAACTATTTAAACTACAGAAGCATACATTCCAAGCAGTGAGGATTATTTTGAGTTATAGGAGCATGGTAAGGTGCCATCGAGGGATGCCGATTATCCCCTTTACAGATCGAGTCGGCGAGGGGGTTTTATCCGTCGACCTCTCCGGGAGTAAATGGTGGTTTCACTTGAGGGAGGCTTCCGATCCTCTTGGGGAGCCTCGACTCGTGCCGGGGATGACTCCTCGATCGCTCTCGGGTGGAATGCGGTAGCTCCGTCGCCACCATTCTCGGGTGGAGTTCCTGGGGGGGAAACACCTGGGGAGGGAATGTCAGAGGGAGGAGTGCCGGATGGAGGAGTTCCTGCAGGAGGAGTACCTGTGGGAGCCAGATGGCGAACCGACACAGTGGTCTCCCTGCCATCAGGAAGTCTAACATGGGCATACTCAGGATTAGCATCGATGAGTTCGACCTTCTCCATCATTGGTTCATACTTGCTTTGTCGTACCGGGCGTTTCATGAACACTGTTCCGGGATAGGTTAGCCAGTTGGGCACCGATTGGCCGTCAACATAACGTCGTTGGTGAGTAAACATTCGTTCGTGAGGAGTAGCATTGATGGACGTACAGAGCAAAGAGCGTATGGAATTCAGAGCGTCGAGTAGGGTAACCTCCCACCGCTCGGGCCCCAGTCCTCTCGATTTCAGCGCCAGGGTTACGGCTTTCCAAATAACTCCATTATATCGTTCCACCTGCCCATTACCCTGTGGGTTGTAACCTGTCGTTCGACTAGTTGCCATGCCGTGTTCATATAGGAACTGTTTGAGCTCGACCGACATGAAACACTGCCCTCTGTCTGAATGTATGTACGACGGTTTCCCAAACATGGCAAAGAGGTCAGAGAGACATTTCACGACAGTGCCCGAGGTCATATCCGAGCACGGAAATGCGAATGGGAACCTTGAGTATTCATCAACAACCGTGAGTATATATCTGTTGTCTGTCTCAGTCGGCAGGGGTCCTTTGAAGTTGATATTTAGTCTCTCGAAGGGGGAAGTAGCCTTGATCGATCTGCCGGGAGCGGCGCCATAGAATCTGGGTTTTAGTTCAGCACAAACTGGGCATGAAGCATTCATTTGTTTAATATCTTCGATAGAATAGGGAAGGTTTTGTCTGCACACGAAATGTGCCATTTTGGTTACCCCCGGGTGACACAGAGACACATGAAGGTCTTGCAAAGCCCGACCAATTGTCGCCGAACAGTAGACCCGAGAGAAGGTGTCTGCAGCAGGGTTTTCCCTCCCGGGCCGATAAACAATGTCGTAACTATAGCAAGACAGATCTATCCGCCATCTCATTATTTTCTCGTTCTGAATTTTCCCGTTATTTTTCCCATAAAGCATGAAGGCAACGGATCGCTGGTCAGTGACGAGTGTGAAGTGGTTGCCCAGTAAATAATGTCTCCATTTACGTAGGGCTTCGACAATAGTGTACGCTTCCTTCTCTATCGCCAAGTGTCTCTGCTCGCTTCCTGAGAGAGTTCTCGAGAAGAACGTGACGGGTCGTCTGGACTGATTGAGCGTCGCGGCGATTGCGTGATCGGAAGCGTCCATTTCCACCACAAACGGCACCGTGCTGTCGATCGATAATACCACGGAATTACTGATATCATCTTTGAGGCTGTGGAAAGCTTTTACAACAGCGGCATCTGGCGGGAAGTTTTTGCAATGCACCAGGGGATGTATTTTTTCGGAGTATTGGGGGATCCATCTCGCATAGTAAGCGAACATCCCAATCACTCGACGCAATGTCTGCAGGTCATGAGGTGGGGGTAGCTCACGAAGTGGGCGCAATCGTTCAGGATCGGGCTTAATCGTGCCGTCGGCTATTGTGTAGCCGAGAAGATCAATTGACCTTGCCGAGAATACGCATTTGTCGTAATTGAAAGTCAGATTATATTTTCTAGCAATGCTCAAGAATCTGTCCAGATTCATATCATGTTCGTCCAGATTCATATCATGTTCCCCCCGATCCTTACCGCACACCGTGACATTGTCCACGTAAACAAAAGTGTCTTTGAGGTTTTCATCCGAGATGATGTCATCCATAACTCGTTGGAAGCAAGCTACTCCATTTGTGACACCGAACGGAATCCTCCTGAATTGGTAGAGGCGTCTACCTGCCTCGAACGCGGTGTAAGGTTTGTCTTCCTCTCGAATGGGAATTTGATGATAGGCGCTTCGCAAATCGATGGTGCTGAATATTTTGTAGTTGGCCACGCATTCGACCATCTCGTCTATGCGCGGCAAAGGGTAGGCATCGAGATGGGTGAAGCGATTGACCGTTTGAGAGTAATCGAAAACCATTCGTTTCTTATGGTTCTGACTGGTGGTCACCAACACCTGCGCGCGCCAACGCGAATCGCTCGGTTCTATAATACCTTCTTCCAGTAATCGCTTAGTCTCGGAAGCGATGAAGTCCATATCGACGGTGGTATATCGTCGCGATTTGATCGCTATCGCTTTACAGTCCGGCGACAAGTTAGCAAACAGCAGGGGGGACGATACCTCTGCGGTGGTCAGAGCATTTAGAATTAGACGAGGTTTGCTTCCTCCAAAGGGTATTTTGACGCTCGTGTGCTGCTTGAGGACATTATGACCCAGAATTACATCTGCGGATAAATCACGAAGCACCAGTACCCTTACTCCCGATGCGTGTAGCCTTTTAATTCCAACTCAACATTGCAGTACCCTCGTACGCGGGACTGTAGTGATGTGGAGGCCATGCATACCGTATTGTCTGTCGGGTGGATCTTCCATTTCCTGCCCTTCACTCGTGAGCTGTTGACGAAACTTTCAGAGCTACCGGTATCAATCAGAGCTTCAGCCATGTGCCCATTAATTCGTACGTTGATGATAACTTTGGATAGATTCCCCGGTGAAGCTGCTGTTACTTTCTTTTGTGAGTAGAGAGCCGCAGAAGTGGGTTTATTTCTTCTAAGAGTAGATTTGCATACCCTGGCATAATGCCCTTTCTTGTCACAGTTCATGCATGTGGCATCCCTAGCGGGGCATTTATTACAGGGGTGTCTTTTATACCCACAAAAGAAGCATTTACCAACCGAAGTAGTGGCTGAGGAGTTTGACGAGGTCTGGGTATCCGATTCCTCGGGTTTATCTCCATCCTCAGTGTCGGAGGTGTCCCGGGGGTTCTTTGAGTTTCCGCCGTAGCAGCGTTCATTAGCAACACCGGTGTCCCATATGACTCAGATTGCTGCTGAGCCGTATCCATACCTCGGGCCTGGTCAGCTACCATTTCAAGAGTGGGTTGTGCTTTTTCCAGTCAGCGTTGCCGAATGGGGGCTGACCGGAGCCCCTGGATGAACGCCTCTCGGGTCGCTTCATCTCGATGTTCCTCGGTGGTTACAGCCCGGAAACTGCAGTCTTTTCCCATCTGCCTCAGAGCTTGCAGGAACTGATCGATTGTCTCACCGGCTTCTTGCCTGCGTGTGTTGAGAAGATGTCGTATGTAGAGCGCCTGCAGCACATCGATCGCTGCGTCGTCAGTGTCACACTCCGAGAAGAGCCTGAATACGCTTGGCGAGACATGGTTTACAAGTGCGGCCAGTTTGTCGGCTCCCTCTTCAATGATGGTCAGATAGTGTGAGAAGGAACGGAACCAATGCGACCACTTCATTTCCGAGTCAGTAGCGTTGGGGTCTGCGTCGAACCTCTCCGGCTTGTAGATCTTGTCCATAGTCGGTTGAGGGAGCCGAAGGAATCAAGTGAAATACATTGAAGTAAATGCGAGGGAAAAACCTTCGGAGTGTAGACTTTATTTCACTTGATTGAAGCCGATTCTACAGACACATAAAGGAATACATGTGCAGCGAGGAATACATGTGCAGCAAGGAATACATGTGCAGCAAGGAATACACGTGCAGCCGATCACCGCAAAATAAATCAGCAATTAGCCAGCATAAGCACGGAGTCCGGTATACTCTCAATTCTCACCATTCAACGATCACCAAGTGAACCACCGCCGTAAATGACAATGCCCCAGGGACAATCCCACCGACCGCGCGGCATCACGGTTTTATCTTTCTCGTGTGCGAGCCGCGCGACACGTGATCACGCGTCACATCCTTTAATTCATCACACCCCTCCTTCAAAAACGTACAAACGATCATCACCGAAATGCATCCAATTCAGACGCTCCATCGCCGAAGAATTCTCCTGATAGTTCCAAAAAATACCGTTTCGTTGTACAGGATTGTAAGACGTGCATCGTAAAAGTACAATCTACCTGCACGTATAATGTTTGGAAATCGTACGTGAATAAAGGGTTCCTAAATATTTCATCCTGTTGAAATCCATAATGGAGTAGTACGTAGCAGCAGCACGTTATTGTGCCACAATTTCGTGCTCGAATTACCACCGCAAGTCAGAAAAACGAATAGATTTATATTATTATTTTTATTAATATTAATGACGCTATTAATATTTTTATTATTTATTATTTAATATTATTATTATTTTTTATTATTTAATGACGTCTGCATCGTAGGATCAATGCATTCATTTTTGATGCACAGAAAAACATGTCCCTCACTTTTGTTTGCAACAATGTGGGATTCATTCCTCTTACTGTGGTTGCCACCGGACATTTGGATGTGCAGGAGCCGTATGCGTAATTCATGATGCTTTTGGGGAACGGGTGGGTGGATGGGTGGATGTTTCCCGGAGCGTCACGCCGCGTCATGGTGCAGGGAGAGGATGCCAAAGTCACGTGACGCCATCAAGCAATCATGTCCAACTAGGAATTCCCGTTTACACATTGAAAGATTGGGGGAAAACCAGGTTAAGCGATCGGTCTCGTACGTGCGAACAATTTGTTATTCCCTTTTCTCTGGGACCGCTTATCGGAATAACACAAAAATTTTTTACCATTGGTACAAACACTCATGTGGAATGTTTTAATGTCGGGGAAAAAGGAGAACTGTTGGACCTCTGTTTATCCAAAACAAAAACTGCTCCATGGAAAAAGTGGAAACCTTGCACATGGTCAAGTACTCTTCATGGGGAATAAGTATTTTTTTTCTTAATTAAGTCATAGGTGCCTTCATTATGATGCCATCATTGAATACGTACAATGCTACATCCAATCAGTATGAAAATGATTCCGGGTCATCTGGGGATAAATTGGTAAAGAGGAAAAAAAAAAAATTATGACGTCATACAGGTCAAGTGGTTCAAAGGTCAAGTCAAGTCAAAAAAAAGGTCAAGTGGTTCGGCAGCCATATACACATAATTTTTTTTTTACCTTCAAAAATCTCCGAAACAGTTGAATAGGTCGAGGAGAAACTTTCCAAGTATGACCACCTATCCACGAGGAACAAAAAGTTCCCCACCTATGATGTCATAGGTGACGTAGTTTGGCAGCCATATTGGATTGAAGGAAAATATATTTTTTAATTCTCTGTCTTGAACCGCTTCATCAATCGACGTGAAACTTCAAAGTTATGATCGAGTCGTGATTGAGAATATATGTTTTAAATTTCAACCTGATCGGACGCATGGTCTGGCGGCCATAATTATTCAATTTTTTGAATCTGTGTTCTTATTGATTATATTTTTTTGAATAAGCCTCACTTGGCTGTGCCTGGATGGGTTTGAAGGTAGAGGAGTAGTAGTTGAAACACGAGTCCTATCCAGGTTCTTCCTGATCACTTCATCTTTGCTTTTTGCTTGTTCGGGTTCCTTCTGATGATTCCAATGCAGGACTGTACCGATTTGGTGTTTCGTTCGATTTGAATTGAAAAATTTTGATTACAAATTTGCTACCAGAATAGTTGGCTCGCACCAAGTCCTTCTCAAGACTGTGTGGGGTAAGTATTCTATGAATACCATCTCGTTTGGAGAGGAAAATCAAACAAGTACAGGAGCTCGCACCTCCCGGTGTCGCTCTGGGGTCCAAGTCCTTTCGATTGGGGCCTCCTCCACGATGAGGCTGAGTCCTCCACGATGAGGCATCCCACGATGACACTGAGTCTCTGGGCCTCTCACGCTCTCACCACAGGCAGGTCGGTGGTCTTTCTGTCTTCTACCGTCTCCTCTCCAGTCTCCACCGCCCTCCCCCCCCCGCTCTCTCTGAAATTTGTCCCCACCACATTTCCGCAGGGTGCTCAAGGTCCGCCAACAACCCCCTTTCTGGTAAAACTACCAAATCACGAATCACTGCTCACCTTCACTCTTTCATTCCTCTTTTTCCCGCCTTTGGAATAAACTCCCTCACTCTGTTCAATCCCATTCTTCCCTCCAGGCCTTCAAATCAGCTGTTCACCACCACCTCTTATCATCCCACACCCAAGCCCACCTCCTTCAAATTCCCTGCTTTCCTTCGTGAAAGTCCCTGTAATGTCCATCTTGTATTCCTCATGTTCCCTGCCCCATCCTTCTCCCTTCCACAGATCTCTTTATGTTTCTGTTCCCCACTGTTTTGTCCCTCCCACTCCCGTCCCTCTTGTCTCATGCCCCCCTTGCTGTGCATTGTGTGTTAGCTCTCACACGAGCCTCGACAAGGTATACAAAAAAAGTGTGTACACTACGGACTCAGAAAAGACACTGAATCACGGACTGAGTACACCATTCTCTCACTGCGAGGTTGGACAGTTAAATGATATGTACAGTTGGTGTTGATGTTCAAACGTGTCCATTACGCCATGACGGAGTAGTACATACTTGTACCAAACTGTCGTGGTCCAAACATTATATGACCACATTTCATCACCAAAAGAAAATGTACAAAAATAATTTAACCCTTTAAATAAGGTCAAAAAGCATCCCCAAATCTTGAAATTTATTCCTTAAAAAATGGAAAAGCAAAAAAAAAAAAGAAAAGAAAAGGCAAAATCACAGATATTTCGAGATACAGTAGACTAGGCGTAAGTCGGCAGCGTCAAAAAGTCCCAAATTTATCTCATGTTAAATCCCTATGAATAAAGGGTCATCCCTCTGTAAGTCGTCATCTCTTAGTCGTCACTTCGTCTAAGTCGTCAGATGTTGTCCATTCCACGTAATGGAAACTCAAGTAAATTACCACTCCTAACTCGTCACACGGAACTGCTGCCTCGTGAGAATCCCGATTTCATGGAATCGTGATGCTCGCTCATTGGTTTACACCGCCAGTGATAGGCTATTTATAACTGCGTACACACGTTGATCGCACTGCAGGCAGGACAATGGCGACTAAGCGTAAGCTTACAACTAAAACCTACCAAGAAAAATACGACATTATTCAGTTTTGCGAAGCAAACCCACTGATGAAGAAAACAGCCATAGCTGAGAAGTTGGACATCAAACGGCACACATTGAACGATATCTTGAAGAATAAGGGCAAGATATTTGGACAATGGAGAAGATCGTGAGGCCGGTGGTAAGTGTGAAACGCGTGAAATGTGTGTCCTTTGAAGATGTCGATGATGCGCTCATCATCTGGTTTCGGCAAATGTCGGCTCAGCCAAATATTCGGTTGGACGGTGAAATGTTGCTGCTGAAGGCACGTAAATTCGCTGCGGACCTCGGGCATGATGATGCCGAGACCTTGCCGATCCACTGGATAGACAGATTCAAAGTGAGGTGGGGAATCGGCAAGGTCAAGAGGTACGGCGAATCAGGCAGCGTGGATTCGGCAGTGGTGCACCACTGGAAGGATGGCAAATTGAAAGACATCTTGGAAAGTTATCAGCCTAGGGACGTGTACAATGCCGATGAGACTGGGCTTTTCTGGCAGATGCTGCCAGAAAAGTCTCTGCGGTTCGTTGGTCAATCCCATCATGGTGACAAGCAGGCGAAGTTGTTGTGTTACAGTTGTTCATTATCTTTACTTTTGATAAACTGATTCATGAATTCCATCTTTGCTTGATCACTTTCCAACTCACCAATGAACCCCCACCTATGCCCCGAGGATTGTGTTTTCCTTTTGGTACAATAGCCGGCTCTCACACATACGTGTCCAGGCCACGCGCGACTTCATCCTTCACCCCACAGTCATCATGAATGTTCGCATATGTGTAAGTCGTCACATTTCTAAGTCGTCACTTTTTTCTCGGTCCCGATGGTGACGACTTACGCCTAATCTACTGTATTTAAATAACTCGGCCGGACAGAGATTTAAGGACCGAAAAGGACATGTTCGGGAAAAACCGGACGTACTGTATGGTAACCTTACTTGTATCCTTAAAGAATGCCTTGCTGTTTTGCTTATATTGTTAGCCATGTCCTTCTCATACTCTCTTTTGGCTTACCGAGTTATTTACTTCACGTGCTCCTGATTGCTCATCGTCATGTTATCGTGTGGTGATTAAAGCTGATACTACAACAAAACCCTTAACATATTTTTGGTTGGACATTTGCTTCGAAGGAAGGAGAGGCGTTTACCCTTAGTGTGTGTGTGTGTACGTGTGTGTACGTGTGCGTGTACGTGTGTGTGTGTGTGTGTGTGTGTGTGTGTGTGTGTGTGTGTGTGTGTGTGTGTGTGTGTGTGTGTGTATGCTTGCTACGTAGGGTCAGCATGACCCCAATTAATGGATCGGGATGCTTTTATCTTTGTTGGTGGTCTTGGCGTTGGAGGGGCATGCAATTTCTCTATGTAAATGTCTATCATGTAGCTCCACCTACAGGTGGGGGAAGGTATTACAAGTCTCCACCATTTTACAGTCCAGTGTTTCTGTCCCCACGTTTTCCAGAACAGTGAGGTTTTTTTGAATTTTAAGCTGTAGGTAAGTTTTTGCTTCATGCACGCTTATTAGCGAACACAGTGAGCTTCATACTCAACGCGTGCACGTGAGAGAATAGAAAACAACAACAACAACACAATACCCCTGGCTATTTGGAATCTGTGTCGTTAGCTATGACCTTTTGCTTCTGGTTGTTGTTAAACGCTGTGCGGTGTATAAACACGATTGGGTTTTATTTCTATCTTGTGAATATTACTTAACGCGTGCACATGAGAGAATAGGAAACAACAACAACAACACAATACCCTGGCAATTGTGAATCCGTGTCGTTGGCTATGACCATTTTGCTTCCGTTTTTGTTTTGTTTTTGATTTTTTTTTGTTTCCGGTTTTTGTCATGGGGAATGATGCATGCCGGGAGATCATGACCGGAAGTGTTTATTTATTTCTTCAATTATTTTTTTCCCAAAGTTAATTTTAATAAAGATATCTCCCGGATCATCAAAAATATTTTTTAATCGTGATTTACATTCTTTGTTCGCTGATCCCGAATCCAGGCCGAAGTAACCGGAAATTGCGTCAAAATCATCAGCTGTGCGGCGCTTTCATGTACCACGGTATAGTTGGCAAGTATACAGTTGTGAACAAGTTATAGGTAAAGTCAGAAGCGAATGTAAGAAGAATTCTACGTTCGCTTCTCGGCTTTGCCTATTCCATATTATTTTTGTTATTTAAATAAATCCGGGTTATTTATTTTTGGCCATGTAGATCTGTCAGTTTCCTATACACCGCCAAAATGAGGGTATGCGTCAGAAGAACGTGTCGTTCGCTCGGAACAAGATCGTCCATCGGGAAGGTACTCTTGATTGTTATTTATAATTTTGCCTTCTCAAAACCACCCTCCCTCACCAATGGCTTCACCAACAACAAAATATCGTGAGAAACACAGCATTTAATATCATAAGTACTTAATATACGGATTTTATCGTGAGGATTTAATTTGTCAAGGGAGAAGAGTTCTCAGGCGGTGTATTTGGTACGTCTGCCGTTTCACCCGACAATGATAAACATAAATTAAATTTGCAATCGTCAAGTAAGAAAGCGTCGAACGATCATTGAATCTTTAAATGGCGCTTGAAATATAATATATTCGAAGAATCATTTCATTATGGTTAATAAAACATTTTCAAGGGCATATAATTATTTCCGTTTCTTTTTGGAAAATATATCGATTGTGGACTGTTAACGTTTCTGCATGGGTTTTTAAATAGCTGAGTGTTGTAATCGGTTCGTCGATGAATATGTTATTTAAAAAAAAACAAAAAACAAAAAACAACAGCAACAACAAAAAACCAACCAACCAACCACGCATTTTGTCCGTGCTCATACATTTTCCATCTTGGACACGTCACGTGACGTGACGTCACGTGTGGTAAAACAAAGGATTAATATTCGTCTTATAAACTTGATAACGACATGTAAATTAACAGTTTAATAATTATGTACGCGTTATAATGACGGATTTTCTGTGAAGCTCCAGAATATACAAAATATCTCCTTTTTAATATAATTGTGTCCAGCACGTTGAGGGCATCTCATCTCCCAGGCGACTCAACGGGAAACAGTAATATTATTTTGTGTCATGATGTCAGTTTCAACTTGAACCAGATTCTCTCGTTTAACTGCCGTTCAAAATATCCTGAGAACGTGGTACGTTGTCCAAGACAAGTCGACGTTTTTTTTTTGGTTTTTATTTTGGTTTTTATTTTTTATATTTTTCAGTGCTGTATCATGTATAATCTATAGGGTTGGTAAGAAAATATATAAATGCATCTTTTGTTTGTATACCCCTCTCAATTTACGTATTTTTGGCGTCTTACACTATTCGGAGTATATTGTTGGTAGAACGTTTAGAATGCCCCCACATGGTATCGTATTCTGTCCTGTACATACAGTCGGGCCCAAAAGTTTACATACACCAAGGTGACTTGCTGCATGATTGGCTTTCGAAAGGCCTAGAATGTTCTGAAATGGCCTTCTATCACTTGTGTTGTGTCCTCCACTCTCTGCTGTTTATAATTGTTATGTAATAGGCCAGCCCGTGCTCCCATGGCTGTATAAAGGGCCGAGGTTTCCTATTCAGGCCCTATTTCCACTTGAGCCAGCATGGGGAAGGCAAAAGTATACTCTCAAGACCTGAGGAAGAGCATTATCCAGTTGCACAAGTCAGAGACTTCTCCAGGAGCTATATCTAGGCAATTAGAAGTGCCACGGTCATCTTTCCAGACGATTGTGCGGAAGTATAGGGACCTAGGGACAACCAAAATCCTCCCAAGATCAGGCCGGAAGTCCAAGTTGACGCAATCGATGAGAGGGCATTGGTCAGAAAGGTGCACTTCAACCCCAAGACTACCAAGAATTGGAGGCTTCAGGGACGAAGGTGTCACTGTCCACCGTCCAGAGGGTCCTACACCGAAACTGACTAAGAGGCTGCAGAGCACAAAGGAAGCCCCTCCTTCAAAAACGCCACTGCAAAGCCAGGTTGAAATATGCAAGAAATAGTCTAGAAGCCAAAATCTGTAGCTAGCCTAGAAAATAGGTTCGCTGCTGATTTCATGTTAGAATGGTGCAACTGGTGTTTTTGAAGAGTCTAGGCATGACCAAGTCTAGTTCCACTTGTTGCCAAGTCTGCATCTGAATATTATGGCCGCCATGACAGTAATCAAAATGGCCGCCATCAGATTTAGTCTTTTTCTTACTGCAAATTGTACTAGCCAGAAATTTGTCATGATTGTGAAATACTATGTAATCTGACACGAGGAACACTATTTTGTGCTTTATTTTTGTACTGGATCACAACTTTTCACATAATTGACAACTTAAAGACGAAATTGAAAATGCACATACGAGCAACAAATGTGAAAAAGAAAATGTTTAGCACTATTGATGGAGATGGGTTTACAGTCAGTCAAAGGTTATTTCAACAGCTGTCAGATTCTTTCTAACACAAAATTACGTTGCTTTGCAGAAGAGAAAAGTGTTGTGAGAACACCCAAGTACAATTTTCAGAGCTATTGATCGGCTTGTACACTGAACGGGTTCCTACAAAGGGCTTTGCATCCACATGCTTTCATGCAAGGCAGTCCATTCCGTGTACATTTGCACCGTCGAGTTGAGCATGACCCACGGCATTTGCATGTCGTCAGTTCTACACAGTAAGCAGTAATAGGCTGTGCAGTCATGAGTCGCGGCTGAAATGTCTCGTTGCCATCTTTGACGACCTGTTCCCACCCACAGTTCTCAGGTGCAGGTAGATGTGGTTCAGATTCCAAGGCTCTTCTCCACACAAAAGTCTGGTAGTGCGCTCGCTTGATGTGTAGAATCAGAGCATCGCGAGTTGGAGGCAGATTTTCAATAGCTTTGGTCAGACTGAGAAACAGATCACATCTTACTCGCTGAATTGAGTTATCTTGGCCATGAGGGTCATAAAGCCTGCAGACAAATGACTCGGCATCTGCAATCACACTCTCATCAGGAATTTCCTCTTTGCCTAGGTTATTCAACAGGTGGGAGTTGTTTTGAAAGACAGCCCATGCAGAGCGCTTCGCAATTCCAGCAAACTGGCTTGTGCTGTCTGAACCTGTCACTGCATGAAATGCCAGAAGTGACTCCCTCTGCGAATCTGGGATATTGATGGAGTCAATGGGAATGTAGTGTTGCTTTTTGGGTGTCCCTGCATTCATCCAGAGAAAGGGACTGAGATGCGGCTGATAGGCAACAAGGAGAATGAGGACATCAGTGTCCCGGCTAACAACAACAGTTTGCATGTACCCCTGTTCATATGCTTCCTTGGCATGGAGAAGAATGCGAGTATCAGCCTCTTCGTGCTCAGGAGATGACAAGTGTGAGACATCTCTCCCTGACGACGTCCACACTTTTGCAGGATCTGTGAAGCCTCCATTCAGTACCAGCTCCTGTTCGTGATTCTGGAACTTGTTTGCAAACTCTGTGCATAGAAAATTTGCTAAGCGAGCTTTGTTTTCATCGAGGCAGATGAGTGTATTCCATTGCCCCATGGACTGGCTTCTTGTTTGCACGTCTCTTCTGATTGCTTTCTTGCCCCGTATCCTCTGACTTCGAGCTGTTGATTTGATCGTTTTCTTCCTATACTGATCAAAGGCAAGATCAACCCTGGAGCAATAGTTGGAAAAAACATGACTAATATGATCTGCAACAGAATCTGCCCATTCACCAAGCGTTTTAGCATTCATCCTGTTCCCGAGTGCCTGGATCAGTGCCATGCCATCGATGATAGTGCATGTCGATAACGGTTCTGGAGCAACGTTTGGCAAGCCTTGCTGGAGAATCTTGCCAAGGTCAGCTTTGTTCAGAGGTAGACGTAATCTGCCATTAGGCATTGCCAATGACAGAGGAACTGCGCATATCTCTTGCTCCAGCATTTTGTTCATGTCAACGTCTCGGCCTGCCTGCATTGCTGTCACCACACGTGACAGAAGTTTTCTGTCTGCCTTTAATGTGACCATTTTTTCCTTTCCCACTTTGACTTCAACAGTGTACATGCTCTCAAAAGTGTGCAGATTCTTAGACTTGATTCTGTCATGAAACCTTGTTGTCTTATTGATCAACCGGTCCTCCACGAAGTCTATGACGAGCTGCTTTCCAGTGATTTCAGCATTCAAGAGATCACTTGTCACAACATCACTGGCAATGTCCCCTGTCGTAATTGAGACTAATTCTGGGGAAGTGCGATCAAATGGATTGTGGGTCTTGAATAGGTCAATGAGCTTTAGCACATACTCTTGGTCTTGGATCATTCTCTTGGGACCGAAATCTTTATGCGCACAGTTATGCTCATCATCGTCGTCTTCCTCACTGCCAGCGAGTGTGAACATGTTTTTTGTGTCTCTGGTAAGCTGAGCTCTTTCGTTGAAAGAGAGAGCCCATCTGTCACGGGCGGAGTCTGTTTTTGTTATTCCAACCAAACCTCCAGCTACTTTGCCGGCTTTGTTCACATGTTAAATTGCCTGGTCATCAGGTATTTCATTGAACTTCTGCTTTGTTTCTTTTGTGACAAAGTCTCCTGCAAGGAAACCTCTGTGCACTTCTGGAGCTGTTGTCGGCAACATGTGCATGTCAGCAAGGAAGACAGCTCCCCAGCGAGAGTAATGGAAATGATCAAATGCTGCAAACCAGGGAAGCATTTCAGCAAATGATGTCAGGAACAGGATCCAGTCTCCTTCACGAAGAGCATGTGTGAACCTCAAGAGGATTGAGATCAACTTCATGTATGTTCTCCAGAATCTAAAGGTGGCATTTTCTGAACAAGTAGCTTCAAACTCTTGAAACAGGACCTGCACCTCTTCCACCTCAGACAAAAGTTCTCCAAAAGAGGAATTCATTCCTCTATCATCTTTGTTGGCAAAGGCATCTGAAACTCTTCCAGCTGCACCTTTCAAGTCATCCCGGATGAGCTTGTCATTTTCTTTGGCCCATGCTGTGAAGCATGCCCAGAGAACGGACCAAAGTGCCTCTAAAGTCAACTTGTGAACGCGGATGACACTGTTCCACCCTTTCCCTTTGATTACTTGTTCACATGCCTTTCCACCAAGGACTCCACTTTCCATCCAAATGTTCTCCAGGCCTGACGAATCCATGTACTGTCCGAGTACTTTCGTGAAATTCAATTGGATATGAAATCCTCCAAGCATGATGACCAGATCCTGACAGCCGTTCTTATCCCATTTCAGCATCTTTGCTTTGCAGTAAAGCTGTTCATCAAAAGTGATGACAGTGTACTTCTCCCCAATCTTCTTTGTCATTGCCTGGCATTTCTGTAGAACCGTCCACAGCGTGTCAAAGTCATGTGCTGGGGCATTCAGAATCGGCATTGGCCCGATGACTGTCACTGGTGGCTCAACTGTGGACATCTTCTGGTTAAAGCCACTCCAGCCTGGAACGGCCTGATTATTTTGTTGATGCAATCTGGCCAAGATCCAGGCAAGCTCCTGAGTGTTGGCTGCTTTGATTTTCTGTTCAACGGGGTGAGTACCATGTATGCTGCAGTGGTTCAGACAAAACAGGTCTGGCATCAAGTTGGTCATATTGGCCTCTTGGACGCTTGTCATTTCAGGAGGGGCACTGAGAACTTTGGAGCGGCCAGGTTTAATCTGAATGTCCATCACTGGCTCTTGTTCTCCCTTGCGTCTGAGGGCCACACACTGACTTGCATGAAAAGTGCCAGACCCAGTCAGCGTCTCCTCAATTATGTCAATGTTGTCATTAGAATATCTCAAATATCCTGTGGTAGTTGGGATGTTGAGAAAGTTCCTTGGGATCATGACATTTCCATTATCTCGGAAGCATTGTATAACATCATTGGCAATTGCTGTGTCAATGCGCCTCACTGTATCGTACCCAACTGTGTGTGCAGCTGCATGAAAAAGATTGACAAGCTCTTTTGAGCGTGTAGCCTGGTGAAGAGCAAGGCCAAGGCCCAGGTGTTTGGGGGTCAGTTTTTTGCCTCCTGAAGCCACATGAATAATGTCTTGGCAGATGCTCAGAACTTTGTTCTTGGTATCTGTCTCATCCGCTTCTTCATTGTCCATCTTGTCAGTGCTGTCACTACCACAAAGAAGCTTTACAAGCATGTACAGGGTTTCAGGTACAATTCGCTCTGCATTTTCTGTGTTCAGTCCACCGATAATGCTATGCCCTGGAGAGTGTTTTACGTCACTGTAAATCTTTATGCCCACTCTGAAGATCCAGCTAAGGATTTCGTTCTCATGATGAGGCAGACTGCACTGGGCCAATTAATCTTCTTCAGAACTTTCACCTTCTTCAGATAAATCATTCACGGCGGTTCTCATGGCAAACTTTGTCACAGTTGAGGACGCAACTATAAGGGGTTTTGTGACATCCAATGGCTGCACGAATGTCACCTTGTCACTACCAAAGTGAACCTCCACTTTCTGCTTGAAATTGTAGCTTTTGTAGGCTCCAGCCTCAATTCCAAAATCATTCAATAACAGCATGCTGTAGTGTTCCCAGATGTTTTTCAGGGTAAACACATGTCCCTTCTGCAGCTCTTTCTCAAGCTGGTTCATCACATTTCTGAAACAGATGCTTTCAGGAGACTGGTTTTTCTCTCCACTCTCCTTTTTATACTTTCTGCGAAAAGAAACATAACACTTGAGGTGATATTTACCTTCAGCTGCCATCAAGTCTGAAACACCTGCAAACCTGTGACGCATGGTGGGGTCAAATTGGGCCAAACTAAGCATCCTGGATGATGTGTGATCAAATTCAACATTTGTCAGGACACCAGCTTTTCCAGGAATGTCAGTCTGGCAGAAAGCGCATTTTGACCAATCCATAGCGCTGTGCGCGGATCTTAGTGACTTTGGGACATGGTATTTCTCTGAGGAACCTGATGTTGTGGGTATCTCTTCTGCGTAAGTCACAGATTGTGGCTGAATCCTTGACTTCAGTCTGTCTATTTTTTGTGCGTGAGTAAAGTCACTATAGCAGAATTTGTGCCATTGAATCTTTTCGACGTGCTCCAGTACAAAATATTTTCTGATTCTTGAGAATGAGTCAACATATTTAGCGTCATTATATTTCTCTCTTTCTTTGCAACATTCAGCTACAGTTTTCACACCAACGATTGTAGTCTTTCGAAGTGGCGTTGACTTGCTAGTTTTTGAACTGTCTTGGCAAATAAAGCATTTATTCCAGTCTACATGCTCTTCTTCTTCTCGATCCCTTGAACCCCCTGTGAGAAATCTTGCGGCTTTCATTTTTCAGTTAGTCCTGGGTAACAGAAAAACACACAGTTATGTAGTTTAGGTTCATTTTATAGCAAAGTTGTAAAATTCATTGATTGTGGTTTGTATAATCAGACATTCTAATTCGAGCCTGAACATTTCTTTAAAAATAATATAGTGAAAAACAAGTCATATTATTTTTAGAAAATGGATGGAGCAATGTTTTTTTCTATACTCCCATCAGCTCAGGCATGCTCAAAAACATGGAAATCGACCCTAATTTTGTAATTTCATGTCAATTTGCGGCTGAAATATGACGAAAAGTGTATTTAATGGCGACCATTTTGTAAACTGTCATGGCGGCCATACTATCCATATCCAGAGTTGGCAACAAGTTGATTCACGTTTCTGTGTGTCTGGACAGTCAATTTACACCTGTTGCACTATTCAAACACGGAATCAGCAGGGTCGTACACTATTCTGCATTGGGCCTCCTGACTAAAAGCACAAGGGCAAAGATGGAGGCTTCTGGCGGAGTGTCATTTGGTCTGATGAAACCAAGCTGGAACTTTTCGGTCACAATGACCAACAGTACATCTGGCGAGAGAAGGGAGAGGCCTTCAAACCGAAGAACACAATACCCACGGTGAAGCATGGTGGTGGCAGCATCATGCTATGGGGATGTTTTGCTGGTGGTGGTCCAGGAGCACTGTATAAGATAGATGGCACCATGAAGAAGGAAGACTACTTGGAAATTCTCCAAGGGAACCTGAAGCAGTCCGCTCGAAAGCTGAACCTCAGACGTCGCTGGACCTTCCAACATGACAATGACCCAAAGTATACTTCCAAGTTTGTTGCTGGATAGCTTCAGCAGAGCAAGCTTGATGTTTTGGAATGGCCAGCTCAAAGCCCGGACTTAAATCCAATAGAGAATCTGTGGACGGAATTGAAAAAGAGAGTGCAAAAGAGGAAACCCACCAATTTGAGTGAACTCTACCAACAGTGTCAAGAAGAATGGTTTGAAAATACCTTCAGAGAATTGAAAGAAGCTGATTGATGGTTATCCTGCAAGACTGAAGTTCTAAAGGTTAAAGGCTATGCAACAAAGTATTAGACAATATTAGAGTGTGCTGGATGTAAACTTTTGACCCGCTATTTTTGTCACATTATAAATTAAACTGTGAATATAATCATCCAAAGTACAAAAGTTGCAGAAACCTTTGATAGAAATAAGGGAGAATGGTTGAAATTGTTCTCGGAATGGAAAGAATTATGATTATTGTGGAGAAAAGAGATATAAATGGAAGTCAACTGTATTCTGTTCAAGTGTATGCAAACTTTTGGGCCCGACTGTACATACATGTGCATGTTTTGGAATGGCCAGCTATTTTATGCCAATAAATAAATAAATAAAAATACAAAAAAAAAAAAAGAAAGAATATATATATATATATTGTTGCGGTATTCGTGCCCGCCGGCGTGCTGACGGCCACGTAACTCGAATCGCGGCACGTCGCCCACCGGACGGACAATCCAGTCGTGACCCTCTCGGACTAACGCCGGGAACCAGTCACGGGTGGACCTTTCGGTCTCACCGCGATCGAGCCAATCAGCCCCCGCGTGAGATAGGGTTGCTCGCCGAATTCGACCTACCTAAGTACCCACGCGGAGGGTAGACCGGGCGATCGCACCTCGCCGCAGGTCGACTTCGGACACGGGCCACTTAAGCGACCCGTTCCGTACTATCAGAATAACCGAGCGGTGTTATCGTCGACCTCGACGGTTCGATTAATTATCGGGCGTATTCAGCCCACTACCAACCCTTTACGTGAAGCAAGATGAGGATTCAAAGAAAGAAATGACGAAGCGAAGCGGGAAACAGTTCAACAATAAAGCACATTTATTCGCGGCACACGGGAGCACACATATACAATTCCACCAAATGCACACAGAAAAGACACAATGTAATTTACACAAAAAGCAAATGTAAAAGCGAAAACACAATGCAGAGCTAATACCGACTACCGAGCACACGGCAACACTTATACAATTTTACTTCACAGACGGCGCCGACAACACATACCCAAAACCAAGGAAAGAATACCCTCAAGGATGAGGCGGGCCTGAGGCCGAGACCGGGTCGCGCCTACCCGTCTGGTGATGAGACACGGAGCGGCGATGGCGCCTCAACTCCGCGGGCCTCGCGGACAGTGTCTGGTAGGGGGTGGGAAAGGGGCCCCCTTGGTCGCACTATCTCAGCGCGGGGGGAAACAGGAGGGGGTTGCTGATGCTCGGGGTATAGAGGATTTTTATTATCCCGCGACGAGCGTCTCCACCTCGGCCAGGTCGCGCTGTCGGCCTCCCTGGGGTGCAGCTCCCGACGCGAGCACCCCCTCGTCTGGTGTCGCTGCCTTTCCACAGCTCCGTCCCCTCCGTTCCGACTCCAACGCACACGACGACCAGCTCCTTCCACCGCCCGCGAAGTCTTGACTCTCTGTTTCCGACTCTCCTACTCTCCTACTCTCCGCCTCTGGACTCTCCTACTCTCCGCCTCTGGACTCTCTGGACTGACGAACACGGTCCTTTTATCAGCCCCGTAGCTTCGCCCTCTCATCTTTGACCCCCTCCCTTCGACCTTTCACCTCGCTCCCCATTGGCCCGAGAAAAAGTGGGCGTGAAGGCTTTTTGATCCATAAATTTGCATATATCGATCGCCCTGGGGGCGGGGCCAATTCGCCCCTCGCTCACCGATTGGACGGCAAAAAGTGGGCGTGTGTCGTTTTTGATCCGTTTTTGAAGCACAAAATCCGTGATTTTGTACACGCTGTTCGGCGCGCGCCCTGCACGAGTCCAACACCGGTACCCACAGCGGGGCAAGAACGGTGGCGATGCGACGGTTGCGAGGTGTGACGGGAAGGTCGTGGCGGTTGTGGTGAAGCGGCGTTGTGGTTGGTGGTTGATGTTGTGGTTGTGGTGGTAATCATGGCGGTTGGTCCAAAATAAAGATAGCAAAAGAAAAACGGCTATCCTGAAGAGTCGCAGCACGCATAAATGACATGTATTCCCACTAGACAACGGGTTCGGGCCTAACTACACATGTACTTACCGAGATACCTCACCTAAGGGACCTGAATGGTGGTTTGTGAATTTGGTAACCACAACAATATATATATATATATATATATATATATATATATATATATATATATATATATATATATATATATATATATATATATATATATATATATATATATATATATATATATATATACACAGAGTTGTGGTTCTGCAAAACCATCGCTCCTCAAGGCAAATGCACACAACATATAGCTGTCCCCAGTCAGTTCTTTCAATCGTATTTGTTTTAGTTGGCCCTTCCATCATGTCTCGTGGGTATATGGGAAAAGTGCATCTGACCTCTCCTTCATGCAAGTATGCACACCACAGACCGCACGTGAACAGAGAGCTTCGTTTGCATATGCCGCCAAAACCCCATTCAAACTGCATGCCATTCCCCAATGGACACTTTGATTCAACCTTCTCCGTCCTCGAACCACAACGCTGCAACTTTCATACGACCATCACACGCCTTCTGAAAAATCCCCACAATAACCTACTCTCAATCTCTTCACCACAACCATTACAAATGCTTCAACCTCCTCACCACAAACTCCACAGCGCTTCACCCACCTCACCACGCCACTAAGAAATGCCACAGCCACAGTCGGAACTCCAGGCGCTCACCGTTGTCCTTCAGGGATATCGCGGAACAATGGACATTACCCACCATTATGGATGCTTGAGGTCAGTAAAGATTGGCACGTGGCTCGGAGCACAAGAATGCGCTGGGGTCCATTCCACATTGTCTAGATAGCCCTGACGCTTCGCTAAATAGCGACCCTCATTTTGTGCCGAGTGCACGTTCATGGTCAGAAAGTGCTCCCAAAAACCTGCACCCCATGTTGATCTTGGAGCTGCATCGCATCACTGAGTTCATGGGTGAATGAAGCCATTTTCGGCTTCACAGCCTCACAGGGGCAGGGATACTTCTTGGGAAAGTGTCTGTGCATGAATGTGGTTGCTGGGGAATGCCTACAGAGTGTTTTGATCTGAATTTGGGCTCCTTTCCCCAACATCAATAAAATAGCTGTGCAAGGATCATCTGAGACACAGTCCGCCACAGTCAGTCAGTCTTGAGTCAGCCTTTGCCGGTCAGTATCCATGCAGTCAGTCTCCGTGCCTTGGTCATTTACAAGAGGGAAGAAAATATTTGGGTGCAAGGTGGCTGCTTCTGAGTGCAGAGGGCTGGATGAGGAGGAGGTTCTCGACCTGAACAGCGGCGCGAGGGGAAAGGCGAAGCAGAGCGCTGAGCGGGCGGAATGCCAGACCGACAATAGACAGTTATTACACATACAGGCTTTCTCACACACCATGATAGGCTATCACTTTACATATTCTGTCTCTCCAATCTGCTGTATCATCTGCTGTGGATGCACAAGAGCTAAAAGAGTAACTACAGATACGCGCCTCTTCATGTTTCCTCTTATGCAACCCACCTGCACTTCATTGCATCTCATTTTGCATCTCCTCACACACCAGAAACACCTCCAGTTTTCTTCCCTCTTGCTCCCCTCCTAAACGACTGGGAAGCGTGGGCTCATTGCCCACGCCAGGTACCACAGAAGTCGTTCACACCTCGTACTTTCTCTCATCTTTCTCACTGTTCTAATTTCCTCGGGTGTGTGTGTCTGATGGTACCTGTAATGCTTGTGTAGGATAAGATTGTATAACTTTGTCTCGGGTTAGCTCTGCAGTGTGTCTTCTTCATAAATATTTGTATTTCTTTTGAAAATGGTATTGATCCTTGCTGTACATATTGCTGTGATTAAAACCCTATATTGTCCACATGCTTTTTTCCCTTACCCTCCACGAAGTGAAGGCTCGCTGGGCTGGTTACTTTGAGCAGCTGTACCAGGCTGATCCACCACTTGTCGAGTTGGATGTCAGGGGTGTTACTATCCCAATTGCTGACTCTCCAATCAACTGTGATTCACCTGTGTTTGTGGAAACAGACTGTGGTGAACCGGGTGAAATGGGGTAAACCTCCTGGGATCTGTGCCATCCATGCTGAACTTGTCAAGGCTGGTGGATATGCCCTACTCATGTCATTGCATGCAGTTCTGTGCTCTGCAAGGAACACAGGCATCATCCCAACTGACTGAAAAAGGGACCTTGTTGTCCCTCTCTGGAAATGGAAGGGTAATCACGAGGACTGCAACAACTACTGAGGGGTTACGCTGCTCTCAGTGCCGGGCAAGGTCTTTGCTCAAATAATCCTTGATCGCGTTTGCCACCATCTGCTTGAGCACCAGTGCCCAAAGCAGTCAGGCTTTACACCAAAGATGTCAACGATTGACCGCATCCTTACCCTTCGGGCCCTCACCAAACACAGACGAGAGTTTTGGCAGGGGCTGCTTGCAGCCTATGTTGATCTCTGCAAAGTGTTTGATTCAGTGAATTGGGATGCCCTCTGGAGGATTTTTGGTCTTCATGGGGTGCCACCAAAACTGATAAATCTGATGTTTGACTATACTTTGGAACTAAGAGTGCTGTGAGATGTGGTGATACCTTCTCCAACATATTTCCAGTTGTTACTGGAGTTCATCAGGGGTGTGTACTGGCCCCCACACTTTTCAGTGCTTGTTTGGACTGGATTCTGAGGAGGATGCTGGAGAGATCAAGCTGCGGTGCATCGTTTGGGAATGTCAAGATCTCTGACCTTGATTTCGCAGATAACGAAGTCATCTATGCGGAGACTCTCAATATTGTTTTGGGGGCCCTCGAGGTTCTAATTGAGGAGTCAGAGCCGCTGGGATTACAGGTTTCCTAGGTCAAAACTAAGATCCATACTTTCAGTGACATCTTGGATGCTGCTATCTTGTCTTATCTGTACCTTTTTGTGGTGAGGATGTTGAGGTCATGTTGAGATTCATTTGCTTTGGCAGTGATATTCATGTCTCTGCTGGCTGTGAGCCAGAGGTCATTAAACGTCTGGATCAGGCCTGGGAAGTCATGGATTCACTGGCTCACGGGGTGTAGTGCTGTCAGTGCCTGTGCAGGAGGATGAATGTCCGAGTCTTTCGGTCCTTGGTGCTTCCAGTCTTGCTCTTTGGATGTGCGACTTGGACCCTGACCAGGGGTCTGAGATGGAGACTTAATTCCTTTGGTACCAGGTCTCTTCGGAGAATCCTTGGCTATCGCTGGTCGGATTTTGTGTCAAATGAGCGGTTGCTGAGAGAGACTCAAATGAGATTTGTTTCCTGCATCATCCGTGAGCAGATATATGGACATATGGCTCGTTTTCCTGACGCTGATCCTGCTCACCAGATTCTTTCAGCAAGGGAGCCTCATGAGTGGAGGTGGCCAATGTGCTGACCACGTGCCTCACGGTTGTAGCAGGTTGATCGCCATCTCAAGAAGCTGAGGATGGGCCAGGCATCTGCCAAGAGGATGGCTCGATGGAAGCCCCTGGAGTTCCGGCAGAAAGTGGACATAGTGATGCACTGCTCCGGCGCATGCTTCCATTCCTGATACCTGATATGCTAAAGGCATGGCTTGCATTTTGACAGGGCCGATCGGCCTCGCTCCCGTGATCGACCCGGTGGTCGATTTTCAGGGGGTCTTTTTATCGGCCCCGTAAAATTAAGCTGTGAAATTTTTTTTTTAAAAAGCTAAGATTACCTGTATGGCAAAACAAAACACCTTTGTTCAACACCATTGGTTTCCTTTTGGATGCGAGAAACGGACAATGACATCGTTGAAGCCATCTCCACAGATGAGAATACTGTTGTGTTGGACTTATCTTCAGGTAGCTCAAGGGATGAATCTCTTTCACAATTATCTGATGAGTCTGATGATAATGACTTTTGGGGGTTTCTGCCTGAAGATTTACATCAATACTAAACCTACTAAAGTTAATTAGTATTTGGCAGAATGTACTGAACACATGTATCTGTTATGTTATTGGACTGGAGAGAGATACTTGCAGATAAATTAGTTTTGTTGAGACAGAAATGAATTAATAAACTCATTAAATTTGCGACTGTTCAGATTTTTGTTTTTGGTCATTCAGCTTTGCAGCGAATAAACTTTTAAATTTGTTACGAGAATAAATCTTTTGACATTATTACTATGTTACTGGTGGATCCAGGTGTGGACATTCAAGTACAACCTACATGACGAGGTAATGGCAGTGAAAAGGCAAGATTTATCCCCATGTATATGTTGAACACAGTGGGCTAGTCCAAGGGGAGAAATGGGTTGGACTTGTGTACGTAATACTTGAATGCTCCCAGTTCAATGGCATACGTGTAATGTATTGCACCGGCACATCATTCATGCAAATTGTCAGAACATTTGTCATTACAGGTAATAATCCACAACAACAAAGACAACTTAGTTGTAGTACTTTTTAATGAAAAGGATTGTGGGAAAGTACTGTGATTGAGCAGAAAGTTCTGTTTCTCAGAACTTTGTGTTTGGCCCCAAGAAGGGCCGTTTAAGGTACATTTTGAAATTACATAGTTAGGATTAGGCTCAGTTTATTCAGATTCATTGGGAGTTCAGTTTGTACAGACATTCGTCAATTTGGACCACATGTTAAAACAATTTACAAAAACTAATTCACAACATTTTGAAGCAATTTTAAAATCAGCCCCATGGGCAAAAATCAGCCCCCTCACCCCACATGACGAGGCCGATTTATCAGCCCCGTCCGATTTTGAAAATGCAAGGCCTGCAAAAGGTCAACATTGGCTAAAGTTCAACAACTTAAGTGCACTCTCTAAAAGCCACAATTTTCATCTGATTGACTTGAAATTTGAACAGGACTTGCATATCATGTCAATTAATTCAACCACCATTTATTGTTAAGGTCCAAAAGGTCAACACAGACCTAATTTCTAAAATTGATCGATAGGGCCAAAAACTAAATATATGTAAGTATATATATATATATATATATATATATATATATATATATATATATATATATATATATATATATATATATATATATATATATATATATATATATATATCATTAAATCTTAAAATGTTGTTGACAAGTTATGACAAAAGTAGGTCGGTTTGAGTTGGTTAGGTGACAACAACAAGCCAATGCGATTTTGGTTCAGATCCAGTCTATCAATGGGATACAAAACATAAACTGTTCAGCCTGGCAGAGGTAAGCGCTGTTCCGAATGCTGTTCTACTTCGTTCTGTTTTGCCAAGTGTCATTCTTTGAGTGATTTTTTTTTTATTTCTTTGTCTGTTTGTTTGTCTGCCTGTCTCTGTGAGCAGGATATCTCAAAAATGTTATGGACAGATTCAAACAAAATTTGGTGGACAGGTTGGGTGTGTGACAAGGACAATTTGATTGGATTTTTTTTATTTGAAGATCCGTACCTGGATGTGAGAATTTTTTAAAAAAGTGATTCGTCACCATTGACAGACAGGACCAAAAAGGACATATGAATAGCATGATGTCTCAAAAAGTTATGGACGGATTTGGTCAAAACTTGGTTGATATGGTTGGGTGTGTGGCAAGGATGAAATGATTTGATTTTGATGAAGATCCGGATATGATAATTTTTAAAGTGATTCTTCACCACTGAGTGTTATAGCCAAAAGCAATATACTGTCGGACCCTGGCGATCGCGGTTCTGTTATTCCTGGACCCCACATATTCATGGTTCATAAAATGTGACCTGCTTCTACATTCGCAGCCCTGTGTTTCCCATATTTGCGTTTTTTTTTTGTGGCATTATTCGTGATTTTCTGAACTGCTTCTACATTCGCAGCCCTGTGCTTCACGTATTTGCGGTTTTTCGTGGGATTTTTGATTTTCCCTCATGAGTCATGAACCGCCTGTAACCTACCCCCCTTTTTCCCATTGAAACAATGCCCCAACATTTGTGGATTCGATATTCATGGCATTTTTCAGGACCGTATCCTCCGCGAATGTCAGGGTCTGACAGTATACCATGTTATCTCACAAAGTTATGCATGTTTTCAGACAAAACTTGCTGGACAGGTTGGGAGTGTGACGCATCCTAATTGTTTTGATTTTGGTGAAGATCTGGACAGGAGAATTACATTTTTAAAGTGATTCTTCACCATTGAGATGGGGCCAAAAACGCACGATATTTCAAATAGTTGTGGACAGATTATGACAATGTGGTGTATGAGTTGGATAGGTGACAAGAACAAGGCGATTAGATTTTTGGTTCAGGTCCGAATCCAGATCCTGCCGATCGGTGGGATACAAAATGTAAACTTTTCGGTCTGGTGGAGGTTTGTGCATGTTAAGGATCCCATCGTGTTTTTTGAGAAGAGTGGACAAGTTATCTGTAGCACCGTGGCCAAATTCTAGCCATAAACTGTGAGTAGGAAGTAGTCCGGTCTTCTTGGATATTCTTTAGCAGCAGGTTACACTACTTGCTGTCACAGAGTGTGGTCACTGTGCGGGCTGCAGTTGGTGCATTATAAACAAATGTGGGCACTCAACTGGTTGTATGTCATGTCTGAACAACCATCTTCAGCTATGAAGGGCAAACTTAACATGACAGTACACCTTGATAAATGTGATGTTTTATTCTCATAAATATTATGAATACCGAACAGAAGGTAATTGTTGAAGTTTTACTTAACCTGATTTGTTTGTCTCTGTAGCTGAAATACTGTATTATAACCCTAAGGTAACTAAAATATGATTTAGTCAAACCAAATATAAATTTTATTTTGTCTGTGTTTTTCGTTTCTTTCCCCCTCCATAAGATGTGGAAGAAAGGATCAGATGAAGTGTTTTACCCACCAGGGGCCAGGCCCATTACCAGTGATATTTCAAGTGAAGAGTTGATTAAAAATCTGAAGGTGTGGTGGTATTTAATAATTTTTTTTTACAAATAGCCATTTCCTTGTCTTTCAGTATATAAGACAGTTATGGGAGTAGTATGTTTTAGTGTCTACAGTACAGTTCTGTGCAAAAGTCTTCGGCTACTTTGAAAATTGAAAATTAACGCATTTATTGGCACAGTGGCATATTTTGTTAAATAAAGGTGTTATAATGATCATGTTTTATTAAAGAAACAAAAACTGAATTGTATTTTACAATATTAATACAGGACAAGAAATTTCAATATTTGGTGTGACATTTTCAATGCAAAACAGAAGATATCTGTTGTTTTGTAATGGTTTCCTGCAATTTCTGGAGAAATTCCATTCAGAGGTTGTTCCATGCATTCTGCAATGTTTACTTTAATTTGTCTTTTAATTTTGGCTCCTGGAAGGAAGCATTAAGTGTTTATAATTGGGCAGGAGAGGAAGGTTCCCATGCACACCTCTGGGATTTAATGGCAATAGGTTAAAAAAAAACTGCCAAGGTTGTCCATTTACAGATTTGGCATATTCCCCCCAAAAAAGTGGCTCGAAAGGCCCTTTGGTGGCCATATTGGATTTTGGTGCGAGCGACAGCTCATGTTTCAAAAATCATAACTTTTAAACCAGATGTCGAAGAAACATAAATTATACCACTTTTCCAGTAAATTCTGATATGCCAAATCGTTTGGAACCATTATTTTAGCATTTGGAAGCCATTTTCAAAATCAAAATCGAGAAAATCCTTCAAAATTTGACAACTTTATGATTTTTCATGTAGTCTTGCACCTATGTCAAAATCTGCTGATTACAGCAGATTACATCACCTATGTCAAAATAATATCAATATTGCTGATAATGATTACTTATAAATATTTTGCAAGGTCAAAATAAATGAAAATGAATAAGTGTTCTGAAATATCAAGCTATTTCAAACTATTCATTTCACCAATATCAACTAGAACTGTCGTCATCGTCGTCATCGTATTCACATTCAAGATAGGTTAACAATTACTGTCATTCACTCCATCCTCTTCATCTTCCTCCTTATTCTCTTCCTCCTCTTCATTACCTCTGGATAGAATGTCCACGTGATTTGGAGGCAAGACCAGAGAGGCTCGAGATGACCATCATCTGTTTTGAGACTATGCTCTTTGGAATGGTTGGGAAGGTCTGGGTTTGTGGAAGTTCAATGTCATCTTTTGTCTCTTGCATCATGATAGAGTTGGGCACACATCGACTTTTTCTCTGTTGTCTCGTTGAAAGGAGTTTTTTTATGGCCATTTTTCACGCTGATCACGAATCCGTTGAAATTTTTGACCAAGGATGATGTCTTAGGTTGGTAAAATGCAAAAAATCAAAATGGCCGCCAAATTTACCCATTTTTTTTTTGTATACCTTGTCGAGGCTCGTATGAGAGCTAACACACAACTCACAGCAAGGGGGCATGAGACAAGAGGGGCTGGAGTGGAAGGGACAAAACAGTGGGGAACAGACACATTAGGTGAACTGTGGAAGGGAGAGAGATGGGGATGGGAGGGGGAACATGGCGAAGAGAAGATGGACATTACAGGGACTTTCAGGAAGGAAAGCAGGGGAATTGAAGGAAGTGGGCTTGGGTGGATTATCGGGGGCAGAAAAGATCGAGGATTTGGATGGGGGAAGATAAGAGGTGGTGGTGAACAGCTGTTTTGAAAGCCTGGAGGGAAGAATGGGAAAGAATAGAGTGAGGAAGTTAATTCCAAAGGCAGGAAAAAAGAGGAATGAAAGAGTGAAGATGAGCAGTGATTCGTGATTTTGGTAGTTTTACCAGAAGGGGGTTGTTGGCGGACCTTGAGCGCCCTGTGGAAATGTGGTGGGGACAAATCGCAGAGAGAGCAGGGGGGGCAAGGCTGGAGAGGAGTCGGTAGAAGACAGAAAGACCACCGACCAACCTGCGGTGATTGAGTGAGAGGCCCAAAGATTCAGCTTCATTGCGGGAGATGCCGATGATCTTAAATGCCCTAGTTTCGACAGCATGAAGCCGAGAAAGGTGGGAGGCAGGAGCACCAGCCCAGAGGGGAGAGCAGTACTCCATCAGGCTACGGACAAAAGCTTTGTAAGTGGTCAGGAGCTCAAGAGGGCCGAAGAAGGACTTTGCACGATGGAGGATTCCCATTCGGCAACTAGCTTTTGAGGCGAGGTTGGAAATGTGACTTTCCCAGGAAAGGTCATGGCAGATAGTGAGACCCAGAAGCTTGAAAGAAAAGACTTCTTCCAGAGGATTGTTGAGAAAGTAGATGGGGGGGTTTTCTAAACGGTCCTTTCGAAGAGACATAGTGAGAGTGTGAGATTTGTCTGGATTGAAAGACATGTTCCACGTGTTGGACCAGTTTGTGATTTTATCCAGATCTGCAGTGAGCAAATAAGCTGCTGCTTGCCGGTCTGAGGGATGACAGATGGTACGGCAGAGGGTGGAGTCATCGGCAAAGAGAAATAGAGGATTTTCCAGAGAGTCCGAGAGATCATTGATGAAAACCAGAAAAAGAACAGGGCCCAGAACGCTACCTTGAGGAACTCCAGCCTGCACAGGAAGAGGGGATGAAAGAACTCCATTTAGGGCCACACGTTGACTGCGACAGGAGAGGAAGTCTGCGAGCCATGAGTGGAGATGGCCTTGAATACCATGGGAAGAGAGTTTGGTGAGTAGTGCAGGGTGCCAGACTGTGTCAAAAGCACGTGATATGTCCAGGGATACGGCTCGGATTTCCTGTCTGGCATTGAGGACCTCCATCCATTGATGGGAGAGCAGAAGCAGCATATCCAGGGTCGAGTGACCTGGTCTGAAACCAAATTGATGATTGGAAATCAAGCCATTGGAGAAGAGGAAGGATTTCATGTCTGAAGCGATGATGGATTCCATAACCTTGCTGATGATTGGGAGAAGGCTGTTTGGTCTGTAGTTACAGGGATCTGTTTTTGCACCTTTTTTATGCAGGGCAGTGATGTTAGCAGATTTCCAAGCAGATGGCAGATGACCTTGGGCAAATGAGAGGGTGAATAGAACAGAGAGAGGGTGAGCAAGAGCAGAAGAGCAGGCTTTGAGGACACGTGGGATGAATGCCGTCTGGACCGGTTGCAGAATCTGACTTGAGGTTTGAAAGCAAGCTCTCCACCTTGTCAGGAGAAAAGGATACAGAGTCCAGGGACAGTTGGGTGCGACTGGGTAAAGTGAGTGGAGATAGTGATGGGTTTAGGACACAAGATTTAGCTGCAAACACCGAGTTTAGATATTCAGCTTTATCACGTGTGGTGTATCAGCAGTGCGGCCATTTGAGGTAAGGGAGGGGATGGAGGGGGAACATACACCAGAAACAGATTTGATTAAACGGCACCAGGATTTTGAGGAGGGAGAGAGGTTTGAGAGTTCAGACTTGAGATGAGAAAGATGTTGTTTTCTGGCTCTCCTGAGGGTAGATACACACTTGTTCCGAGCTTTGTGGAAGGAACTGAGATTGCCCTCAGTTGGGTTTGCTTTCCATGAGGCAAAGGCAAGTTGCTTCAGGACAACTCCCTCGCCACAAGCTTCAGTAAACCAAGGGCGGGAGGAAGGGTAGGACAACTGAACACGAGAGGGGATAAATCTTTGCATGAGGGAGAGCAAGTTTCTTTGAAAGAATTCCCAGGATTAGTTGATGTTTGAGAAAGTAGTGATAGGAGACCAGTCTGTAAGTTTGATGGCTGCTCGGAGACCCTGCCAGTCGGCTTGAGTGAAATGCCAGACTCGACGGCGGTGAGGTGGTTCTCTGATAACAGCCAGAGAGATGTCCACTTTGACGAGGACGTGGTCAGAAGAACCAATTGGAGCGAAGGAAGAGCAGCAGATATTGTCAGGGAAATTTGTCAAAATCAGATCCAGAAGAGATGGAGTACCATTGGTTGAGATCCGTGTCGGGAAGTTGACCGATTGAGTCAGTCCTAATGTGTCGCAGAAAGCTTTTGCTGAGGTGCCTTGGCAGGTGAGACAGGTACCCACACCAAGCCAACTGGCGTGATGACAATTGAAGTCACCACATAAGAGGAAGAGAGAGTTTGGATGAGAAGATAGAAGATGGTCCATGTTTTTGGATAGTGAGGTGTAGATGGAGTCATCACTGTTCGGTGGACGGTACAGTACACATATAAACATGAGGTGGGAGTGGAGGGAAGCCGAAGCCAGAGGTATTCTTGGGGGTGTGGGGGAGTGAGAGCAGTGCATGGAGAAGTTTTACTTTTCAGGGAGGGAGAAGTTTTACTTTTTTTTACATGCCCTAGTAAGCCATAATTATCAATTTTTGCCTGAAAAGTGGGTACATTTGGCGGCCATTTTGATTTTTTGCATTTTACCAACCTAAGACATCATGCTATGTCAAAAAGTTCAACGGATTCGTGATCCGCGTGAAATTTGGCCATAAAAACACTCCTTTCAAAAAAAGTATGGTTGTATGCCCAACCCTAATCATGATCTCAGCTGATGAATTGACAAATGGGTTGCCATGAATACCTGTTAGCACTTGATTGTCCCACTCCAAATAGAGGAGATTGTTGTTTTCACCCCTCACAATCTGTGGAGTGAGCAGAGTGTGTGACTTGTCCAGCACTTTTGCCAAAAATATTTCCAGCTCAAAACCGAAATCTTGTGTCTCACAGTTTTCAAGTCAACTGAGGAGGGTTGTAAGCTGCTTACTTATAGCACATATATCTGACTGTCAGACACAATAAAATGTGTTTTGGGAGTTTCCACTCTGCATTTGCGACAGATCGACAGAGGTCCTGCCCAATCGACAAAACCAAGTGCTCAGTCTTCTCGCATTTGGATGGAGGATTTCCAGATATGACTAGATTGAAAAAACTCTGGAGTTCTTCTGAGAGGAGATCTTTGTTGACTGTACGATCAGCTGCAGTGGGAAACCATGGAAGATCCTTGCTCTCCTTGAATGTTTGACGTGTGATTCCTCACAGGAGTAGTGCAACATCCGTTATGCTGTCCTTGTTATTGGGCTTGTAAACTTGACTAGCAGCTTTGCCAACTGTTAGGGAAGAGCTGTACACTAAGTAGAATGAAACAAAACTTTTCTCATCAGGTTCAACCACGTTGAACGAGAGTTTTGGTCCTAGATGTAGATACCTTTCCAGGCATCGCATGAGTTTCTCAACGATAATCAGGATTGGCAAAGGCAGTTTCATCGAGTTTGGCAACATAGATCAAGCAAAGTTAAGAAAGTTGAATTACTTCTTTCTGGATAATGATATGCTGCTCCATGAAGTCAACCGCTCCATTGAAGGCTTCACTGTGGGCAGAAGTCAGATCAGCTTGCTATGTAATTTTGATGCCTTTTTCAGCAGTAGGGATTGAACTGAGCTTCAGCTGCAAACGGATCAACACCTTTTATCCTCCGAAGAAGTGATTGATTGCCCTTTTCTTCAGTAAGAACTTCAATCTTCTGCCATGCTTCAGTCATTATGATAAAGCTCATGTGAATGGGTCCCTCCTTCGCACAGAAAATGCAGTCTGGGCCAAACAAAATGGTCATGCTTCAAGGTTTCCAGGGAGAGCAGTGATGAGCGGGGGTGGGTTTGGAATCATTTGGGCTTTTCAAGCGATCTATATTACATAAATGCTTAAAGCAGCCCCTGTGGTAAAACTAAACTCATCAGGTTTAGTTTTATGTTGGGGTTCACCAGATCCATTTGTACTTTTTTCAGTTTTGGCCATGGTCCCAGTATGAATGCTCCATGGTGAAACAAAGCTCAGTCCCATCACCACCTATTGTCCGTCTGTACCATCCACCTGTAACACAGAGACAATATATGTTGATCCATTGGCATGCACTCTTATTTTA
Source organism: Eptatretus burgeri (assembly GCF_056783735.1). Classification (NCBI taxonomy): domain Eukaryota; kingdom Metazoa; phylum Chordata; class Myxini; order Myxiniformes; family Myxinidae; genus Eptatretus; species Eptatretus burgeri. The sequence goes on from NC_140966.1 coordinate 48,424,314, forward strand.
AAGGCAAAGTTTTGGTCAGTTTCTAGAGCAAATGACCACCACTTGCCTCATCAGACATTAATCAGCATGACACAGAATCATCCAAAGCTTGAAAAGTCTCTCACCAATCATGAAATTTTGAAAACAATGATTTTTTTTTTATAGCTTATGACATAAGCCTGGTGATAGCTTAGTGGTTAGGGTGGCGGCTTGGGATCCTAGGGTCCTGACACATCTATTATATCGCGCCGTTGGGCCACTGAATTAATACACCAGGAGGTTGACTCAGCCTGTCATCCTTCCGAGGTCGGCAAAATGAGTATCAGTGCACTGGTAATAGACCATGTGGAGGTACTCGCTATTACCTTCAGAAAATGATTTTCGTTGTGCAGATCACCAATCTGAATGAAATTTGGCATACTTAAAGAATTTTAGACGCTGAGTCCAAATCCACTTGTTTCCACGTCGAGGATGTGACACAATTGGTCATTTTTGGCAATTAAAGATACACCGAACATTAAAGCACGATTTTGACACAGAAATGAAGAATCAAGGTTAGACTGATATGTAGGTCAAAGAAAACTCTTGTGAGGTCTTAAAATGATAGAATATGTTTATACAGAGCCCTATTCACTGTTATTAAAGATGTTTATAATTAAAGGTCGAAAACCAAAGCAGTTACATATTTTTACCGGCCGAAAACATCTGGACCGACTGGCTATTAAAGGTAGTTACATTGACTATTAAAGGCAGTTACAGCGCCTATTAGACAGTTACATTGGCTATTACGGATTAAATCAAAGACAAAGAGACTGCGCAACTCAGCCTGATGAAAAGTAGAACCGCCACAAGAGGATTACTGTCTTAGAACTCCAGTATTTCTTGCTCTGAAGCGGTTGCTGAACTAGGCTCTTGACTGCTGTTATTACAAAACTCAAGTCTACTATTACATGCTAACCAACCTGAATACTACTGTGTAGTAGATCACCACAGCAAAAGCAGTGTGACACCTACATTCACAGTTCGTCATCGGAATCATCGTCAGTTCTGTTTCATCATCCATAAGTTCTATTTCTGCACAGGTCTGTTCATCGTTGGCGCAGTTTTGACACCCACAACACTCTGTGCAGGACAGTCCTTTTGACCGGCAAGAACACTGGTTGGTCTCGCATTTCATCTTCTTGCAATTACATTTCGTCGCCTCTAACAGTTCCTTGGGCGCTAGTGGTTTGTTCAGCCAGTGAACAATCAGTGCTCCGTTGCGTTCCACCCATCCGTGAAATGTAGGAGAAGGGGATTCTATAAACCTCTCAGTCGCGTGGTGGTGGATCGCAGAATGATCGTTCACTCTTTTGCAATGCAGCATCAGAGCGTCGCATGTAGGCGACAACTTCTATTCTCCCAGCGACTGGCTGCAGAATAGCTTGTAGCGAGCCTCATCCACACTCTTCATGGTCGGCTGATTGTACATGGCGCAGACGAATTGTTCCAGGTCGTGAATGATATTCTGATCTGGCGTGAATTCTCGACCAATGCTCCCGAAACACGTGATGAGATGGGGACTCTTCATCATCAAGTCAAATGGGCTTGTTTTGCCCTTACCGTGGAATGCACTGGTGGTATCACTCCCCGGGAAATTGTGCATACCTATCAACGCATCGCAAACAGAACTTTCCAGGGCATTACTCAGCTTCCTAATGTCAACGACGATAATGTCCTTGGGACTTCCTGTGACCAGATGGAAATTTCGTGCCCGAATCGACTTCGAGTGCGCCAATGCCAACACAAATACATCGGTGTCGAAACTCTCTATGCGCACCAACTCTTCATTCTGTCCCGCATGAGAGGCATGTAGCAGGAGCTTCCTGTCAGCTTCCTCATGGTCACATTCAAGTTCAGGTACTGACAACACAGTCATAACACCATTCGACACCTTGATTTTCTCACATTTGCCGGCATGACTGACGTACAACAGCATGTCACCCAGTTTTGATGGAGAGATGTTTCTCGTCCACGATTCGACGATGAACTCTATCAACGCCTCCTTGTTGGCTCCGCTCAGGAGATAATTGGCCCACTGTTTTGGAAGGGCTTGATCACGTCCGTAGATGGTTCTCACCTGAAGATCGCCCACCCTGCCGCTCGTCTGGCATGCTCCAGGTACTTGATGCTGATACTTGGGTAAGTATCAAACACCACATCCAGTCTCGAAGATTGGTTATGTCTTGCTTTGGCCACTACGATCTTCAGCACCATCTCTTCCAGTTTGCCGAAAGTGTTAGGCAGTGAACCAGCCTTTATCGGCTGAATAACGGCCATTCCATCCACAATTGTTGCACCTTGAATAGGCCGAGCGTCCACACGGCAATCGGGCCACAGTTTCAGTATATGGTTGCGGAGTTTGGCTTTGTCCGTCTTAGCAATCAAACCATCACCGGATGCCAGCGGGAAAGATATGTTCGCCAGTGGGTATGCGAGCAGATCGTGGAGTGTTACATTGCTTTTCTCGCCAATCAACAGCAGTCGTGTGAAAAGACGATGTTCATTCGCAATTTCAACCTTTGACGTCTGCTGGTGGGAGTCGCCGACTTGCCTCGCGCTTTCGAGAAAGTTGCCAATTTGGCCTTTGAAATCGGACTGAAGAATGGGACCTTACCCGAGAGAAGCCGATCATGCATGAATTGCACAACAGCATTTTCTCCCTTGACATACGCGTTCATCAAGTCCGCGGAAGTGGCTGGCGGTGCGATGACACCTGAACTATATTGATGAGTTCAAGGTGAGCGCCGGAGAAAGGGTTAATCATTTGAAGTACTGTGTCCATCACTTGTACCACCACTGCTTCGTTCTTCTTTGAGCTCAACACATCCAAATCCTTTCTCGTTCGGGGCTCGTCATGGATACCCGCCATGGACTCGCATTTCCTTGCGATTTCCGCACATGCTGGTTGGGACAGGATCCACTTCTTCACAGCTGTGCTTTTCTGAGTGTAACCAATGATGCCTCCACTGGTCTTGCTGTCCCTATTTAAAGTCTGCTCTGTGATCTGATCACACGCAACACTACTAAATCCATAACGAGTATGCCGTTGGGCAGTCCATTTGCCGTCCATGAACGCTTGATAGGTGTCTGGGTGGGAGTGCTCTTGCCCGGCCATTTCCAGCCAGTAAACGGGTAAGTACCTTGCATAGTTTAGGTGATCGTACGCAAAGTGCCAGGGCATTGACGCTCTCGTGATCGCAAGGTGTTTCGGCCAGTTCGAAGTACGAGTTGCCCGTATAAGCTCTAGTGCTAGCTCCACCATTTCCATGTAGGGTCATGTAATGTCCACACTTTGGTGTTTGTTCAGGTCATCCCTCACCATGAGTGCTCCAGAGTATAGAACATGTAAATTGAGGTCTGAGTCACCCTGCTGTGGACCCTGGCTGGCTTCATCCTCTGTAGTTGACTCTGTTTCTGTTGTTGAGCTACTGTCTAGAACAGCAGCCTGAGCAATGGAATCAATATCAATGTCCTTCATGTACACCACTTCGCTCTCAGACATTTTTGGTGGACGATAGAAAATCATGTCTGGGTACCATTCCTGCAGTCTTTTCTTCAGTCTTGTTGCCTGGTCGTTGGCCTTATCCTGACCTTCGCATACTCTGAGTAGGTCATTGAACATCTCACACAACTTCTTCATATGTATAGATTGCTTTCCATCAATGAGTCTTACCTGGATTAAGGCGCTGTCACACCTTGACGTTTTAGCCAGCAATGGCAACGTATAAAAATGTATGTAAAACGTTGGCGTACGCTGAAGTTTTGAGTTAAAAAAAAAGTTTTGGTCGTATTCATAACGTGTTGGTCGTATACATTACATATTAGTAACGGGCACAGAAAGTTTGGTTGTCTTATCGATAACTTATACCAATGAATGCTTAGCCTGTTGTCTGCGTTCACAACCTATGCCCAACGATAGTTTACCTTGGGCATAGCGCGCTGCACTTATCGCCGATGAACTCGTGGCGTTCTCTGTTAAAAGGCTGCCGCTCACCGATTTAAATCATAACCGCCTGAAAATTGGAACTGCCAACCACGCAGTCACACCTTGACGATTTAGCCAGCGTATGCCAACCTGTGAAAAATGTGTCTAAAACGCTGGCACACGTCGAATACGGTATGGGTAAGTTGTGTATACATTAGGAGCATGCTGAAAAACAATGAAGTACGCTGTCATATTCCGTGGTATATTTAGTACGTCGTGAAATTTCAAGCATGCTGAAAATTTTACGACGTACTCGACGTATGGCTCACAAGTTCCACATACGCTGCCATAAATTCTCGGCACGTTCCACGATCGTTGTCACACGTCGGGCACACGTTACTTGTAAGTTACTCATAAGTCGAAACATGTTGAGGTAATGTTTAGCATACCCGAAACTTAATTTTTAACCTATGAGTAGCGTGCTTTGAATCTATGTGTAACGTATCTCAAACGCACATTGTCGTATGTAGACGAATTTGATTGACGTCTTCCGGATGACCACAGAACTTACTGAACGTGTTTCTAACTTACATCTACCGTATAATGGCGATTTGGCAGCGTTTAGGGGAATTGGTATATACAAATCGGCTTCACAACAGGAACCCGTCAGTGTTCCAGACTCCATGTTGAGTAGATGTCAATGTCAGTAGTATCAGTAGTATTAGCTGAGCGTGTCAGTAGTAGTAGTAGTAGTAGTATTGGTAGTAGTAGTAGGTCCATGTCAGTAGTAGATGGGGAGGGTGTGGGTGATGATGGATCCTCATTGCATCCACGAATAGGAGACTACTTTGCACCATTGTCCGATGTTCTTTTCGGCGAATTTTTTTTTTCTCATTCCCACGATGAACTATTTTTTTGTTTCAGTTTTTAAAGTATTCAAAACGACTTGGACAAATGCATAATGCACTAGTAATGAACACAGAACGCTTCGATAACTTATAGATAAGTTATACCAACGATTGATTAGCATGTTTTAGGCGTCCACAACCTATGCCCAACGATAGTCGAACATATGCATAGCGTGGCAGGATATCGTCGACGATTACGTGAGGTTTTCTATTCATAGGCTCAACTTCACTTTTAATAAATGCCTGTCACTCGCCTATTGTTTTTGGACGCTGGTGCTCGGCAATTGAAATAGTTTTCATTGAACAAGTTAAATCGCTTCCACAGCACTGCAGTCACGGCACCAACAGCAGCAGGCTCAGTGCCAGCCTCATGCCAGGCTCAAGCGGATCCCTGGAGAAGGTGTACTGCTCGGTTATCCTTGGACCCACTCTGGCTAGCAACTCGTCGAACATCGCTGAGGGCATTCGCAGGAAGTTGATGAAGGATGCATGGTCCTCGTTCCGGAGTTCCACCATGAGCTGGTCATATATGCCGTAATGGTGTCGCCTCCCGATCCATGGTCTGACCCAGTTCCTTCTCCTCCATTTACGTCGTCTTCTCCCGGTTCTATTGGCACGCAACTGGTGCGGTGTCAACTCGATGAGGTCATGTTGATGTTGGAGGACAGGTAGGTATTGTCTTCTCAGCCTTGCTGTATCCTCCATCTCTTGGAATGACATGGACATGTAATCACCACGAAGTCCAAAAAAAGACGGGTTCCTCCTGCGAAGCCCCTTTTTATATACCAATTCCCCTAATCGCTGCCAATACGCCATTATACGGTATCTGTAAGTTAGAAACGCGTTCAGTAAGTTCTGTGGTCGTCCTGAAGACGTCAAGTACGTCTACATACGTATTTGTGCGTAGGACATGCTTTACAAATAATTCCCAAGCACGTTACTCATATTTTATAAATAAGTCACGGGTGCCCTAAACATTACTTTGACGTGCTTCGACATATGATGAACTTTCAAGTAACGTGTTGCGAAGTGTGAACAACGTTTGTGTAGCGTGCTTACAAAATGTTACTCATCGGTTAGAAATAAATTTCGGGTACGCTAAACATTACCTCGACGTGTATCGACTTGTGAGTAACTTACAAGTAACGTGTCGACGTGTGTCAACGATCGCATAACGTGCCTATAACTTATGGTCAGCGTAGCAGAACGTGTGAGTCATACGCCAGCATGCGTCATAAAATTTCAAGCATGCAAAAATTTGAGGACAACCCAAAAGTACAACGTTTAAAGCCAGCGTACTACGACGTATGGCAGTGTTTTTCAGCGTGCTCTCAACGTATACAAAACGTACCCATAACGTATTCGACGTGTGCCAGCGTTTTAGACAAATTTTTCATAAATCGGCATACGCTGGCTAAATCGTCAAGGTGTGACGGTGGCTTTACTTTATCACAGAAAATGTCAAATGTTGAGTCATAGTTCACTTTCTGAGTTTGGAGTTTACTTTCACTCTGTCTGTGGTATGTGTCATTCACATACTCGTAATAACATTTCCGGTGATAACAAACTTCCAGCGCCACACAGTCTTTATCCTTTGTAGTTGTCATTATTCTCACACCACGTTCATCTCTCCTCTGCTCAGCAGTTTCCCTCAGCTTTCCTCCATCCTGGATTTCTGCCAGGGCCAACTGATCACGTTGAGATTTTCCTTTGACATGGATGAATTTGTCTTTTTTTTTTCTAGCATATGACACAAATTCTTAGCAGTACACCAGCTGATTTGCCAGCCACCCTTTCTACAGAGGTTCTGACGAATTTTCTACGTATGTTGTGGTATGAGTGCCCCTCTTCTTATGGTCCGCCCACCACCTCACTGGCTCTCGCAGAAACTGCAGTAATGTTGGCTTCTGATTTCCTTTTCCTGGCTTCAGTGCGTTTTGTATGATCCTTGTTACAAAATGACGCATAGCAGAACCGGTGACAGCCGGAATCCGCAGGAGGATCAGTCATTGGCAGCAGTTTCATAATTTGATCAGCCAGCAAACGGCATTTATTGATAGTTTCACTATCTGTGGCGTCGCACCAAGCCTTCGCACACTCGCATACCTTACGCCAGCTCTTATCCGTGAATTGCGTCACTTTCTCATCATCCTCCCCGCCCAAGTGTATGAAACCGCATATTTGGTTGTTGAAAGACCAAAAATCACTCAATCACACGACAACCATGGGCGCCACCATCTTGATTTCTTGTTTCCTGGTCGTTTCCTCCACGATTACAAGCATGCCACACCCACTTCAACCCCACTAATTTCAAATGGTAATAACTGTCGGTGTGTCAACTTGTGCATATGGAAACAAGCAGGAAATTCAATGGTGTGTTCTCATGAATGTACAGGGTGAATTTCGTTTAGATTGGTGATCTGCACAACGAAACTGAACGAACCGACCCACCTCCACATGACCTATAAGGGGACACTGCATCAGCGGTATAGCCACTTCCCAATCAATGACGCAACCAGCAGCCACAGGCTGCATGAGAGAGAGAGAGAGAGAGAGAGAGAGAGAGAGAGAGAGAGAGAGAGAGAGAGAGAGAGAGAGAGAGAGAGAGAGAGAGAGAGAGAGAGATATAGATATAGATATAGATATAGATATATATTATGACATTTTCAGCAATAATGACATCGATGATGTGACATCTGATGAAAGACAATACTTTAAAAATCATAAAATTTTGTCAATTTTTGAATTTTTTTCTCGATTTTGATTTGCAAAATGGTCTATAAATGCTAAAATAATGTATCTAAACGATTTACCATACCAGAATTAATGAGAAAAGTGGTATAATTTATGTTTCTACGACATCTGGTTGAAAAAAATTATAATTAAAAAAAAAAACGGATAAGCTGTTGCTCGTGCCAAATCCAAGATGACCACCGAATGGGCCTTTTGAACCACTTTTTTCTTGGGAACATGTCAAACCTGTTATTGACACTGTGGAAGAAAAATAATTCTATTCATGTATTCTCAATTATATTCACTTGTTGAATTGTTGCTGGTACTTTATAAATTTAATTTTTGTACTGGAGTCAAATTAGCTGTCAGGAACGTTTCCTTTTTCCCAACAATCTTTGACCTACATATTGATAAAAGGAATATCTTACTATGAAAATAGGTCTTGCTCACTGCATAGAAACAGGGTGACCTGGTTGATAGCACTGCAAACTTTTGCCATGAGTGTGTCATTCTCTCCCTCCCACCAAAAGTGGCCACATATTGCAGTTCTGAGTTCTTTTCCCCAGTGTTTATCAGCTCATTCCATAGTTGAATTGCCAAATGTCTCACCCTCCCATTCTTTGGATGTCAATTGTGTATAAGAGGGATTACTTCGGGCTTCTGTTTCAGGGAAGTTCATTCGAATGTTTCAGTGAATCATTGAATGTTCTTCCTCCATATATACAAAATTAAAGATTCTCCTTTGGTACGCTGATTGATCGATCGTGTGGAAATTGAGTTCTTTTCCACCAGAACACCCTTGGCATTAAAAAAAAAAAAAACCTCGTGCAATTAATTCCCAGGAGGGGGTGCATGGGAACTTCTCTCGTCTGCCTATGAGTCTTGGTAAAGACTGCCCAACTATTATTCCATGGTGTCCCGCTTTTTGTAGAAGAATTTCTCCGTTCTTTATTTTTACAGCGCGTGCGCTGTATACAATTGCACCGAGTTTGAAATGTCCCCGGTGTCTACCACGTCTCTGGTGTCCCCCCCCCCCCACGTGCCTCAAGACAGCCAATGACGGCCGTTTTTTTTTTGGTTCCTGTTTGTTTTCATTATGAGTAAGGATTTCAACTGCTACCATTTGCCTAATATTATGAGTTGGCGAACCATCAATGATCTCCAATCGCAGCCCTCTAGTTTTTGGTTGTTTTTCGTTTTTGTTCTTGTCCAACTAATCCCAGACAGCTTCTATGATGTTAAGGTTAGGACCATGAGGGAACTATTCTGTCCCAATGATTAGAATTATAACTGATATTCTTGGGAATATTTCACTCTCTTGGCTTTGTTACTTTTACGCAGAAAGGGCTTTTTGAGTGCAACTCGCCCATGGCGACCACTTTTGTTATGAGAATTTCTGACAGCAGATGACTCCACTGTCATGATGTCTGGAACCCCTGATGTCTGTGCCACTTATTAACCTCCGTCATCGAAGATCGGAGATTACTGTTTTCACCCCTTTCTGTTTGTTTGTTTGTTTGTGAACAGTATTACGGAAAAAACTCCTCGACGGATTTCGACCAAACTTGGTGGGGGGATTATGTATGGTCCAAAGATCATGCCATGAGTTTTTAGACTTGGTCCAAAATCCAATATGGCTGATATGGCGGCCATTTTGAAAAAATATTAGTTTTTTTTTCATTTCTACATGTTTTAAGTGATTTCCAACCCCCCCCCCAAAAAAAAAATTGTTGGAGAAAAAGAAATTTTTGCAACTTTTTTTTTCAACAAAATTTCGATTTTTTTTTTCTTTGCATTTCTACATGTTATAAGTGATTTCCAACAAAAAACATGCCAAAATTATAATTGCGGCTGATTTTGGAACTTCAGGTGGATATACCCACGTTAATTAAATTTCTGTCTCGAGGAATCTCGTTGTGACGAATGAATCGAGTATGTAAAAGTTAAAAGTAAAAGGGAAAGTTGCAAACTATAACTCTGTGAGCACTGTTGATGTCAAATTGAATGAATAGGATATCAGGTTCACTTGAGTGACCTAGCAGTATTGGCGGCGGAGGTTTTGCACTCTACCGAGTGCTCCCCCTCTAGTTGTGTAATGTTTAGCATGTGATCGTTTTAAAAAATTATTTCCAAAGGAACTTATCTTTAAATATTGCTCTTCTGTTTTGCTGAGGTTTTTTTGGCTTTCTAATCCATTTTCTATCTTAAACTTATCCATTCTCATTATGCTGCTTACTGTAATATTGCTTGAATACTACATCTGCAAATGCCTGTTTTGTGGGACATTTCTCTCTGGGAATTGCCTTCTTTGTGTAAAACTATTTTTTTAAGTCTCGTCGAGTTTGATATATTTGGCATGGTGTGGGTTTATATTACCTGCAAGAAAGAAATTACAAATTTGTGAAAAATTGTGGTGGCCTTGGACTTTTGCACAGGACTGTATGTGCTTATGTGCCATGACTTGAGAGAATGAGGTTTATGTTGTCAATAATGCAATAAGTCGGTGACACAAAGTTGGAGAGAATTTGAAATTAAGTCATTGAATAAAAATTTATTGACATTTACCCCCCTCCCTTTCCTCCCAAATCAAGTTTATATATGATTGATCATTACATATAAAAAAATTTTTTCTCATGAACTCTATTTGTTTGAGGCCGGCAGGATAGCCTTGAGGTATGCACACTGACCTCCTGAGATGTCTTGCCCAGGTTTGAATCTTGACTCAGCTTTATACCTTCGCAATGGTATTTCCCATGCATCGTCCATCATAAGGACATTAAACCGTTGGACTCGATTGCCAGCACTGGTTGTTGGTGGAAGTTAAAGATCCTTTAATCTTGATTTAAAAGTCTTTTGTGAAGAGTAGACAAGTTATTGCTGACACCCTGGCCCGATTTCAAATTCCTTCCGAAACTGCAGCTAGTAAGTGGTCTGTTCTTGTTGGATATCCCTTGAGACCAGGATATACTGCTTGATATCTCAGTGTGGTTGTTGTCTGGGCAGAAGCTTCGATACCATGAACAAGTTCACGTTCTCAGGTTGTATGCTTGTCACATGTGAGCAGCTATCTTCGGCGACAAAGGGCAACCATGAATGAATGACATTTGCTTCATATTTTTAAGAAGAAGAAAGTTTTAATTTGTACAAAAATTAGTAGGTTTTGTATTTGGTGTTTCACCGTTACTGTGTCTATGAACAACAGAAACAAATTATCATCTCATTAGTTTTCAAATGAATATGAACTGATTTCTCCATTGTTAAAAAATTTGTGGAAATGTGTTTTGTGGAAATGGTTCTGCACTGCTGTTGAATGAAGGTGACTTGTTTTTCAGTGTAATGTGAGGGTCTGGTTTAATTAATGACTTCTTTGAAAAACTGGAGCCTCACGAAAGACGGTGAAAGAAACTGACATAAATATTCCTGAATGGTTCTGTCCCTACAATTTTCTCTTAGATTCTCATATGTGCATTGATGGACATTGAGCAAAGTGAAGCCAATGCAGATCTTCCTGTCACTCCACTCACATACCTCCTAACCTCATCATTCCTGCTACACCACAGAAGTAAAGATGTGTGCCTACTTGTTGCATGCTGTCTTTCTGATATTCTGCGTATTTTAGCCCCAAAGTCACCTTGCACTTCTCCTGCGCAACTCCAGGTTTGCTTGCTATGCTCATAATGACAATTTCTTTTCAATGTTCTCAAAGCTCTTGAACAATTCGTTGCACTTATTAAATTGTAAACATTAAACTACTTCACCATGAATAGTAAAGATATTGTGACGGTTTTCAGAGACTCCAGGGGGACATACACCAACACATGAGGAAGCCCGAGTATAGATATCTCTAGATTGTGTAGCTAAATTACCTCTCCCCTCATATCAGTGGAAAGGGAAAATGTGTTGTTTTGTGTTGAAGATTTAAACCCCTTTGTGACTCTTCTCATTTCCATCTAAGTTTGATATATTCTCTCTTCTCTTCTTTCTCTCTCTCTCTCTCTCTCTCTCTCTCTCTCTCTCTCTCTCTCTCTCTCTCTCTCTCTCTCTCTCTCTCTCTCTCTCTCTCTCTCTCTCTCTCTCTCTCTCTCTTTCTCTCTCTCTCTCTTTCTCTCTTTCTCTCTTTCTCTCTTTCTCTCTTTCTCTCTTTCTCTCTTTCTCTCTTTCTCTCTTTCACTCTTTCACTCTTTCACTCTTTCACTCTTTCACTCTTTCACTCTTTCACTCTTTCATTCTTTCACTCTTTCACTCTTTCACTCTTTCACTCTTTCACTCTTTCACTCTTTCACTCTTTCACTCTTTCACTCTTTCACTCTTTCACTCTTTCACTCTTTCACTCTTTCACTCTTTCACTCTTTCACTCTTTCACTCTTTCACTCTTTCACTCTTTCACTCTTTCACTCTTTCACTCTTTCACTCTTTCACTCTTTCACTCTTTCACTCTTTCACTCTTTCACTCTTTCACTCTTTCACTCTTTCACTCACTCTCTCTCTCCACACAACCCTGTAGCACATCCATACACACTTTACCACACTCAGCATTACAAAACCAATGGTACAAGTGGCGAGTCATGAAAGAGTAACACAAAGGACCATGGACACATGTAGCAGGGGTCCACGAAAAAGGACCAACTGCCGACGGTGGTGCCGCAGGAGCTGGACACAACCAATGAGTGGCGCTTAGATACAAGATGGCCCAATGAGGGGACAGAGCACTTTTATATTACAACAGCCACGAAACAGATCTCTGACACACCAAGGCAGCATTCGGGAACGCAGCGAGGAGACGACTCAGTCCCCAAGCCATGCCTCTCCTTGGGCTTCATCAGTCAGGAGTTTTTGAGCAAAGAGTTGTTTTTGTTTCATGATTTTGTGTGGGTTCAAGATGGTGTGAGGTGTCGTCACTGCACTTGGCAAAGTGAAGCTCAGCACATGTCAACCCCCACAGATGAGGAAATCTTGCCACTTGGTGTGGCCCTGGAGAGCTTTTTCCACCACTGGACAGTGCTTCTTTGCGGTTGGGCCAAGCCCTAGGCACTGATGCTTCATGTGGGTTCTTGTGTGGATTGAGTTAGGCCACAGGTGGCACTGTCACTCAGCTAGTTCGATGAGCGGCTCTGGCAGCGCCAAGTGCGGGCAGTGCACCCCGCTTGCAGCGCCTCCCCCGGGAGAAGGGTTGAATCGTGCAGACTCACCGCCCTTGAGCCTGGGGGACTCGTGCCCATCGCCACTGTGTCTGTTATGGCTGGTTTAAACGTGTAGGTCTCAGCGCTAATGAAACAATAAATAGTTGTGGACAGATTCGGACAAAACTTAGTGGACAGGTTTAGTGTGTGACAAGAACTAATTGATTCAATTTGATGAAGATCTGGATCCGAGAATTGTTTTAAGTTTTAATTGATTCTCCACCATTGAAAGATGGGGCCAAAAACGATATATAGCATGATTTTTCCAAAACGTTGACGAATTATGACAAAACTTGGTGGATGAGTTGGGTAGGTAACAAAAACAAACCAATTAGATTTTGGTTAAGATCCCAATGCAGTTCCAGCCTATCAATGAGATACAAAACGTAAACACTTTAGCCTGGTGGAGGTATAATGCTCCACCAACTGCCTTTCGAGTTATTCACTTGCAAAGTTAAGGCCATCTACATTTTCCATACACGTGGTAGTTTTGAAGAGGGGTTGGGGTTAGAGGGGAGAAAATTGAGTAGAGGCATGGAAGGTAGAGTGGGGATACAGGGTGCAGTAGAAACGAAAGTGGAAATATTGGGAAAATTATGGTTAGAGTATAGTCTTCCTTTTATGTAGGCTACACAATTATCTAGTTGACATTTCTTTATTTTGATCTGCTGGAAACTGTCATTGGTTTTTCTCTTGTAGAAATTAATACCATGTCTGTAATGAGTATTTGTACTTGTTTTTTTTTTATAACCAATTTAGAAAATATTCAAGTTCATGACAAAACAACTCTCCTGCCTTGCAAGTACGAACAAACGTCGTTACAAGCGTTCTTTATATTTGATGGAGGTAACGAATGACACTATGATGATGACATTATGACAATATTGTATGCAGCACAACATCTAAGCACCATCTGACAGTTAGATACCCAATCACTCAAAATGTCTGTCTCATAAGGTCATGTAATATGTTTGAAATGTTTACATTGATTGCATGTTCTATTTATAGCCAAGTTCCTTCATGCTTCTTTGTTTCTCATCAGTCATTATTGCTGAAGTAAACTTTAGAACTTCCTCAATATATAACAAAAAATTTGAATTAACCATTTTACATGGGAATGAAAATCCTTTCTCTGTGTATGAGACATACACAATTATCCATGAAATGAAATAAAACTACAGATACTACACTGGCTTTAATTGCTGTTTCCATTTTTCTTTCAGAATCTTGCAATGGTGCAGTCGTATTCAATCTGTTTTGATATGGAAGAGGGAGATATAATCATCATTGACCTATTCAAAACACTTTTTTCTGTAATAAGGTATTTTGTTTCGCTGGGACACATCACACTTAAAATGTCTGAAGCTTGCAAGATGCTGAAAATTACAAAAGCAAAAACCAATGAAGGGTAGGACAATGAGAGTGGTTCGTGATGAAAATAAGATGGCAGGCTTATTTAATCGGTATTTTGCTTCGACATTTCACATGAAGAGTCGGAGGAATTACCAGTAGCTCAGAGAATATGTCAAGGAGGTGAGGAATGGCTTTTAGTGGAGTTTAGGTTGGAGTGTAGGAAGTTAAGAAAAACAAAAACAGCTTGTAAAGCTCAGAGTAGATAAAGTTACATGGCCAGATATTACACATTTTAGAGGATTGAGGGAGGAGGCAGAACAGATTTACAGGGATATTTATGGTTACAAGGATATTACAAGTCATTAGCTTAGTATTAGCCAGGTGTGATTAAGTGGTGATGTGATTGAGATATTGTGACGGTTTTCAAGGTCGTGATTAATCAAGGTTAATCAAGGTCGTGATTAATCAAGGTCGTGATGTCCAATTTTTGTTTGTTTATACTGTAAAGTGTGAATGTGTAGTTGGTCTTTTTTTGTATGGTTTAGGAAGAAAAATATAAAATAGTAAAATAAAGTGGTATGAGGTGTCCTTTGGTTTTGTTGTGTCCTTGAGTTTTCGGGAATGTAGAGATGACACGGGCTTGATGGGTTGAGTGGCTGCCTCCAGAGTCTGGTTTCCTTGTGAATCCTTGTGCATCCTCAATTAAGGAAGATGATACCTTGAATACATAAGGATGACAACATAATTGTGATTGTGATGACGATGATATTGCCAAAGTTGACGTAAAATGATATGAGCAATATTTAAGACTATGGTGATGGCTATTAGTGGAATGGTATAATGCTATTGGCAAATATTTTGCTCATCTAGCTTGCATCTTATCTCTACAACAGCCCCATCACACATTCAAAACTAGCCCACATGTGATTAGACTCGAGTGATGAGTGATATTAATGTATTATATAATGTTGGGTTTCAAGCTGGGTAGATTTCCTTTATTCTGCATCTGACTTTCCTTTATATTTCCAAGTATATAATCTTACAAAGATTGTAATGGTGCTATATTGGATGATTCAGGGTGTGCCAGAGCAGCAGTCTACAAGAAAAAGTGATTTCTCTTCTGGGCTTTATAATTTCAAACAGTCCAGTGATATCATGCAAGCTGTTAGACACTCTTCTCACTCCCCTACTGAAAACAAAAAAGGTAAGCCAATCACTTCACAGTCTGCAACATTCTCTCAACATATAAAGGGGGGGGGGGGACTCTATCATCGTGATGGGCTGGCAGGATGGCCTCGAGGTACACACACTCACCTCTGAGCTGCCTAGCCTGAGTTTGTATCTCGGCCTAGCTAAGCTGTCATCCTGGTGTTTCACATGTAGGGTGATTCATAAGTGTGTGCACCGTCCCTCGGATGGACGTTAAACTGGGCATCCTGTCTGCTGGCATTAGTTAGTGGATGTGAAAGATACCACAGTGTCCTTCATTAAGAGTAGTTGAGCTATCACCGGCACCCTGGCTAACATTTCCAATTCCTGTCCTGACTTCCTGTGTCGGGGTGGCGAACCATCCAGGATGGTGACCCCAGCCAAGAAACTGTTTCATTGGAACTGGCGCTATTAACAGAGCACATGAACGAATTGTCATTATATCCCTTATGAGCAGAGACTTCAGCCTGTTTGACAATGTCCATTGTAGCCATGTGATATATTGGTGAAAGTGATACATCTGTTTTCAGGACGAAGACAATGTTGTCAAAGATCTGGTAAAGTGTCTGTTCAAACAAACAGCATGCTTTCTGGAACCTCATCTTACAAATGTAAGTCTTCATGATAACTTATATTGATGGTGAATATTATATTTGCCTGAATGGGCTGAGGAATTGTTTGTTTGTTTTTTTCAAATCCTAAATTTCCACACCATTACAAAACTGCAATATACACTATACGTATGTCTAATATAGCCTTGATTCATCCTAAATCTTTTTCCTTTGGTGTTGAAGAAAGTATTTATTTCATCGAGTTCATCTGGCCCCATTCGCGGAATCTAATTGGCAGCTTATACCTGAGGACATTACGGGTACAACATCAATGGCCTTTCACTTTCTGCATCTGAAAGGATGAAGCTTCTTTTTTTTCCTGAGCATGAAAAGGAAGCAAAATCAGGAAAGATTTAATAATGGTAAATTATGTGTTGTGTGGGGCTGTAATTCTACATCTTCTGATTACCACAGCATATTTCAATGGCCAAAAGTCATGCAAAGTCTTTTCTTGGCACACCTGAACTCTTATCCTCCTGCCAGGCCTTTATCCACAGATTAATGGAGTACTGCTCTTCTGTCTGGGCTGGTGCCCTTGCCCATACCTTACTTGGCTTGACGCCGAGGAAACAAAGGCGTTCAAGATCATTCGAATTTCCCATGATGAAGTCTATGTTCCGAGCACTTTCTCATCACAGACATGCCAGTGGTCTCTCTGTCTTCTACCACCTCCTTTATTGTCTTGCACCCTCTGCCTTTTTTATGCTCTGTCTCCCCACCCCCCACTCCCACCCAGGTTTCTGCAGGGTTCACGCCAGCAACCCCCTTGTGGTGAAACTCCCAAAATCCCCTCTGGGATTTTTGAAACAAAACCGAACTCTGAACACACAGTAACATGTAGGTTATAAAAAGAAACAGTTAAAACGGGACAAATAATGACCGGAAACTTATCTTTGAGATCGTCAGCAGAGAGATCCTAAGGAGACCTCTCGACGCTCCAAACCCGGAACTGGAAGTTATGAATAGATGCCACCAGGATTTGGAGGTGTGAGACAGGTTTGAGAGTTCAGGCTTGAACTATAATAGTTATCATTAAAATATTCTACATGAGTACTCACACCTATGGTGAAAATTTAGTGTTAATCGGAAAAGCTGCTGCAGAGAATACAGAGAAAATTAGCATGGACGTACGATTTGAATTGAATTATTACTCAGAAGTTCTCCCTTTTGACACATTGTACTTCTCTTTCATTTTCCCCTCGCAGACAAGCATCTGACCAGAAAAAAACTGACACTTCATTCTCCCAGAATAAGCAAGGAAGCAGTTCTCTGTTGAAAATATAGTTGCTCTAGTCTAGGCCATGGATTTCAACTTAATTGTTGGTACACACATTTAGGAAATGCAAGGAACTTGGACACAAGAGGAAGTCATTTGGCCCATCATTCATCTGTTTTGTCAATACCACATTATCTTAATCCATCAGTCTGTTTATATAGTTCACTGGTGGACTTGGAGAGGGAGAAGAGTGGGGAAAATAATAGTGGGGCAGGCACAGGGACATCATTGAGGATTTTTTAAAATTCTCTACTAGTGGATTGTGCTTTCATTCTGCAAGCAGATTCATCATCATCATCATTTTTCAATCCACTGCTGGATGAAAGACTCAGCATGTTGAAGCACATACATATGTCAATTAAATATCTTAGTTCCGTCCCTTTACCAGCTGAGGCAGCGAAGCAACACTGACTGACTATTGTTTACGAATATTTTGTTTATGGACACTTGCAGACAATTTGGTGATTTTTTTTTCTTTTCTTCTGGAATTGTGACTGTTAAATCATATCAAAATTTCAACTTTCTAGCCCACCAAGAAAGGACTAAATATCAGTGAGTAAGTGATAGAAAGACATTTTAATTTTTATAGGGGAAGGCTGGCAGGATGTCCAAGGTATACACACTCACCTCCAAGCTGTCGAGACCGAGTTTGAATCCTGACCCAGCTATAAATTGTCATCACGGTGTTTCACAGGCAAGGTGGTTCTTCATTGTGTGTGCCGTCCCTCGGATGTACGTTAAATCTGGCATCCCATCTGCCAGCATTAGTTGGTGGATGTTAGATCCCACAGTGTCCTCCACGAAGAGTATGCGAACTATCAACAGAAACATGGCCAAATTCCAAATTCTTGCCCTAATTACTTCAGTAAACATCAAGCTTGGCCAGCCGATAGATGTTGATTATAACACAGAACGAAGTTTGTTTAACATTGGGAAAATAATTTTCTTAGATATACACATCTTGAAATCAGATCCTCTTCAAGCTTCTTCCTATATTGATTTGCTAAGAGTATTAAATCTTTTATAAAGCAGTTGTTAATGTTCAAAACACTGACAACAAATGCTTATTCTGGCCTGTTCTTGCTCACTTATACCCCTGACAATGGAAACCAGAACAAATGTGGCATTATAAAAAATATGAAAATACTTTAAAAATGCTCAAGGATTAGAATTTCCAATGAAGTTAAAGGATATCTCTAACGTTGAGAAAAATGAATAAGCTCTTCATTTATGTGTATGGACTAACAGATACAAACAAAGTTCAAATAACTCTAAAAAAAAAAATGAAATGCATGTTGACCTTCTGTACTATAGTTCGGAGAAAAAATTCACATGATGCTTTAACATCAAATTTTTTTCAAGATTGACTACTTCTCAAGCATACTATCAAACTAATAAGACATATCCCTGTAAGCAATGTCTCAACTTCTTTCACACGAAAGAAAGATTAGAACAACATTAAATATATTGCTCACACCACAAATCAACTGTGTGGGTTCGTGCCAAAAGTGGGTTCAGTGATATATTGCAATGATATTGTGACAGAGCCGGTGGTCGGCCGCGAATCGACCGCTCTGACGGAGCCGCAAGTCGAGTCGGCCCGACCTATCGCCCAGAATATAGATTGCCGCCCGGATAAGTCCGAGTCGACGGGTTCTTGTACAGGAACCGAAATACACCAATGGGCAGACCACGTGGGGTAGGGTCGATTGCCAATCTTCAATTTACCTAAATACCCACGTGATCCAACTACCGGGGTATTCCACCCTCGACGGAACTCGTACGGAACAAGTCGCCGAGGCGAGCCTGTCCCGTGCGCGATTTTGAGCGGCTTAATCGCCGAGAACCGTCGGTCCAAATGTCCCCCTTTTACGGCAAACCAACGGCTTTCTAACTACCAACACACGAAATGCTCAGTCAATGAAAGAATCTATGCGACGAGCTGAAAATATTTAACAATTGGGGTATTTATTAATAATAATGGGTAACTAGGGAAGCACGTAAGAGCAGAACTATACCGACTATACGAAATGCAATCATTTACAGCACACAATGCACTTAGCAATTTCCTACTTATTAGACGGGCCCACGGACACACGTACGCACACACACACACCCAAGAAATGGTGGCTGAGGCCTTTAATAATGGGCTCCAGCTCTGAGGACAGGTGAGCTGAAACCCAGGACCTATCTCGAACCTCTCCACCTCGTGTGGTCTTCAAGCTGTTCGGACCCGGGCTCCAGCGAGAGCGAGCTGGATCCAATCGCCGTGAGCCGCGATCCTTGCCGAGCTCCAGCGAATCCTCTCGCACTTCTGAACACGTGCTGGTCAGACGAGGCGCCGATCCTTCCTGTCGATGCGTCGCTTCCCCGAGGAACCACCTCCAAGATGAGGCCGATGAGTCGCACCAAGCCGGGAACCAAGCGGAGAACAAAGAGCTCCACGAACCAAGAAGAGCCAGCAGAGCAACCAGCTCAACTCTCTTCCAATGAACAAAGCCTCTCACAACACGAACCAAGAGCAAGGAGCCACCACCAGCAGTTCGAGCCGAGCAGAACCCGAAGGCCTGCTGAAAAGCCAAGCCGAAGCAAAAAGCTTACTAAAAGCCTCAAGCAGAGGCCGAAGCTCTACTGAAAAGCCAAGCCAAAGCAGAAAGCCTTCAAAATGCCTCCTCCCTAATCCAAGCCAAGCCAAAGCAGAAGCAGAAGCTGAAGCTCTACTCAAAGCCAGCCCGAACAAAGCAGAGTATCCTTTTTTTATTCCTATCCGCCCCCTCCCCCACTCCCGGCGTGACTCATGCCCTCGTGCTCCATCCCCCACTCAAAAACGGGTTGGAGGGAGTTGTTGACATCATGAATCACGGGACGGGAGGGCTCTTCTTCCTCTTCGTAGAAGAGGGGGGGGGGCGTCTCCATTGTGTTATGATCGCTCCCTTACTATTAAATTGAATCGCGCAGCGCACTTAATCGATTTCTGCCCATTAAACAATGGAAGGTGAACTATCTGGGGAGCAAGTACTTACCGACATAACTGACTAAAGGAACCTGAATATTGTGTGCAATCGAATTCCCAAATTCGTAACAATATAAATAAATCCATAAAGCATCCATTCGTGATATATGCTGACTTTGAAAGCATTCTCAAAAAGATAGACACTACTTCTCCAAATCCAAATCAATCCTACACCAAGCCATATCAAAGGCATACTCCTTGTGAGTTCTGTTATTATATCAAATCATCTGTTGGAGACCCAAAAATATAGTAGAAATTAGCAGAGGAGAAGATACCCCTCAAGAGTTTGTAAAACAATCATAAAAAGATTGTATTCAACTCACAGATGTGATTATAAACCAATTCAAAAAACTTATAAACCAATGAAATTAACACTAGATGAGGAAGAAGAGTTGAAGAACTCCAACATATATTATCTTTGTTAATGAATATGTAATCAGGAAAGAACCAAAAAGTTAGAGATTCATGTCATCTTATTGATAAATATAGAGGACCTGCTCATCAAAGTTGAAATCTCAATTTTAAACTCTCTACTTTCATTGCGGTCTTTCTTCACAACAAGGCCAACTGTGACACATTTATTCATTTTCAGACACCTGGGGACATGTCTGTCATTCCTACCACAGACGAGAAGTCCATCTCATTTACAAAATCAATCCCAACAACTCACAAAACTAATATTAGATTTCTAGATACATGCAAATTTATACCAAATAATTTATCCACATTAGCATCAAGTCTTAAAGCATATCCAAATATCCCAAATCGTTTCCTAAATGAAGAGTAAACAAACCTAGTGTCAGCTGAAGCAAGCACAGTTGAGCTCTTATCACGAAAGGGTGTTTATCCATTTGACTATGTGGACAACTTTAGAAGATCTGAGGAAACACAACTCCCTTCAAAGGAAAGCTTATGCAATGAGCTGAATAACTCATATTAGTGATGAAGGCCATCAACATGTACAAAATATCTGCAAAAATTGACACAAAAAATCTCTGTGCCTATCATGACTTGTATCTTAAGACTGATGTTTTGTTATTAGCCAATATATTTGAAGCATTCAGAAATGTCTGTTCATATGGATTAGATCCTGTTCATTATTACACAGCTCTGAGTCTAGCTTGAAGTGTTATGCTAAAGATGACTAAACAATCTCTCAATTTTATTTATGATGTAGATATGCTGTTGATGATAGAGAAAGCTAAAAAAAAGTAGGAATATCACATCTATTCAAAAAGATATGCCAAAGCAACGAATAAATATTTCTGATTATGATGCTTCAAACGATTGTTATTATTTGATGTATTATGATGCTAACAATGTCTGGGTGGGTGATGTCTCAAGCTCTACCACATGGAGGCTTGTAATGGGTACAGGAGAATAATTATGAATGAATATTAAAAAATATTATATCTACCCAGAAATAATTGGATGAAGCAAAAGTTGGATATTGCTTTGAAGTGGATTTATTCTCAAGAACTCCACAATGCTCACAAAGACTTATCACATGCTCCCGATTAATGAAAAACCAAGAAAACAATGAGGAGAGGAGGAGATTGGGACCACACTCTGTGCGGAGTGTTGGTACTGCTTAAGCAATCTCCTTGGCTATTGGGTACAATCCCAGATAGGTCGCCACTCCGACACAGTATACCAGCATGCTGGCACTCATTTTGCCGACCTCGGAAGGATGACAGGTCGAGTTAACCCCACCTAGTATTAATTCAACAGCTGAGCGGGATTTGAACTTGCTACCCTAACCATTAAGCCAACACCAGGCATAGAAAACAATGGTGAGCGATTTATCAACAATCATTGGAAAAATATAATGTTAATGGAAAATTAAAAGATGAGTTGGGGGTAGATAATGAGTGAAGTTGCAAGATTAAGAGCAAAGTCTTATGCTTACAAGTATAGTGCTTTTAAAAGTGATAAAAAAGTTTGAAGGGATAAAGAAGAATGTAATCAAAGACACTATAAATAACGTGCCCGCAACTTCTCCAATAGAACATACATATTGATTGTATATTCCGTCAACATTTAACCTTTCGAGTTGGATATTATCAAAGTGACCTTTTCTCCACATGCTGAATATTGCATTGATTAAAAAAAAATGAAATACTTGCTTTGTTCTGTGGTGGACAATGCAACATTACTGCCTGGTCATTCACAAGACAGTACAATACATAGGACATGCCCAATAAGACTGAAGAACTTGTATTTTCATTAACTTTAATAAAAGGATTCCATTTTCAATAAGACTATATACATTTGGTCTCATTCTTGCTTTTTACACTTTCACGAGTATATGATGAAAATATGACAATTTGGAATGGAAATTGTTAAAATTGCAGCCATTTTAACCATTCAGTAGTGGTTGTTCAGTGCTTTTTCAGCCAGAAATATGGCATAAGTGAATCAGCAACAACTAAAAACATGTTCTACAAATTCATTGCGATGCCATTAAAATATGGCTTGCCATTTCCACCGCATAAATTTTGGGCATTAACATTACCTGTTGATGCAGTTGCAGAAGTCCCTGTAAGAATAAGCAAAGCTGTGCAAGCTTCATAATCCATACGATATTATTGAGGATCAAGTTGCTTGCATGCCATTTGCTGATGACATGCTGGAGACCATCAAGTTTTTCTTTATCATGTCTTGTTTATTCAGCCAAGACTGCACAATTGAACTTAAGGATTGTATTGCTTCAAAATTCTTTCAGAAATGCAACACAATACTCTTTGATTTTCCATGACCCATGAGAAGAGTTATCCAAGAAAATGGTGGACACTGAATGAAATTGCAAGCTTTCAAATAACTTGATAGCATACAAATAATGATAAATCCTGTTCATGATTCACAGCTATTTTCAGTGAAATCCTTTACATTTGTATCAATTATTTAATTCATAAATAGATAAATCCTATGTAGGACACTATAAGGAAGTGACTTACATGATGATCGAGTAATAATCAAATGATGCAGAATACGAAAAATTCTCAAAAGGATTATTTTTCAGTCAAATTTTGATGAAACACAAATATAAAATATTTGGATAAAGAAATGACAATTTAATTTTTCTGCAATTTCTTTGGAAAATCAATCTCAAACATTATTCATATGATTAAGTGTTCTGTAATTGCATTTGCATATTAACTTCTGTATGACCATATAATCCATTCTAAAAACCAAAATCCCTGAGGGGTAAAAATGGATCTTCAGTTTATGAACATCAATTACACTAAATTTGTTAATGATCTTGGTGTAGGATGACTTAAGGAAGCTTTTTCAGCAGGTGGGACAGATTTTCAAATATTGATCACATGAGCCAGTGAGTAATTACCCTCGCCAAAGCAGATGGTATTGCATTTGGGTCCATTTGTTTGTCTTTATCTGTGTGTTTGTTTGTCCGCACAGAACTTTCGTGTTTTTCTCCGCAGCCGCTTGTCGGATTCAGACAAAATTTTCACCATTAGTGCAACTTCTCATGTAGAATGTTTTAATGATAATTATGATGTCATAGGTCACGTGAGTTTGATTTTTGATGAGGTCATAGGTGCCCTCATTATGAAGTTGTGAGTGCATATGTAGAACGCCACATCTGATCAGTATAAAAATTTGAGGGTCATCTATGAATAATATGGTCCACAGAAAAATATTTCTTTACATCATCGGACACGGGATTTGGCAGCCATATTGTTTAAACAAAAAACCTTCAAAAATCTTCTTCTCTGAAATGGCTGAACAAATCGAGGCGAAACTTTACACGTATGACCGCCTGTCCATGAGGAACAAAAGGTTCACACATATGATATCATAGGTCACATGGTTGGCAGCCATATTACCCTAAATCCTATTAAAATACACCATTCAAAAGAAGTCCTGGTGAAGGTCTGCAATCTCTGATTGCTCTTTTTATTGCTGTTGTTTTATCCAGATGTTCTACAAAGTTGTCATCTTGGGAAATGAGTCTTTAACTGAGGTTGCAGAACATGTTTACTATCTCATTCTGGAACTTTATAAAATTGATGGTGCTCTTCTACTGTCTTTCCTGCCCCAGCTTGAAGACAGTCTCAAGGTATCCACTCTTTGAATTTTCACACTAGATTCCACTATATTTGGTTCCTGAATTCTTATTTAGTCCTTTATTTTACTTGGCAATTATTAGTATGGATTTTTTTCATGATTATTATTTCAAAAAGTCATTGATTGATTTACTTTTTCTTCTTTTTAAAAAAATCTACACAATTGCCAAAAATGCACATTAATTCCTCAAGCTCCAATGATGCAATATAGTTTGGTTAATCCACCTTGCAAGGTAGATTTTTCAATATGCAAGCTCTTCTACAATTCTACAATTCATTTCTTTTTGGACTGTTCACAACCAAACAGAAATTGATTTGCTTTTTAGAACTTAATTCAATGGAAAAAAAACAGGGACTCAAGCTCAGGACTCAAAAATCCCGAGCCAGCCACCCTTACTGCTAAGCCAACACCAGGCTTCAGGGGTGGGCCTCATCTAGCAGGGTTGGTGTGGGTGAGCAGGCACCACCTTGTCAATTGGCAATTGTTCAATCAGCTAAGTTGAGAGATAATCGGAGGTTGAGATTTGGTTCTTGGAATATTGGTGGTTTGACATGAAAGGGAAGGGTGATTATAAATGCTCTTTTAGAATGTTCACACTACTTAGAGGCAAAAAAAACCAGTAGGGTACAGGGACAAAATAGAGGGAGGCATGGAGGAATCTCGGACATAGGGAAAAATGAGAGCAAGGGTCATCCATTGGAAGAGGCTCAGACTCTTGAACTTCAAGGCCTCACCATCAGCCATGAATTTTCCTGGGCTGACCACATAGCAAAGCTGGCCTCCAAAGATTGGGAATCCTCTGTTGATCCAAGTTTTTCCTTGGAAAATCAGAGCTACTTCAGTCTACAAGGCCTTTATACATAGTTCAATGGAGAATTGCTTTCTGCTATGGGCTGGCGATCTAGTGTCACATCTGTCTTTCCTGGATTCTGTGGAGTCAAAAGCTCAAATTGTTGAAATCTCCCAAGAAGAGGCCAAAGCACAAGGTGCGTTGTTCTCACATCACAAGCATGGTGGTGGTCTCTCTGTTTTATGGCAGTTTTTCTCCGACATTGACCCTTTGCTCCCTCATTCCTCTGACCCTCGCCAACAACTGCTGGATGCATGTGTTCTTCCAGTAACCCCCTTCTGGTTACACTTCCAAAATTCAGGCCGACTGCACACCTCAACCCATTTATTCCCCACTTCTCCTGTCTAAGTAACCACCATCCAGTGGGTGTTCTGTCTTGCTCTTTCCTCTGGGACTTCAAGCAAGCAGTGCACTGTCATTTATTGTGATCTCTAATTCTGACCCACGATCGTTATTCCCCCCATTAGCTTTTCCTCACTCAACCATTTTACTTGCTAGTTTAAGTTTCCCCTTCTCCTCCCTCTCCTATTTTCCTGCTTGGTGATTCCCTTGATGTTTGTGCCATTGTCAGTTTTATTTTGCTCTTTCATTAGCCTTGTTTCTGGAAAGAAAAAGGGAGAAGGACATAGGGTGAAGAAGCTACATGCATCTGGGAGCCGTCAATCACAGAAGTCGAAGAGAAAACTGGGGTAGAAGCATAAATGGAACAAAAAAAAACTTGGGAGTGTGGGGAAACCCGGTAACTCGGAAACCCAGAAAGAGGTGGGCTTGGGGAGGGGAAATGAGGATAGAAGAGATCATGAGTATGGATAGGAGATGATCTGAGGATTTTCATGTTTGCTCCATTGAAGAATGCACTCTGAGGTTGGAACTTCACTGAAGATGATGAGGTCCAAGTGGCAGTGCAAGATTGTATCCCAGACCAACCAACACCATTTTATTGTGATTGCATCTATAGGCTTGGAAAGCATTGGCAGAACTTTGTAGATCTGCAAGAGGAAGTAGTTGCATCTTACAAGGCCTTTTTCCAGAGCTCAAGCACTATTAGTCACAGCCTGCAAGGCTTTTGTCTCGAGCTCAATGGAATATTGCTTTCTCCTATGGGCTGGCATTCCAGTGTTCACATCCGTTTCTCCTGGAATCAGTGGAATCTAAAGTTCTGAACATAATTGGCCTCTTTCGAAATGATGCCGAAGCACAAGGCCTGATTCTCTCAATCCCAATCAGGTGGGTGGTAACTTTTTCTTACCACCTCTCCTTCAATCTCGTATCCTCTGCTGTCTCAGCCTTCTGACTTTCTCAAGCAACTCCAGGATGCAAACATTCTTCCAGTAACCTTCTCCAGAGAGAGATGCAAACATTCTTCCAGAAGAGAGGGGGGATGGGGGTGGGGGGCGAGGGGCGAGAGAGAGGGGCGAGAGAGAGGGGGCGAGAGAGAGGGGGCGAGAGAGAGGGGGGCGAGAGAGAGGGGGGCGAGAGAGAGGGGGGCGAGAGAAGGCTGCACATACTGGCACTCACCTACGGGCACGCACATATGGGCCCGCCTCTACGGGCCCGTACAAGTCATTTTAATTTGATCATCAGGCTGCCTTGCAGGTAAAAGTGGGACTTTTTATCCCCCGCCACGTGGCGGAAGGAGGATATTGTTGTCACCCGGGTCGTCCGTCCGTCCGGCTGTCCGTCCGTCCGGCTGGCTGGGCGTCAACATTTATAGCTGTGAGTGTGATAACTCATAAACTGTTCGCCATATCGATTTGAAATTTGGGTCACACATGTACAACCTGAAAAGGAAGAACCCTATTGATTTTGGGCATGGCCGGATCCAAGATGGCTGAGTGGTTCAATGGCAGGGGATTCCCCATCTCTGATGGTATATTTTTATCCCCCGCCGCGTGGCGGAAGGGGGATATTGTTGTCACCCAGGGCGTCTGTCCGTCCGTCCGGGCGTCAACATTTATAGCTCTGAGTGCGATAACTCATAAACTGTTCGCCATATCGATTTGAAATTTGGGTCACACATGTACCACCTGTAAAGGAAGAACCCTATTGATTTTGGGTATGGCCGGATCCAAGATGGCTGACTGGGGCGGCCATCTTGAAAAAAAATGTTTTTTTCGCCATATCGATTTGAAATTTGAGTCACACATGTACCACCTGAAAAGGAAGAACACTATTGATTTTGAGCGTGGCCAGATCCAAGATGGCCGACTGGGGTGGCCATCTTGAAAAAAATGTTTTTTGTAATAAATGGAAAACCGCTTATCTGATTTCAATTATTTTTGGTTACTACGTTCCTCACCCCTGGGGAACTTTTTCGAGATGATGACCAAATGGTGTCTTGTTTCCAATTCACCTCCCTCATTATCTGGTATATGTATGACCTTTTTCATTCAATGGCAGGGGATTCCCCATCTCTGATGGTATATTTTGGATTTGTTGCTGCTGCTTAAATATCACAACAGATGATTCTTTGTTTGCTTCCAGAGTATTGATGAAGAAGAGAGGCTTGCAACTCTCCGTCTTTTGAGCAGGATGTTTGCTCACAGAGATTCAGACCTTCACAATCAAAATTCTCTCCTGTGGCAATGTTTTCTTCGACGGTAACTGCAAGATAAAATTGATTCAATTTTTCAAATTCTTGTTGTAATTTGCAAGTTTGCTGTGGTGCATTGATGGAACACTCATATTTTATGCATTGGTGTATGTGAAGCACAGCACACATTGCTTACAGCAATTTGAGATCCATTTGTTGTCAGATTTGCATTCAAATGGCATGATCTTTATTTTATCGGTGTCACATTGGAGATATTCAACAGGACGAATATTTATAGCTCCATGTGTTGTTGTGTATTAAACCCAAGCAACCATGTCTAACCTGGAAATCTTCTGAGTGAACATTAATGTGAGAAGACAGACTAACATCTGAGTGACAAAGTATACAGGCAATAATAACCTTAAAACTCTGCATAACACACATTTAAAACAGCCATGAAATCCTTGGAATTCCTGAAAAAAATGAAAAAGCATCTTCCAATACTGGAATGTCCTGAAAGGCTGTCCAAGTCCTTAAAACTCCTGAAAATTTGAGAAAATTGCACAAATAGAGATAATCTGCCTTTACCCCCCCCTCCCCACCCCCACAACCTCCCACGTCGTAATCGTTAATTCCGCTGGTCCCCTTAAGAGAACGTCACTACCTTTAACCTCACCCAGGGATTTCCCATTAAAACCAGCCAAAATTGTTTCTCAATCCAGAACTTGTAGCTAATCCAAATCCCCCCTCCCCCATCAATGGGATTGATATTGCATGGTGCTAATTTAGCTGCTAATTTATTCTTCAATTAATACCCTATACTTTATTCTATTCTATCTGCTTCTAATTATGTGTTAATGACCTCAGACTGAAATTTTTTTAGGACCCCTGGGACTTTACACTCTTTTGCCTTAACACGTATAATTGTAAATCAGCGTGCTGCTGCGGTACAGGTGGTTACTGAGACGCACAGTGTTATAACTGAGACACACAGTGCTGTAATGTTCTATCTCCCCATCAACACTGTGTCCCGTTCAGTGGAATCGTAATCAATTCCTTTGTTTTCAGTTATTATTGCCCTTATTGATTTTTTTTTAACCATGGCTCCCAAGAGGAAAACTGTTGCTCATGGTGAACCAAGTGCAAAAATAGTTGAGGAAAGTGATGTCTTTGACACAGAAAGTGGAGGTTTTGGATAAGCTTGGTCGAGGCAAGAGTGCATGGTATCACTGGGCAGACATTATGGCGTTAACGAGTTCAGTGTCCACGAAATAAAGAAATGCGCAGAAAACATAATGGGTAGTGAATGCTCTGGTTTTGCACCGTGAGCAAGGGTGATTTTGGTAAACCGCTTCAGTGCATGATGCGCGAGTATATAGTTGAGAGGAACTGTCACATCCTGTGTAAATCAAAGGCCTACTGTCGTCCGAAAATCCACATCATATGTGGAGAGCATAATTTTTTGGCTTCAAATTGTTTATGAAAATGAGGATAATTATTCATTGCCGTTTACTCCATGTAAACAATTCATCTGACAGAAGCTGGTGATTTATGCTGCAAAAGGTACAACTTGGAATGGTTGTGATATAAAATGCTGAGCGAGTATATTGTTGCGGATTCGCGCCCGCCGGCGTGCGAACGGCCACGTAACTCGAATCGCGGCACGTCGCCCACCGGACGGACAATCCCGTCGTGACCCTCTCGGACTAACGCCGGGAACGAGTCACGGGTGGGGCTTTCGGCCTCACCACGATCGTGCCAATCGGCCCCCCGCGTGGGATAGGGTTGCTCGCCAAATTCGACCTACCTAAGTACCCACACGGAGGGTAGACCGGGCGACCGCACCTCGCCGCAGGTCGACTTCGGACACGGGCCACTTTAAGCGACCCGTTCCGTACTATCGGGATAACCGAGCGGTGTTATCGTCAACCTGGACGGTTCGATTAATTATCGGGCGTTTTAGCCCACGACCAACCCTTTACGTGAAGTAAGATGGAGATTCAATAGAGGAAAAGACGAAGCGAAGCGAGAAAACAGTTCAACATAAAGCACATTTATTTCACGATGAACGGAAAGCACACATATACAATTACACCAAAAGCAAATGTAAAAGAGGAAGAAACACAATATTACACAAAAAGCAAATATAAAAGAGAAACACAATGCAGATCTATTACCGACTACGCGAGCACACGGCAACACTTATGCAGTTTTACTTCACAGACGGCGCCGACAACACATATACCCAAAGCAAAAGAAAAGGACCACCCTCAAGGATGAGGCGGGCCTGGGGCCGAGACCGCGTCGGGCCTACCCGTCTGGCGATGAGCCGCGAAATGGCGCTGGCGCCCCGACTCCGCGGGCCTCGCTGGGACTGCCTGGCATGGGGTGGGGACGGGGCCCCCTTCTCGCACTATCTCAGCGCGGGGGGAAACAGGAGGGGGTTGTTGATGCTCGGGGGATGGAGGATATCTCCCGGTCTCGGGTCCCGCGACGAGCGTCTCCACCACGACCTCGGTCGCGCCGCCGGCCTCTCCCTCCGCAGCTCCCCGACTCCGACACGAGCACCTCCTCGACCGCCTTCGCCGCCGCCACCTCTCCACAGCTCCGTCCTCTTCACTCTGACTACTACCACTTCTTCCCAGCTCCACCGACAACTCCCCTTGACTGACGAACGCGGTCGTTTATATCCCCCGTGGCCTCGCTCCTTCACCTTCGACCCTTTACCTCCGACCCTTCACCTCTAACTGGCTCCCCATTGGACCGAGGAAAAGTGGGCGTGAATGCTTTTTAATCCATGAATTTGCATATAGCGACCACACTCCAACGTACCTGGAGGCGGGGCCAAATCGCCCCACGCTCACCGATAGGACGGAACAGAAGTGGGCGTGAGTCGTTTTTGATCCGTTTTCTTCGGAAAGGCCGGCGCTTTTGCACCCCTGCTCGGCGCACGCCCTGCACGAGTCCAGTATCGGTGCCCACAAGTGGCGTGGGAATGACGGTGATGCGATGGTTGCGAGGGCGAGTTGTGACGGTAAAGGTCGTGGCTGTTGTTGTGAAGCGGCGTTGCGGTTGGTGGTTGTTGTGTGATGGCTGTTGAGACGTGGTTGGTGGTGGTAGTAATGGCGGCTGGTCCAAAATAAAGATAGTAAAAGAAAAACGGCTATCTAAAAGGGTCGCAGCCCGCATGAATGACATTTATTCCCTCTAAACAACGGGTTTGGGCCTAACTCCACATATACTTACAGAGATATCTCACCTAAGGGACCTGAATGGTGGTTTGCGAATTTCGTCAACCACAACAATATTTTGGTTGTCAGGGTACCAGTATTATTGAAATATTCAATGGAATAACTGAAAACAAACAAGGTTTCATTCTTATTCTTGTCCTTTATTCCAATATCCCTTGTTACATAAAACCTATGTATTAAAAATCCTGGAAAACCACTTTTTTCTTCTAGAAAACTCCTGGAAATTTGGTCTTCTATGGCTGTGCAAACCATGTAAATGGCCAAGACCAAGGCCACTATACCAATTGCTTTAAGCAAAAGGCACGACTAGGCCAATCGGACAAGTGTAGGTTCTTTGTTTTTTTTTTGGATACATAGTCCAGGCTCGTGGAAGAGCTTCTATTAGTACACTGAACAGATCAGGACGCAGCAGGCCAAACGGTACAGCAGAAAGAGGGGGAAACACCAAACAGCAGAGTTGAAGGCTAATACGGGGAGGCAGACTAACAATGGGTGTGGAGAGGAATGGGGGTGGGGGGGAGGGGTTGAGGCAGGAGAGGATGCATGGGCTTCAACCATATGGATATCGAAGGGAACTCTGAGGAGGGACAACTGGAAATTTGGAAGGAGGGATTAGGGTGGTGTGAGGGGTGGGGTGGGGGGGGGGTTAATGAGGGTAGAAAAGAGCAAAGTTTAGAATTGGGGATGATCTGAGATGGTGCAGGTCAGCTATCTTTGAAGACTTGGAGGCTAGAATGAGATTGAATAGGATGTGGAAGTTCGTTCCACAAGTGGGAAAAACGTGGAACAAATGAGTGAAGGTGAGCAGTGAGTGATCCTGGTTTTTGGTAGTTTCACCCGAAGGGGATTAATTGTGGACCCTGCAGAAACCTGGGGGGGGGGATAAAGAATGCAAAGAGCAGAGGGTGCAAGACCAGAAAGGAGCCAGTGGAAGACAAAGCGACCACTGACCTGTCTGCAATTGTGAGGAGATAGGTCAATAGACTCAGCTTCATCGTGGGAGATTTCAATAATATTAAAGGCCTTGGTTTCCATGGCATCAAGTGGAGCAAGATGTGAGGCAAGGGAGCCAACCTGGAGGGGAGAGAAATACTCCATCAAGTTGCAGATAGTAGAGTTGCTACAGTGCCTTCAGAAAATATTCACACCCCTTGACTTTTTCACATTTTGTTGTGTTACAGCCTTAATTAAAAATGGATTAAAACTAAATTTTTTGTCATCGATCTACACAAAATACCCCATAATGACAAAGTGAAAAGATGTTTTAGAAATTTTTACAAATCAGTTAAAATAAGAAGCTTAAATATCTTGCGTCAATAAGTATTCAATTCCCTGGGTCAATACTCTGTCGAAACACCATTGGCAGCGATTACAGCTTTGAGTCTTCTTGGGTATGTCTGTATCACCTTTGCATATCTGGATTTGGGGATTTTGTCCCATTCTTCCTTGCAGATTTGCTCAAATTCTTTCAAGTTGGATGGGGAGCATTGGTGAACAGCAATCTTCAAGTCTTTCAACAGATTCTCAATGGAATTAAAGTCTGGTCTTTGGGCCACTGGAAGAATTTCACGTTCTTGTTCTAAAGCCATTCAAATGTTGCTTTGACTGTATGCTTGGGATAATTGTCTTGTTGGAATGTAAATCTTTGCCGCAGTCTCAGGTCTTTTGTACTCTGAAGCAGATTCTCCTCCAAGATTTGCCTGTACTTTGGCTCCATTCATTTTTTCCTTTATCCTTACAAGTCTCCCAGTCCCTCCTGCTAAAAAGCACCCCCATAGCGTGATGCTGCCACCATCATGCTTCACGGCAGGGATGAATGGGTGATTAGCTGTGCTCGGTTTCTGCCAGATGTAGCGTTTTGCATTCAGGCCAAATTGTTCAATTTTCATCTCTTCAGACCACATAAT
Source organism: Eptatretus burgeri (assembly GCF_056783735.1). Taxonomy (NCBI): domain Eukaryota; kingdom Metazoa; phylum Chordata; class Myxini; order Myxiniformes; family Myxinidae; genus Eptatretus; species Eptatretus burgeri. The sequence continues at coordinate 48,457,173 of NC_140966.1, forward strand.
CTTTTTCCCCATGCTCTCAGTCTTTCAGATGCTTTTTTGCAAACTCCAGACGTGCTGTCATGCTCCTTTTTCTCAGGAGTGGCTTCCATCTGACCAATCTCCCATTAAGCTGAGATTTGTGAAGTGCTGCAGAGCTTATTGTCCTTCCGGAATGTTCTCCCGTCTCAGCCAAGGATTTCTGTAGTTCTGTCAGAGTGGTCATTGGGTTCTTGCTCACCTCCCTGACCAAGGTCCTTCTTGCCTGATTGCTTACATTGGTCGGACAGCCAGTTCTCGGAAGAGTCTGGGTAGTTCCATATTCTTTCCATTTCCAAATGATGGAGCTCACTGTGCACTTGGGAACTTTCAACACTCCAGAAATTATTTTACACTCTTCCTCAGATCTATGCCTGCCTCTTCACAATTCTACAATTCTATCTTAGAGTTCTACAGACAGTTCCTTGGACTTCATGGTTGAGTTTCTTCTCTGACGTGCACTGTCAACTGTGCGACCTTATATAGAAAGGTGTGTTTCTTTCTAACTCATGTCCATTTAATTAGTTGGTAACAGGTGGACTCTGATCAAATTATGGAGACATCTCAAGGATGATGAAAGGAAATTGGAGGCACCGAAACTCAATTTGGAGTGTCACAGCAAGGGAGGTTTTATACTTATTGACACAACACATTTAAGGTTTTTATTTTTAATTAATTTGTAAAAATGTCTAAAAACATGTTTTCACTTTTTCATTTTTGGGGTATTTTGTGTAGAACGGTGACAAATTTTTTGAAAATTTAACCCATTTTAAATTCAGGCTGTTACACAGAAAAATGTGAAAAAGTCAAGAGGTGCGAATACTTTCTGAAAGCACTGTAACTTGAGTAACTCATCGAGTAGCTAACTTGCCTTGTCGGTGGATAGAAATTCAGGTGTGCCAAAGAAGGACTTTGTACAAAGGAGGATGCCCAGTCGGCATTGAAATGCAGGCCCACTTTGAAATGTGGTTTGCCCAAGAAAGGTCATGGCTGATAGTGAGACCCAGGAGTTTGAATGACTGAACTTCCTTTGGAGGATTGTTAAAAAAGTAGATGGGAGGGTTTGCCAGATGGTCTTTTCAGAGACGGATAGTGAGAGTGTGAGATTTGTCAGGATTGAAAGACATATTTCAAGTGTTTGACCAGCTTGTGATTTTCTCAAGGTCTGAAGAGAGGGAGGCGGCTGCATCCTGTCTGAATTATGGATGAGGGATGTCACGGCATAGGGTGGAGTCATCAAGAAATAGATAAAGGGAATTTTCCAGAGTCAGAAAGATCATTAATGAAGATCAGGAATAGGATTGGGCCCAGAACACTGCCTTGGGGCATTCCATCCTTGACAGGGAGAGGAAATGAAAGGATTCCATTGAGTGCCACACATTGGCTAAGAGAGGAGAAGTCAGGAACCCATGTGTGGAGTTGGCTTTGGATGCCATAGGAAGAGAGTTTGGAGAGCAAGGCAGGGTGCCAGATTGTATCAAAAGCACGAGATATGTCCAGAGAGGCGGCCCTGATCTCATGTCTGACATTGAAGTCCTCCATCCATTGTTCAGTGAATAGAAGCAGCAGTACAAGGTGGTGTGAGCTGGTCTGAAACCAAATTGGTGATGTGAGATGAGGTTGCTGAAGAAAAGGAAAGATTTCACATCAACTGCAGTAATGGATTCCATGACCTTGTTGATATGACCTTCCATGACCAGATAGTTTGAGTCACCTCCTCTCGGGACATAAAAAAACTCATGTCAGAACAGCTCTATACACAAAGACATAACAAAGTGTGTGGATTAATCCATTGCTACGTCTGCAATAATTTCCATATCCCAGTCTCAGAAAACTAATGGAACCATGAACCAAAATCGATAATTGAAAGCAAGGAATAATGCTCACTTATGACCTGTTGATCCCATTAAGTGTATACATAGAAAACCAAGCATTGTGACCAGATATAGTACATAGGTGTAGTAGTAAGAAATGACAGCATTGCTAATTGAGGTGCTAGTACTCAGAAATTTTAGTCTAAACAACACAGAAATCAAGAAGATGACCAAATACCAGGATTTCTAAAACTAGTACGTGCCCGTAAAAAAAAAAAAAAAACAAAAAAAATAAAAAAATATTCAAACCGCGAGCAACAAACAACAACCACGCAGGCCGTTTCTTCGCTCTCGAGTGCCCGTACGTGCGTGGCCCGGAAGTTCGAATATTATTCGCAGTTACGATTATTCGCAATTTAGTTTTAATACCCAATTATTCAATTAGCGCCAACGTATTTTACCTTTTCGCAATGTCGTGGCAAGGAAAAACAAAAAGAGAAGAGAGAGAAAAAAAATTACTTCGTGGTTCGGAGCATACCAGCACTCTGATGTTACCAAAATTTATACACCGTCTAATATGAAAACGATCATAACTTGGGGCATTGTGTTTATCGATAAATGCGCATAAGAAATCGAGAAATTATTAGAATACACGAAGTCATCATTATCCGGAAGTCCGTACGTTGTAACCCGTAATGGATCCGGAAGTCCGTACGTTGTAATCCTTAATGGCGAATGCGGCTGAGCTTCCCTTCCCCATCGGCCACACCCACGCAACAACGCGTCTTCTCATTGGTTTGGTAAATAAATGCCCATAACTTGGGAAGCACCTTAATATCAAACCTTGAAAAGGCACATCCTCAGGGCCCCAGCAATATACCTGGCAAGTTTCAATTAGATCGGACCAGCGGTTGTCGAGAAACAGCGGTCACAAACGCACACACAGACACACACACGCACAGAGATTGCTGGAATTATAGATAGATGAAGTCAAAAGATCCTGGAAGCTGAAGAGTCCTGAAATTGTACCAGTGATTATTGGAGAATGGAGAATGATGACAAAGAACCTCACAGAGATATTAAAAACCATCTCTGGGAATATTACTACAAACAAACTGCAGTTTGAAATTGCCCGTGGCTCGGTGATGATCCTGTCAAGAGCCCTCAGAACAAAACTTTGAGAACAAGAAAACTTCACTGCTTGGTCCATGAATCATGACCCCTAACCAAAATGAAGGTGGATACTTCAAGCCCTGGGAGGACTCCGTTCCATCTTCTGAAACCTGCATATGGAGATAACAGCCAACAACACACACACGACTACTTACCACCTCTCAGCCTGACATCCTTCTGTTCATAGCCATTTATTTCTTAATACAAAGCGAGTTAGCTTTGTTCCAAGCACTCACAATAGCTAACAGCTTTATATGTGGTACCTTATCAAATGCCTTCTGAAAGTCTGGATATATTTCCCTCATCTACCCAATTAGATATTGCTTCATATAATGCCAATAAGTTTGTTAAACATGACCTCCCTTTAGTAAATAATTGTCTCATCATCTATTCTAGACCTTGGCCTGCCTTTCCAGAAAATGTTTTGTTTACAAAATATATGTTCAGGAATGAACATGGGAACATAAGGCAAAAAGACAAAGCATTATTAGGTGTCATGCATGACTTTACAAAAAGGCAATGTACTGACATGACAGTGGGATAATGGGGCCACGGGTGGGTAGAAAAAGCAAGGGAATTAAGAAAGAGAAAAGAGAGGAGGGGAGAAAATATGGTAAGCTGCTAGTAAGAGGGTTGGGTTAGTTATGGTTAATGGGGGTAGAAAAGATTGTGGGTAGGGATGGTGGGTGACATGAGATGGTGTACCACAAACATTTAAGCTCTGGAGTAAAAAGTGATGTTGAACTACCTCCAGAAGGCAGTTGCACAAACAGGAGAAAAGACAATTATAAGAGTGGAGGTGGGCTTTAAATGAGGCATGAATTGTGTCATAATTGTTCTTAAATGTTGAACTTTCTGCAAATGTATTTTTCGATAAATCGGCTGAGCTTATTTGTCCCTTATTGTTTTTACTTCAGTATTTGGAATTCATAAAGAATTGTTATTTTATGGCACACAATAATCACATGGGATTAAATGTACATGTTTACTTTGAGGGGTTGGTTGATGCGATACATAGTTTGTCAATCAAATCAATATTTGACCTCTGACTGTAATGGTTTGTGTGTTCAATATTTACGCGTCTTCTTCACTGTAGATTTCATGACATTTCGACAGCAATACGTGTGGATTGTGTAAACTTTACTCGGCGTTGTTTGAAAAACCATCCAGAGCTTGCTGCACCTCTAACTGGTAAGCTAGGATTTCAGCAGAATTTATAAAATATATGGCTCCTTGTGCAATTGCGGTTGCAAGTTTGGTTAGCTGGTGGTGTGTGTCTATGTTGTGACATGACAGGTAACATTCTGTCAGGGTACAGGCACACAATGACAAAAGCATTGTTTTATTTCACCAGCTTGAAACAAAAAGTGGGTATGTCTGGAAGTTTCCTGCTGTGCTAATATAGTACTTTATTTACAAATGGAAAAAGTTCCTGTGCATCATTTACACCTACGTGAAATGAGAAATGAAAACAAATACATCACGTTGTTTGGTAATATTAATATTTAGTGTTTGATAAACATGAAATGAGAATGTCAACACGTTTGCAAGACATGTCTCCAGAGGCTCGGAGAGTGGTGTGGTCAATAATCAGTTAATAGCTCAGTATATGGTGTGACTACCATTTGTGTTGGCACACGTTTGGCAAAGGTGTCTCATTGAGGACACAAGATGGTTGAAGAAGGCTTGAGGGATGTCATTCCAGATCTGTATCAAGGCCTGCTGCAGTTGGGCCAACGTCTCTGGCTGTTTTTTTAAGACTGCGCAATCGTCATTGCATTTCATCCCACACATGTTCTATGGGAGAAGATCAGGTGAAACAGCTGGCCAGGGAAGTGTGGGAATGTTCTGTTGTGCGATGAAGTCGGTAACCACTCGTGTGAGGTGAGGGCATGTGTTATTATCCTGTCGAAGTGGGAATCTGTCGAATCCATGAATCTGCAGGAACGTGAGGATGGAGAACTTCATCATGGTGACGGATACCTGTCAAATTGCCATTGATGACCTCCAGCTGGGTTCTGTAATGTACAGTGATGCCTCCCCATACCATCATGCTTCCATTGCTGACTGACGAACGTTGCACAACACATGTGTCGGTGTCTTTCCACTGATAAATGTGACAAGGGCCATAACTGCTGTCAAAATCGAACCTCAAACGTTGTCTACACCAAACTAAGTACGCATGTCAATGACATGGCAACAAAATTGGACATACTGCTGGTTGTTGTGGTCGGATGTTATGCTCGTGTAACCGATTCCTGACATTTCTGGCACTAATTGGTCACGAGCCAGTGAAGCTGCGAGCTGTCAAACTTGCTGTCTGAAACCGATTCCTACGGTTCACCATCTGGATATGGTTTGCCTGCCTACATGACGTCACATGTGGACGGTCACTGATGTTGCTAGTTTGTTGATAACCTCTCCAGGGTGACTGTGCTGTGTTCCAATGAACACCAAAATGCTTAGCCACAACGTTTTGTAGCATTTCTGTTTCAAGCATGCTTATAGCAAGTCGAGGTTCAATTTCAGAAAGGTGTGCCATCACGTTTACGACGTTTCCACATCAATAAAAATGTTTTTCACAGCTGGATTGTTCACCAAATCCTATTGCGTTGCAATTTTCTCAGTACCACGTGTAGCACTTTCACGTGACTCACTACACGTGCATGGCAACTTGTGTGTGCAGTGCACAGTATGCACGTGCAAATTTCAGATATTCACGGGTAAACTGGGGAACATGTCAAGGCACATGTTGGCTGAACATTACATTGCTCGGGTACATGTCAGTATCATTTTGCGTATTTTTTTTTAATGGTGTACAGGAACTTTTTTCTGTGAGCATATATATATATATATATATATATATATATATATATATATATATATATATATATATATATATATATATATATATATGTATATATACAATATATAGTTGAAGTAGTCTTTTGACCAAACTGACAATCACTGAAAAGTTAAACAAAAGCAAAATTTTTTTTCTGAAACTGAATAATAACGGTCACCATTTCTGATCAATACCCTTTGAGGCACTGAAAGTATTGAAGCACTTTGAAAGGGGAATCTACAGGACATCATGATGTCCTGTAGATTCCCCTTTCTCCAAAATTCCTTGCGCTTGCAGATATACATCTGAATATAAATTGAAATCCACATTAACTGAAACCCTTTGTTAATAATTCGGGTTGAAAAAATGCAAACAGCGAGATTAACTTGTATTATTAAAGTTTAAAATTTCCGACACAATTTGGTTACAATTCCCTCAATAATGTAGCATTAATTGTGATGTTGAATGTGTGCTTGTTGGCATGCACGTGTTAACAGCTCTTCTGGAGGCTTGTTCCCATGATGCAGATATGACCGTGCGACTAGTGGTGTGTGAAGCGATCACCTGTATAGTGCGGGAACAGCCCCACTTGCAACAAGCACAGCAGCTGTTGCATGTCTTGAGTGACTGCACGCTGGATAAAAAGGTACACACAATTATTATAGTTATTAAAAGAGTATTTCTAAGAATGTTCGGAGAATATTTGAATGATGTTGAATGAAGAAAAACTTGATATAAAAGTATGCATTTGTCTCCCCTCTTCTCAGAGGAGGGGAGATGTATTTTTTGCTGTTTCTTCTTTATTTTTTCTCATTTTTTTTTCTTTCTCTCTGTTTTCTTTTGTTCATTTTTCTTTCATTGTTCCATCCCCCACGCAGCTTAGGACGAGGTTTTGCAATCACTCCTGTGTGTCTGTCTGGGCTGTAACTTTGTTTTTACCATTTGAGCTTAAAATGTTTGTGTATATTTGATTTTGAATCCTTGGATTTAAGTAACATTGTTTAGTGATGTGCAAAATATGGTCTTGGCAATAAGATAGGCCCACTGATGTACTGTATCTCACGACACTTCATTTATTTTGGGTTTAAGGTAGACTACATGTTGGCTGTTTGCGAGTTAGATTTTAGGCTCGAGGCCCAGGTGGTGGTGTTGGTCAGACCAGAGATAGGCATAAATGTGCTGAGAGAGAGAGAGGAAGGGAGAAAATCATGCTCTGACGAGTCTGAGAAGAAGCATGGAGCAGTGTAACAAAAATGGCGTAAGGGAAAAGATAATTAAATTAGATTTGTTAGCTATATTCTAATGTGCACGTTTAGATTAGTCATCTTGTGCAATTACCTTGATTAGCCTCGAGAGAGAACGAGTGTTTAAGATATCACCTCATAATTTCCTGAATCCCTCTGTTGTTTCAGTATTACATGTGTTGTTGCTTTTTTAATTATCCCCCTTTCAAGTGTTCACTCCAGTTCTGAGGTTTGGCAAACGGGCTCGTTTTTGCTTGACACTATGTGCAGGACGTAATGTGGCCAGTCACTGAGGCATTGGCTGACTTGTGTGTGTTTTGGACAATGGGACGTGAACTCCAAGGTTTGTCTGGAACAATAATGACCTATGGCCTTCGCCGCTCATTCTGCTGCATGGCTCACTCGGCCATTCTTTTGCACCGATTGGTTGGTTTGTGAGTGTGAGCCAATCTTGTTCAGAGTTCTCGGAACACGTGGAGGAATAACGGGAGAGAGGGTCATTCACTCCACAACAGTTGTCATGGGGCTGGAAAATCATGCTCTGACAAGAGTTCTCGAGTTCTAGTCAAGAGTCCTGCAGCGAGTGAAACAGAACCAATTGATTTTGGTCAATCCAGCATGTGCAATCCATGAATGAGCACATTAGGACCACCACAAGCCATGTTGCGCTGCATGTCCTTGGGAAGACGAGAAGTTTCCAGTTCAGTGCACCATCCATCATCTTTTATTTTCTCTCTCCCCCTGTCTATCTTTCTTCCCATGTCTGTCTGTGAGCATAATATTTAATGCAACATTAGGGGAGATCGATTTTGTCATGTTAATAAATGGGTTTTTTTAACCTGTCTCCTCCATTCATTCCCTTCCATGTCATACATTCCTATCATTTTTATGCCTCTGCTGACGATGTCGCTAGAGACATTATGTTTTCGGGTTGAACGTATGTACGTACATACGTACGTACGTCTGTCCATGCTAATTTTCTGTTTTCTCTACAACCGCTTAACCAATTGACATGAAATTTTCACCATCGGAGCAACGACGCATGTAGAATGTTTTAATCGTAATTATGACATCATAGGTTAAGTGGTGCGGCAGCCATGTTGGAAAAAAGGAAAAAAATTGGACGGCTATATCTCTGAAATTGCTCTATGTAAAGAATTGAAACTTGGCACATGTCAAGTATGCCCCATGGGAAATGAGTGATTTTTTGATCATGTCATAGGTGGCTTCATTATGACATCATAATTCCATACGTCGAACGCTTTATCCGATCAGTATGAAATTTTTTGAGGGTCATCGAGGACTAAATTGTTTGTGGGGGGGGGGGGGAGCATCAGTCACGTGGTTTGGCAGCCATATATTTTTCACGTAAAAAAACTTTAAAAATCTCCTCCGAAACGGCTGAACAGATTTGAGGTGAAACTTTACAGGTATAATCGCCTTTTCATAGGGAACAAAAAGTTCTCCACCTATGATGTCATAGGTCACTTGGTTTGGCAGCCATATTGGACTTATATTACCTGAAAATAATCTCCAAAACGACTGGACAGATCGAGGGGAAATTTCACACACATGTTCCCCAAGCCTTGGGGTTACCAGGTTGTTGACAAATAATAAATAGGTCACATGCTCTGACAGCCATGTTATATTGAACGGAAATCTTTTTAAAAATATTTCTCTTGAACTGCTTCATGAAGTGAAACATCACAGTTATGATCTAGCAGTCATGGGGAATATATGTTTAAAATTTCAACCTGATCGGACACATGGTCTGACGGCCATAATTATTTAACATTTTGAATCTGGGTTCAGGGATTTAAATCAAACTTGGTACAAGTATATATCATGATGTAATGATTTGGGCGGAGGCATATCTGGTGTTGTCGAATAGTGCCCTTCTAGTTTATTATACACTAGTGAAGTAACACACCTTATGGATGAGATAATTCCCGAAGAATAAGAGGAGCCACTGCTTTCGCATCTTCAGATGCATGGGGCTGCTGAGGCCCTTTCCATTGGATAGGGGGCACAATCCTGGAAGCATCGCCACTCTGATAGCAAATGGCTCATTCTTTCCAGTAAGCTGGTGCTCATTTTGCTGACATCAGAAGGATGATAGGCTGAGCAATCCACCTGGTTTTATTTAATGGCACAACAGGGGCTCAAACTCAGGACCCTAAGATCTTAGCCAGTCACCTTAACAGTGAAGCCAACACCAGGCTTAATTCCCTAAGAATTGGTTTATTATTTTTGTTTGACTTATAATACCTGCTCCCATCAGCAGCAGTGCTCTGCCATACATATTTACATAGATAGAATTAGCTTCCACCCCACCCTGAAATCCCTGGACTGATTTTTTTAAAATTTTATTTTACTACCTAAAACCTTCTTGTCCATACCCCAAGTAGAACCACCAGTTTTCAACTCATTTATAGCCCATTAATAAATGTATTTTACCTACTTTGCACCATCAGCAAGCTGTACACAGTCAGAGGCAAGTGCCACTTACCCATTAAGTTGGAGTGCTTATTTGCATATACCTGATGGTAATGTCACAAAATCTCCATGATTACATTTAACCACCCTTGCATATTTTAGAACATAAAAATTGATTATAAAATCTTTTTTTATTGCATTCCTGCTCATGTTAACGCCCTTTGTGACAATGTTAATGCTAACATTGTTTTATTGTGTGCTTATTGGAAATTTTCAGTTTTATTCCAACCAACTTTTATTGCATTATCTTCTTAAATACCCACGTACGTAGTATGCTAAGCATTTTATCTTATAATACATTTGTTCATAAGTTATAGAAAGAAACAAAGATAAGCCACAAACCAGATTTAAACTGTGCTCCATGCTCTCTGTTTTCCAATAGAGCTCAGTACGTCATGCAGCATTTATCGGCATGGCTAAGGTGTATCAGCACATCCATTATATGATGACAAGCGACGAGGATATATCCCAGTTCTTCTGGTTGGCTGAGCGGATACTGCATTGCTATTATCAAAACATCATAGAGGACAGGTAAGGATGTACGTAAGAAATTCATATTGTGTGCCTCAAACGAGAATTTTAATTGTAAAATATGACCATTTATCATTGTCAGTGCTGCAAATTTTGCTCCTCTTGCTCATGTTAATGTTGTTTCTGATAACGTGACCCACAGTACTTGCATTGTGTACTTTCTTGCTCAATTGTTATTCTTGGTTTTTCAATGATCCTTTGTGTTTTTCTATACACCCCTGATTAGTTTATTTAATGCATTAGAAGCACCAGCTCCCAGCAGGAGCTGCCAGGGGGTCATGTTATTAAGGTATCAAACCTTTCAGGCTGGGGAAATCTATTGTTATTCTTCTGTTTCTTCTATATTATTATTATACTTCCGCTGCAATTTTGTGGGTTTATTTCCCTTTAAATTCATTTTCTCTGCAACCGCTTGGAGGATTGACATAAAATTTTCACCGTAGGAGCGACTACTCATGTAGAATATTTTAATGATGATGACGTCAAAGGTTGCGTGGTGTGACAGCCATGAGTGTTTCTTAGCAAAAAAAAAGAAGTCCAACATAAAAAAATGATGTTATAGGTCATCTGGTTTGGCAGCCATATTGGATTGAACATAAAAAGCTTGAAAAATCTTATACTCAGAACGGTTTACCACATCAATCCGAAACTCCACACACATGATCTACTAGCCTTTGGGAATATAGGGGTTAAATTTTAACGTCGTAGGTCACATGGTCTAGCAGCTATGAGTTTTTGAAAAGAATAAACATTAAAAAAACCTTCTCCAGAATGGCTTGACAGATCAAGGGAAAACTTCATACACATGTTCCCCCAGCCTTGGGGGTGCCAGGGTGTTCACAAATAATTCATAGATCTTATGGTCTGGCCATCATATTGGAAAAAGAAAAATCTTTCTCTGGAACCGTTTCCTCGGTCAACATATAACTTCAGGATTATGATCTAGTAGTCATGGGGAATGTGTGTGTATATATATATATATATATATATATATATATATATATATATATATATATATATATATATATATATATATATATATATATATATATATATATATATATATATATATATATATACAGTGGGACCCGCTTAATAGAATCACTTTGGGCCGGACAAATTTGATTCTAATATCCGAGTTCACCAGAGTTGTGGAGTATCAAGCGGATCAAATGTCGAGTACACATACGGAGACAAATACTCAGCATTTAGTTTGATTTATATGACACACTTGCTCAAAACAATGTAACTTACTACTGAAAATAAAACAATTACACGTACAGTACATATGTACTTTTCAAAGCAAAACAACATAGGTTTGTCGATGAGCCTACTCTGTAATGAAAAAATTGTCAATTGTTGCCTGCTTTAACGAGTCTGTGGCAATGGCGGTGACCTCCTTGTCAAGTTTGCGCAGGAAGGCCATGTTACTGAACCCATGTGATAGCAAACCAAGCCTGATCGTCTTAGCTGCAGACATCATTTCCTTGATGGTCGGGACAGAGATCTCCTCTTCCTCCTCTTTAGTGTCGGCGTCA
>NC_140966.1:48473828-48681328 GCF_056783735.1 Eptatretus burgeri
AAGTGTTGTCAGAGCGACCTATTAGGTTCTCTTTACCATTCAATCAACCTTGCACAGAATGCTTCCATTAATCCTGATATTAGAATAAATAACATTGCAAAAAAACAAGGTAAATATGCACTTATTGGTTCACGAAAAAGTATTTTCACGAAAAAAATAAGTGACCACTATAATCGTTATTTTTGTGTGTCTGTCTGTCTGTCTGTCTGTCTGTCTGTCCCGAGCATAGCTCCGTGGGTTTTGATCCGATCCTGATAAAATTTTGGTGGGAGGTTTATATCATGATCCAGTTGTGTTTTCCTGAGAATGGGCATGGTCTGCCCATTATGGGCGGAGCCATGCCCAAAAAACATGTGTTTTTAGGGGGTAGCCAATTTCAATTTGCATCTTCTCTGAGGGGGTTTGTTGAATCTGGCAGGGGTTTCAGTATTTGGTTAGCCCAATGGCACCTGCATAGCCCCACGGAGCTCGATTTTTCATTTTCGTCTCAAGGTCACAAGGTCACGAAATTAGAAAATTGCAAATTTTAACATAAAAAATTATCTTCTCCGAGGGGTTTGTCGAATCTGGCTGGGGGTTCGGTATTTGGTTAGCCCAATGGCACCTGCATAGCCCCACGGAGCTCGATTTTTCATTTTCGTCACAAGGTCACGAACTTAGAAAATTGCGAATTGTGTTTTTAGGGGGTAGCCAATTTCAATTTGCATCGTCTCCTCGGGGGTTTGTCAAATCTGGCAGGGGTTTCGGTTTTTGGTTAGCCCAATGGCACCTGCATAGCCCCACGGAGCTCAATTTTTCATTTTCGTCACAAGGTCACGAACTTCGAAAATTTCTTATTTTGACATAAAAATCATTCGACCGGCCAAACTTTGAGAACTCAGATGACAATATTTTTTATGCATCATCTTGAGGTCATTCCCCACCAACAGTCTTGAAACCATTTTGCTCTATCTCGAACACCTTGCCCGTGGCGCTCCCTTCAAGTTTGTTTTTACGCTGATTTCATCAAAGTATGGATAATCCGAGGAGTGCGAAATGCCATATAGCCTATATGACGTTATATTGTTCCTGGAATGTTCCAGAGGAAGTTTTGCACCAAAGGTCATAATCCTTGCCCTTTGACCTTTAAAGTTCACAAAGGTCAAATTTTCAAAGTTGTGGGAATCGAACTGGGTTTTCGACCTTCTTCGACGAACTAACTCCAATAAGCAATAGTACGTATCCTGTTTCCTTATTTTAATGTCCACAACATTGTTTTGTGACCTTTAAAGGTTAGGCAAGGGTCAAATTTTTAAAGTTGTTGAACGAAACCGGGTTTTCAACATTTTGCAGTTAACCTGTCACTCGTACCACATCATATTGATCATTTTTATAACTTGGTCAAACATTATCACATTGTCTTATCCTTGACTTCTGAAACAATCTACATCGTCAAATACCGCTCGTGAACAATCGTTGTCTTCAGACTTTTATCCCTGTACAATCGTTGTCTCCAGAACAAATTCTTCTTCCTCTTCTCCTCCTTCTTCTTGTGTATCGCAGTTTGGCTGACGGGTAGCTATCATTTTGTTTGGGCATGACTATGCCGCTGATGCTGTGCCCCTATACCAGTACACTGGTACTCATTTCACTGACCTCAGAAGGATGACAGGCTGAGTCAACCCCACCTGGTGAACTCGGTGGCCGCAGTGGCCAACAGGGTTCAAACTCAGGACTCAAAGATCCCAAGCCAGACACCCTAACCACGAAGCCAACACCAGGCTTAGAACACATTTATTGTGATGGATTAGCAGAGATGGTTTGACTAAACGCTATTCACTCGTTCTCCGAGTGGGTAGGCCTTACAACTCAAACGAACACATCAATGTACTATGCAGACTTACTTGCAACATCAATAATAAACTTAACAACGTAATACATTTATATTCACTATTTTGAGAGAAATAAATCCATACCTGGAATAATAATCAGATACAAAATATGAGATGCAGGCTTGCCACATTCCAAAGCACAACTCATGGCACCTGGAAGTGTTGCAATGGTGATGGTGTTATGCCACTGGTGACCAGAGGCTGCATCTCCACTTAATATTTTTGTTATTCAGGTTGGCTTCTGAGTTTTAATATTAATGTCATCGTTATTCTGAACTTTAATGGGATGGTTGTTTTCTCGTTGCATGGATGTAATAAATAGATTGAATGCGGCGTGTTACTAGATCCATAACTCATCAATCCTGTATCGGAGAGAGACATTTGGGGCCTCGTTAGACTCAGGACAGTCCCAGTTTACCCTGTGGACCCAGGTCTCACGCAAATTGAGTTATTCTTAACAACTATACACTATTTATAGTTATGGTGTTGTCATTAAACATAAAGTACTTCAACAGCACACATAATACAACTATCCAATGTATTTTCGCTCTTGTGCTTGAGAAAAGCCTCCACTTGTGCTTCTGTCTCTTACTGAAGCCATTTTGTAGATCACTTTGCTGCAATTCTGCTGTTGGACACCTATTCCTTTCTTGATTCTGATTGGTTGCCGAGAATAACAATGGCTCCTTAGGATATTCCAAAAAGTTGTTTATGCAACACCCTCAAAGGAGTTCCTTCGCTAAAGGCCCTGTCACACCTTGACGATTTAGCCAGCGTATGCCGACCTATGAAAAATTTGTCTAAAACGCTGGCACACATCGAATACGTTATGGGTAAGTTTTGTATACATTAAGAGCATGCTGGCATACGTAGTATGCTGGCATACATCGTAGTACGCCGAGCTCGTCGACAAATTTTAACATGCTTGAAATTTTTCGACGTATGCCAGCGTATGACGCACAGGTTCCGCATACGCTGGCCATAAGTTGTAGGCACGTTACACGATCGTTGACACACGTCGACACACGTTACTTGTAAGTTACTCATAAGTCGAAACACGTCGAGGTAATGGTTTGCATACCCGAAACTTATTTCTAACCTATGAGTAACGTGTTGAAGGCACGTTACGCGATCGTTGACACACGTCGACACAGGTTACTTGTAAGTTACTCATAAGTCGAAACACGTCGAGGTAATGGTTAGCGTGAGTGTTCCAGACTCCCTGGTTTTTTTTTGTTTTGTTTTTTTCTTCGGTATGACGGTGATGTTGACACTTCGATTTCTAGTGCGGTTATAATATAATATAATTAATAGGCTGCCACTCAACGATTTAAATCATAACCGCACAAGAAATCGAAGTGTCAACATCACCGTCATGCCGAAAAAAAGAAAAAAAAACCCAAAAAAACATGGAGTCTGGAACACTGACGGGTTCCTCCTGTGTGAACCCCATTTTTATATACTAATTCCCCTAAACGCTGCCAATACGCCATTATATGGTAGCTGTAAGTTAGTAACAGGTTCAGTAATGAAGTGAATGCGAGAGAAAAGCCTTCGGAGTATAAGGCTTTATTTCACTTGATTGAAGCCGACTCTACAGACACATAAAAGAATACATTTGCAGCAAGGAATACATGTGCAGTCGATCACCACAAAATATATCAGCAATTAGCCAGCATAAGCACGGAGTTCGGTATACTCTCAATTCTTACCATTCAACGAGCACCAAGTGAACCACCGCCGTAAATGACATTGCCCCAGGGACAATCCCACCGACCGCGCGGCTTCTCGGTTTTATCTGTCCCGTGTGCGAGCTGCGTGACATGTGATCACGCGTCACTTCATCCTTTATTTCATTACATTCTCCCCATATTTAAAATGTAACTTGAGGTTCAACTCACGCACCATGATTACTTCAAAGCTATAGGAGCATACATTTCAAGCAGTGCAAACTATTTAAACTACAGAAGCATACATTTCAAGCAGTGAGGATTATTTTGAGTTATAGAAGCATGGTAAGGTGCCATCGAGGGATGCCGATAATGCCCTTTACAGATCGAGTCGTCGAGGGGGTTTTATCCGTCGACCTTGTGGTGTAGCGGGCCTGCGGGGGCAGGGCATGATGTGGGGAGCGTGGTGGAGGAGTGGTTGAGAGTGATCACGTGCTTGCACGGGATATAGGAGTGCGCGCCGCCTGAGGCGTTGTAGTGGTTGCTGTAGCCGTTGTGGCCTGGGAGCCTGTACGTCGTGTGGCTTGTAGAGTGCATCGAGTACGTAATAAAGGGGAGTTACGGGCAACGTACGCTCACGCTCTCGCTCGTGCAATAAAGCAGGGTTGAACTGTTCCCCCGCTCGTGTCTGCCTTGAAGCACCACTACCACGACACCACAGACCTCTCCAGGAGTAAATGGTGGTTTCACTTGAGGGAGGCTTCCGATCCTCTTGGGGAGCCTCGACTCGTGCCGGGGATGACTCCTCGATCGCTCTCAGGTGGAATGCAGTAGCTCCGTCGCCACCATTCTCGGGTGGAGTTCCTGAGGGGGAAACACCTGGGGAGGGAATGTCAGAGGGAGGAGTACCAGATGGAGGAGTACCTGCAGGAGGAGTACCTGCGGGAGCCAGATGGCGAACCGACACAGTGGTCTCCCTGCCATCAGGAAGTCTAACATGAGCATACTCAGGATTAGCATCGATGAGTTCAACCTTCTCCACCATTGGTTCATACTTGCTTTGTCGTACCGGGCGCTTCATGAACACTGTTCCCGGATAGGTTAGCCAGTTGGGCACCGATTGGCCACCAGTATATTGTCGTTGGTGAGTAAACATTCGTTCGTGCGGAGTAGCATTGATGGACGTACAGAGCAAAGAGCATATGGAATTCAGGGCATCGGGAAGGGTAACCTCCCACCGCTCGGGCCCCAGTCCTCTCGATTTCAGCGCCAGGGTTACGGCTTTCCAAATGACTCCATTATACTGTTCCACCTGCCCATTACCCTGTGGGTTGTAACCCGTGGTTCGACTAGTTGCTATGCCGTGTTCGAATAGGAACTGTTTTAGCCCGGCCGACATGAAACCTAGTCCTCTGTCTGAATATGTACGAAGGTTTCTCAAACATGGCAAAGAGGTCAGAGAGACATTTCACGACAGTGCCCGAGGTCATATCCGAGCACGGGAATGCAAATGGGAACCTTGAGTATTCATCAACAACAGTGAGTATGTATCTGTTGTCTGTCTCAGTCGGCAGGGGCCCTTTGAAGTCGATATTTAGTCTCTCGAAGGGTGAAGTGGCCTTGATCAACCTGTCAGAAGCGGCGCCATAGAATCTGGGTTTTAGTTCAGCACAAACAGGGCAAGAAGCACTCACTTGTTTAATATCTTCGATAGAATAGGGAAGGTTTTGTCTGCGCACAAAATGTGCCATTCTGGTTACCCCTGGGTGGCACAGAGACACATGAAGGTCTTGCAAAGCCCGACCGATTGTCGCCGAACAGTAGACCCAAGAGAAGGTGTCTGCAGCAGGGTTTTCCCTCCCGGGCCGATAAACAATGTCGTAACTATAACAAGATAGATCTATCCGCCATCTCATTATTTTCTCGTTCTTAATTTTCCCATTATTTTTCCCATCAAACATGAAGGCAACGGATAGCTGGTCCATGACGAGTGTGAAGTGGTTGCCCAGTAAATAATGTCTCCATTTACGTAGGGCTTCGACAATAGCATACGCTTCCTTCTCTATCGCCGAGTGTCTCTGCTAGCTTCCAGAGAGAGTTCTCGAGAAGAACGCGACGGGTCGTCCGGACTGATTGAGCGTCGTGGCGATCGCGTGATCGGAAGCGTCCGTTTCCACCACGAACGGCACCGTGCTGTCGATCAATTATACCACGGAATTACTGATATCATCTTTGAGGCTGTGGAAAGCTTTTACAACAGCGGCATCTGGCAGGAAGTTTTTGCAATGCACCAGGGGATGTATTTTATCAGAGTATTGGGGAATCCATCTGGCATAGTAAGCGAACATCCCAATCACTCGACGCAATGTCTGCAGGTCATGAGGTGGGGGTAGCTCACGGAGTGGGCGCAATCATTCAGGATCGGGCTTAATCGTGCCGTCGGCTATTGTGTAGCCGAGAAGATCAATTGACTTTGCCGAGAATACGCATTTGTCGTAGTTGAGAGTCAGATTATATTTTCTAGCAATGCTCAAGAATCTGTCCAGATCCATATCATGTTCCCTCCGATCCTTACCGCACACCGTGACATTGTCCACGTAAACCAAAGTATCTTTGAGGTTTTCATCCGAGATGATGTTGTCCATAACTCGTTGGAAGCAAGCTACTCCATTAGTGACACCGAACGGAATCCTCTTAAATTGATAGAGGCGTCTACCTGCCTCGAATGCGGTGTTAGGTTTGTCTTCCTCTCGAATGGGAATTTGATGATAGGCGCTTCGCAAATCGATGGTGCTGAATATTTTGTAGTTGGCCACGTGTTCGACCATCTTGTCTATGCGCGGCAAAGGGTAGGCATCGAGGTGGGTGAAGCAATTGACCGTTTGAGAGTAATCGACAACCATTCGTTTCTCATGGTTCTGCTTAGTGGTCACCAATACCTGCACGCGCCATGGCGAATCGCTCGGTTCTATAATACCTTCTTCCAGTAATCGCTTGGTCTCAGAAGTGATGAAGTTCATATCGGCGGTGGTATATCATCGCGATTTGATCGCTATCGCTTTACAGTCCGGCGACAAGTTAGCAAACAGCAGGGGGGACGATACCTCTGCGGTGGTCAGAGCATTTAGAATTAGACGAGGTTTGTTTCCTCCAAAGGGTATTTCGACGCTCGTGTGCTGCTTGAGGACATTATGACCCAGAATTACATCTGCGCATAAATCACGAAGCACCAGTGCCCTTACATCCCGATACGTGTAGCCTTTTACGTCCAGCTCAACATTGCAGTACCCTTGTACGCTGGATTGTAGTGATGTGGAGGCCATGCATACTGTATTGTCTGTCGGGTGGATCTTCCATTTCTTGCCCTTCGCTAGTGAGCTGTTGACGAAACTTTCAGAGCTACCGGTATCGATCAGCGCCTCGGCCATATGCCCGTTAATTCGTACGTTGATGATAACTTTGGATAGATTCCCCGGTGAAGCTGCTGTTACTTTCTTTTGTGTGTAGAGAGCCGCAGAAGTGGGTTTATTTCGTCTAAGAGTAGATTTGCATACCCTGGCATAATGCCCTTTCTTGTCACAGTTCATGCATGTGGCATCCCTGGCGGGGCATTTGTTACGGGGGTGTCTTTTATACCCACAAAAGAAACATTTACCAACCGAAGTAGTTGCTGAGGAGTTTGACGAGGTCTGGGTATCCGATTCCTCGGGTTTATCTCCATCCTCAGTGTCGGAGGTGTCCCGGGGAGTTCTTTGAGTTTCCGCCATAGCAGCGTTCATTAGCAACACCGGTGTCCCATATGATTCAGATTGCTGCTGAGCTGCATCCATAGCTCGGGCCTGGTCAGCTACCATTTCAAGATTGGGTTGTGCTTTTTCCAGTAAGCGTTGCCGAATGGGGGCTGACCTGAGCCCCTGGATGAACGCCTCTCGGGTCGCTTCATCTCGATGTTCCTCGGTGGTTACAGCCCGGCAATTGCAGTCTTTGCCCAACTGCCTCAGAGCTTGCAGGAACTGATCGATTGTCTCACCGGCTTCTTGCCTGCGTGTGTTGAGAAGATGTCTTGTGTATACCTCGTTCTTGCGCTTCACGTAGAGCGCCCGCAGCACGTCGATCGCTGCGTCATCGGTGCCACACTCCGATAAGAGCCTGAATACACTTGGCAAGACATGGTTTACAAGTGCGGCCAGTTTGTCGGCTCTCGTCAATGATGGTCAGATAGTGTGAGAAGGAGCAGTACCAATGGGACCACTTCATTTCCGAGTCAGTAGCGTTGGGGTCCGCATCGAACCTCTCCGGCTTGTAGATCTTGTCCATAGTCGGTTGAGGCAGCCGAAGGGATCAAGTGAAATAAATTGAAGTGAATGCGAGAGAAAAGCCTTCGGAGTATAAGGCTTTATTTCACTTGATTGAAGCCGACTCTACAGACACATAAAGGAATACATGTGCAGCAAGGAATACATGTGCAGTCGATCACCGCAAAATATATCAGCAATTAGCCAGCATAAGCATGGAGTCTGCTATACTCTCAATTCTGACCATTCAACGAGCACCAAGTGAGCCACTGCCGTAAATGACATTGCCCCAGGGACAATCCCACCGACCGCGCGGCATCTCGGTTTTATCTGTCCCGTGTGCGAGCTGCGCGACATGTGATCGCGCGTCACTTCATCCTTTATTTCATCACAAGTAAGTTCTGTGGTCGTCTGGAAGACGTCAAATATGTCTACATACGTCAATATGCGTTGGAGATACGTTACACATAGGTTCAAAGCACGTTACTCATAGGTTCAAAGCACGTTACTCCTCGGTTATAAATAAGTTTCGGGTACGCTAAACATTACCTCGACGTGTTTCGACTTATGAGTAACTTACAAGTAACGTGTGTCGATGTGTGTCAACGATCGCGTAATGTGCCTACAACTTATGGCCAGCGTATGCCAGCCTATGACGCACACGTTCCGCATACGTCGAAAAATTTTCAACATGCTGAAAATTTGTCGACGTACTCGGCATACTACGACGTATGCCAGCATGCTTCAGCGTGCTCTTAACGTATACAAAATTTACCCATAACGTATTCGACGTGTACCAGCGTATTCGGCAAATTTTTCATACATCTGCATACGCTGGCTAAAACTTCAAGGTGTGACAGCGGCTTGACACTTCAATGTCTAGTGCGGTTATGATTTGAATCGTCGAGCCGCAGCCTTTTAATAGGCTACGCCACGTGATTGTCGGCGATACGCTGCTGCATGCTATGCATAAGTTAGACTATCGTTGGGCATTGGTTGTGAACGCCGACAACACGCTCAGCATTCGTTCATATAAATTATCTATATGTTATCGAAACGTTCTGTGTACGTTACTAATACGTTATGCATACGTCCAACTCGTGATGAATACGTCCAAAACTGGAAAAAAAAACTTCAATAGTTCAGCGTACGCCAGCGTTTTACATACATTTTGATACCTTGCCATACGCTAGCTAAAACGTCAAGGTGTGACAGGGCCTTAAGGAAATACAGATTCACAGTGTACTTTAAGTAGTACAGTAGATTAAGTCAACATTTCATCAGAATCGTTCAAAATGTGAAAAAGTGTGAAAACTGGAACACATGACTACTTTTATATGCTCTTTCATATAAGAGCAGGACACACATGATCAGACTACAATTACGGCCGCCATCTTGAATTTCAAAATGGCCACCACCGAAAACTATTTTTACGATATCTTGGTCACCAAGAGGCCTCAGCACTTGAATAAAGAGTCTAATCCAATGTTTTTACACACAAGGAATCCAATAAACACACTTATAATGCTCCATTTTCAGTCTTTCTGCTTTAAAATCGAAATGAGACCCTTTCATAAACAACTAAATACTTAAAAGTGTTTGCTCGATGTTTGATATCCAAATGCTATGAGCATGTAGAAATGGCTTTATCCAATTTAATTTTCAGCATAATGTTTTGAAAGGTGTTATAATTCTAAGAGTCTGTGTGTCATTCACTCTGAAACTATGGTCCGCGGTCGTTCCAGCTGTCAGTCGATCCATGCGTTCCAGAGAACATCCCTGGATTACAGCTGGTCCTGAAGTGGCTCGAATCATGGACGAGTTTGAGAATTCATTTGGAATTACTTCCACAAAATCTACAGAGCACCATGATCAGGGACAATCCACTCAGTTTAAATTTGCCCAACATGTCAAAGCTGTGGTTGCAACATTTGAAGAATTAGGTAATCCCGTCACAGAAGATACAAATGATCTGATCATGCTGGACACAAAGGAGGTGATGACAGAAGATGCAATCTTTAGGCTGAGGAATGTGGAAGCAAATGGGCAGTCAAAATATGACACATATGCTGCTGAACGTTTGGAGCAGCGAGTAAAACCAATTTCAGACATTATATCAAAGCTCAACATGGCTCCCTTCCACAAGACTTCACCCTCAAAACACTCCAGAACATCACACCAAATTAGGACTCTGAAAAGCAACTGTGAGTTGTTTGGCAGAATGTACATATCTTGTCAGTCCCGAGAAGGGGACATGGATGAATTCTTCAGTCATGAAAACCAGGGATCACCACCTTCTCTATCAGACATGGGAGAACTGAGGCAGTGTACTAAATCAGACCTTATTGGATGTTTTGACAAGCTGGCTACTCGTACGGCTTCTGAGTGCGGTACACCAGAGGTCGATGCCAAGATTCTCGATGAATCTGTTATAGTCAATATGCTGCTTCCTAAGCCCTGCTAAACATTCGGAGACTATGCTGAAAATGTTTTCTTGCCTTATGTACTGAGAAATCTGCAAAACACAAAACGTTTGGATGTTATATGGGATCGGTATATTGACAACAGTTTGAAGAGTTCAACGAGAAAGAGGAGGGGAACGGGAAGCCGCATTATTGTCACAAATTCTACGACAATTCCGCAGAACTGGCAGAGCTTTCTTCGCATGGACCAAAATAAGAGTGAGCTGTATCATTACCTGTCATAGTGCGTCGCTAAGTTATGCACACAAGAGAAGGAGCAATATAGCACACAAGATACCAATGCCATCTCTTCCCAAGAGTGCAACATAGAATCTTCTCTAGCTCCATGCAACCATGAAGAAGCCGATACGAGGTTATTCTTGCATGCTCTCCATTGTGCACAAAATGGCCATCACAGAATCCGGATGAGGTCCGTCGATACTGACGTTGTCCTTGCAATTGCCATATTTCACTCTTTATCCCTTGACGAACTATGGGTTGCATATGGAGTCAAGAAACACGACAGGTTAATACCGGCTCACACGATTGCAAATGGTCTTGGTGAAAATAAGGCCAAAGTTCTTCTGTTCTTCCATGCCTTCACTGGCTGTGACACGTCGTCGTCATTCAGTGGTATTGGGAAGAAAACCGCTTGGGACACCTGGACCAATTTCCCTGATACAACGGACACTTTCTTGAGTTTATCCCAAGAGCCTTCATCAGTCTCAGATGAGAATGTGTGTCAACTGGAAAGGTTCGTCATACGTCTTTATGATAGAACCAGTGAATGCACCGAGGTGAATCAGGCAAGGAAGCTTCTGTTCGCGAAAGGAAGACAAATAGATCATCTACCCCCCACAAAGGCAGCCCTCACGGAACATATCAAGAGGTCGACATACTAGGCAGGACACATCTGAGGCCAAACGCTGATATCTAAGCAGCAGATACCAAGCCCATGCGACTGGGGATGGACGAAGAACGCCATTGAACAGTAGATACCTTTCTGGACAGCACTTGTCGAGGCGACCAAATCCTGCACAGAGCTGATCAAATGCGGCTGCAAAAAGGCATGCAGACCACCATGCAAATGTTTCTGTGCATCTCTCCCGTGCACTGAACTTTGCCATTGTGCAGGAACATGTTATCAGACAGATTGAAGTCAGAACTGTATCGAGACCAGATGAACTATACTTGTGACAGTGTATATGTCATTTTAAAGCAGAAAGAGCATTTTAAGTGTGTTTATTGGATTCCTTGTGTGTGAAAACATGGATTAGACTCTTTATTCATTTTGCTCGGTCTGTTGGTGACTGAGATATCGTAAAATATTATTTTTTGTGGTGGCCATTTTGAAATTCAAGATGGCAGCTGTAAATGTATTCTGATCAGGTGTGTCCTGCTCTTGTATGAAAGAACATATAAAAATGGACATGTATACCAATTTTCACACTTTTTTCAGAATCTGAACGATTTTTCTTTAATCTACTGTACTAAAGGGGAATCTTTCCTTAAGGATGAGGAAATTTTTGCAACCTGGTCTGAATCTTATTCAGGTTCCTCCTGATGACCCCATCTTTGTTTTTTGCTTCATGGGTGAAACTGCAGAACTTTTGAAAAAGGAAAAAAAAAAAATTTCCTTGGGGGTCTGGGGAAATTTTACTCTCCCGTAAAATTTGGAAAAATTGATGTCAAAATATGCATTTTGGGGGTGATCCTGTCCATAGTCTAACAAGAAAAACTGTGTAAATGAAAGTTATATCTGGGGAATAATATTTTTTATTTCACCTGAACATTCATTGCTAGAGCCTGGTGTTGGCTTTACGGTTAGGATGGTTGGCTTAAGATCTTAGGGTCTTGGGTTCGAGCCCCTCTCCTGCTGTTGAATTAACACCAGGTGGGTTGACTCAGTCCATCATACTTCCGAGGTTAGCAAAATGAGTAACAGGGGGCACTGCAGCAGTGGGTACTGCATCAGCGTTGGCCAGCGGTTGGAGTTGTGAACGTATAAGTGATGGGAATACGTCTGAAAGGAGGAAAAATGCCACAAGAGAATGGTAAGTTGCCGAGGTACTTAGCTGAATATCCCTCTGGCACCCAGCAGGGCCGAATACAGAAATGTTGATGAAGGATCCAAGGAGAAATCGACTATAGACTCTTCAGACGAGCTACACCAACTTGCATAAGGCAACGTGAAATGTGCAAGATACCACAAAGGCAAAGAGGAGCTCTTTGCACAACAGCCACACGAAGGTGCCAATATTAAGGGAAGAATTATTACCAGCGAAACTCCATGATAAGGGTTGCCCTTTTCAGCACAACACCAAGCACAGAACTCTGTGGAGTGGAATGCTTCTCAAAACCACAAACAAATGGAGGTCGTTCGCGCCCAAAACGCCACGCAGGCGGATGTTTAGCATGGAAGGAAAAGACGTCTGGGATGTTCGGAATCTGAATTAATCCTTTATTCCGACGTACACACATGGTCTCCTGCCTGGCGGACATCTAATCGTGGTAACGTGCTTGCAAGCTTTTGTACCTGGGTCACTTCTTCAAAAATAGCTCATAAATAAAAACAACCATTGGACTAATTCACATAATCGTGGTCATGATGCGTTATTGCGTTAGAATTTCACCCCATCCGGATGAAATGGGTTAATAAACGAATCAGCATATCGGAATAGTACTTAAATTCCCTATAATCACGGCATGCCTTTCTGATGAACATATGGAAACCTCCATATGGGTTGTTACAGAAATACGGATTTCCGTAAAATATGGAAGGGGTTTCACCCATGTTGCTTATTCGGGTTCCTTCTGATGACTCCAATGCAGTATTTGGTGTTCCATTTGATTTGAATTGAAGTTTTTTTTTAATCCCATTCTGAATTCAGTTTTGGAAAGAGGACATCATGGGTCAGGTGTCCGATCAAAGCAGGATGTCTTGGTACCTGTTCATCACCGCCAGCAGTTATAAACTGGCAGTTCTACTTATCTTTATGTTCATTAATACCATAACAGAGTACCCACCCTATGGGCGATCGTGTTCCAAGAGTGCAACACGTTCTTCTGACTCCTCCCTTTAGTTAGGCAGTGTATAGACAACAGACGGCTGTCTTGATCACTCCTGAAAATAAAATTAACCCAGGTAATGTATATGAAGCGAAAACATGTGTACTGCTTATGTGTACATATAACATTGTGGTTATATAGCTCGGATAATTCCAATTGCACCCACACTGCCCCCTCTTCAAAGGAAGATAATGCTAAGATGGGCAAAGTTTTTTTTAATGTTTTTTTTTTTCAAAACTTGATGGAATCAAATGAAACTTTCACTTGCACAACTTTAGGGTGCCCTCATAAATCAATGAAAGGTTCAGCTTCCGAGGTTAAATCCTTCCTGGAGTCCCTGGTGCCAATCGTGATGACTGGATCGCAGAGCGCCAGCCAATTGGTGTGGCTGGATAACGAAAAGCGGACGTGAGTGGCGAAATAAGTGAGGGTAATAAAATCGCTGGTGGACCAGTTCATAGGAGAGTTAAGTTCAGTTATGAGGAGGGGAGAGAAGCTCAAGTAGAGGTGGTTCAAGAGGTCCGCTGGTTTGAGAGCAGCTTCAAGGTGAACCACGCTAAACGCCGTGCCTAGGGAATGCAATGGGCCAAGCTCAGAGCAGCAGGCGAGCGGAGCATGGACACGCGGGCTCCCAAGCATGGTCGACACCTCCTCATGGATAGTACCTCTTATGCTCATTGTAAAATCAACCACAAACTCTCGAGCGTAAAAATGGTCAACAGTGATTCTCCCCAGAACTGATTCCTCTCCCTACACATCGTACACCCTTGCATCTTCCAATGCTTACATCTCATTGACTCATCCTGTGTATGTGGAGTGTCAATCAATTCCACAACAGTTCTTTTCAACACTCACATTACACACATCTGCATACACCATACCTCCCACCTGCACTTCTCACCCACCCGCACCACACACACCCCTGTTCGTTCATACGTGAGCCGTCAATCTCACATACGGGTGAGGCTGGGGTCGACACCATACCCCACCTACGTCACTTCTTTGTATATCAACCTTTCTTCTCTTGTTCTCCTGGAATGATTGAGGCGCCTGTGTGTATAGATTCGTGATAAGATGACGGACTAAGTGGCTTATGCGTTCGGGGTAAGATCTTTCTTTGTGCCACTTCTTGCTTTGTAAATACCTGCTTTTGCCTGTAAATACATGTCCTTTGCCAAATATTTACTTCCACCAGCAAAGGTGAAGGAGGTTATGTTTTCACCCCTTTCTGTCTTCGTTACTTGCAAAATCGAAGATTTTTATAGTGTATCTGACAGTCAATTTTGTTATTATTTTTGTCTGTCTGTCACCCCAGGTCACAATTTGAAACCTATAATCATGAAGCTTTACCAAGTTGTAGAGGTAGTCTCAACTGAGAAGCCTATTGATTTTGAGGTCAAAGGTCATCTTGAGGTCAAATTTCTGAAATCGTCATTTTTCATCCGATTGACTTGAAATTTGAACAATATTTGCATATTGCATCACTGGATTTGGAAGCCAACTGTTTTCAAGGTTAAAATGTCAAAGGGCAAACTTCTAAAATCATCGATTTCAATCTGAAAAATAATCAATTTTCATCCGATTGACCTGAACTTTGATTAAGATTGTGAATTTTAATCTTAATGAAATGGACAATTTGATGTCTCCATGGCAACCTTTTGGGGGGGTGGATTTTGTAAGTATCATGCTCTGCATGACGTCTTTTTCTTGTTTGTTTGTTTGTCTGTTTGTTTGTGTGCAGGATATCTCAAAAAGTTGTGGATGGATCTGGATGAAATTTTTTGGACAGGTTGGGTGTGTGAGTAAAAGTACCATGATAGCATGGTTTCCATTGGAGACCGCCATGTTGTTAAGCAGTGCTGAGCACTCCATTCCATTGGAGTGCTTTGAATCAAGCAAGCCACTTGGCAAGCGATAGCAAGCTGCTTGCTAACAGAACACACCCCTGGTGTTGATGTAGCACAGGCCTGATTGGCCAAATGGACTCCTCCTGGGTCAGATTTCTTTGTTAAATAGATAAAAAAATTAAAATTTCATCACCTCCTGCAATACTACCTTCCAGTGTGTATCATTTATCAAGTTGTCTGAATGTATAAACACCAGAGGCCTTTCCACGGGGGCTTCGGATGAGCTTGCGGTCTGGACTGATGATTCATACGGATTGGATGTGGACCGCCGTTCGCCATTTGAGGACCTTTGGAACTCCAATTACATATTCTTCTCCGATGCAACAATAATAAAATAAACTTTTCTCACCTGAAAATTCCACTACAGGTGAGCAAAGAGCATCCTTTGGAAGATAAGTTGAAGCAACACAGCAACTAATGAAATCCAGCAGGTGTACAAGCCGATACCGGTCTGTTTTATTAAATACTGCCCACCAGTGCATTCTTAATTTGAGAGATAACTTATTTGGGGAAAGTTAAAATAGATTTATACATAATTTGATGATGCATTGCTTACAAAGACAATCCCTCATGGTTATGGATACCACATAAGATGCTATGGGAGGTTCGCTGGCATTCAATGATTAAAAAAGAGCTGCTAAGCGTGCACATCAAAATACACCAGATTATAGAGGGTGGAGAAGTGTCTCCCAAGGTAATCAATCCAAGTTCCTCAAAAAACGACTTAAGTCACCTGTCACTGTAACTGCTATGAGAACATCGGAGAACATCCTGCCACTGGTCTGTATCATCTGTTAGAAGGTGGAGAAGAGAACCAAAGTCAGTGGATATTTTCAGAGAGACAAACTGATGCAGGCAGAAACAATCTATGGTGGTGAGTCAAACAATAACATCGTTTTTATTTCTGAAACACATGTATTTGTGTCATGCACTTCTATACTCTACAGAGGAAGAGACTAGAAGCCTTCATCAAATCCCTAGCTGAGTCTGACCACAGTAAAGTGGAGAGTCTTATCACCCACATGATTCGTACTTTCCTGTCGAATATGTTCAAGAATCTAGTTGTCTCAAATTATTTCCTCAAACAACGACAAATGTACAACTCTTTCATTGAATGTCAGTGCACTGCATATCCCACTTTCCACTCTTGGTCATCTTACATCACAATGGTCAACATTCTCAACCAATTTCATCTGGGCAACAAGAAAATCTAATTGGGACTGTCATGTTGAGTCATTATTAGAGATGATGCCATGGTTTCATTGCATGGTAGAACAAACTATGTTTGGTACGGTTCTGCATACATTCTTGAGATGACGAAGTTGTCCTGGAGTCATCATGATAATGACCTCAATGTAAAATCAGGACAGTAAGCAATTCAGCAAAAGACCATTTTGGATTCTCAGCTACAACATTCAACCAAGTCATCAAACAAACTTGCAACCATGATTCAAAGATGTCTGGCAGGATAATTGGTGTGACTCAGGATCCCCATTCTGTGCACTGATGGATGCTTTTGTACAATGAGAGAGCAGCCATTGTTCAGAAAAAATCGAATTAATGGCTGGATCTAGGAACCATTATTGGACAAGGAAGGATTTGGATGCCACCCATCAGAAGAAGGAGGAGGAGGCCATCAAGACTATCTTGGGCTGCATTGACAAAATAATGGATCCATTCTCACAAAACCAAAATAACATTTATTGCACCAGCTGTGGTGTCATGGCTATGGCAGAAGTAGCCAGCAACCTCCTCAATGCACATAATTACGGACAATCGGTTTTATCTACTTTCATCCAAGACACTCATTCAGGAAGTGTTGGATTCTCTCTGCCACTACAGCAAATGAAGTTAAAGACTTTCGTATGTCAAGTCAAAGTAAAATTGTCCCGCAAATCTGGTCAGACTGTCGTCATCAGAGCCGATCACCAAATGTTTGCCAGATGACTCGGACTGAGTCAACACTGGAAAGTCAATTTGAGGACAGGCCTCTGCTATTCTCTTGGACTGATTTTCTACCCACTGTCTTATTCTGATGGGACAATCACAAAGACTGACAAACTCAAGCTTCTGCATTATATTGAGTCAAAATGTCCTGAATTTACAAGGAGACCATCAAGACTATCGTCGGTCTTTTTGGAACACCATATATTGTTTCAACCACCTGTATTGTTGTATTGTTGCATTGTCTTCATGCATCACAACTGTTCATAACTGCAATGCTGTCATCGTCGATCACATGGCTCTGATTCATAAAATGTCTGGCATCCTCTTTGTTACATTCAGGTAGCTGACCCTCGGACTTATGTCGGAACTGCACAAGATTTTCAAACAATATCACTGTGTGCGGGTAGATATTGTTTTTGACACATGTCTGGTCATTCGCATCAAAGACATGGAACGTGAAAGGTGAACCAAAGCTCTGCTATGTCGCAGGGTATTCTCATCAGACCAGATGATACCCCAGCAATGGAGTGAATTTCTCGGCGATTGTGCCTACCAGGAAGAACTGAGTTTCTCTTCTCCTTGTAGAGTGATCGTTTGGACCACAGTGGCAATATTAATATCTACATGACCCATGAACCACCCTGTCACCCATGTCACATTCAAGAGTTGCCATTGTGGAGGACATGTCCCACTGTGACCATGAGGAAGCTGACATTGATTTACCTTGCATGCCCTACACGTGGTAATATTCAATCCATCTTCAAGGATATTGATAATGAGTCCAGACACAGATGTTGCAGATATCCTTCTCTCAAACATACACCTGATGCCAGCTGCTGCCCTGATACATCTCCACACGTGCCTCAAGACTGTCAGAATAGTCGACCTGAATGTAATTTGACGTTCACTTGGTGAATGCATGAGTTGCTTCCGCATAGGACACACTTTCACCGGGTACGACTCCGTCACCTGCTTCTGCAGAAAAGGAAAAGTTCGCCTTGCCAACTTGTGGCTGCATCGCCAGAATACCAACACTCAATTTTTCATTTGGATGAAGATTTCAACCTGTCTGAGTTATTCGCCCAGCTGGAAGGATTCATATGCGAGTTGTATGGAAGCACAGTGACAATCAATGATGTTCGATATAGGACATTATTTTTGAAGACTGCCGAAGACCACCGCTTGTTGCCTATCAAGGACGCTTTGCGACAGCATTGTCTTCATGCAAGTTATCAGGCAGGCATCCACAGGTGAGCCCTTAAACAGATGATTGATGCTCCTTCTCTGAATGGTCACGGTTGGACTGTTGAATCCATCCCATCTCGGCATGCACAGTGTACATTACAGAGAATTTCCAATGGGGCCGGATCCTGGGTCATCCACACAAACAAACAGGGCAAGTGTGATACAAAGAGATGTTCTTGTCGCTCAAGTGACTTATCATGCTCTGACCTGTGTGGATGCCTTGCCTGTTATGATAATTCCACAATGACAACAGAACTGTCATTTGACAATGCTGTGGGCATGAATGGGTCTGACGATGAATGAGTTTAGGTGTATTGAGTGACAGGCAACTTCGTACTCACCATCCATTCGATGCAAAACTGAACATCTCAGTTTGGACATGATATATCCTCGCTTTTTGCCCGTCATGATCCACCCAAATGAATCTTGATGTAAAGATGAATTATACATTGACTAGATTTGGGAGTTGTTTCCCACTTGCTTTCATCAATGCACATGAGTATCTGCCTTGTTGATGTTGGATTATATATTTACCTCAAATAAAGCTTGTTCTGTGTCTGCCTTTTCACTGTGTGTGAATAATGTTTGATTTCTCATTATTTATATTCATCAGAACAATTCATAACACATCTGTTTATGTACTATATATGAATGTGGTCACCATTTTGCTTGGTGATTTGTGGAGTGGTCGTCACCATGATTCTTATTTAAACAAAGACGGACTGCTACACCAGCAAGGCGATAAGTCATGAAGGTCCCAGATGCACGAACAGGTTGCAACAATATTACCCAACACCATTGTC
This sequence comes from Eptatretus burgeri, assembly GCF_056783735.1. Taxonomy (NCBI): domain Eukaryota; kingdom Metazoa; phylum Chordata; class Myxini; order Myxiniformes; family Myxinidae; genus Eptatretus; species Eptatretus burgeri. The sequence continues at coordinate 48,493,098 of NC_140966.1, forward strand.
ATCAGGATTGAAGTAGGTCTATGAATGTTTGTTAGTGCTCAACACTTCTATGCTTGAGATTCACAAAATCAAGTAATATTCATGTAGCATTCTGGCTGATGCAACCAAAACTCAAAAAAAATTCCTTATTGTCATCAAAATGTTTCATGATATTCATTCATAACCATATAACTGTGAAATGATTCTTATTTAAACAAAGACGGACTGCTACACCAGCAAGGCGATAAGTCATGAAGGTCCCAGATGCACGAACAGGTTGCAACAATATTACCCAACACCATTGTTATCAGGATTGAAGTAGGTCTATGAATGTTTGTTAGTGCTCAACACTTCTATGCTTGAGATTCACAAAATCAAGTAATATTCATGTAGCATTCTGGCTGATGCAACCAAAACTCAAAAAAATTTCCTTATTGTCGTCAAAATGTTTCATGATATTAATTCATAACCATATAACTGTGAATGATGTGGTTATCCACATCTTTTCAAACACTACACTCTTGTAAAAAAAAAAAAAAATACACATCATGAGTTGCTCCATAGATACGAAAAACACCCCCAGCATCAAATTTCCACATTCACTCAGTTGTGGAAGGTCGAATTCGGATTCCTCACCTCAAAGTACCTCGGAAACATCTACTTTCACGTATGGCCATGACAGTTACCATGGAAATCGATTTATAGACCCTTTTTGACCTGTTGTCTCATGGTCTACCTCACCACCCAGACCTGCGAACCCATAACAATACATACATACACTTGCTCCATTATATATAGATTGGAGTAGGAAAATGTTCATTCGGAACCATATATTTATTATGGAGCCAAATGAGGTGTAACTTTTTACCTTTTATTTGAAAAATAATGTGGAAGCTTTCGACAATTTTTAGGTTTTAACATTGTTGTCGTTGGTTTACATTTTGCAAGTTATTTTCAGATGAATTGTTCTTGAATTCAGGCTACTGTGATCTTGATCCATCAGAGTGGTGCTGGAGAGGCTATTTACGGAGTACATTGTTCCCTGCAATCAGGAGGTGGAACAAAGGATGAAAAGCTTACACAAAGTATACAGCACGTTTGATGACAATGCGATCAAGTGAGTCCTTTCACCGAGTCCATTGTAGGATGACATCACTGAAGCATAATTAGAAACATGGGAATAATTTCTTAGCCATCTATAATCAGCACATTTTGGAAGATATTGTTAATTTTGTGATTTGGTTTCAAATTCACCTTTTCATCGTTTATTATTATTGTTTACTAACAGAAGCCCGTATTATTAATACCACAATATAAAAAAGGAAGACTTTTATTCTTGTGCTGGTTAAAAGAGCTCAAAAATGGGAGGTTATATATTTAACAGCAATTAAATGTTGTTTTTTTTAATGGAAGTTATCAATGCATTGGTTTGTTGTCGAAACACCACTCAGGTTCTAATTTTTGTCTGGTTGAAAAAATTGTAATTTTCCCATCGGTTTGGATGAATATGAAGCAACTTTTACTTAATTTCTTTTTTTTTCTCTCTGAGGGGCGTTTCTGTGTTTTAGAGTGAGACTATATATATATATATATATATATATATATATATATATATATATATATATATATATATATATATATATATATATATATATATATATATATATATATATATACATACATACACTAGTAGTAATGCCCGGCGTTGCTCGCGCTAGCAATAAAGCCTGGCGTTGCCCGAGCTTTCTTGCAAATTTCCTGAATAGCTGTTAGGGGTTAGCTGTTATGGTTTAGCTGTTAGGGTTAGTGTTAGGGTAGCTAACCCTAACCCTAACAGCTTGGCGAAGCGGAGGTTAACAGCGCCCCGGGCAAAGTGGAAATTTGCGTCCCCCGTAGGCCTTAAACTTGAGTGGATTTGAATGGAAAATCCCATAAGGGATATCGATTTATCGATTTTTTTCGAATATCGGAAGTGTTATGGAAAAAATTTATAGCCAATGACCTAAGTTGGACCAAAAGCCATAATCGTACCGAATTTGAATGGAATCCATTGGAGTTTGTGAAAATGCATCAACACGAATTTTGAGGGGCCTCTTAAGGAAGACAATAATATCATTAGTATATGTGCCAAATCTTGTTTCATTTCATGCAGTAACAAAAATCTGATGGTGGAACAAAGAAAGGGGTGTGCCGAAATATTAATATATATATATATATATATGTATTGTAGTGTGTTGTATGATATTACAAGACTGTGGTTGGGTATAAATGCTTGAATTCTCATACTGTATTGGGTTGATGGAGAGTGAAGGCAGGATGAGCAGAATTGTTATTTTCTGTGTCGATAATCTTTTCCTCATATTTCTATGTGTAATGTCTGCCATATCCACCATCCTGCAGTCCCACCTACTGCAAGTAGTGCTACTTGAACTGCTGACTGAAATCAGAGATTTTGGACAGGGTACGAAAACAGGATGGCTGACTTTTTTTGTTTTTCAATGACACCATGGGACTTTTTAAACCCAATATGTCAATGAGAGAGCTGGATTTCTATCCCCAAACAAAATATGGTTTGCTTGGACATTTGGACACAAATGCAGTGTCCTCTGTTAGTATAGCACAACAATGGCAACTTTGAGCACAACAATGTCTCATTTCAGCTCATTTTCAATGAGGGATAATATCCATTATCCAGTCCAGACTGCATGTTCATGGTGATCACGGGAGAAACTGAGCATTTTTGATATTTGTCACTTTCTATTGACCCTTATCTACTGGAAAGGTGAAGTTCCTGTTAATAGCAGCAGGTGGTGTTAATCTTTAACAATCTGACTTCTCACACTCTCATGTCTTCCTGTCCTGAATGTGTAGTGAAGCACAATCACTGTCTTTGCAGAGCAATTAACGAGATCTGGAAATGTCAACACTCTCTACACACTATAGTTGGTGATTTTGTCAATCTGCACAGTCAGCCAGAGGTATTTAAAAAAAAATGTTTTGATGCACATGAAAGTATATTTTAAAGCGTTTTCTAAGATGCATTTTCAGTGCCCTTAAGTGAAATATGAATTCGTGTGGATTATCTGAATAATGATGTAGCCATTCCTTATGGCATATTGGATTGTAAGGAAGATTGGTGGTTTGTATTGTAGAGTCCTTTCAGCAGACACTTGCATTGATTTTTGCTTGCAGGGAAGTTAGATAATTAAGATGAGGTATGGTTTTTTTGGGGGGGAGTGTATAGGGGTTGATTGGGGGGCGGGGGAGGTCATTACGCTCCGAAGTCCTTTGGGCTATCTGGGACCTATAAATCTCTTCATGCACCTTGGTACAACTACAATGTACTCGAGGGAGATGCTGACTCGCACCGTGATGTTTCTCTTATCAGAAGTCATGGTTGTTTTGTGATTTGATTTGTACTCGAGCAAAATTTTTTTAGAAGTGAAATAAAACTCTCTGCATGCATGTTCCCAATATATAGAAATTGCAAATCTCTGTTCATTCTCTTGTTACGACTTCCACTTTTAGTTTCTAACTAGACGACCTTTGAACCCATTGGGTTCCCGTAGTGACAGAAGTTGATGAAAAAAATTATTTCAAGAAAAAAAAAGAAGATAGCTCCAGCAAACGAAACCACTGAGGTTGTTTACATTGATCAAATACTCCCGAAGAGCACTTGACTGAATCGGGAATTGTTTTTTAATAATTTTTCTCGTTGTCCAATTTGAACGAAATTTGATATTGCGTGTCAATGTGAAAAAAACGGAGAAAAGAAAGTCGAAGAAATTATTGTACGTAATCTTATAAACACAATTTTATTTATAAATGAACATAGAAATATGAGATCAAAATGGCGATGTTTATTTTATGCTTAAAAATAAATCGTTCTTTGTCTATACTGAATGCTTGAGAGTTTTTTTAATAAATCATTTCAAGAAAAAAAAAAGATAGCTCCAGCGAACTATACCGCTGAGGTTGTTTGCATTGATCAAATTCTCCCGAAGAGTACTTGACTGAATCAGGAATTGATTTTTTAATAATTTTTTTGTTGCCGGATTTGAACGAAACTTGATACTGCACACCACAGGCGAATGGTGAGTAATGTGGCCCTAAAGTTTTTGCGCTATCTTGTACCGTTTTGGCTCTATTTTTGGGAACATACATGCATACATACAACATGAGAGTTTTAGTAATATATATATATATATATATATATATATATATATATATATATATATATATATATATATATATATATATATATATATATATAATATATTGTTACGAATTCCGCCAGTTCGACATCCACGCACGACCGCTTACGGTCCAACTGCAGTCGCACGTCCGCCGAAAACCGGAATTCAGTCATAGCTTCTGGACAACTCCGGAAACCTGCTACGGGTGCCTAAACGCACCATAAATTGCCAATATTCTGTCCACGCGGTTTAAAGTTAATCGCCGAATCTCGATATACCTAATTATCCACGCAGACAGAAGTACCACGAATTTATACCTCAACGGACCTTGAGCGGGGCGAGCCGTAAGCTGTGCCTGCACCGTGCGTGACCTGAGCGGAGATCACCAAGGTCCGTCGGACCAAATGACCACTTTTATTGGCTTTAACAGCCTGCTAATTTCCCGAGCGTGCTGTGGAAGTCAATGGGAGGAATGGACGCAACGAGCAGGTTTACATTCAAGCAATGGGGCATTTATTTAACAAGCAATCAATAGGGGAATGGTACATGACATGAGAAAAGCCTACAGCCGATGTATATTCATTTATGTACAGGCATGCACTTAACCATCATTTCTCTTACAAAGACAAGGCGCCACAGAACAGACTTTCATACAAAAACCCAGAAAAGAAACGGGCCCGTGAGTCTTTATTCGAACCCGGAGCCTGGATGACCGAAGGCTTGGGAGAGGCCGGGCAGGTTACCGGGCCGCTCCTGGTGACGGCTCGAAGGCCTTCAGGTCTGTGACCCGTGGTGTCTCTGCCTGGCCCTCGTGTCGCAACGCGCCAGTCGCTTGAGCGGCCGAGCGGCTTAAGCAGCTGTGCGAGCGGCTTGAGCGGCTGCTTGGTACTCCTCGGTGGTCCGGCTTTCATCGCGGCCTTTGGTCGGGCCTGGCCGGCGATGCTTTCGGAGGAGTGAACGGGTCCTTGCTCTTTGAGTTGATGCTCTTTGTGACCCGTCCACCACCTCAGTGACGTCGCTCGACCGCCTTCAGGGCCGTTCGCCCGGACCACGAAGCTCCGCCGTTGTCCCGTCGACTGTCGTCCCAAGTGCCTCCGACTGGCTCTCCTCCCCGCGCCGGCGACTCTCCACAACTGGCTGCTTCTCCGCGACGACCACTCGTTCTCTCGCTTCTACAGCTTCGCCACACACTGCGACTCGACTTCTCCGACCGCTTCTGCTCGACTGGCTCTCCTCGCCTGTCGACTGCTTCTGTCCGACTGGCTCTCCTCGCCCGGCGACTGCTTCTGTCCGACTGGCTCTCCTCGCCCGGCGACTGCTTGTCCACGAACTCGCTTGAGCTCCACCCTTTTATTGGGCTGGGCGAGCCACCTCTTGAACTCTCAACCGAGGCCGGGGCTCCGCCCATTCTTCACCTCCGACCTCCGACGAACCGCTCGCCCAGGGTGACGGAGCACGAACCGCTCGCCCAGGGTGACGGAGCATGAACCGCTCGCCCAGGGTGACGGAGCACGAACCGCTCGCCCAGGGTGACGGAGCACGAACCGCTCGCCCAGGGTGACTGAGCACGAACCGCTCGCCCAGGGTGACGGAGCACGAACCGCTCGCCCAGGGTGACGGAGCACGAACCGCTCGCCCAGGGTGACGGAGCACGAACCGCTCGCCCAGGGTGACGGAGCACGAACCGCTCGCCCAGGGTGACTGAGCACGAACCGCTCGCCCAGGGTGACTGAGCACGAACCGCTCGCCCAGGGTGACTGAGCACGAACCGCTCGCCCAGGGTGACGGAGCACGAACCGCTCGCCCAGGGTGACGGAGCACGAACCGCTCGCCCAGGGTGACGGAGCACGAACCGCTCGCCCAGGGTGACGGAGCACGAACCGCTCGCCCAAGTTGACGGAGCACGAACCGCTCGCCCAGGTTGACGGAGCACGAACCGCTCGCCCAGGTTGACGGAGCACGAACCGCTCGCCCAGGGTGACGGAGCACGAACCGCTCGCCCAGGGTGACGGAGCACGAACCGCTCGCCCAGGGTGATTGTGCAGGAACCAGTCACTCAAAATGACATGGCATAGCGTGACAAAAGCATCCTCAGTTCGTGAAAGTTTCGCTCAGAAGGACGTAGCACGGTTCTGCTCTCAACTATAGAGAGCTCATCAAGTGGCTTAAGTACTCAAGCATCCACTCCAATTAAATTGTTGATAAGGAATGGTTGGCCAGGCTGTGGCTGCATACCATGTAGGATCCCTTTAACTTTAAAGCCGGTCTTCACCATGTCAGGTCAGGTCAGGTCAGATTAGGTCTGTGACTTCCTGCAGGTACCATGTAAACCTGTACTAACCTGTTTCATGGTCGGGTTGTCGGTGACTCAACTGTCTTCCCCTCTTGGTTACCTGGTGAGGAGGGTGTGTGACGAAGGTGTGTGAGAATGGACACCAAGCAGGTTTAAACCAAAACCTGTCAAAGGATGGAGGAGCTCCTTGTGAACCAACGGCCGTCCATATGCAGTGCCCAACTGTGTCTGTGGACGTCCTCCTGCAGTTGGGTTACTTTTTTTTTAGGAGGTTGGTGGCAGGATTTGCACTCCGGCTACCATAAAACCCTTCACTCCGCAAAACACAAAAATAGAAAGAAATCTGAAAACTCACTCCGTGGGATTACCTCCTGTGCAGCTGCCCTTCACAGAGCAGCTCATTTGATGACGGGATTGGGGCAAAGCCTTCGGGACCCCCATTCTTTGATGATGGGAGGAAAACCATGGCGTAGCCTTCCCGGGTCAGATTGCAGTAATGTGTCAGGGTGGTGCTGAGGTGTCGTCCACCAGACGGTGGTTTCCTTTGGTTAACCTAAGGTGGTTGCTTCAGGTGGATGTCTGGAATATTCTATCCGAAAGAGAGGATGATCACTGGTCTCTGTTATCATCTGAGCTCAAGCGTTTGAATATCGGTATTGCAGCACTCTCTGAGGTTGGGAGACCAGATAGTGATGAGATCATGATGGGTGGTTACACCCACGATTGGTCTGGTAGCCCTGATGGTTACCATGTCCAAGTCATTGCTGTAGCTGTGTCTAATAAGCTGACTCCAATGATAATTGAGGTAACACCGGTCAACGAGCGTATTACGAGATGAAGGATTCTTCACAAGTTGGGTGTCGTTTCCCTCGTCTCTGTATATGCTCTGACTGAGGCGAGTGATCTCTCCGTGAAGGACGCATTCTCTGCCACGCTTGAGTCTGTGGTTGATCAGTGCCCCAGGCGAGATACTCTTCTCATTGACTGGAACTGATAGGGAGGGTTATGAGACGTGTTGGTCCCCATGGGTCTGGAACTGTGAACCAGAATAGCACTAAGTTCCTTGACTTTGCAAGAAGTGATGGACTTCGGGTGGCTGGTTCACGTTTTCAGCGCCCACAGGCTCATCGCTGGACTTGTTATTCCAATGCTGGTGGCGTGGGGAAGGAGATTAACCATGTTCTCATTGATGGTCACTGGAAGATGATCCAGAACTGCAGGGTCTACCAGAGTGCTCAGTTCCTCAATACCGACAACAGGATTGTGGTGGCAATTTTGAAGTTGCAGCTTAAATCTGGGAGAATGGTACCATCCCAACCTATGCTGGATGTTGGCAAGCACAAGGATGTGGGTGTAGCTGAGGAGTTTGCAAACAGGCTGAGTGTGGATTTGGGGGGTCTGGGTGCTTTGGGGAATCCTGAAGAGTTGTGGAGTGCCTTCAATCCACCATCCTTGATGTTGTCAGTGGATGTCTTGGAACTTACCATTGGGCAAAGAAGAATTTTGTCTCACAAGGGACACTGGATATCATTGTCCAGAGTCGCAGGGCCAGTCTTACTGGCAGAGCTGAGCTGTTCGGGGAGTTGAGGCATAAAACTGCATGTGTGCTAAGGGTGGACAAGGAGGCCTACGTGTGAGGGCAACTGTGAGGGGTTAGAGCATCACCTGTGGTAAGGTGATTCTCGTCCTGGTTGCAGGGGAATTCGCACATTGCGTTCATCCAGGTCCGTCCCTCGGTGTACTACAGTTGGAGCAGAGGGTGGTGGGCTCTTAACAGAGCAGTGCAAAGTGAAGGGCCGGTTACTTTGAGCGGCTGAACCATGCTGATCCACCGGCTCTCGTGTTTGATATCAGGGGTGTTTCTCTCCCTATTGCTGATCCTCCAATCAAATATGTTCCACCTTCGCTTGTCGAAACACAGGCTGCGGTGAACCGGTTGAAATGGGGTAAATCTCCTGGGATCTGTGGCATCCATGCTGAACTTCTCAAGGCTGGTGGAAATGCTGTACAGGTCATTGCATGCAGTTTTGTGCTCTGCCTGGAACACAGGCATCATCCCAACTGACTGGAAGAGGGGCCTTGTTGTCCCCCTCTGGAAAGGGAAGGGTGACCGCCAGGACTGCAACAACTACGGACGGGTGACGCTGCTTTCAGAGCGAGGCAAAGTCTTTGCTCAGATAATGCTTGATGGGGTTCGCCACCATCTGTTTGAGCACCAGCACCCAGGGTAGTCAGGATTTACACCAAAGAGGTCAACGATTGACCGTATCCTTGCCCTTCGGGTCTTCACCGAACGCAGATGATTGTTTTGGCAGGGCTGCTTGCAGTCTATGTTGCTCTCTGCAAAGCGTTTGATTGAATGAATCGGGATGCCCTCTGGAAGATTCTCGGTCTTTGTGGGGTGCTACCAAAACAGATCAATCTGATGTCTGAACTATACTCTGGTACTCAGAGTGCTATGAGGTGTGGTGGTTCCATCCCTGACTTATTTCCAGTTGTTACCAGAGTTCGTCAGGGGTGTGTACTGGCCCCCTCACTTTTCAGCACTTGTATGGACTGGATTTTGGGGAGGATGTCTGAGAGATCAAGCTGCGGTGCATCGTTTGGGAATGTCAAGATCTCTGACTTTGATTTCGCAGATGATGCAGTCACGTTTGCGGAGACTCTGGATATCCTTTTGTGGGCCTTTGAGGTGCTTAAGCATGAGTCGGAGCCACTGGGATTATGGGTTTCCTGGGAGAAAACTAAGATCCAGGCTTTCAATAACATCTTGGATGCTGCTGTCCTGTCTGTGCCTTTTTGTGGTGAGGATGTTGAGGTCACAGAGAGATTCACTTTCCTTGGCAGTGATATTCATGTCTCCGCTGGCTATGAGCTTGAGGTCAGCAGACATCTGGGTTTGGCTTGGGTAGTTATGGATTCACTGGATCATGGGGTGTGGCACTGTCGGTACCTGTGCAGGTGGATGAAAGTCCAAGTTTTGAGGTTCTTGTTGCTTTCAGTCTTGCTCTCTGGATGTGAGACTTGGATGCTGACCAGGGATCTAAGACGAAGTCTTAACTAATTTGGTACCAGGTCTCTTTGGAGAATCCTTGGTTATCACTGGTCGGACTTTGTATCCAGCGAGCGGTTGCTGAGAGTGACTCAGATGAGATTTGTTACCTGTATAGTCTGAGTGTCAGCTGCGGCTGTATGGACATGTGGTTCATTTTCCTAATGCTGATCCTGCTCACCAGATTCTCTCAGCGAAGGAGTCTCATGAACGAAGGAGGCAATGGGCTGACCACATGCCCTCGTGCTTGAAACAGGTTGATCGGCATCTCAGGCAGATGGGAATGGGCCAGGCAACTGCCTGGGGGAGGGGGGGATGGCCAGACTGATTCCCCTGGAGTACCACCGGAAAGTGGACGCAGTGACTCGCTGCTCCAGAGCATGCTCCCATACCTGACCTGACCTGAATTCAACCAGTCAATTATTTTTAAGGTCAACATTGACAAAAATGTCAACACAGGCCATAGGTCAACAACTGAGATGGAATTTCTAAAATCCTCAATTTTCATCCCATTGACTTGAAATTTGAAGAGGATTTGCATATCAGGTTACTGAATACCTCCACCAATTATTTTTGAGGTTGACATCAGCCAAAAGGTCAACATCAGCCAAAGATCAACAACTTTGGTGGAATTTCTAAATTCCTCAATTTTCAACCCATTGACTTGAAATTTGAAGAGGATTTGCATATCAGGTAACTGAATTCAATGAACAAGTATTTTTGAGGTCAACATTGGCCAAAATGTCAACATAGGCCAAAAAGTGGACATTGTCGTTTCTAAAATTGTCATAGTATTTTTAGAGCAACACCTGGCATAGTATAAAATTGTTATAGAGCAACACCTGGCATAGTATTTATTTGAACCAGTGAAGACTGAAATCCCAATGATGAAAACATCTGTGTCAGGGCTCTAGACCAGAACACATGAACTGTCCCTTACCACATTGGCTGTGTGCAAATACATATGGGTATCCACTATGGGTACAGAAAGACTGGTCACCCCATGCAGTTCTCTTTCCTTGTATGACTTCCAGGCCTCAAATACTCAAGCTCTTCCTCATTGACGCTACATACCAGAAACTTCTTCCACTGTTGAGGAATAGGTTGTTCATACACTTTGATATGTTTTGAATCACTCATATTACTCACTCTACATTTATGATTAAAATATCTGGGTGTTTGTCTATGGCAAGACATCTCAGGCAAAGGACTTTGTCTATGACAAAGGACATATAAGACAAAGGACTTTATCTATAACAAAGTACATAAGGAAAATGACTTTGTCATAGACATAAGGTGATGAAAGAAGTCTGAGGTTCACAAACGTACAGAGAGCCTTGTGATTTCCTCAGATCCAGCTGCTGGATCATGACCATGCCATCTATGATGAAGACACTTCCTTGTAGTATTTATGTGGTTGGGCTTTCACAAAGAGGTTCCAGCGCATGAAAGAGGTTGGCTTTATTTGTCTTAACAACACGGCCTTGTCTGGTAGAAAACAGCAGTGGCAATGGATCCAAACAGTATGTCATCATGACTTAAAGATCAAGATTCTGAGCCCTTCCGATGTTAACTAACCGAGCCGGGATATTTCTGTATTTTAAGGGTGACCTTTTCCCACCAATTGCAGTCAGTTTTTCACATGCTAGTGAACTTTAACTTTGTAATCTTGGAAAATAGATCAACATTCCCTTGCTGTAGCCTCTCCTGGACAAACTGACAGAACACATTTTCCCCAATGATTCTGGCCATGTCTAAATCTAAAGAAACCTCACATGGCAACAACTGAAGAGATCTGAACAAGTTGCTCTTGCTCATATTCAAATGGGTTGACCATATTGCAGATGACCTCTTTGATGGCTGAATTGTCATGTTGGTAACATTTATTTCTACCTGGTTGCAGATTTGCATGTTTGCTCATCGTTTGGCCCTTTCCTGCTATTGCTACACATATATTAGTGATGGTAGCCCTCTTATGGTGTATGGATATCCATCGGTTCAATGTTCCTTTTTTGTTGGTGAAACCGATCATCCCACTTTTAATTTTCCATTTGCTCTCTGGTTAGATTACAGGTGACTTCTGCAAAGTAATTCTCACTGCACTGCACTACAAAGTCACCATCTGTGTGATGCTGGTGCACTTCTGGGTCACTGGAAAATCTTTCATCGCAAGCCAATAGATGGGCATGTACCATGCATAATTTTGGTAGGCATATGCAAAATGACTGCTATGGAAGTATTTCTCGTACACATGAAAGATAGAGATCCCAATTGCCCTCTTGCATGGCTCTCTGGAAAAGCAGCAGAACATCTATGATTTTGATGTAAGAGCTATAGAAGTTGAAGCTCTTGTTGCTGCTTCTTGAAGTGATGAAGTCATCATATGAGATTGCTATTTGTCAAAATTCCTTCCTTGTAGCAAGATCTTACCATGCCAAGTGAAGGTGATGTGAAAGTCTAAAATAAGATGCTGGTTCTCCTCTTACTTCTCCTCTGGAAGAGATTGGAGATAGCTCTCAATGCGAAGTTGTTGCAGTGCCTCATACATCAGTCTGTTTGCTTGCATGCTCCTATTGTAGTGATGACCACTGATAATCCCATTGATAGACCTTGCAGAAACAAGTTCAGCCTCAATGAGAATAACCTATAGATTAGCATTTTCATCCATTTTCCACTGCATCTAGGTCATTGTATTGTGAAAGACACCTAATCTTAGCACAAGTCTCTTAATAAACACTGCACTCCTCCATCATATATTTTGGGCTTTGGAGTACCTCGGCTTGATATAGTACTACAACAATTGTATTCAAATGAACATTGTCAGAGATTTGTACACTCCGATGCAACTAAGTGAGTCGAGTGCTCAAAAGCAAGTATTGTGAGACAGTATTTTGATTGGTCAATGTGGCCAACTACAAAATGATGGTGCTGATTGGAGAAGATGGGCTCTCCATTGACAAAACTGCTCCATTTGGTCAGGATTAGAGCTTCGTCACTTTTCCTTTTGAAAATGGTCACAAATGTCCTCAAAATTCTTGTAAACATGAAAATTCTGCAAGGGTGAGCATTCTTTTTTTGTCAAGAACAATATTTTCAGTATAATGTGAAGTTTTCATGCCCTACCTCGAGGTAGGGCATCAAGGAACAGAAAATGGGGACTGCCCACAGTCCACTGTTTCTAGATACTGCAAGAAATTCTTTGAAGAGTCTGGGCTGCTGTTTTCATGTCCCATGCTTCATTCATTATTGTATGGTACATGCAGTTTTTCTTTATTTGTTATCGTACATATCGCAGTTCCAGAGGTGGATTCAAATTCAAAACGTTTTTAAAATTGGGTACAGATTCTTTCTGAAGACAGCATGTTTTATGTTGCTGAATCCCCTACTTGCACTAACCCAGAATGATAATTGCTAAATATTGCCATTTTATTGTGTTGGGGATAACCTGGATTAGACTTCCAAACCACTACAATGAGGATATTTTCCTACCAACAAGGGTCATCCCAATAGTTACGTTTCCCCACTTCCATCTAAGACGTAGTACCATTGACAAACTTTATTCACGTCACATTATTCTGCAGAATCTTCATCGCATTCCAATGTACTTTATCAAGCTGTCAACTAACTTTTTTAATCCCAGTACAGAAGCCTTCCTTCTGAAGTGTCCTCAATACATCAGATATGGCTGTTAACCTTATTCAGCACATGCAAAGCCCCAAGCTTGGTGGGTTTTTTTTTTACGCCTCCAAAAGGTTCTTCCTGGATTTCTTGTGCATTTTTCTTGTGCATCACTGGAAACTGAAGATTTCCAATGTAACAGCATACTACATCATTATGATGTATGATAATAGCATTACATCACAAGGAGTTTTGGGGGTTTTTTTTACTGATGCTTTCTTGTGCACTCACCTCTTTGGTACTAGATGCCATTATTTAAATTCCTGAAACAAAATAAAATAGTGTGAGAAACTTGCTATTTACCAGGCATACAAGTAAATAATGTGGTGGTATACATGTAATTTCGCAATCACCAAGACCTTTTCGTGAAAAAGTTGCAATTTTGATAACAATTTTTGGGATGACACTCGTATTAGCAAGCTACTTGGTGAAGGTGACATTTTTTTATGATTATGTGCATTTTATTTGGTGAATGTTCATGATTTAAGAACAACTGAGAGATGTGCAAACGTTTTCATTTTAATGACTGTACTTTAAGATCAATATATTATTTTTATTTTGCTCAAAAATTTATTGTGTACCAAAATTTTGTTTCAGTCACCAGAAAATACAAGCATGATAAACGTGAAAATTGATTTAATTGCAGGTAAGTACAGTATTGTATGTCTATTTGTTTTATTTCTGCCTAACTGCTGACATTGGAATAAGGTATCAATGCACAGGTAATATTAGTATTGATTTATCGTATTATTTTATCAATGAATTGTTTATTTGGAAAGAGCAAAATGCTTTTGGTGCATCAGAGTGGCTTTTGTTTGTTTATTTGTTTATTTAGTTTATTTATTTTTGTTGTATGCAAAATCTATGCTTATGGAAGAGTGAGGTGACAGAGGATAAAAAGGCAACATGCTGTGACAGTGGGCAAGTGGAGCCACGGTTAGGCACAAATATGCAAGGGAATGAACAAACAGGAAACGAGAAAGTGTGGAAATGCAGAAAGGATCGTGAGTCGGGATGTAGAATAACATAAGATGGTTGTGCAACATAACCTTCAAGCCCGGGAGGAAAGTGTGACTCATCTGCCTCAAGAAGACAATTCCACAAATGGGAGAAAAGGGAAACAAAGGAGTTGAGTTGAGTGGAAAACCTGGATTTTGGGAGATGAACTGGTAGTTGGAAGATTGTGTGTGTTTGGGTATGATTGAAGGTTACGAGAGCAAAGGGAGTGAGATCAGAGCATAGATGAGAATGGAGGATAAAAAATTTTTCGCTATCTTTTTTTTTTTTGCTAATTTTTCACTTATGTCTTACATATCTCTTCTTTTACTCAAGTCTGTTCTCAGGCTGAACTTGGGTGACATTTATCCTCAGCTTACATTCCTCTTGATCAAACATTGCTGTGTGTTGTTCCTCTGTCTCCAGGCCCATATCCTTCTTCAACATGTTGATTTAGTTGAGAGCTGGTCTCCTTCGTTTCTATGTTTGGCAGTGTTCAGAAAACGTGAGACATCCCTAAGTTTAACCGACAGCCTTGGAAGAGAGCGATAGAGCTCTTTATTTTCCATATGTCCAGACCAATGGATATTATACAAGACTGAATGAAGAAGTCAAGTTTAGCATCCATGAAATCCCTTCTCATGGGTCATCGTGAGGGTCCATGCTTCACTTCCATAAAGCACGATTGACTTAACTGTTTCCATGTACAGTTGGTTCTTGATACACAGAGATTGAGTGTCGCTAAGTTTCCATGTTCTGGAAAGTCATTTTAGCAAGCTCTCCATGCAGCAGCTTTCCTTTATTTGATATCCTGAGGAGTTGTGTAAATCCAGGAATCAAGATCTGGTGGTGATCAGATTCAGGAAAGTATTGATGCTTGCATAGATTGGACAAAAGATTGGCAGATGCAATTTCACCTGAGCAAGTTAAGGTGTTGGGGATGGGAAAGAACAATGAAAATAGAGATTACAGGATGCAAGGGGTAATTTTGGAGCGTGTCATATAGAAGGATCTGGGGGTGGTAATAGATATGGGAGGTTCAAGCAGGCAGCACAGTGCCAGGCAGCTATAGGTAAAGCAAATAGGGTTTTCGGTTGTATTTGGAGGGGGATCATTTATAAATCAAAAGAGGTGGTGTTAACATTCTACAGAAATTTAGTGAGGCCACATCTAGAATATTCTGTGCAGTTTTTGGCACCACAACTCAGGATGGACATAGATGCACAAATTCCTTCTATTAGCCTTCACAGTACAATAACGGTTCCAACTATTGGCCTTTTGACCTGAAATCCAATTTGGTTTGGCCTCTGGTGTTGATCAACATCTACTGTATCTAACAATATTAATATGCCACCCAAAGAACACCTAAATAGTTCACTTTGCAATGGCGAGATAATGCAGATGGACAACCTGATGAAATCCAAAAATTAGTTTCTTATAAGACAACTACATTCATTTGTACATATTTTGAATACTTCCTTATAATCAACCCACAATCTATTTCATCAGGCCTCCAAGCTGTAAGCCGGAAGCTTATTGTTCTTGTTGAGATTATTATTTTCTTTCTGCCAAATGTTGTCAATCCTATTTTATATGGATAAACCTGAAACTTCACAGAATTATTACAAGTCATCAAATCTCATGCATATCATGAAATGAACCAAATCTGTTGAAAGACTTGGTGGCCATCCTGGATTTATGAATTGTTTTCATCAATTTTCTCCAATAATACTACACTGATCGATACAATCAATACATCGTTATATGAGGACAGTTTTAAATCTGTGAAAGAAAAGTATCTCCAAGGTAAAATGGCTGGCATGGGCTCATTAAAATTGACAATTTTTTGACATTGGGGAGGTTAATTAGTTTAGATGGAAAGTGTGTTGGGTGTTTTGTTTCTTTTTTAAATGTGAATAGATCTTGGTCGAACAATGTCGCTCGAGACATTTTTCTTCATGATAATTGCCAAGCGGCTTGGCTGGCTGAATATAAAGTCAGTAGCAGGCATCCCGCCTTGCTCGCCAAACTGTCTGCCCAAGGCCAACTCAGCTCTTGGATTACTGACTTCCTCCCCTCTCATAGCCAACTTATGGCTCTCAACAGAACCCCCTTTCATCTCTTTTTTTCTGTCAAGATTGCAGTACCCCAAGGCAGTGTTCTCGGCCCCATCTTATTCCTAAAATTCATCAATAATCTCACTGACTCTCTGGAAAATCCTCTATCTCTTTGCTAATGACTCCACCCTCTGCCATACCATCTCTTATCCCTCTGATCAGCAGACAGCAGCCTCTTCACTCTCTGCAGACCTGGATAAAATCACAAGCTGGTCAACTCTTTGGAACTTGCCTTTCAATCCTGACAAATTTTACACACTCACTCACTATGTCTCTCCAAAAGGACTGTCTGGAAAACTTCCCCATCTACTTTCTCAACAATCCCCTTGAAGAAGTCCTTTCATTCAAGCTTTTGGGCCTCACTATCTGCCATGATCTTTCCTGGGAAAGCCTAATCTTCAAACTGCCCTCCAAAGCCAGTCGCCGACTGGGCATCCTACATCATGCAAAGTCCATCCTTGGCACACCTGAGCTTCTAACCACTTCCAAAGCTTTCATCCACAGTCTGATAGAGTACTCCTCTTCTCTCTGGGGAAGTGCTCCTGCCTCACACCTAGCTCGACTTCATGCTGTGGAAATCAAGGCTTTTAGGATCATTGGTATCTCCGTGATGAGGCTGAGTCTTTGGGCCTCTTACTCATTTATCGCAGGTTGGTCGGTGGTCTTTCTGTCTTCTACCATCTCCTCTCCAGCCTCGCCCCCCCCCCCCCCGCTCTCTCTGCGACTTGTCCCCACCACTTCCGCAGGGCGCTCAAGGTCTGCGAACAACACCCTTCTGGTAAAACTACCAAAATCACGAATCACTGCTCACCTTCATTCTTTCATTCCTCTTTTTTCCCGCCTTTTGGAATTACCTCCCTCTCTCTATTCATTCCCATTCTTCCCGCCAGGCCTTCAAAACAGCTGTTCACCACCACCTCTTATCATCCCCCATCCAAATCCTCAATCTTTTCTACCCCTGATAATCTACCCAAGTCCACCTCCTTCAAATTCCCTGCTTTCCTTCCTGAAAGTCCCTGTAATGTCCATCTTCTATTCCCCATGTTCCCCGTCACATCCCTCTCCCTTCCCCAGATCTCATAATGTCTCTGTTCCCCACTGTTTTGTCCTTCCCACTCCCTCCTCTCTTGTCTCATGTCCCCCATGATGTGTGTTGTGTGTTCGCTCTCACACGAGCCTCGACAAGGTATAGAAAAAAAACCCAAAAACAACAAAACAATCACTTTCGCCCCAGAAACAACAGTCAATCTGAACCACGCAGGCCACTGCTCAGATGCCATGACCGAAGACGACTGCGCAGCTCTACTGCGCAGCTCGGTTAAAGGTGACTCGGCATTTTGACGCGCGCGCACGAAATTATATTTGAAAATAAATGCCGACGTTTACATTTCGGGTTTTGAAACTTTTGCACCTTCGGTGGAAAATGTATAAATATAGAAGGCTAAAAATGTGTTTTATATTTATATTTCATTTTGGCAAATATACCGTCGGCGGATCCGTAAACCAAGTTATAAAATAACTAAGGCCTTAGCAGAGATGTCAAGAGATGTATGATACATTATTAATCACGATCACCTCATCTTTGTCGAATGGAGTTTCTGATGCCTTGTTTACACATCATGCACATGAACATGATTCAATGCAAGACAAAGCAGCCATCATACACAGACAATTTATTGGTAGATTGCAGAGCTTGGCAATGCAGTACAGATGGGTGATGTTCCTCAGTTGAATGGGGGCACACTCTTTCTTGGACATCTTGAGCTCGAGTCAACCGTCTTCCCCTCTTTCACTTGTGTCCTGCAGGATTATGGAGGGTTGGATCAACTACATGATTTTGGAACCATATTGATGTTTAGAACATTGCCCTCAAGATGTGCTGATTAAACACATCTTTGATTGGTTGTAGTGAGGCTCTTGTCTGATCCGTTGTTGACGACAATACATATCGGAGTTTGTCAAGAGTGCTGCAGTTGTCACCTTCTTCCCATACAAGAGCAACACAAGCAATTGAGCTGGGTTGAGTGAATTGGACAGAGATGCTGATCTTCCAAACTCCAATAGCATGTGGACAGAGTCGACATGGACCATGAGCTTCATGAAGACAGTATGCCTTCCGATCTTGAAAACTGCATTAGTTGTATCACAACCTGTTAACTTGTGAACTGCTGGCAGACACTGATGCACTCTTCCTAACCCAACTCTCCTGATATGGTGTGGGCAGGCATTGATGTGTGACCATCTTTCTTGAATGACCAGTATGCATGTAGGTTTCATGAACCAGCACATCTCTACTGTAGTAATGCAGTATAATTACAAGGACATCTGTATCATCACCACGGACAATGAGTCTAGAATGGATTTTTGATAGATAGATGGTGAGGAGCACAATTCTTGTATGCCCTCTTCTTGTGTAAAGAACAGATCTGGCATCAGCACAGTTCCACCGTTATCTAACAACTTCACGAGCTTCCCATCTGCAAACCCACCAGGTACAGTGCCTTCAGAAAGTATTCACACCTCATGATGTTTTCACATTTTGTTGTGTTACAGCCTGAATTTCAAATGGCTTAAATTTAAATTTTTTGGCACTGAGCTACACAAAATACCCCACAATGACAAAGTGAAAACATGTTTTTAGAAATTCTTACTGATTTATTGAAAATGAAGTGCAGAAATATGTAATTTACATCAGGATTCAACCCCCTGAATCAATGATTTGTTGAAGCGCCTTTGACAGCGATTACAATTTTGAGTCTTCTTGGCTATACTATGCTTGTATCAGCTTTGCACATTTGAATTTGGAGGATTTTCTCCCATTCTTCCTTTTTGCTCAAGATTTGCTCAAGATTTGCTCAAGATTTGCTCCAGATTTGCTCAAGTTCTGTCAAGTTGGATGAGGAGTGTCAGTGAACAGCAATCTTCAAGTCTTTCCACAGATTCTCAATGGGATTCAAGTCTGGGCTTTGATTCAGCCACTCAAGGACTTTCATTTTATTTTCTGAAGCCATTCCAGTGTCTCTTTGACTGTATGCTTGGGATCATTATCCTGTTGGAACATAAATCTTTGTTGCAGTCGAAGGTCGTTTGTGCTCTCAAACAGGTTCTCCTCAAGGATTTGTCTGTATTTCGCTCCATTCATTGTTCCTTCTATCCTTGCAAGTCTCCCAGTCCCTGCCTCATTAAAGCATCCCAATAGCATGATGCTGCCACCACAATGCTTCACGGTAGGGATGGTGTTAGATGGGTAATGAGCTGTGCTCGGTTTCCGCCAGACGTACCGCTTTGCATTCAGGCCAAAGAGTTCAAGTTTTGTCTCATCAGACCACAGAATCGTTTGCCTCGTGCTCTCAGAATATTTCACATGCCTTTTTGCAAACAACAGGCATGCTGTCATGTTCCTTTTTCTCAGGAGTGGCTTCTGTCGAGCCACTCTCCCATCAAGCCGAGATTTGTGAAGTGCTGCGGAGACTGTTGTCCTTCCGGAAAGTTCTCCCATCTCAGCTAAGGAACTCTGTAGGTCTGTCAGAGTGGTCGTTGGGTTCTTGGTCACCTCCCTGACCAAGGTCCTTCTTGCCCGGTTGCTCAGTTTGGTCAGACGGCCAGCTCCAGTAAGAGTCTGGGTTGTTCTATATTCTTTCCATTTCCTAATGATGGAGCTCACTGTGCTCTTGGGAGCTTTCAAAACTAGAAATTATTTTATACCCTTCCCCAGATCTATGCCTCCTCACAATTCTATCTCGGAGTTCTACGGACAGTTCCTTGGATTCCGTAGTCAAGTTTCTGCTCTGACATGCACTGTCAACTGTGGGACCATATATAGAAAGGTGTGTATCTTTCTAAATCATGTCCAATCAATTGAATTGGCCACAGGTGGACTCCAATCAAGTTGTGGAGACATCTCAAGAATGATCAAAGGAAATTGGATGCACCTGAGCTCAATTCAGTGTCATAACAACGGGGTTGAATACTTATTGACTCAAGACATTTTCGATTTTCATTATTCATTAATTTGTGAAATTAAAAAAAACAAAAAATTCCACTTTGACATGATGGGGTATTACATGTAGATCAGTGACAAGAAATTTTAATTTAATCCATTTTAAATTCAAGCTTTTACAGAACAAAATGTTCAAACGTCAAGTGTTGTGAATACTTTCTGAAGGCACTGGAGCACAATCGATTGGTTTTCTTAGAGACATGGTTGTGCTTTAGAGACAATGTAGTCACTCACAAACTCAGCAAGTGCAGCTTTGTTTGCAGAGCCTTTCAGAAATAGCCGATAGTTTGGCATATCAGGTGGCTCGGCGTCGCATCACCAGCACCCTGACGTTGGTGTTCCATTTGCTTGATTGGGTGTTCTTTGTCGTATCTGTCAAACACGACTGTTACATTGTGTATACCATGGTCTTCATTGTGTAGCAGAATCAGAATGTCTTCAAAACTTGTCCTGCTAAATAAATGAAGGAGTTGAGGTATTAATCATTCAATGACTGCAGCATTGACATATGCAGTGATGACTTCTTGTTCATCGTTATTTTGCAGATATGTACTTGTCAGTGACAGATTCTAGTTTATATGCCAGTTCAAACTTGTTTGTATATTGCTTTATCCCATCGTCATTGAAGAGAGCGGGGGGAACAGTAGCAAGTTCGTGTTGTAACACGACTCTCATGTCAATATCCCATGAACACGATACAGAGAACAAGCAGTGAAACAAGACTTCAGAGCTGCACATAAGCTTCTTGTGTTTGTGAGAGTGTAGAGGTTTCCATATATCACCAAATGGTTTTATCTTCGGTCTTGGTTGTAGATCCTGAAAACTAGCTGACCTGCTTTCCTCAAGCAACCTCTTCTCTGTAAACTTCATCATGTTTGTCTTTCCCGTTTTTCACTAATGTTGTCAAACTCTTCTCCACTTCAGTGGATGTAACCTGCCCCCCTCATAATTGATTGATTAGTGAACCAGGAACTGTTTCGAAGTCAAATGGGTTGTGGTATTGGTATTCAAGCGCATCAATTATAATCATCTCAACATCTGAGGCACCTTATTCAATTCTCGACCGACCTAGCTCTTTCCGTGTTTCTTCCCCAGCTACTGTGCACATCAGCTTCATAGCCTCTGAATATGAATTTGTGATCTGCCTTGTAAGAAGCCATCACAAAAGAGCCCCTTTGCGAAGTGTGAAACCAATTACTCCTCCCTGACGTTTAGCATCACGGTCGAGTTTCCTTGTCCGTTGATACACAGTTAAACTTGTAATTAGCTGTTTGACGCACAATTAATCCCCCATTTTGGAAAATGCTTGTAGGCACTTGGTTGCTCCACTTCCAGCTGTCTCATTTCAGCCACATAGACAGGAGCATACTTAGTATAGTTGCTTCTTCCCCCAACAACGGAGAATGGTACCGACTCACAGAAAGCACTAAGATGCAGTGCAGGTCAAAGTCGGCATCCCACTTTACTCTTTGCAGTCTGAGCATTACATGAGCAGCTTCCATGAAGGTATCCCAGTATTTTAAGGTTGCAGATTGACCTCTTACAGCTGAGTGGAATTCCTTCATTGCTTCCATCACACCAGTGGTGTCCATGGTGTCTACAGTGTGAGTGCTCGATTGGTTGTCCTTTACTCAGAAGGTGTGTTACAAATCTCGTATGGCTTTTTCTGCATCGGTGTCATCCAATGTAGACCTCGTTTCCCTGCAGATGACTTCGCAGATGTGATGTGCAGATAAATGGATATGTAATAGGTGGGAGCCCCTTCCTTTTGAAATTCTAAATCCGACTTTATGTATTTGTATATCATACATGTATTACTCTTCTCACACTGATCATTTTGACACCAATTTCACCTTTCTATCTCAAATAGTACGGAAGTTACACGCATTTTATTTAATTTGATAATAATGATTTTAATTGTCACCAAAGAAACACAGCTAAAATTTGAGTTTTGACAAATGGTCAAAAATTGTTTTTGGAATAAACATATCAAGTACAGTGTCTCGAGAGAGACTACACACACTTTCAATATTTCCACCTATTGTTGACTTGTCGCCTGGAATTAAATTTCATTAAAACGAACTTTTTCCACCTATATTTCCACATCGTAATCCACAACTTCCAAGTGAAAACCAAATTCTACAAATTTCAGAAAATTAATTAAAATTACAAAACGAGAATATCTTGATTGGATAAGTGTCCACCTCCCCCCCCCCCCCCGAGTTAATACTTGGTGGAAGCACATTAACCAGCAATTACAGCTGTCAGTTTGTTGGGATACATCTCTACCAACTTTGCACACCTTGATTGGGCAATATTTGCCCATTCTTCTGGACAAAACTCTTCAAGCTCAGTCAAGTTGCGTGGGGAGCATTGATGGACAGCAATCTTTAAGTCATGCCACAGATTTTCAATTGGATTTATGTTGAGGCTCTGACTGGGCCACTCAAGGACATTTATATTTTTGTTCCTTAGCCACTCCAGTGTAGCATTGGCTGTGTGCTTTGGGTCGTTGTCGTGCTTAAAGGTGAACTTCTGTCCTAATTTCAGCTTTCTTGCAGAGGGCAACAGCTTTTCCTCGTGGATTTTTCTGTATTTTGCTCCATTCATTTTCCCTTCTATCCTGACAAGTACCCCAGTCGCTGCTGATGAGAAACATCCGCATAACATGATACTGCCACCACAATGCTTCACAGTAGGGATAGTGTTCTTTGGGTGATGTGCTGTTGGTTTTGCATCAAACGTAATTTGCATTTAGGCCAAAAAGTTCCATCTTAGTTTTCTCAGACCACAAAACTTTGCCACATAGCTTCAGAATCTCCGGAGTGTTTTTTGCATACCTCAAACGAGACAAGGCTTTTTTGAGTAATGGCATCCTTCTTGCCACCCGACCATATGGGCCAGACTTGTGGAGTTCTTGGGATGTTGTTGTCACATCCACTCAGTGACCTGTCTTTTCCATAAAGGCATGTAGCTCTTTCAAAGTTGTCAATGGCCTCTTGGTGGCCTCTGATCAGTCTCCTCTTTGCTTGGTCATCCATTTTGGAGGGACTGTCTGATCTAAGCAGTCTTGGTGGTACCATACTCCTTCCACTTCTTAATTATTGCCTTGACTGTGCTCAAAGGGATATTCAAGACCTTTGAAATCTTTTTATACCCATATCCTGATCTGTGTCTTGCCATAACTTTATCCTGGAGGTATTTTGAAAGCTCCTTGGTGTTCATGGTTGAGTCTTTGTTGTGAAATGCACTACCCAGCAGAGGAAACCAACAGAAACAGATGATTTTTACTCTGAAATAATCATAATCACGACAATTTAACGCAGGTGGAGGCCATTGAACTTGGTGTGTGATTTTGAAGGTAATTGGTGACACCTGAGGAAATTTACAATCGCTATTTATGATAAGGAATATTAAGGACACATATATTATAAGGACACTTATCCAACCAAGAAATTCTAGTTTTGTATTTTTAATTAATTTTCTGAATTTTGTAGAATTTGATTTTCACTTGGGAAGTTGTGGGTTACGATGTGTAAATAAAGGTGGGGAAAAGTCTTATTTAATACAATTTAATTCCAGGCTGTAAGGCAACAAAAGGTGAAAATTTTCAAAGGAGGTGTAGTCTTTCTATAGGCACTTTCCAAAAATGCAACGTTTTTTGTTACGAAGACAATTTGGCTCCTTTGGCGAGATTTGTTCTGTTAGGTATAACTATTTTCATGGAAAAATGCAAATTTCATCAAATAACGAATATGCAAATGAGATAATTAGCATATCTGATGCCATAATCGGGTGATCCCTTCCCTGCTGATCAATTTGATACCAAAGCTTCTTCTCTATCTTAAAAATTAACGAATCTGTGGTCATTTTATGTTTAGGTGGATACAGTACTTTTTCAGGGGTTGCCATGGAAAACATCCTGAAAAATATTACTGCCAACAATTCTGGCAACTACACTCACTTTGAAGTCGTCCCACATAATAATCTTTAAAAAAAAAAAAATGGTTTGCTTTGTTCTATTTACTGGGGGAGGGGTTGACATCTTATGCCGATTTGCCACAGCTCTACTGCCCCACCCTGTAGTACATATCTGCAGTATCCATGATTAGGCTTAAAAGCCAGATTAAGATTAGGCTTAGTGCCACATCAGCACCAAGGCTGGGGGGAAGGGGGGGAGGGATTGGGAACGACCCAAACATGAATGCATTTCCACCGACTGGGCTTTGTCAGCATGTTGCCATGATCCCACACCTCTTCCCTCCACTCTATTTCTTTGACAAGGCATCTTTATCTGAGGCTAATCACCCTTTAGCTGCTGTGTTGACACCAATTTTTTTGTTCCACATCACGGCTCTCGCCATGCAAATTTTAACAAGCCCAAAAGGATAGCAAAACAATCACCTCTGCACTCACTGAATGATATGATGCACCAGTATTTGCACTCCAGTTATAATTTTCATGAGCAACAGATACAGAGAAACAAGCAAACTCAGTGCGAGATAAATCGACTCTGAATGGCTCACAGGAAAAGCACACCTGGAAGAAGATGCGATAACATGATTATATCCATGCCCTGTCCACAAGCAAAACGAGTTCCCAAGCCGGTACGTCACAGTAACAAAAACATCTGTGAGTGCTAAATGACAGGGGAACGCATCATCAAGCCTAACATTTTGCATGATGCAGACTTTTTACCCCCAATACCTGACCAGCATAATAGATGTTGATTAAATGCTGAGCAGGAAGATAATTCTTAATAAGTTGTGTTAAGATAAAACATTTTGACCTTGAATTCTCTTCTCTCAAAGATGACAAAAAGATAATTGGTGTACTTGAACGATGATACTTTACCAGGATGCCTTCCAAACAAGTTGCGATCTGAAGCTGCTCTCACCTCATTCAGCTTGATTGTGCACAAACACAAGTGTATATTTGAAGCTTTGACCACACTGCTAGATGCCAACATTTCCTGCAACGAGGCCAGAGCTTGCTTGGTATGCAAACATGAATTTTATGATCTTTTAAACAAACCTTTTATGATAGATGCAAAAAACCTGTTTTGTTGCATGTAATAGTTAATTGTAGTAATTTTATTTTTGCTTAATCGGCTTGTTTTGAGTTATTACCTCCACCACCGAAGGTGGAAGGAGGTTATGTTTTCACCCCTTTTTGTCTGTTTGTCTGTTTGTTACTTGGCGAATATTTTTTTTCGCCAAGTACGAGTATGTTGGTCTGTATAGCATTTGTCTGTCTGTCTGTTTGTCACACGATTTTTGGCCCCAGTTTTCAAGCAATCGTTCTGAAACCTTTTGTGTATGTAGGTGACCGGCCAAGGACAGCAACACTTGATTTTGGTGAAGATCCGAATCCGGATCCGGATCTGAGAATTTTTTAAGTGATTCTTCATCATTGAGAGACGGGGCGAAACTAATATATAGCACAATATCTCAAAATGTTATGGATGGATTCAAACAAAACTTGGTGGATAGGTTGGGAGTGCCACTAGGAAGAATTGATTCAATTTTGGTGAAGATCCGAAACCAGATCTGGATACGAGAATTGTTTAAATTTTAACTGATTCTTCACCATTGAGAGATGGGGCTAAAACGATATTGCATGATATCTCAAAAAGGTGTGGACGGATTCAGATGAAACTTGGTAGATGGGTTGGTAAGGTAACAAGAACAAACCGATTCGATTTTGGTTCAGGTTCGGATTCAGATCTGGTCTATCAATGGGATACGAAATGTAAACTATTCAGTGGAGGTATGTGCTCGACTGAGTTCCATTCCGTTTCGCCAAGTTGTCGCTCTCTGAGTGATTTTTCACTTGTTTGTTTGTTTGTCTGTTTGCTTTTGTGCAGGATATCTCAAAAAGTTGTGGACGGACCTGGATGAAATTTTGTGGACAGGTTGGGTGTGTGACAAGGTCGAAGTGATCAGATTTTGGTGAAGATCCCGATCCGGCTACTAGAATTTTTAAAGTGATTCTTCACCATTGAGAGATGGGGCTGAACTGATACATAACACAATATCTCAAAATGTTGTGGACGGATTCGGACGAAACTTGGTGGACAGGTTGGGTGTGTGGCAAGGACGAATTGTTTCGATTTGGATGAAGATCCGAATCCGGATACGAGAATTATTTAATCTTTCAAAGTGATTCTTCACCATTGAGAGATAGGGCCAAAAACGATATACGTATAGCATGATATTTCAAAAATGCATTGTGCCCGATATATTTTTGTGGATCAGGATTGCGTGGCGGAGGTATGTGCTCTTCCGAGTGCCCTTCTAGTTTATCACTGTTTTATTGTACATACTGTATAACAACAATGTTTTGCTGAAAGGTTTGGCATATTTTACATGTTCTCTTACTCCATATTTTTCCTCACTCTCCTCCATCTTCCCCAGTTCGCATATTTCCATGTGGTTACAAATATTGATAACCTTTTGGATTTGTTTACATTCTCTCAGCTATATATCATGGATCATCTGTTAAAGTATGCAGACATGCCAATGGTGATTGAGACAGTGAAGGTTCTGCTCTATAGAGTTGCAAGTTTCCTGGTTGATGCTGAGGCTTTGCTGTGAGTTGAATGTGCGAGCATTCTTTTTGTATCCACTTGTTTTGGGTTTCAGTCTCCAAGGTATCTTTGTTAGCTTAGGTGCTCTTGTCACAGCTTGGTATAGAGTAAATATCGTATGCCTGGAAGGATATTTGCAGCAAACCACTTTACGCAGCCAGAGGGAGATCATGACAGATCCTCACCACAGGGATAAATGAGGCAAGGGAATGAACATCGTAACTCACACAAAATAATGAATATAACCTTATTTTGAGCAACGGTGGTTCAAGATAGATCACAGCACAGTATGAAGTGCTGAATGTATTTTGTGAGTTAGCATAAGAGGTGCATGGACATGCAGTACCAGAAATACATTGAAGTTGAATGAGATAGCAGTACACTGCAATTTGAGATTTATTTTATTGCCAGAAAATACTCTAACGATTTTTTTTTAAACTGTGGATTATTAGTTACAGACCCTGGGCATCTCAGTTTATATATTCTTTTCTTTTGAGCTTTCCGAATAGGAGCAAATAAGATGATTCATTGTTAGTGTGCTCTCTGGTCTTGTATTCTATCTTTGCAAAGTCTAATCTAACCAAATTACCTTTCTTATCTACTGGTACTGTCGAGAAGTTCTGTAGCCTCAAATACAACATCCTTTTGAGAGGGAATTGTCTGAGCTATTATTTGTAGATATAAAGGAGCCCATTAGTGTCGCACCAAAAACACTGGTCGACAAAATCGAACTTTTTTCTCTCATCTAAGATGTAAACACACTTATCTCGACCAATTTTGCATGCTCATTCCAAATCTGTTTTCAGTTTTCTTCCAGCACATCTAGTTATCGAAATTCAGTAAAACTCTTTTAAATCGCGGCCGTTGGGGTCCATAAAATAAAAATCCGCTGTTCAGACGATCCGCGGATTCGTCAATAATATTAAGAAAACCGCGAATAATATTAATAGAATGTAATCTTGCACCAACGGACCGTGGATAGGGAGTATAAGTGAACCAGTCGAAGACAGCCTTGTCCAACGCTGGATCCTGAGCCTTCCTGCATCTCTTGCGGCTCAGCCCGCTCTCCTCGTCGAGGTCCTGCACGAAGGAGCAAAGGTTGGCCTCCTCCTTCACCCATCCTCTCGAGGTACTCTCTTGTACCCCAGTTTCCCTGGATATCTTAGCTTTACTCTTCTTCCCAGAAACGATCCTGTCCACGAACAAAAGTTTTTCGGAAACAGTTCTGGATGTGTGCTTCCTCTTTTCCCCCGGCATGTTGACCAATGACGTCACAACAATGTCGGAGGGAGATGAAGAAGAAGCTAACTTCGATGTTTGAAAAGGCTGTAGAAAGCTGTAGAATGGTCGTAGAATCGCGGATAATCAATGTGTGGTCTGTGGTAAGTCGTCTAAGGTTATGATTGAGATGGATTTGGCCTGAGGTTTTATACAGAAGAGGTGAGAGCGAGTTTATGACACCCCACCACCTCAGATTCGCTCACGCGTGTCAAAAAGGACTCAATTGTTGAGTTAAACGGCGGTTTAAGGGCTTAAACCGTGGATTATAGCAGGTGTCGGCGGTTAGCGAACATATGTCAATGATTTGACAAGCCATTGTGTGTTTTACACCAACATCCGCGCATTCACACTTGTACAACAGTTCAGACCGCGGTTGAGATCAAAGACAGGTGTTGGCGGTTAGCGAACATATGTCATTGATTTGTCAAGCCATTGTGTGTTTTACACCAACATCCGCGCATTCACACTTGTACAACGGTTCAGACCGCGGTTGATATCAAAGACCCACATTTCACCCAAAAAATACGACTATTTGATGTTTAAATTTTGGGGTCCAAGGTGGACCCGCGGATTAGCCGATTTCGCGGTTAAAAAGGCCACCAGTTAAGAGGGTTTTACTGTATGGCCAACTCCAAATCTGTTTTCGGTTTTCTTCTCGCACATGTAGTTATCGAAATATGACTGGTGTTACTTTCAGCACAATTAAGGTAATATCGCTCATTGGGCGAGTTGACGTTCCACCTTTATTCATCTTTTCAGTATAATTCCCATCAGTGTTATTATATACATCATACACTTGGCTAAATTTATACAGGACACACTTATGAAAAAAGAAATGTTTGGGTTCGTGAAGTTGCCTTAATTAATTATAATTAAGGGAATAACCTTTCAAATTTGATCGGTCTCATTATGAAAATTAGACGTGTTAGAGGAAACCAAAAAAACAGATTTAGAATCGGTGTCCCAAGAGTTATCTAGCCCACCTATAATTATATCTAATGAAAATGACTTGTTGGCCTGTGTGATCATATCGGCTCTCTGTAACAAGCTGACATTGCTTCCTCGAATATCGTTATCAGTAACAACACCACGTTCTGATACTGATAATAGAGCAAGCGCATTCAAGACTGCAAGAACCAAGATCGAGAGAAAGTGGCAGTCAGTCGTCCTGGACTTCTTCACGTTAGGGGAAGAAACTACTAGGTTTGCTGTCTGCAATGCTTGTCAACAATCCATTTCACATGGAGGAAAGACCACAAAGACTTTCAACACAACAAACCTCATGCTTCATTTGAGAAGCAAACACAAGCAAAACTTCCAGAAATACAAGGTGCTGAAAGCTGATGAGTCCGCAAAAGATGTAGAGAAAACAAGAAAAAAACGATGGTCATTAGAAGAGAGTGCAGATCATGTGCGACTCTCGGATATCAATGATCTTAGAGCCCAGCGTATCCACCAGCGAATCGGTGAAATAATAACGGATTGTCAACCATTCTCGATTGTGGGTGACGGAGGAATTTTCTGCTTGTTGAAGGTGCTCGAACCATTTATAGTAGGCTCTGTAATGTCTGTATGACAGAGACGGTTGTCACTCAAATTTATGAGGGTGCAAAGTCAGAGGTGCAAAATAAACTTTCCATCATTTCTTGGGTTAGTTTCACTCCCAACATTTGGAGTACTAGGATAAACTGTGATTTCCTCCTGAGTTTAACAGCCCATTAATTATCGGTGTCAGTATCTGCATCAGTATCGGCTGATTTTGGCAAGTAAATATCGGCTATCAACATGTTGCTAAAATTTTTATATCTGTGCAATATCAGAGCCCATGATATATTTGGAGAAAATAGTTGCCCTTTGGGCAAGTCTCTCTGTCTGTCTATCGTTTGACTGTAACAATGGTTCAAATGGATTTGCCGAATAATATTCATTCATTTTCTTTCAAAACATTATGATGGCAGCGAAATTGCATCTTCCCTTGTCCAGATATATTAAATTGTCATTGTTCATCTCCTGCTTTATTACATTTAGTTTTGACACATTGTTGTCTTCTTTAGCACTGCATGAAGTAAGTGCACATTTTTCCTGCATTGTTAGGGTGTTAATGCGCTATTTGGATAACTTGCTGCACAGTGAAGATAATGAAGATGACATGGGCAATATTTCTTCTGTCCTTGCTGGATTTGAGCTGTTGCGGGTAAGCTTGCAGTATGATGATAGGCGATTGTGTTGATGGGCGAACATAAATGATGCTAACTTCATAGTTTGAGTTTGGGTGTGAGGCTAAAAATATTCTGCTGATGAAACGTTATTGTGGTCAGTATTTTGATGCTTCACAATGATGTGTATGCACCTGTGCGCACATGGGCAGGTTCTGTCATTTGTGCACACTACAGCGTTCCACCAAGAACTGGTGTACGAGTTATTGCTGGCATGGCTTCGTCTCCCAAAAGCAAATGGAATATACGATGCCGTGCTTCAGATTCTACGGAACACAGGCTCTCATATTGAAAAAGATTTTCCACATATTACAATGTATGTAGCTTTATTTTGCTGCCATTTTGTATCTAAGTTTCTATACTATGGAAGAATTGAACCACAAAGGATTGTGTGACATGCCTGCTGAGAGTGAAAATGTGGGTAACAATAGGACATTACTGTCACAGAGACAGTACTACATAGAGAAGGAAAACTTTTTTTTGTGTTGTACTTGGGGATTAACAAAAGATGGAAGTGAGCTACCATTTGAAAGAGCGATGGGAGGGGTAGCATCAATTAAAAATGGGAAGGCTACCCCAGAGGAAAGATATCGGGGATGAAAAAGTGGAAATGAGTGGACAGCATAGGTTTGGGGGTAGCAAGCAAAGAAATACCAGAAGTAGAGTGCAAATATATTTATGCTGGAGAAAAGATGGTACATAGTCCAGTCAGGATGCCAAAGCCCTTGCGTTTTTTGTGCTTGATATTCTTCATCTGCATCGCCGTCTTCCTTGGAAGACTCAAACACGACGACTATTGTTTCCTCATCTGCGTGCCCGTGTACATCAAATACAGGCAAGTGCTGCTGTGTGTGGCAGATTGTACAGTAGTACTTCCTTTTTAAATTCTCACCAAAAATTAGATGGAAGCAATGTTTTTTTTTTTAGCTCGCCTGTTCGAAGAACAGAGAGCTATAGCGATACCCCCGGCGTGAGCGTGAAAATGTTAAAGTTTTTGGTGCAAGTTATTTCCTTTCTCATGTTTTTTATCCACCACACTATTTTTTACTGATTACAATATACAAATACATATATTGCTTTAAAATTATTTGGATCAGACTTCTATTCACTGCAATGCTTTATAAAAAAATATTATTAGACTAGTCTTTTTAAAATGATAAATGTATAAACAGGCGAGCATTGGGTGGCTTTGACAGCAACTCTCTGGTTATGTCTTGAAATCCTCCAATCATAAGCAAGCAAGTGAGCTTGGAGGCAGTGGTGTCTCGAGGAGTCCTGATCCGGAGGCAGTCCGGCTGAATCGCAATGTGACATTTGTCATCATTGATGTGCACGGGCACTACACAAATGTTTATTCACTGGGTCATTGTAAAGTATCCTGATTGTGCACAACTCAAGTTGAGTGAACAGCTCATTAGCTAGTTCTTCTTTCGCATCAAGTCACTGTATTATCACCCTCTAATCAACTTACTTCATTTCAGAATTTGTTTCATGGCTGTAACCTTGCCACAGCCAAAGAAGCCTCCATGTGTCTACGTTAATCAATGCATAAACCCCAAGAACAGCAGATGCTTTCTCATGACCTGAAAATAATGAATGACAGTCGTAGTATGTTGGACTATCTCCTGATCTCTTCTTGGGTACGTACACATTAAATGACTCAATTAAATGACTGTTATAAGAAGCAACAATCAGTATCTTCAAAATCAAAAACCATGGCACAGGAGTTGGCCATTTGTGCCGCATGGAAGAACGCCCTTGTTTCAGTTTCATCTAATTATTTGGATTTGAAGCATGATTCACACTCCATTTCTCACATTATGTAGCAAACATGGTTCGTGGTGAAATACAGGTAGGTGACGGTGGTAATTGAATGAACACGACTCATTAAGAAGAAAATGTTGCAGTCTCTGTTTGTTAGAAGGCTTCGACAGAAATGAACACCAAGACGCCCCTGTAGCATTTTGTAGGCATTTCTTTGTCAGCAACAGGAATGACGTTTGAAACAAACTCGAATGTTTTTGTGTAACATTTTTGTTCATGTTGTTTAAGACTGCCCTTCACCATTTCTTCATCATAGATATCGTTTATGAAATGGAATGCCACCGCATGTGGATGACGAGCCACTCGGTAATTTACGAGACTGATAGCATGTTCAGACCATGTCTTGCTTGCTGGTATGTTGTTTCATGCCATCCTGACACCGATGGTAATCTGATGGTGGTAGCAACAGCCTGGAGGGTCAGCAATGTCATGAATTTTTACTTAACAGGTTTGTGGAAAATCTTATCTGCTGTGAACATAGAAAGGCTCACAGAAGTTTTTCTGAACTGCATGAGCTCTTCTAGATTTATAGTGAATGCTTCTCTGCTAGCTAAAATATCAATGAGTTGCTTCCTTGCATTGTGGTCATTCAATGCTCAACTTCCTCGCTTACTCTTGACAGCAGGCATTGTTTTCATCACAAAGGGTTTGCTTTCCTTCGAGAAATTGGCTTTTGTATTGAGTACTGGAGGACAGCCACTCCAGAATATTTCCACCACATGCTTCCTTTTGTCATAAGCTGTATGGAGACTCTTACTTCTGATGGTGTTTGTTCATTACAAAATTCATGTCCCATTCCTCCAAAGCTGTAGTCACGGATCACGTATCTCGCGCTCTTTGTTCTTCCTCGGTGGACGTAATTCTAGGTGGTGGTACAGAGGTTTTTTGAATTGTCACCTGTTGCAGTTGTTCCCTTTAGTGCATAACAATCAGCTTGTTGACTACGCTGATAGCAACCACGGATATTTTTTGTTTGTTTGTTTGGTGAATTAAACCCAGCACCACCTCTGTTCTTGGATTGCTTGTTCATCGTCATTTTGATGATCTTATCAGGAGGAAACTTGCTGTAATTCTTGCCACTCAAGAAAAGTGAATATATGGCAGGTCTTTTAGCCTTCTTGTCTTCACTCAATGTTGATGTGTACTAATAATAAATACATAGATATCATATAAAAGTTAATGTCATCATAGGCTGCCATTATTTGTAGCATCCTATGACAACTGGTTCGGTGTTTATCAAAATTGGTTCCACTCTTCAAACAACAGCACTGCTGAAAAAGCACTTCCATATCAAGGTGGTTACCGGGCCAGTTTCTGTATTTGAATGATATCTTGATTCAGTGGTAAGCAAAATTAATGTTCTGGGTATTGGATGTGTAATAAAGGGTTTTTTTTGGGGGGGGGAGGAGTGGTGGGTCATGATTCATGGACCAAGCTGTGAGGTTTTATTGTTCTCAAAGTTTTGTTCCGAGGGCTCTTTTCATGATTGTCACTGAGCACCGGACAGCTACCAACTACAGTTCGTTTGTATTAATATTCCCAACGAAGTTGGTGTCCCAGGGATTTTCCTATACTTAGTGGAGACAATGACTTTTTATTTCATGTGACAAAAACTTTGTGAACAATAATTTGCTCCAATAAATTATCTACTTATTCTATATAAACTGCTCGTAGTTGTATTTTTGAGTAAATAGTTACCTCCACCACCGAAGGTTGACAAAGGTTATGTTTTCACCCCTGTTTGTTTGTCTGTTCTTTGTCTGTTTGTTTGTCTGTGATTGTGCAGGATATCTCAAAAAGTTGTGGACCGATTTGGACGAAATTCGAGGGACAGGTTGGGTGTGTGATAAGGACGAACTGATTAGATTTTGGTGAATATCAGAATCCGGATATGAGAACATTCGAAGAGAGATGGAATGCCTGGTGTTGGCTTCATGGTTAGGGTGGTGGGCTTGGGATCCGAGGATCCCGAGTTCAAATCCCACTTGGCTGTTGAATTACTACCACGTGTGGTTGACTCTGCCTGTCATCATTCCGAAGTTGGCAAAATGAGTGCCAGCTTGCTGGTATCCTGTGTCGGAGTGGCGACCCATCCATGATTGTGCCCAATAGCCTAGGACACTCTGCACTGAGTATGGTCCCAATGGATGGATAGAGAGATGGGGCCAAAAACGATATATAGCTTAATATTTCAAAAAGTCGTGGATGAGTTATGACAAAACTTGGTGGATGAGTTGGTTAGGTGACAAGAACAAGCCGATTCGATGTTTGTTCAGGTTCAGATTCAGATCCGGCCTATCAGTAAGATACAAAACGTAAACTGTTCAGCCTGGTGGAGGTATGCGCTCTACCGAGTGCCATTCTAGTTACTTACTGACTTGATGATAATGTCACAACCAAAATGCAATGCAAACTGACAACTGACAGGCACCATTGTTAAGTTGGGTTCATTCTTTTTTCCATACCATCTTTCCATACAATCTTTTCTTATTTTTTATTTAAATTTCTTCATTACTGTTTATTGTATAAAACACCAGTTGCTGTATGCTTATTTATATCATCGTTTTGTTCTTTGTCTTTTTCTTTGTCTCCTGGAAGAAACCTTATACCAATTTTATTCAAACTGGCCCGGTTTGGTACATCTCACCTTGCAAAGCATGCTGTACATTGTATCCGACTTCACCTGTGCAATTGGGAGGCTCATTTCAGCAGTTTAATTAAGGTATGACAAACCTGCACTGCCATCAAGTTTGGGGCTAAAGGGTTGACGTGGGGGTAATCATAATGAGAATGGGAAACTGAGACATACAGGATCTATATGTTCAAACCAGTGTGCCGCTGAGCAGCTCAAAGAAATAATGTGGGTAAGGTGAGAAGTGTAAGCAGGATTAGCCGAAGTGTAAGCAGGATTAGCCACTTTTTCCATGTCAGTTTGATACCCCTTCAAGGCTCACAATAAAGTTAAGTGGTTTAGTTAAAAATACATAAGAAACACTGAATTTATAATCAAATCTCTGATTAGAATTGCATTTTTCTTTTTTTTTTTGTCGACATCGTCAAGACTTGTAGAAGAGCTAGTACACTAATCGTAACAGGGTGAATTAGAAGGGCACTCGGTAGAGTGCATACCTCTACCCCACAGTGTTTGAAATATCATGCGATATATCGTTTTTAGCCCGATCTGTAAATGGTGAAGAATCACTTAAAAAATACTAGTAGCCGGATCCATATTCGGATCTTCACCAAAAGCTAATCAATTTGTCCTTGTCACACACCCAACCTGCCCACAAAATTTCATCCAGATTCGTCCACAACGTTTTTGAGATATCCTGCACACAAACTGACAAAGTCAGAGAGGGGGTGAAAACATAACCTCATTCCACCTTCGGTGGCAGAGGTAAAAACTTGCATGCATTGAGTAGACAAGTTGGACAAAGAGCTGTTGGACATGGGGTGGACAAGATTGATGCAGAAGGAAACTCCAAGAAGGGAAAAGTGAAAAATTTGAAGGAGGAGGAATTTGGATGGGGTTAACGAGGGTATAAAAGATAATGGTTTCATGTAGGGGACGATCGGAGATGGTGGTGAACAGATGTCTTGAAGACGTGAAGGGAAGAATAAGATTGAAGGGGATATGGAAGTTTTATGTACAATGTCACGGCTCATATGAGAACTAACACAGAACGTATAACAAGGGAAGCAGGAGACGAGGAGGCAGGAGAGGGAAGCACAAATCGGTGGGGAACAGAGCCAGCAGATCCGTGGAAAGGAGAGGGATGGGGTGGGTTACATGGGATAAACAAGATGGACACTGCAGGGACTTTCAGGAAGCAAAGGAGGGAATTTGAAGGTGGTGGGTTTTTGGGTGGATTAACGGGGGTAGAAAAGATCATGGTTTGGAATGGGGGAAGATAAGAGATGATGGTGAACAGCTGTTTTGAAGACCTGAAGGGAAGAGTGGGATTGAAGAGAGTGTGAGACTTTGTTCCAAAGGCAAGAAAAAAGATAAATGAAAGAGTGAAGGTGAGCAGTGATTCTTGACTTTGGTAGTTTTACCAGAAGGGGGATGCTGGCGGGCCTCGAGCGCCCTTTTGAAATATGGGGGGGACAGATAGCAGACAGAGGGGCGAGGCCGGAGTGGACAAGGCAGGAGACAGAAAGACAACCGACCTGCCTGTGTTGAGAGAGTGAGAGACCCAAGGTCTCAGCCTCATCGTGGGAGATACCAATGATCCTAAATGCCTCGGCTTCTGCAGCTTGAAGACTAGAAAGGTGAGAGGCGGGTGCACCATCCCATAGGCGAGATCAGTACTCCATCAGGCTGTGGATGAAAGCTTTGTACGTGGTCAGGAGCTTGGGTGTGCCGAGGAAGGACGTTGCATGAGACAGAGGATGCCCAGTCTGCGACTGACTTTGGAGGCCATCTTGGAGATGTGGCTTTTCCAGGAAAGATCATAGCAGATAATGAGGCCCAAAAGCTTGAATGAAAGGACTTCTTCAAGGGGATTGTTGAGAAAGTAGATGGGGGGGGGGGGTTCCAGATGGTCCTTTCAGAGAGGCATAGTGAGAGTATGAGATTTGTCAGGATTGAATGACATGTTGCAAGTGTTGGACCAGCTTGTGATTTTATCCAGATATGAAGAGGCTGCTCCTTGCTGATCTGATGGATGACAGATGGTACGGCAGAGGGTGGAGTCATCAGCAAAGAGATAAAGAGGATTTTCCAGAGAGATCATTGATGAAAACCAGAAAAAGAACAGGGCCCAGAACATTGCCTTGAGGAACTCCAGCCTGGACAGGAAGAGGGAATGAAAGAATTCCATTAAGGACCACACGTTGACTGCGACAGGAGAGGAAGTCTGCAAGTCATGAGTGGAGATTGCTTTATATACCATGGGAAGAGAGTTTGGTAAGTATGGCGGGATGCCAGACCACATCAAAAGCACGCAATATGTCTTGGGAGATGGCTCTGATCTCAAGCATATGATCAGATTAATCTGGCATTGAGAACCTCCATCCATTGTTAGGAATGCAGGAGCAGAGTACATCCAGGGTAGAGTGACGTGATCTGAATCCAAATGGATGATCGGAAATCAGGCCATTGGAGAAGAGGAAGGATTTAATGTGAGAAGTGATGATGGATTCCATAACCTTGCTGATGATTGTGAGAAGCCTGATTCGTCTGCCATTGCAAGGATCTGTTTTTGCACCATTTTATGCAGAGCAGTAATATTTGCTGATTTCCAAGCAGATGGCAGATGACGTTTTGCAAATGAGAGGGTGAATAGAACAGAGTGAGGGTGAGCAAGAGCAGCAGATCAGGTTTTTAGGACACGTGAGCTGATGCCGTCTGAACTGGTTGCAGAATCAGAGTCGAGATTTGACAGCAAAATCTCCACCTTGTCGGGAGAAAAGGACACAGTGTCCAGGAACAGCTGGGTGCGACTGGGTAAGGTGGGTACAGAAAGCGATGAGTTTGGGACACAAGATTTAGAAGCAAACACGGAGTTTCGGCATTCAGTCTTTTCACGTGCAATGTCAGTTGTGTGGCGATTTCAGGTGAGGGAGGGGATGGAAGGGGAGTATCTTCCAGAGATAGACTTAATATGGTGCCACCAAGTCTTGGAGGAAGGAGACACGTTTGAAAGTTCATTCCTGAGGTTGGACAGTTGTTGTTTTCTTGCTCTCCTGAGAGTGGACACACACTTGTTTCAGACCCTTTGGAATGTACTGAGATTGCCTTCGGTCATATTTGCCTTCTAGGAAGCGAAGGCAAGTTGTTTCAGAGCAACTGCCCCCACCACAGGATTCAGTGTACCATGGGTGGGAAGAATTTTAGAATAATTGAAGATGAGATGGGATGAATCTGTGCATGAGAAAGAGCAGATTTCTGTGGAAGAATATCCAGGCTGAGTTAACATCAGGGGCAGTAGATATGGGAGACCATTCCTGAAGAGAGATGATCGCTTGCAGTCCCTGCCAATCTGCTTGAGTGAAATGTCAGACTCACCGTCGTAGAGGCAGCTCTCTGAGAATACCCAAAGAGATGTTGACTTTCATAACATATGACCAGATTAATCAATTGGAGCAATGGAAGAGCAGGAGACATTTGCAGGAAAGTTTGTCATCACCAAGTCTGGAAGGGAGGTTTTGGAATTGGGAGAAATCTGGGCTGGAAAGTTTACAGATTTAATCAGTTCCATGGAGTCATAGTAGTCCTTTACTGAAGTGATATGGCTGGTGAGAGATGTATTAACATTGCAGTGTCAGTTAACACCCAGCCAAGTTGCATAGTGACAATTGAAATTGCCACATATGAGGAAGAGAGAGATGGGATGAGTGGTTAAAAGTTTGGCCATGTTGTCTGAGAAAGAGAGATGTAGATGGAGTCATCACTGTTCGGGGGACGGTACAACACACAGTTGAAGAGGAGTTGGGAGAGGAGTAGAAATGATAATCATGATTGAGTGAAATATGGGAGGTGTAAGGTCAGTACAAGGGTGGTGGGAAATGGAATTATTGAGGCAAAGTGCATCTCCGCCATATGGGCGTGATCCAGGCCAATCAAATCGGAGGAGACACTAACTGGAGAGAGGCACTAAGGAGTCTGGGGCGTCTTGTGGGAGGAAGTATTTTGTGAAACAGATGTCTGGTTTATCGGCAGCGACCTGGATTGAGAGATGTCAGGTTTGAGCAGAGACCTTGGATGTTTGAGGTCCACACAGTTCGAGATTGGGGGGGGGGGAGGTGATGCGTAGGGATGGTGCAGGATAGGG
This sequence comes from Eptatretus burgeri, assembly GCF_056783735.1. Classification (NCBI taxonomy): domain Eukaryota; kingdom Metazoa; phylum Chordata; class Myxini; order Myxiniformes; family Myxinidae; genus Eptatretus; species Eptatretus burgeri. The sequence continues at coordinate 48,532,095 of NC_140966.1, forward strand.
TGGGAGGCTTTGTGTGAGCAAGGTGAGGCTTTGGAGGGGGGGAGTGAGGGGGATGGTTCGAGTGTGTGGGGTGTGGGGGAAGGTTTGAGTGTGATGGGTGTGGAGGAAGGAAGGTTTGAATGTGGGGGAAAGTTTGTATCTGGGGGGTACAAGGAAATGTTTGAGTGTGTCGGGTGGGAAGGTTTGAATGTGTGGGATGCGTGTGATGCAGGGGAATATTTGTGTTTGTGGGGTGTGGGGGAAGGTTTCAGTGTGTGGGGTGCGCGTGAAGGTTTGAGTGTGTGAGGTGTGGGGGAAGGTTTTAGAGGGTGAAGTGAGGGGGCAGTATTTAGAGGATGGGATGAGGGGGAAATATTTATCGGGTGGGGTGAGGAGGGATGCAGAAAGGGGGGATATGAAACTTTGGGTGGTGTGGAGGTGGATGCTTTTCCTGATTCGAAATTCCAAACTTGAACAGAGATAAATATCATGGGATGGGAGATTATAATGCTTGTTAAATGCTGCTCTGTACGAGCAGGGGGCGGGAGGTTTGTGGACGAGGTGCAGAGCAGACAAATACCTCAGAAAAATAATCCCTTCGAAGAAGAAGAGATATATCGTGGTGGAGAAGAACACGTGTAGCATTTGTGAACGAGATACAAGGGTTAAAATACATTCTTCAAATGATATATATATATATATATATATATTTTTTTTTTTTAAGAAGAAGCATTTATATTTCATGTAGATTCAGTTTGGAGAAAAGAGGGGTGTGTGGGAGGGGGGGGGCAGTGGATATCGAACCAGGAGCAGAAGGAAATTCAACAGAAACGATAATAATCATTAGGGAGGAAAATATAAAGTTTATTTTGTTTGTTTGTTCTGATTTTTTTTTGAAGCAAGGAGAGGAAAAAGAATAAGATAGGATAGTGTTGAGGAAATAGAAGCAAAATACCCGGGTATACACCCAGGACAAAAACAGGACACACTTTATATCCGAGGAAGGCCTTGAAAAAGGCCATTTAGGCCTTTTCGTTACCGAACGAATGAACATGAAATATTGCACAGGACAAAACAGCAACATTTTGTCGAATGACATAACACAAAACACGACGATTCCTGTTCGGAAAATTAAGCTTTGGTGAGGTGGAAACGAGCAGCTCAGATTTCACCATGCATGCTTGAAGAACCCAAACCAGAAACCTTTAATGCATATAATATGGGTCTTTTCCTTGGAGTTTTGTGGCACGATTTGCATTCTGGCCACCATAAAAACACTTCACTATGCAAACACACTAAAGTATTGTGTGTTGGGGTGGAGCTGAGGCGTCGCTCACCAGACGGCAGTCTCCTCGGGTTAGCCTGAGGTGGTCTCTTTGGGTTGGTGTCTGGAATGTCCTATCCCTAAGAGATGGGGATCGGCCTGGGGGATGGCCAGATGGAGGCCCCCGGAGTACTGGCGGAAAGTGGACACAGCGACGCGCTGTGGCGCATGCTCCCCATGTTTGTAATCTGGGTCTCAATGCAGCCAATTCAGTGTCACTCCTCCCTCCTATCCTTCCTTTCTCCCCATCACCCTTTCCAATCGGTATGTTAGGACTGTAACTTGCTGTTTTATCATCTTGATAAGTGTCTTCTCGTTGAGAAATTATCAAAAACAGACATTTTTAGTTTCAACTTGGCATGCACTGTTTTTGCTTTTTTTCTTGCAATCATATTCATCACCTACTTAAATTTATTATTTACATCCTCACTGCCTTTTGAGTGTTCAGATTCTAGTACTGTAGCTTGTTAAAATGCTGGGCTATAATCATCATTGCATCTTTTAAATGTTTCAAAATAATTAACTCAAATATTGTCCTACACAGTCGATGAAAAACTTGCTTTCAACGAATGAACCTGAGAAACTGGCTGCCCCATTGGCCAGTCTTGGTCACATTGCAATAGCTGGACGGCAGGAGTTTGCGGACTCATTGAGCCCGTTGATTAACGGCTTTGTCTTGAAAGAGCTTCTCTGGAGCACCAAGGTAGGAAATTTGCAACTGTTAACTGCCATACCTCAACTGCATTCAAAGTGAATGAAGCAACAAGGGCTGGATTAATCCTATCCGAAACATTGTCAAAGTTATAAGCTTGTCGATTTTGTTTAACTGGCAGAGTACCCACCCTTCGGGTGATCTTGTTCCAAGCATGCAACACGTTATTCTGAAACATTTTTATTTGGGCAGTATATGGGCAACTGAAAACTTGCCTCAATCGCTCCCAAAAATAAAAATATAACCCGGGTTACAGTCCTGCATGAAGCAAACATGTACTTGCTGCTTATGATTCAAAACACCTCACTACACTGGAAAACGTGTGGATGGGAACATGTAAACTCCATGTAAAGGGTGGGGACTAGTAATACCCTTTCCCACCTGGAATGCTGTAATACACTTTTACATAGAGAATTTGCATGCCTACCCCCCCCCCCCACCAAGACCACCGGCAAGGATAAAAACATCCCTATACACTAATTGGGGTCATGCTGATCCTATGCAGTAAATCTGGATGTAATCGGCCCAGAACTGTGGGAGAAGTAGCATGACAAACAAACGTACACCGGTTCCTGAATTATTGTAAGGATGCAACATCAAGGTTGAAAATGGTTATGTTTTGTAATCATCTAAAGAAATTGTGTCAAATTACAGGCATTCATCTATTCTGCTTAAGCAGTGCAATGACAAAAACCATAATCCTTTCATTGGATTCTTCAAGTGCTTTTGCCTCATCCCTTTTGGTTTCATTTTCTCACAATATGTGGATATCATCTCTTTTAAAAAACAACCCACAATCTAAATTTTTGTCTCTCAAGTGTCATTATTTTCAGTGGAATTGCAAAACATATATATATATATATATATATATATATATATATATATATATATATATATATATATATATATATATATATATATATATATATATATATATATATTAGGGTGGTCCAAAAAAGTCGAAAAAAATAGAATATTTAATATACCCTAATATGTTTAATATACCATACCCTAATTTAATATAATAATAACTAAATAAATAACTAACATATTTTTCGTGAATCATTGAATCTAAAACACTGGATGTTGGGCCAGCTCGAAATAAGTTCAGGCGGGAGTGGAGACAGCAATAGAGGCGGAGATGATAGTGGTATTTGGCAAATGAGACGAAATATTCTAATAGTTTGTAATTCCATTGATTGAAAAATTAGGGTATGGTGAGATGCGAATCCGTACACTTATGAACTTCCTAGGTGAAAATGGAGTGCATTTTCAAACTCAGTGGGGTTGATTTACTCTAAGAAATGTTTAGACGGCCAACAAATTAATTATAGATTAGAAAATATCGAAATGAGTCGGATAGGTTACTCAACTCCAGTAACGATAAATCTTGTTTTAAGTCATATTTTCGAAATGCTAGTGAATTCAATGTTGGTGCAGTCATTTCGTAGACTAAATCGACTCCATAGAGTTCGAAAATGCACTCCATTTCCACCTCGGACATCCAGAAGTACCCGTAATCGTACCTGACCATACCCTATTTTATCTAACTCATGAAACTAAAAGTCGTCATATGGAGCGACCTCTAAATCACCTCCAACCAACTTAAATTTTTGTATGCGCGTTATTGAATCACAGTGGAATAATTTAAGGCTTGTGGAGACAACATCTGAAATTTATATTTTTTTTTGCTGTTTTTGGACCACCCTAATATATATATATATATATATATATATATATATATATATATATATATATATATATATATATATATATATATATATATATATATATATATACTGTATATATATATACTGTATATATATTAACTGAATGACTTTACAAACTAGAAAATCTACCATAAAACTCATTCTTTATTTATCTTATAAATAGTACTCATTCTCTAAAGTTTGAATAATTAACTCTGAAACATTGTCTTGAGGTTTACAAGTATTTGCTACAGAATCCAACGATTACGAGTACATATTTTATGGCCCCAATTATTTCCATGTTCTTTTGGGGTTGGCTGGGGAAAGTTTTTGGGCCAAATCTTTGGCCAACTGGATGATCAGGCCTGATGGTTGACTGAAGGTGGCAGGAATTTGGAATTTGTTCAGGGTGTGATAACTCCTCTGCTCTTCATGAATGACACCATGGGATCTTTCACATCCATTAACTACATGTAAAAGTTTTCTCTGAAAATTAAAATGAACTATGTCCAAGCTTTCCAAAATTTCAGGCAGAAAATATTTTTGTGACAACATATTGATTTGTAGAGATGTTCCAAAAGCTCCAATAATTTCTGCAATTTCCTCCTCCATCCCTCCATCTATCCATCGATTGGGACCATTCTCTGTGCAAAGCATTGGTGCTGCCTAAGCAGTCTCCTTGGCTATTGGGTACAATACTGGATGGGTCACCACTCCGACACAGGATACCAGCAAGCTGGCACTCATTTAGCCGACCTTGGAAGGATGACAGGCAGAGTCAACCCCACCTGGTAATAATTCAACAGCCGAGTGGGATTTGAACTCTGGATCCTCGGATCCCAAGCCCACCACCCTAACCATTAAGCCAACACCAGGCATATAACTTCCTCCTCAGTGATCAATATTTTGGCCCAAGGCTTTGGTGGTTGAAATGGCAAGCCATCTTCAATGGCATCATAATGAATTTGGTAAAATGGTTTTATTTGCTGCTTACCATATTCCATATTTTGCCATATTCCTCTTTGAAACAGTGCTGAACAATCAGTGAAACAGTGCTTAAATATCGAAGGGGGTGCTCAGTGATAAATTAATGCTCTGGAAATGCTGGAGCATTGAAGTGAAGGATTCAAAGCCAGTATAAATTGCACTCAACAAGTTGGTTCATAAACCTGAGATATTGCTAAGCCCACCTACCTGAGACAACAATGACTGCAAATAGTTTGAAGACAGCATGTCCATAATATCTGACTACATTTTATCATGGAGTTATAACTGATTGTGCAGGGTGTCTAAATACTGTAATGCCTCATTTGCAGTTTTTTGAAACATTTTCACTGACTGTTTTGCACCTACTCCCCGTCTCCTTATTCTAATGTACGCCTTAAATGTGGATGTAGGGGTGTGTTCAACCCTGCCAGCAAGCTGTGCAAAATGCTAGTCAACCCGTGCTCTAGACTAATCTAGAGCACAATACGTCACCATGTTTCCAACTACGTCAGCTGACCGCATGAGGTTATACTCACCTATTCTTGCCAGTTTCCCACTGCCACAGGCTGGCAGAATGGCCTTGAGGTATGCACTCTTGCCTCTTTGCTGTCTCGCCTGTGTTTTAATCTTGGCCCAGCTACAAACTGTCATCCTGCTATCTCGCAACAGGGTGATTCATCAATGTGTGTGTCATCATTCAGATGGGCGTTAAACTGGGCATCCCATCTTGTCAGCATTATTTGGTAGATGTGAGAGATCCCATGGTGTCCTTTGCGAAGAGAAGGCAAGCTATTGTCAGCACCATGAACAAGTTTCAAATTCTTCCTCTAATCTAAAAGGGGGCATTGCATCAGTGGCACAGCCATGCTCCCAGTAATACTGCAAGCAGCAGCCACAGGTTGCATAGGAAATGAAATGATGACCATTGTCACATTTTATTTCACTCCATAGCCTATATTTACAGCTAGCACCGAGCCTCAAATATTATAGAATCCTAAATAATGAGCAATCATTTTTTTTTTTTATTGTACATATGCTAGCATATAACTGCACCAATACACCACTTAATGAAATCATTTGTGATGGGATTATTGTGTATTATTCATTTAATCAAATTCACCATCAGTGCAGTCTCATTTATTATTTATATTTTGTTCATTTCCTCTTATTCTTCTTGAATCAAAATACCGGGCGTAGTGGCGTGCGCCTGTAATCCGGCTACTCGGAGGCTTGGGTTGGAGGATCGCTTGAGGATGGGAGCTCTACACTGGGCCGCGCTATGAGAGGGTGTAGGGCAGCCTGGAATCATGGCGAAACCCAATCCTTATCCCTGTGTCGTAAGAGGTGACCAGGGTTGCGTCAGGAAGGGAATCCGGCGTAAAACCTGTGCCAAATTAGTATGCGGATCATAACACATGATCCGCTGTGGCGACCCCTAACGGGAGCAGCCGAAAGAAGAAGAAGAAGAAGAAGAAGAAGAAGAAGAAGAAGAAGAAGAAGAAGAAGAAGATTTTTCTTGAATCAAACTTGATCTCCTTCAGATTTTGAACAATTTGATATTTCATAATTTAAAGTGTATATTTTTATGTTCATTCTTTGATTCATTTTGAAGTGAAATGCCTCCAAGTGAATGAAAGTAATCTGTGGCATTGGCATTATACTGTACAGTAATGTATTTGGCCAATATTTATTTACATTTAGTGCCATTATTTACTAATTTTTTTGCCCACCATTTTGAGCTCCAAATTCAAGACCAAAAAGGGAAAGTGAAATAAATTTGTGGCCATAAAAAATGTCTTTTTTTTTGTCATGCGTACAAATGGCTATGTAATCGCATATACCACAGGTTTTGCTAGGTATAGACAGAAAAGTGAGCCTGGCTGCTCAACACTGCTTAAAAAGCTACAGCTTTTGGCATATGGCACCATATCACAGTGCGAGTGAGGCATAAAGTTACTCCTGGCCTTCGAAATACCAACCCTTAATGTTCCCCCAATTAGTTATGGCTTACCTTCAAAGAAAACACTTGAAATCTTGTTTTTGAAATTAGGAAAATAATTTAGGTCCTGTTGACCAACGGCCAATCACCAACGGTCTCAGGACACTTTTTATCCACTTTGTGTAAATGCCTAAATCGACGTTTCATTGTTTTTTTTTTTTAAATAAGCTCTCTTTTGTTTGTCAAAAATATAGCATCCTTTTTTTATGCCAAGCCCATGACCTAACTTGCATATTTTATTGGTAATTTCAGAATACGTTGTATATATGAATACAGTATGCAAACGAATACGATTACCTGTATTTACAGTATGCAAACCTAAGTAATGTATATTAGAGCTGATTTCCTCTATTCTGTTTATTACAGTATACAGTACACTACTGTATAAACATTTCAAAATATACTAAAAATGTTATAAATGGTGCAAAGGTGACATTAAAGCAATATCTAAAGATGGCTGACACAAACTCACTACCAGTACAATATGCTTGAAATATCAGTAAGGGGCGGCTCCTCACTTATCGACCAATTCGCTTAACGACCTAGTCGTAGGAACGGAACTTGGTCGTTAAGTGAGGATATATGGTATTCATTGTTCCCAAAAGAAGAACCATTGTATGCATTTTTCACACTAAGCAACACATCAAATAGCCACCTCTGATGTATTGAAGAAGAAAGAACAAGCTTTGGGTTTTTTTGACAAATCTATAGAAACTAAGTTGACTAATACCAAAACATAGAATTTTGATAAACAAGCAATAAATGTTATAGACCTTTAAAAAATCTTTCTGCACTTATTTCCTGCAGAAGATTTATTCTTTATTGAGTAGGTAAATCGTTAAAAGTTGTTTGTTTGTTTTTTCTTTGTTGTGTAGAAGTTTGTTTCAAAATTTGTTTTAATTGCCTATTTAAAATAATTATGTTAGCCTTTTAGAGGTTCTTGTGGAAAAAAAAATTGAATTCCTATGATCTCTATCAACAATTTTCATGAGGATTTGCAAATGTCTACCATGACATTAGTGGTAGACTAATGTCATGGTAGTGTCACCAGATTCTCTCAGCGAGGGAGTCTCATGAGTGGAGGAGGCCAGTGGGTCGTCCACGTTGACGGGATTGGGGCAAAGCCTTCGGGACCCCCAATCTTTGATAGGAGGGAAACCACGGGGTAACATCCCTGGGTCAGATTGCGGGAGAGTGTGTCGGAGTGGTGCTGAGGTGTCGTCCACCAGACGGCGGTCTCCTTGGGTTAACCTGAGGCGGTCCCTTCGGGTGGGTGCCTGGAATGTCCTATCCCTAAGAGAGGATGATCACCTGTCTCTGTTATCATCTGAGCTCAAGCGTTTGGACATCGGGATTGCAGCTCTCTCTGAGGTTCGGAGACCGGATTGCGGCGATATAATGGTGGGTGGTTACACCTACTATTGGTCTGGTCGCTCTGATGGTTACCATACCCAAGGAGTTGCTGTAGCTGTGTCCAATAAGCTGACCCCAATGATAATTGAGGTAACACCGGTCAACGAGCGTATTATGAGATTAAGGATTCGTCACTCCTTAGGTGTCATTTCCATGGTCTCTGTTTATGCTCCGACTGAGGCGAGTGATCTCACCGTGAAGGACACATTCTACGCCACACTCGAGTCTGTGGTTGATCAGTGCCCCAGACGAGATACACTTCTAGTCTTGGGGGATTTCAATGCATCGACTGGAACTGATAGGGACGGTTATGAGGTGTGTGTTGGTCCCCATGGGTCAGGAACTATGAACCAGAATAGCACTAAGTTCCTTGACTTTGCAAGAAGTCATGGACTTAGGGTGGCTGGTTCATGGTTTCAGCGCCCACAAGCTCATCGCTGGACTTGGTATTCCAACGCTGGCGGTGTGGCAAAGGAGATTGACCATGTCCTCATTGACGGTCGTTGGAGGATGATCCAGAACTGCAGGGTCTACCGGAGTGCTCAGTTCCTCAATACTGACCACAGGCTTGTTGTAGCAACTCTAAAGCTGCACCTTAAATCCTGGAGAATGGTAACATCCCAGCCGAGGCTGGATGTTGCCAAGCTCAGGGATGAGAGAGTAGCTGAGGAGTTTGCGAACAGGCTGAGTGGACACTTGGGGGGTCTGGGTGCTTTGGGGGGTCCTGAAGAGTTGTGGAGCGCCTTCAAGACCACCGTCCTTGATGTTGCCGGTGGATGCCTTGGAGCTCACCGCAGGGCAAAGAAGAATTTTGTCTCTCAAGGGACACTGGATACCATTGACCAGAGTCGCAGGGCCAGGCTGAATGGCAGAGCTGAGCTGTTCAGGGAGCTGAGGCGTAAAACTGTACGTGCACTGAGGGTGGACAAGGAGGCCTATGTGCGAGGAATCTGTGAGGGGGTAGAGCATCACCTGTGGACAGGTGATTCTCGTCCCGCTTACAGGGGAATTCGCGCATCACGTTCATCCAAGCCCATCCCTCGGAGCACTACAGTTCGAGCAGAGAGTGGTAGGCTCTTGACAGAGGAGTCTGAAGTGAAGGCCCACTGGGCCGGTTACTTTGAGCGGTTGTACCAGGCTGATCCCCCAACTGTCGAGTTGGACGTCAAGGGTGTTTCAATCCCTGTTGCTGACCCTCGAATCAACTGTGGTCCACCTACGCTTGTGGAAACACGGGCTGCGGTGAACCAGTTGAAACGGGGCAAAGCTCCAGGGATCTGTGGCATCCATGCCGAACTTCTCAAGGCTGGTGGAAATGCTGCACTCGTGTCGTTGCATGCAGTTTTGTGCTCTGCCTGGAACACAGGCATCATCCCAACTGACTGGAAGAGGGGCCTTGTTGTCCCTCTCTGGAAAGGGAAGGGTGATCGCCAAGACTGCAACAACTACCGAGGGGTGACGCTGCTCTCAGTGCCGGGCAAGGTCTTTGCTCGGATAATTCTCGATAGAGTTTGCCACCATCTGCTTGAGCACCAGCGTCCAGAGCAGTCAGGCTTTACACCAAAGAGGTCAACGATTGACCGTATCCTTGCACTTCGTGTCCTCACCGAACGCAGACGAGAGTTTCGGCAGGGGCTGCTTGCAGCCTATGTTGATCTCTGTAAAGCATTCGATTCAGTGAATCGGGACGTCATCTGAAGGATTCTTGGTCTTCGTGGGGTGCCACCAAAACTGATCGATCTGATGTCTGAACTCTACTCTGGTACTGAGAGTGCTGTGAAGTGTGGTGGTACCATCTCTGACTTATTTCCAGTTGTTACTGGAGTTCGTCAGGGATGTGTACTTGCCCCCACACTTTTCAGCACTTGTATGGACTGGATTCTAGGGAGGATGTCGGAGAGATCAAGTTGTGGTGCGTCGTTTGGGAATGTCAAGATCTCGGACCTTGACTTTGCAGATGATGCAGTCATCTTTGCGGAGACTTTAGACAACCTCTTGGGGGCCCTCGAGGTGCTGAATGAGGAGTCGGAGCCGTTGGGATTACGGGTTTCTTGGGTCAAAACTAAGATCCAGGCTTTCGGTGACATCTTGGATGCTGCTGTCCTGTCTGTGTCTGTTTGTGGTGAGGATGTTGAGGTCGTGGAGAGATTCACTTACCTTGGCAGTGATATTCATGTCTCTGCTGGCTGCGAGTCAGAGGTCAATAGACGTCTGGGTCGGGCCTGGGAAGTCATGGATTCACTGGATCATGGGGTGTGGCGCTGCCGGTACCTGTGCGGGGGGACGAAAGTCCGAGTCTTCAGGTCCTTGGTACTTCCAGTCTTGCTCTATGGGTGCGAGACTTGGACTCTGACCAAGGATCTGAGATGGAGACTTAATTCCTTTGGTACCAGGTCTCTTCGGAGAATCCTTGGCTATCGCTGGTCAGATTTTGTGTCCAACGAGCGGTTGCTGAGAGAGACTCGGATGAGATTTGTTACCTGCATAGTCCGTGAGCGTCAGTTGCGGCTGTATGGACATGTGGCTCGTTTTCCTGACTCTGATCCTGCTCACCAGATTCTCTCAGCGAGGGAGTCTCATGAGTGGAGGAGGCCAGTGGGTCGACCACGTGCCTCATGGTTGCAACAGGTTGACCATCATCTCAAGGAGATGGGGATGGGCCTGGCATCTGCCTGGGGGATGGCCAGACGGAGGCCCCTGGAGTACAGGCGGAAAGTGGACGCAGCGACGTGCTGTTCTGGCACATGCTCCCATACCTGACCTGACCTGACATTAGTGGTCCTAACTTTTCACTTGTCTGTTCTCTCAATAAAAGCATTAAACAAGTTTTAAATATGGTGATTGCCAAAACATCCCTTATATCAAAGAGTATAAAGAGTAGATCCATAATCTTCCCCCCAAGCCTAACTCCAGCTCCAGCCTTAACATCCAAACTCAAACTCTTCATCCTACAGGTAATGTACAACATTGCAATAATAACCAAACTAACTTGGTCAACAATTCCTGCTCTTTAATAATAGTAATTGTGATCTCAATTTTTTTTCTTAGTTCCCAGAAAAGGAAAGTGATGAGCATTGGACAGACAAAGAAAATTTGAGCAATGGAACACAGGCAAGGGTAAGAATGTAAAGTTGTTTCACAGAAACAGTCATAAAGATTTTGGTCTTCCCAAATTCTCAAGTTTGAGCACATATCTTATGATACTGTGATTTGTGGTCAAAATCCCATATACTGTGTTGATTTGTCTATTGCATATTAAACTTATAGTTTGATATGATTTCATTTTTTGTTTTTTGCTCATTTTATCTTTATGTGTGTGGGATTTCCTGCTACAAGCTTGCCTTTTGGATTTTCAACCTCCTTCAGTAACTTAAATGTCTTCTTCATACCTGTTTCTTTTCTTGAAGGAAATAAATGTTGGTTTGATTGATTGATTGATTGATTGATTGATTGATAATGCCTTTGTAATTCTCGTAAAAAAATTATAGTAATGGCTTCTAACATCCATCATTTACTAATAATCCTCTATCTGAATAATCAGGGTCCCCACGCGACTGGGAAAACGTGAAAAGACCGGGGAATTTAAAATGCATTTTCCCGGCCAGGAATATGAAAAATGGCTAAATTCAAAAAGCCAAAAACCAAAAAAAGTCAGGAAATTGCCGGGATTTTCAGCACTCTCAACTTTGCCATTTGTGGGAATTTTCAGTTGCAGCAACATCTGGAAACATTTGTTAGGCATTCCGAAATGTCCGGAAACAGTCAGTTTTGTTACGGAGGGTGAAAATTTCAGTCAAAAGGAGTTATTTTCTGACTTCCTCATGATCTCGCAACTGGCATTGCATTGAAAGATTTGCAGTGATCACGTCACAATTGCATGGTAAATTTGTGTGTTGTCATTCAATCATCACTACATTTCATCCAATCTCTTTGTTGCATGTTCAATTACCCAAAGTTATTTGTTTGTACAGTATAATATACAGACTGGAGTTAGCAAACAACTTGTTTGACAAGAGAGTGATCACAGATCACATTGATAATGTTGGTAGCTTAGAAAGCGAACGTTATCATAACCAAGGAGCTGATAACCTCAGCCCAGCGGGGTAGATCGTAGTATCATGCCCATCTTGATGAAATGGAGGAGGAAGAGAAGGCTAGAAAGTCTGAAAAAAGAACTTGTTGAGAAAGAGTTTCAGGTGCTAAGGAGAAAGGGAAAGCAGCAGGAGAGTGAAATAGCCTTACCAATGAAAGACACTGATGAATCATCTGAAAAGGCAGAACAGTGACATAGTTTTAGCCATTTGCCTAAGGCCAACACTCTAAGCAGCTAAAGACAAATAGAATTGCTGGGAGAGGTGGTTAAAGAGTTAGGAGGAAAAACACAAGTCTTAGCCAACATTTGAAGATTATGGAACTGAAAAACTGTATATGCACTATTGTTAACTCGCAAAGGTACCCGGCATTTCTGGACAACGCCGGGTCCTTCTTCCCACCCCGCCTACTCCCTTCGGACTTCCACCCCACCCCTTCTCCTCTCTCTTTCCACCTCAACCATTCACTTCCCTCCTCCCACTTCCACCCTTCCTCTCCCTCCTTCCACAAAGGTACCCGCCGTTGCCCAGAATCTAGCATATATCTCTTGGACAACCACAATTAAGCACACATTTAAAGATTCTTCGCTGATGGGAACACTTTGAGAAAGGGGGGGGGTGGGAGATGGAGAGGGGTGGGCAAAGGAGGGAGCGAGAGAAGAGAAGAGAGAGGGGGGAGGGAGTAAGGTGGGGTTGGTGGGGAGATGGGGAGAGGGGAGGGTTGAGGGGGAGTGAGGGTGTGGGGAGAAAGAGGGGAGGGGTTCTCGACTTGTGTTTGTTGGTGTGACTTGTAGTGGGGGGGAGGGGTTGACTTACAAATGGTCGAGGGGACTTCAGGGAAAGCAGGGAGGATGGTACCGTCTGTTGGCATTGGTATAGAATTGAACAAAATGGGGAACGTTAAAACAGCACTTCAAACAGGATAGCAATACCACCCATCACTTTCAAACAGCACGTACCATTTTAAAAAAGATTACAACGTGGGCTTCCCTTGAGCCATGCAACTTGAAACTGCGGCTGCCCCCCTGTGTACCCACTCTGGAACTGGAACTCTATGAGGTGAGGGTTACATTTTAAAGTTGTCAGATTTAACTAAGAAAATGGAAACCACATTTATATATCAACTTAGTTTACTTTATCACCTTAACATTGATTTGAATGTCAATTTGTAATTTTATTTTCAAAAATGACAACCGCTGTGATAAAAAAGTCAATTGCACTGTGGACTGCCTTGTCACTGCTTACAAACATCGGTTGATAAGGAATGGCTGGCTTGGCAAGCGATTAGCGATGTATACAGCAAATCGTAGGTGTAAAGATCAAGCTCTATTATACAGAAACCATTACGACCTCTTCCCAGATAGGTCATTTTGATTAGGCCAAAACGAAATGGTGGATTAAGACCCCTGAGAGGTGAATGAGGGCTGGTGAAGGAGAAGCCTCTTTTTGTTTTTTCATGATGAGATGAGTCTATTATCTTCAAAAGGGGTGTTAAAATTTACCCAAATACCCAATTTTCATTCATGCACTTTCTTGGAGTTAGTTCCCTTAGTATGCATGCAAAGTTTCAGGCTGCTAGGTTTCATAGTTTGGGGGGGGGGGGGTTGGTCATAGTTTTTTTTCATAGTTTCACACCCTCTCTTTTATTATTATTGTAGATGGACGATGAACTGTGTTACGTTTCGAAGCATGCTTCGTATTGGACACAGCCACTCTAACTCAAGCAGAACTATGACTGTATGGAATTCCACAATTGCTTCAAATTTAATAGTCACTTAACTTTGCCTTTGGGGTGTAATATTAAATTACATAATGAAATGGGTATTTTGTAATTTTCTTTTATCTCATTACTGACTATATGGTCAGAGCAATAGTCTTCTCATCAGAACAAGGAAACAGCTTGGAAAACTGATGGTAATAACTTATTGACTGCATTTTCTGTAGAAAACTGTAACCTTGAAAAATGAAAAATTCACCTTGAAGAAATCTAACTTGGCAGTTACCAACACTTTCTTCAGACTTCGCCAAAACTAGCTGTGCACCTGACAACACCTATACTCAAAATGCTGGCATCTACAGGACTATATTATTGTGTGGAGGCGTGACCTTGCAGATGTCTATATAACCTGGGTCATGAAAGGTGCAGACTACTCTTTAGATCATCTTTTACTCTGTATTAGCCTGAAGTTTCAGATGAACCTCCTATGAGGAAAAACTCCCATAAAATCAGAAAGGAACTTCATGCGGAGAAAACAGGGGTGCGTACTCTGTTCACAATATTTATTGCTGCTGTGGTTAAGGACATCTCCAAAGACCCTGAAGATGGTTTATATAACCAGTCCAGATCTGATGAGAAGTTATTCACTCTTACTGGTAAGAAAGTAAGACAAAGTCAAAAGTAAGATCCTAGAAATCTGTGTTCGTGACTTCCTATATGCAGATGACTCGGTGCTGGTAGCGCATTCCCGAGATGAGATCCAGGAAATCACTGACCATTTCACTACTGCTGCCACAAGTTTTGGTATTACAGTCTACATATGAAAGATAGAGGTCCTTTTTCAACTGAGGCCAAACGACCAGTACTATGAACCAACAGTATACATAGCTAGATAACCTCCCCAACTGGTAGAGAAGTTCACCTATCTTTGCAGTATTGTATCTAACTAGCAGAGTACCTGCTCAATGGGCAATCTTGTTCCAAGCATGCAACACGTTCTTCTGTCACATACCTTCATTTTGGCGGTGTTTAGCTAAATGACAGCTCTGCATATGCAAATCATACCTACTGCTGATAATTCAAAACACCTAACAGCACTGGAAAATGTGGGGACAGCAATACTGCACTGTAAATGATGGAGACTTGTAATGCCCTCCCCTACTTGGAGGCGGCGCTACACGATACACATTTACATAGAGAATTTGCATTCCCCCACCCTCCCAAGACCACTGGCAAAGAGAAAAACACCCCTTTACATTAATTTGGGTTATGCTGATCCTCTGTAGCTAGTCTGGATGTAATTGGGCCAGAACTGTAGGTGTCGCATGCCAAACAAACCCACAAACAAACAAACAAACCCACAAACAAATGCAAACACCGATCCATGAATTATACTGAACAAAAATATAAATGCACCAACCTAAATATCTAAGTCAAGATTGCCATTATGGGAAAATGGTCAAACCGATGATATGTTTGAGCAATGGTTCCTTTGTTTTGCTCAAGATAGATGTTCCCATTGAAATTGACCACTCTGAGTGTGTGGACTCACACATTGAGTAATCCTTCCCATGAGCACCATGGGGCTTGACAGAGTGATGGTCAGTGAGCGTGACCAGGACACAAACACTCCCCATAGCTTGCCCTATAAAAGGCCTCCCCAAAATGTGGACTGGTGCCAAATGTCAACATGCCACAGATGTCACAAATGTTGAGGGAGCGCGCCATTGGCATGCTGAATGCTGGGACGTCAGTACGGGCCGTTGCAGCACACTTCAATGTCCACCACTCCACCATTAGCCGCCTGAGAACGCGCCTCAGAGAGACTGGAAGCACCGTGAACCGCCCACATGCCCGGCGACCACGTGTGACCACCGCCGGTCAGGATCGTCACATGAGGCTGCAACATCTCCGGGATCGACTCCGACCGGCCACGAGGACTGCCGATGAGACTGTCAGGCTGCATAACAGGCGCATTTCAGCCCAGACGGTGCGTAACCGCTTTAGGGAGGCCAACCTCCGAGCCCGCCGACCACACCGGGGACTCGACCTCACTTACTGTAGTCCGGCGTCAGACCCGACTGAACTGGGTCAATGTTCACTTGCGCTGGACCCTCGCACGATGGAGGAGAGTGCTGTTCACCGATGAGTCGCGGTTCCAGCTGTATCGGGCTGATGGCGGACTCCGCGTCTGGCGTCGGGCTGGGGAGCGCTACACTGACGCCAATGTCCTTCGTCGGGTGTCACACGGTGGTGCCAGTGTTATGGTGTGGGCAGGCATATGCCATGGAGAGCGCACTTGGCTTCATTTCATTGAAGGCAACTTGAACGGGCAGCGGTACAGGGACGAGATACTCAGACCCATCGTCGTGCCGTTTGTGCGCCTTCACCATGTGACGTTTCAGCATGACAATGCTCGCCCCCATGTTGCCAGGATCTGCATGGACTTCCTCGGTGAGGAGGACATTGATGTCCTCGACTGGCCTCCATATTCTCCTGACATGTCGCCCTTCGAGCACCTTTGGGACGTTCTTGATCGACGCGTACGACAACGTTACGCAGTCCTAGAGAACGTCCGCCAGCTCCGTGTGGCTCTCCAGGAGGAATGGGAAAACATCCCTCAGGCCACCATCGATAATCTGGTAATGTCCATGCGCCGGAGATGCACCGCTCTGCGCGACGCCAACGGTGGACACACCCGCTACTGACTGTGTGAACTCTGACAGTGACACCTCGGTTGTGTCGGCTGTTGTAGCGCAAAGACTGTCGCCAGAATTCTCAAGGAACTCTTTGAAATTTAATGCTCAATTGTCATGGATTCTATAACCAAATTGTTGTGAAGATTTCGCATTAATGAGTTCGAGGTAAAATAGTAACAATCGCTTGGTGCGTTTATATTTTTGCACTTGGTGCGTTTATATTTTTGTTCAGTATATTATAGTAAGGATGATAACAGCTTCTGTGCAGAAATGTCAAGATGCATTCAGGCTGTCATTCTGCTTTTGAAACCATCTGTTTAAGAATATGGTCAGAGAATGGCATTTGCACTGCTCCAAAGTGTAAGGACTATCAGGCCGTTGTGCTCAATGTACTCTTGTAATCAACAAAGATATTCACACTGGATAGACACCACATGTACAACAACACCATCTCTGATACCTCTTTGGAATCTCATGGAAAGATAAAATCACAAACGGAGAAGGGTTGAAGCATGCAGACATGCCCATTGAGGAGACCATCCTACTCAAAAAACCAACTTCGCTGGGTTAGCCACATGGTACTCATGGAAGATTCAAGACTAACTAAATTTGTTCTATTTTGTCAGCTTGGTGCAGAGAGTAGGACACAGGGTGGACCTGCACCACAAAGACGTCATCAAACGCAACCTTAATGCTGTGGAAATCCCACTGGAAAATTGGGAGACCATTGCCCAAAATAGACATTCTTGGCACAATGCAATCCACAAGGGGGCCGAGGCTGTTGACAAATCAAGAATAGCATGTGAACAGTGACAACAACAGAACGCCATGATGCACTTAACATCGGAGGCCAATCTCAGCCTAATGTGACCAAAGAGGCTTCTGAGCGGCTGAATTCAGCAGCTGAAATAACAACTAAATTCAGGAGAGGCTTCTCAGCAACTATTAGCCTTGTCTCCCACTCCTGTACGCATAGCAAATATGATTTCATCCCCAGTCATCCTCAAATTGACAGATTTTGTTTCATCAATGGTTCGCCTTGCATTAAAATATTTTATAAATTGAATTCCCAACCCACTTTCATCGAACTGTGATAATGCAAACAAATACAGTACTTTCCATTTCCTGTTTGATCAAATCTTTGCTAATTTGTTACTTGTACCAGGAGAGGTTGAGGAGGGGGGAGGGGCAAAGGGATTTGGTGTCATGTGTGCATGATGCACACAGTCTAAAAGGGTGTTAAAATATCCACCACATTTGCTTACAGATTAAATAAGTGGTGCTTGATAGTAACTAATTTCAATCTGACTTTCATTTCTCTGGAATGCGTTTACAGCTGCAAGGATTGAAGTGCCTCACATTATGGTTGCTCAGTCGGCAGATCACAGGCAACAAAGCAAAACAGATCCTCAATTTATTTTGTTGGTTGATTCGTACTGAAGGCATCCTGGAAAACTGGGAATATCTCAGGTGAGAACAATATTTTTTCAGAAAATTCCTGTTTGGCAGAATATTGAAGTTTTCAGAATCGAATCCTAGAACCATGTCACCTTTGTTTTCCCACAACTCTCTCATGAATGCATTACACCTGATTGCTCTTAAAGCCACTGTCACACCTTGACGTTTTAGCCAGCGTATGGCAACGTATCAAAATGTATGTAAAACGCTGGCGTACGCTGAACTACTGATGTTTTTTTAATTTTTGGGCATATAATAATGTGTTGGACATATGCATAACGTATTAATAACGTACACAGAACGTTTTAATCACATATAGATAACTTATACCAACGAATGCTGAGCGTGTTGTCGGCGTTCACAACCTATGCCCAACGATAGTCTAACTTATGCATAGCGCGCGGCAGCGTATCGCCGACGATCACGTGGTGTAGGCTATTCATAGGCTGCGGCTCGACGATTCAAATCATAACCACATTCGACATCGAAGTGTGAAGTCGCTGTCACACCTTGACGTTTTAGCCAGCGTATGCCGACGTATGAAAAATTTGCCGAACCAAGCTGGCACACGTCGACACACGTTACTTGTAAGTTTCTCATAAGTGCCTCAACGTGTTTTGACTTATGAGTAACTTACAAGTAATGTGCCTCGACGTGTGTCAACGACCGCATATCGTGCCTCGACGTGTGTCAACAATCGTGTAACGTGCGTACAACACGTTACTCATAGGTTATAAATACGTTTCGGGTACGCTAATCATTACCTCGACGTGTTTCGACTTATGAGTAACTTACAAGTAACGTGTGTCGACATGTGTCAACGATCGCATAACGTGCCTACAACTTATGGCCAGCGTAGCGGAACGTGTGAGTCATACGCTGGCATACGTCGTAAAATTTCAAGCATGCGAAAATTTGAGGACAACCGCAAAGTACAACGATGAAAGCCAGCGTACTACGACGTATGGCAGTGTTTTTCAGCGTGCTCTTAATGTTATCAAAACTTACCCATAACGTATTCGACGTGTGCCAGCGTTTTAGACAAATTTTTCATAAGTCGGCATACGCTGGCTAAATCGTCAAGGTGTGACAGGGCCTTAAACAGCATAATACTTTTGATATTCATTCTTGAGAAAGTATATGTCGAAGTTCATCAGAAATAGCAGGACATATGAGTTTTAAAATCAAAAGCAGGCACATTAAGCAAATCATATAAACTGAGTGTGGGAATGTCTAATTGTAAATGTCTAATATAATTTCACTTCTGCACCAGCAAATGCCTCCATCAACTCTTTATAAGCCAACAATTCAAATTATATTAATAAGTTCAGGATTTCATTCAACTTTGCTTTACATTATACAGTAAGTTCTCATACAATGTAATTAATGTGTCCCTAAAAAGAGTGATGTAGAAAAATAAACGTTGGAAACTAATTTTCCTATTTAAATTAATGTAAATAACATTTAATGTGTCCCAAGTCAAAAAAATTGCAGTAAAACGCCTGTAATGAGTTTTTGTTAAAGCATATTTTTGTACAAAATTAAATTCAGTAACATCCTAATCATCTATCTATAATTCCAGTAGTGCGTGCGTGCGTGCGTGCGTGCGTGCGTGCGACCGCTGTTTCTCGACAACCACTGGTCCGATGTAATTGAAACTTGCCAGCTATATTGTTGGGGACTTGAGTATGTGCCTTTTCAAGGTTTGATATTAATTGGACAAGTGCTTCCCAAGTTATGGCCATTTATTTACCAAACCAATGACAGAACACGTTGCTGCGTAGGCATTGCCGATGCGCCATTTAGCTACCAATGGCAGGACACGTTGCTGCGTAGGCGTGGCCATTGGGAAATAGATCCTCAGCCGCATTCTCCATTATGGGTTACAACGTACGGACTTCCGGATAGTGATGACTTACTGTATTCTAATAATTTATCGATTTCTTATGCGCATTTATAGATAAACACAATGCCCCAATCCAGTCGTCGTTTACAAGAGCGAAGGAACGGCCTGTGTAGTTGTTTGAAAGTTGTTTTTTTTGGTTTGCACGTACGGCCACGCACGTACGGCCACGCATGTATGGCCATGCACGTACGGGCACGCGAGAGCGAAGGAACAGCCTGTGTGGTTGTTTCTGGCACGCGGTTTGAAAGCTTTGTTTTTTTTTTTTGCACGTACGGCCACGCACGTACGGCCGCATACGTACGGGCACGTACTAGTAAAATAAAATACAGTAACTCACAAAATAAATACAGAAGAAAGATGTTGTGGAAAGCACGATACTTGCAAAATCCCTAAAACAAATTTGACCATAAAAAGAATTATTAGTGGTTGAATTCTGTGACCTGGATGAAAATTGATGATTTTAGAAATTCGACAAAGTTGTTGAACTTTGGCCCATGTTGACCTTTTGACCTCAAAATCAACAGGCTTCTTGCTTATGACGAACTCCACCATTTCATCAAGTTTCGTGAAGATCGGTTTAAAATTGTGACCTAAAGGCAATTGACATACAGACAAATAGAAAGACAGAGACAGAGACAGAGACAGAGACAGACAGACAGAATCACAGGCCATATCAACCAATATACTTGCGAATTTTCGATTTCGCAAGTAATAAATGCATAATATAGAAATAACAAAAATGGAACATTTAAAGTTAAGTGTCCCTTCCTGCCTGAAAAATTTCCTGTCCCAGTCGTACACCTGCTGCAGCAATAAACATGCGTCACCATATTGCGTTTTCATTCTGCGATGGATTTCACTGGGGTTCACACCCTCACTTTCCAAGAAACGGATGACAGAATGTTACTCCTCCCTGGTACATGCTTCTAAGAAAGCCGCCATCTTGGAACTGCAATACTGACGTCATACGCTCAATGTTGCCAGATCTAAAATGGGCAATACATGACTCTTACCCATAAATATAACATGTTGTCTACAACTACGCACATTACATTCTCAAATTTATATCGCCATTTTAAGGTTACTTTTTCACTGCCCCTCGTAAATGCCCAAGATCAAGGGCACTAAACAAATGACTTAAAGAAAATGGTAGGACTGAGTCAATCTGACAAGTAGATTCTGAAAAGTAGAAACAAAGTATGAGCCACCCCCTATTCGGATGTGAAAAAAAAACAAAAGAAACAAACTCAAGCCAGAACAGCTGTGCGCACAATGGTATAACAAGGTGTGTAGAGCAATCTACTGGCACCTCTGCAAAAAAATTCTGCAAAACTTTGAGAGCAAGAACACGTCACAGCTTGGTCCACAAATTGTGATCCCTTACTGAAATGGAGGTGGATATTTCCATGTCTGGAAGGACTCCATTCCATCTTCTGGAAACCCACATGTGGAGATAACAACCAGCACACACACAAATCTCGTTTTTTTTCATTTCTGTTCCTCACAATTCTATCACACAAGGATTGCGGTAAATGATGTTAATTTCACAACATCCTATATTCCACTTTACTTAAATTGTAAACCTCAAAACATAGTTCCCTTAACTAAAGTAAGAACCTTCACGGAAAACTAATTTACTGATTTCCCAACTGCACAGATCATCAGCTGGGCACCCTTCTTCCTTGAAGTTTTGATCCTTTCAGCCCAGAACCTCTCCAAATGGCAGATACACAACCTCGGTCACGGATTCACATCAGTAGATGACCCACATAATCGATACACAACCTCAGTAGTGTCCGGGCAGTCAGTCAACCCATCAATGCAACACCACCATTCAAACTTTACTCACTGGAGGATTTAATGTATTATCATGTAGTCACATCTTCCATCACACATTTCACCTCATGATGATGCATTAAATCATGCACATCTTACCTTAAATGTAACATGTCCACCACCCAGCATGTACACCCTACTAAACTCTTAATCAAACTATTATTCATATATTAAAATGGTTATTTAGAATGGATTTGATGAAGTCGCCAGAGGCATTAGGTTTTTGGGGTTGTCTGTCCGTACATATGTACGTCCATCTATGCTACTTTTCTCTGCAACCACTTATCCAATTGACACAAGAATTTCGCCATCGGTGCAACTTCTCATGTAGAATGTTCTAATGATAACTATGATGTCTTCGGTTCCATGGTGTGGCAGCCATGTTGGAAAAAAGGAAAAACGTTGGACCTCTGTGTCTCTGAAATCGCTCCATGGAGAAAAAATGTCATTATGTGGGCGGAGGCATATCTGGTGATGTCAAAGAGTGCCCTTCTAGTTCATAATGTGTTGTCATGCCTGAGGCTCCGTTAACATATTATGCCTCAGCACCAGGATCTTTGGTCCCAGGAAACGGCTGAACAGTTTCTATTGTCAATTGCACCGTTTAATTATTACCCTTTACCATTCCCTAAGGTCGCTCAGAAAAAGATGAAATTGATGGCACATGCACAGGAGGCAGATGGCTTGAACACATTTTCTTACCTTTTAAAGGGTTTATTTATAATGAATATAGGAGAAAAGGTGGATGGGACGAGCAGTTTGGAACAGTCCAAACGAATCGGCAGACATGCAAACTTATATACAATGAAATGAGAAATAAAACCTAACCCACACTGGGTGCCACAGATCACACTTATGCAAACATTTAAATTTCAGGTGAGGACTTTCTTTTGATGATGATGTGTAGGGTGGAAGGCAATGATGCAGCCTGTTCTACAAACCAGCCACGAAGTAAACCAATGATGAACAGCACCTCGTGGCTTACACCCTGAACCAGCCCCCCAAGGACCCTCCTCCTCTCCTCCTGCACACTGGGAGCTCTGGTGTCCATATTCTTAGCTCCCCTTTATCCTTCCCTTTTCCCAGGAGTTCTGGAGTCTCTGTTCTCTCCTCTAACTCCGAGGTGCTTCTTTTTTTTTTCCTCTTGAGCAGAGTCCTCTTCTAGGCCTTCCTGCTAATGGGGCAGCCCCACTAAAAATAAATGTCCTTCCTTTATTCTCACCCCTACAGTACCTTACGCCACTGAGGTTAGCACACACTGGCCAGAAAGATCGTGATGGCCTTTAAGCAAACGTGTGCCTTTTGTAATGGGAAGTCCTCACCTGGCCTTGCCTAGAAACAAGAGGTGTTTACAAATACCGCTTCTTTTACCCTGACTGTCCCGTCCATAAATTACATTCCTCCTCAGCATCACAAACTGTATAACAAAACGACTTACGCTGACATGCCCCTGTTGCAGGGCAATCCAACCTACTTGAAACACACGAAACATGTTGCGCTTACCTCAGTCTAGCTATAAACCCCTCCCCCCTTTTCCCCATAACACAGGCCCTCCCCCCCCCCAAGAACCTTAGGCTCCTGCCAAGGTTCTCCATCAGGAACCCAAGATTCCAGCTTTAGCTCTTATAGACAACACATCTAATTAACTTACCAAATAAATTAGAGAGGACTGTCGGAGGCAAACCACAGCTAATCTTAACTCTTCTCCTTAATGCTCTACGTACACCCTTTGTTTCAATACAATGCACAGAAGTTGTGCACAAAAATTATATATACAGTGCCTATGGAAAGTCTACACCTCCTTTCAAAATTTTCACCTTTTGTTGCCTTATAGCCAGGAATTAAATTGCATTAAATCAGACTTTTTCCACCTTTACTTACACATCATAACCAACAACTTCCAAGTGAAAACCAAATTCCACAAATTTCAGAAAAATAATTAAAAATACAAAACTAGAATATCTTCATTGGATAAGTGTCCATCCCACTGAGTCAACACTTGGTGGAAGCACCTTTAATAGCAAGTACAGCTGTGAGTCGGTTGGGATAGGTCTCTTCCAACATTGCACACCTTGATTGGGCAATAATTCCCCATTCTTCTGTACAAAACTGTTCAAGCTCAGTCAAGTTGTGTGGGGAGAGTTAATGGACAGCAATCATCAAGTCATGCCACAGATTTTCGATTGGATTTCGGTTGGGGCTCTGACTGGGCAATTCAAGGACATTTATCTTTTTGTTCCTTAGCTACTCCAGTGTAGCTTTGGATGTGTGCTTCGGGCCAGTATCATGCGGAAAGGTGAACTTCCGTCCCAATTTCAGTTTTCTTGCAGAGGGCAGCAGGTTTTCCTCAAGGATGTTTCTGTATTTTGCTCCATCCATTTTCCCTTCTAGTCTGATAAGTTCCCCCAGTCCTTGCTGATGAGAAACATTCCCAAAACATGATGCTGCCACCACCATGCTTCACAGTAGGGATGATGTGCTATGTTGGGTTTGCACCAAACATCATGTTTTGTATTTAAGCCAAAAAGTTCCATCTTGGTTTCGTCAGACCACAAAACTTTTTGCCACATGGCTTCAGAATCTCCGGAGGGTTTTTTTGCATACCTCAAAAAGGAGTCAAGTTGGGCTTTTTTGAGTAATGGCTTCCTTCCTGCCACCCTACTGTACAGGACAGACTTGTGGAGTGCTTGTGATATTGTTGTCACATGCACACAGTGACCAGTCTTTGGCGTAAAGGCCTGCAGCTCTTTCAAAGTTGCCATAAGCCTATTGGTGGCCTTTCTGATCAGTCTCCTTGCTTGCTCATCCAGTTTGGAGGGATGGCCTGATCTAGGCAGGGCTTTGGTGGTACCATTTGCCTTCAACTTCTTAATGATTGCATTGACTGTGCTCCAAGGGATATTCAAGGCCTTTGAAATATTTTATACCCATCCTCTGATCTGTGCCTTCTCCAACTTTATCCCGGAGGTCTTTTGAAAGATCCTTAGTGCTCATGGGTTGAGTCTTTGATAATATGGAATAGGCAAAGCCTAGAAGCGAACGTAGAATTCTTCTTACATTCGCTTCTGACTTTACCTATAACTTGTTCACAACTGTATACTTGCCAACTATACCGTGGTACATGTAAGCGCCGCACAGCTGATGATTTTGACGCAATTTCCGGTTACTTCGGCCTGGATTCGGGATCAGTGATCAAATAATGTAAATCACGATTAAAAATTATTTTTTGATGATGCGGGAGATATCTTTATTTAAATCAGTGGAGGAAATGTACACCATGTCTGATATTTGGGTCTTTCATATCTCCGACGATGCCTTTATCTCCCGGGACGTATCATTCCCCATGACAAAAACCGGAAGCAAAAGGGTCATAGTCGCCGACACGGATTCCAAATTGCCAGGGTATTGTGTTGTTGTTGTTTCTTATTCTCTCGTGCACGCGTTGAGTATGAAGCTTACTACGTTCACTATGAAATGCACCACCCAGCAGAGGAAACCTACTGGAACAGCTGATTTTATTCTGAAATAATCAGAATCACCACATTTTAACACAGGAAGTGACATGACATTGAAGTGACTCAAAAGTAGACATACATGTAAAGTATATGATACTCCCATTAATAATAATAATAATAATGATAATAATAATACAATAATTTGGCGCCTCACATTGCTCAATGTTTCAACGCTATGTCAATACATATTATACTTTAATCAACAAAGCTAAATTAAGGCCCCACTGGACAAAATAAAAATAATAATGATAATAATTTGGCACCTTTACATTGCTCAATGTTTCAACGCTATATCAACACATATTATATAATAATAAATGAAGCTAAATTAAGACCCCACTGGACAAAATAATAATGATAATAATTTGGCACCTTTACATTGCTCAATGTTTCAACGCTATATCAATACATATTATATTATAATAAATGAAGCTAAATTAAGACCCCACTGGACAAAATAAAAATAATGATAATAATTTGGCACCTTCACATTGCTCAATGTTTCAACGCTATATCAATACATATTATATAATAATAAATGAAGCTAAATTAAGACCCCACTGGACAAAATAATAATAATGATAATTTGGCACCTTCACATTGCTCAATGTTTCAATGCTATATCAATACATATTATACTAAAAAAATTAGGCTAAATTAAGACCCCACTGGACAAAATAAAAATAATGATAATAATTTGGCACCTTCACATTGCTCAATGTTTCAACGCTATATCAATACATATTATACTAAAAAAAGGAAGCTAAATTAAGACCCCACTGGACAAAATAATAATAATGATAATAATTTGGCACCTTCACATTGCTCAATGTTTCAACGCTATATCAAAACACATTATACTATAATAAATGAAGCTAAATGAAGACCCCACTGGACAAAATAAAAAAATAATAATAATGATAATAATTTGGCACGTTTACATTGCTCAATGTTTCAACGCTACATCAATACATATTATACTATAATAAATGAAGCTAAATTAAGACCCCACTGGACAAAATATCTTATATCTAGGAACTATTCATCGTCATCCTCGACATCCATTGCTCGGTCATTTGTCTCATCGCTGTCATCAGGGATGTCCGCATGATCTGTTGCACTCTCATTGATGTTGAATAGATTGGAACAAGCAGTACCACCACCGCAGGTGCAGAACATTGTGCACGGAAGTTGGCGCCCCATACATCCACATCTCCCACCTCTACATGCTTGCTCAGATGTGCAGCCACATCTGACCAGCTTCAGAATGTGCTCCTGGGCATAGGGTACCCCGTCCTCCATATTCCGAGGGAAGAGACACTGTTACTGTCATCAGCTTCCCATCCGTGTTCCACTGCAGCGAGAGTTGGCGGATCCCCACTCAGTACTTAGCTGCCTTGGTCTCCTTCATGATCTGCTTGCCAACTTTCTGGATACATTCATCCATGTCGCCATTCTGATCATCATCCACAAGCCTGATATTTGTGGCAACATGCTTCCTGAACACTAGTAACGTTGCCACTCCAGGGGAATGTAATGCCAACATATCTTCAGTGAAATGTTGGATGACGTTCTCAACAAGGACACATCTGGACATGACAGATCCACCCTTGTCTGCGTATACTGCTTCAACATCGAGCGAATTCCAAACTTTTGAGCGATCATAACCGACTACATTGACAGTTTCAGCGAAAGCTTGGTCATCAGCAGTACCTTTGCTATCGATCGTGGTAGTTCTATGAGCATCACGATGGAAAGTCATATTGCAGCGGCGGTGATACATTGCATCTGCAGCGTGCAAATCTGATGGTGCTCCAATGATACGGTCATGGACTATTCTACCCAGTTCATCTCCACGTTCATCACAAAGGTCAAGTAAGTACTGCTTGTACGTCTCCCCATCAGCCATCTTGTCTGTGGTTACTCTCGACGCAGGGACTCTGTACTGTTGTGTTACCTTGGGATCATACTCATTCGGTAATATGCAAGGAGTTATGTCATGGCAGAACAAACAGTGCTTCTGAAAGTTAAAAACATCACCACCGGTACTCGAACGCAATTGCTTGGACCCAGCGTTGGAGTCATCATCTGTCTCTTCCTCTGGCATACGCTTGCCCAATTTATTGAGAGTGGAAGGAGATACATACTTGGATACACAATTTTTGTGACATGTAACAGTAGATGATCCATCAGATAGTTCTTTTCGTAGTCTGATATCATCTTGGCGAAGGTTACTAGCTTCCAATATTGTGTCGATTCGTGAAGACTGTATCAACTTCCCAACCCCACAGTTGTAAACTGTCTTGAAGAAGCATTCCTCGGCATCCTTGCTGTCTCCTGCTTCAGCCATATCATTACTCACATCAGAACCTACAACAAAAACAAAGATCGTTAAGAGTTATCGATATATTGGTGTATTTCACATTGGAAGCACCATGATATTTATGTCTTGAGTAGGTGGCACCAGGTGACTTCGAAACGGCATCATTACTTCAGAATCAGATTATATAACATGTCAAGCACATGTGTAACCAGCAGGATCATTGTTCAACTGCATTCACAATCGATTATGTTAGTTTTTAGTGTGATTTTTTGTGATTTTGGCATTTTTTCAGGTATTTTTGGTGGCCATATTGGATTTGTGCTACCAAGATGGCCACCAAATGACCCAATAACATCATAATCCACTTCCTTGGTCTCTAAAACATAGATTTAGACACCAATATCATCCTTTTACTGTACTTAGAACAGGATTTACAACCTAATTTATATTTTGATTGTATATCCTGGTCATCTTGGTGGCCATCTTGGATTCTGCAAAAGCCAAGGCAGTGACAAGTGGCCACCCACCCTAAAATTGATCCAGACACCAATATCTATCAAAATAAGCCAAAAAACGATTGTTAGAAAACATTGCAAGGTTCACTGGAAATATGCTGCTCTGCCACCGGAATAATTGTTCAACATAACATTAACAAGTATATTGCATTTCAGTAACGTTTCATTATGGTGCCTTTTTGTTTGCTTCATAGTCATAGTTTGTTGAACTGACTAATTTCCAGATGATTACAAAATACGAATAGGACTAAAATATACTCCTATCCCTCTTGACAGTTTGGTGAGTCGAGCACATCTGCGGCTTGGAGCTGCCCTGGCCCTTCTTAAGGTTTCTCAAGAACCTTGTTATTACAGCCTGCTTTCTCAACAAGATATCCAGCTTCTTTCTTTGATGATCAATGTGAGTGGGAATATTTGTTACGAGCAAATACCAACTCTTGCTTCGCGAACAGGAATACTAAGGGAGGGGGAGAAGGAGAGAGAGGGGGGAAGCGAGGAGGAGTAGGGGGGGTGCGGGGGGGTGGGATGGAAGGAGAGAGAAAGGATGGGGAGAGAGGTGGGGAGGAGCAGGGAGGTGGTATGAACAGTAGGGGGGGTGAGGAAGAGGGGGAGATCGATGCCTCAACACACATAATGATACACTTCGGGAGGGAGGGGGTGCGAGGAGGAGTGAGAGAGGGAGGGGTGAGTGAGAGAGGGAGGGTGAGAGAGGGAGGGGTGACTGAGAGAGGGAGGGGTGACTGAGAGAGGGAGGAATTAGTGAGAGAGGAAGGGGTGATCAAAATAAAGACCAATAACTGCATCGTAGTTCCAAGAATGACGCCAGACATAACAACACTCACAAACACACAAACACACACACACAGATATATTATGTACTGGTAAATACTTGCGAAAGCTTTTTTATTTGAAGTGATATAACCTTAACTTATAAGCAATTATCTGATTTCCCAACTGCCCGGATCATCAGCTGGGCACCATTTTTCATTGAGGTTTCGATCCTTTCAGCCCAGTTGACTGATAGAGGGAGGGGTGAGTGAGAGAGTGAGGGGAGAGTGAAAGAGGGAGGATGAGAGAGAGGCGGGAGGGTGAGAAAGAGAGGAGAGAGAGGGAAGGGAGCGGGGACCGAGTCGCGAGAAGAGAGTTGAGAAAGGGGTGGGGGGGGGTGAGTGAGGAAGGAGGGGGAGAGTGATGCCTCACCACACGTCACTATACACTCCGGGAGGGAGGGGTGTGAGGAGGGGTGTGGGAGCGGAAGAGAGATGAGGGGAAAGGGAGACGTATGGGAGGAGAGTGCTGCACTTTATTAGGAGGGGGAGTGAGGAAAAAAAAATAGAGATATATATATATATATATATATATATATATATATATATATATATATATATATATGTATATATATATTTTTTTTTTTAGACTTTTGTGTACCTTTATTTATACAAGCTTAAGGCCCGGTCACACCTTGACGTTTTAGCCAGCGATGGCAACGTATTAAAATGTATCTAAAACGCTGGCTTACGTTGAACTTTTGATGTTTTTTTTTTAAAGATTCGGACGTATTCATAGCGACTTGGTCTTATGTATAACGCATTGGTAATGGACACAGAACGTTTCGTTGTGTTATAGATAACTTATACCAACGAATGCTGAACCTGTTGTCGGCCTACACAACCGATGCCCAACGATAGTCAAACTTAGGCATAGCGTGTTGCACGCATTGCCGACGATGTCGTGACGTAGCCTATTAAAAGGCTGACGCACAACGATTCGAATCATAACTGCCGTAGAAATGGAAGTGTCAACATCGCGGGCACACCTTGGCGATCTTGCCAGCTTATGCCGACCTAAGAAAAATGTGTCTAAAACATTGGGGCACGTCAAATACGGTATGAGTAAGTTTGGTATACGTGAGTACAACGCTAAAGTACGCTATCATACGTCGTAGTAAGTAGAGTACGTAAAGAAATTTTAAACATGTTCAAAATTTTACGACGTACTCGGCGTAGGACACACGTTCTGCATGCGATGGGGATAAGTTTTACACACGATATGTGGACGCTTACACACGTCCACAAAGGCTACTTATAAGCTACTCATAAGTCGAAACACGTCGCGGTAATGTCTTTTTTACGCGAAACTTATTTCTAACTTATGTTTGACGTGCTTTGAACCAATTCTTTACGTAGTCCCAACACACATCGACGTATGTAGACGTATTCCAATGACGTCTTCCGGTCGACAAAAATAAATAAATGAACGTGTTTCTAGCTTACAACTGCCATATAAAGACGTGTTCCCAGCGGTTTTGGGAATTGGTATATAAAAATGCTGCTCATAAAAGGGGAACCCAACAGTGTTTTCGAGTCCTTTTTGAGTCGATGTCCATGTCAGCAGTAACAGTATCAGTATCAGTATTAGTATTGGTATTAGTATTAGTATTAGTAGTAGTTTGTTCATGTTGGCAGTAGTAGGTGAATGTGAGGGGGAGGGTGTGGGTTATGATGGATCATCCTTGCGTTTAACGATTTTACGATTTAAATGATAAACTCAACGATTTAAATGGCTGCATCTCCACTATTGAAAGTAGACGCTTGCGCTCAACAATTGGATTTTTTTACACTCAACGACTTTTAAACGGTACCACTCAGCTAGTTTCATTGTTTACAATGAACGATTTAAATTGCTGTCACTCGCCTTTGTTTTTTGACGCTGGGGTTTGGAAATTTGAAGCGTTTCTTCTGAACGTGTTAAAACGCTCAAACTCGACTATTTTAAATAGACGCTGCCGAAGGACAATTGGAATCATAGCCAAGCTTGACATCGAAGTGTGAACATCCTCGTCATGCCGAAGAAAAGTTTGAAGAATGCTGCAAATAAGTGTCCTGGCCGTGGCCGTGGACGCTGACGCAAGGACGATCCATTATACCGACGTCTTTCAGCCTATGAGTAACTTAAAAAGTAACGTCTGTCGATGTGTGGCAACGATCGCGTAACGTGCCAATAACACGTTAATCATAGGTTAGAAATAAGTTTCGGGTACGCTAAACATTACCTCGGCGTGTCTCAACTTATGATTAACTTACAAGTAGCATGTGTTGACGTCTGTCAACGATCGCAGACCGTGCATACAACTTGTGGCCAGCGTAGCGGAACGTGTGAGTCATACGCCGGCATACGTCGTGAAATTTCAAGCATGAAAAAATTTGAGGACAACCAAAAAGTACAACGTTTAAAGCCAACGTACAACGACGTATGGCAGTGTTTTTCAGCGTGCTCTCAATGTTATCAAAACTTACCCACAACGTATTCAACGTGTGCCAGCGTTTTAGAAAAAAAATTCAAAAATCGGCATACGTTGGCTAAAACGTCAAGGTGTGACCGGGCCTTTAGAAAAAAAAAGTTACACATAAATATACAAAACAAGACATAATAATAAGGTCAAGGACACAGCTAAAATGAAATGATAAGATCATTGTGGTCTGCTTTACACAAAGCATTCCTGTGACACCATTTCTGCTTAAACAGTTCAAGATTATTAATATTTTTGTGAAAATGAAACTCTGCACATAATCTGGCCACGGCAAGGGCCTTAAAAACAGTTCAAACATTGTCATGTTACGGTTGTGGAAATTCACAGGACACTATATTTCGGTCATGTGGAGGTGGGTGGGTTCGTTTAGTTTCGTTGTGCAGATCACCAATCTAAACGAAATTCACCCTGCATATTCATGAGAACACACCATTGAAATTCCTACTTGTTTCCATATGCACAAATTGACACACCGACAGTTATTACCATTTGAAATTACCGCGGTGAAGTGGGCGTGGTGTGCTTGTAATCGCGGAGGAAACGACCAGGAAACAACAAATCAAGACGGCGGCGCCCATGGTTGTCGTGTGATTTAGAGTGATTTTTGGTCTTTCAACAACCAAATATGCGTTGTTTCATACACTTGGGCGGGGAGGATGATGAGAAAGTGATGCAATTCATGGATAAGAGCTGCCGTAAGGTATGCAAGTGTGCGAAGGCTTGGTGCGACGCCACAGATAATGAAACTATCAACAAATGCCATTTGCTGGCTGATCAAATAATGAAACTGCTTCCAATGACTGATCCTCCTGCGGATACTGGCTGTCACCGGTTCTGCTATGCGTCGTTTTGTAACAAGGATCATATAAAACTCGCTGAAGCCAGGAAAAGAAAATCAGAAGCCAGCACTACTGTAGTTTCTGCGAGAACCAGTGAGGTGGTGGGCGGACCTGAAGAAGAGGGGCACTCAAACCACAAAATACGTAGAAAATCCCTCAGACCCTCGTAGAAAGGGTGGCTGGCAAATCAGCTGGTGTACTGCCAAGAATTTGTATCATATGCCAGAAAAAGACAAATTCATCCGTGTCAAAGGAAAATCTCAACATGATCAGTTGTCCCTGGCAGAAACACAGGATGGAGGAAAGCTGAGGGAAACTGCTGAGCAGAGGAGAGATGAACGTGATGTAAGCATAATGACAACTATAAAGGATAAAGACTGTGTGGCGCTGGAAGTTTGTTATCACCGTAAATGTTATTACGAGTATGTGAATGACACATACCACAGACAGAGTGAAAGTAAACTCCAAACTCAGAAAGTGAACTATGACTCAACATTTGACATTTTCTGTGATAAAGTAATCTCAGTAAGACTCATTGATGGAAAGCAATTTATACATATGAAGAAGTTGTGTGAGATGTTCAATGACCTACTCAGCATATGCAAAGGTCAGGATAAGGGCAACTACCAGGCAACAAGACTGAAGAAAAGACTGCAGGAACGGTACCCAAACATGATTTTCTATCGTCCACCAAAAATGTCTGAGAGCGAAGTGGTGTACATGAAGGACATTGATATTGGTTCCATTGCTCAGGCTGCTATTGTAGACAGTAGCTCGACAACAGAAACAGAGTCAACCACAGAAGATGAAGCCAGCCAGGATCCACAGCAGGGTGACTCAGGCCTCAATTTACATGTTCTATACCCGAGAGCACTCATGGTGAGGGATGACCTGAACAAACACCAAAGTGTAGACATTACATGGCCACCACTTGCTCCTGACTTCGACATTTAAAATGTTGAAAGAGCCATCCCTGTTGCATTGTACAACATTGTTGCATGGATAGCGGGCCTGTTAGACGAGCCAACCCTGGAGAAATTTGTGGAACTCCCATGGCATATTCATCTGAAAATGCTCTCTGTTCTTCAAGACGTTGTTTCTATAGCGTCAAGGGGTCAGACGTTTACTCCGAAGTCCTATGCATTGGGCCTGACTGTGAAATATTGGACTGGTTCTAATCGATTGTTAGGACTGCTCAACAAGCTTGGGCATTGTGTCTCAGTCAGTACTACACAGGCGTTGGAAACTGCTTTGGCATTGTTGCAGATTGATCAGGAGGGAAAACTGCCCTCAAACTGCCTCAGAAATGTACCGACAATATTTGTGTACGATAACATCGATTTCAGTGAGGAGACCCTCACCGGTCATGGGACCACTCACCACACCAATGGATTGATGATACAAGACACACCCTCTGAGCCGATTCAGCACGCTCATCCAGTGACTCCAATTAGCCGTCGTCAGCGGTAATTAGTTGGTAACACGCCACCCATTCTCAAGTATGGTGGCAGGAAAAGGCAAGGGCCCACAGCCTTTTACAGTTGTGACATTGCAATCAGTCCGTCACAAGAGGACGGGCTATTGTTGGATATGCTCTATTACACAATGAAAATGGTCCAGAAAACGGACGGGCGGTTGCCGACATGGACTGGGTACAACACCCTCCTTCATCGGGATGAAGAGTTGACCAAGTCAGCCATCATCTACCTTCCCGTGATTGAGGCATCACCCACGGAACTGGACACCGTTAACACGGTCCTACGCCAAAGCATTGATATGGCTGATAAACTGGAACGTGAAGAAGTAGTTCTAGTCTTCGACCTTGCGAACTACAGTAAGGTGCAGGAGATTCGTTGGTTGCACCCGGAGTTGACAGAAAGGTTGGTAATTCGTCTCGGCGAATTCCACCAACTCATGAGCTTCCGAGGCGTGATCGGCAAAAGATTCAGAGACGCAGGTCTGCT
Organism: Eptatretus burgeri; assembly: GCF_056783735.1. Classification (NCBI taxonomy): domain Eukaryota; kingdom Metazoa; phylum Chordata; class Myxini; order Myxiniformes; family Myxinidae; genus Eptatretus; species Eptatretus burgeri. Next base: position 48,566,391 of record NC_140966.1, read on the forward strand.
AGACCTCATAATTGAGTCTGGTATTGTTGCTCAGCGTTCTGCAAATTCAGTAATAAACGGCCACCACTATAATAGGAGTCTGCGCTGTCACAAGCTCGTCTACGAAGCACTAGGATGACAATGCTTCCAGGCCTTCATGGACTCCCTTGCAGAGAGGACACGTGTGCGATTCGAGAGGTGTATAGAGCGTCTCCAGGAAACGTTTCCTTCTCCGTTGTTCGAACAGTTACTGTCATCGGAAGAGGTCTCGGAAATGTTCACTCGCTACAGCGACTTCAGACAGCAGTAATGTACAGCGAGCAAAACATTCACATTCTGGTGCTCCTACTTGGAAATGGTGGAGCTAGCACTAGAGCTTATACGGGCAACTCGTACTTCAAACTGGCCGAAACACCTTGGATCACGAGAGCATCAATGCCCTGGTACTTTGCGTACGATCACCTAAACTATGCAAGGTACTTACCCGTTTATTGGCTGGAAATGGCCGGGCAAGAGCACTTCCACCCTGACACCTATCAAGCGTTCATGGACGGCAAATGGACTGCCCAACGGCATACTCGTTATGGATTTAGTAGTGTTGCGTGCGATCAGATCATAGAGCAGACTTTAAATAGGGACAGCAAGACCAGTGGAGGAATCATTGGTTACACTCAGAAAAGCACAGCTGTGAAGAAGTGGATCCTGTCCCAACCTGCACATGCGGAAATTGCAAGGAAATGTGAGTCCATGGCGGGTATCCATGACGAGCCCCGAACGAGAAAGGATTTGGATGCGTCGAGCTCGAAGAAGAATGAAGCAGTGGTGGTATAAGTGATGGACACAGTACTTCAAATGATTAACCCTTTCTCCGGCGCTCACCTTGAACTCGTCAATATTAGTTCAGGTGCCATTGCACCGCCAGCCACTTCCGCAGACTTGATGAATGCGTATGTCAAGGGAGAGAATGCTGTCATGCAATTCATGCATGATCAGCTTCTCTCAGGTGAGGTCCCATTCTTCAGTCCGATATCGAAGGCCAAATTGGCAACTTTCTCGAAGGCGCGAGGCAAGTCGGCGACTCCCCACCAGCAGATGCCAAAGGTTGAAATTGTGAATGAACGTCGTCTTTTCACACGACTGCTGTTGATTGGCGAGAAAAGCAATGTAACACTCCACGATCTGCTCGCGTACCCACTGGCGAACATATCTTTCCCACTGGCATCCGGTGATGGTTTGATTGCTAAAACGGACAAAGCCAAACTCCGCAACCATATACTGAAACTGTGGCCCGATTGCCGTGTGGACGCTTGGCCTATCCAAGGTGCAACAATTGTGGATGGAATGGCCGTTATTCAGCCGATAAAGGCTGGTTCACTGCCTAACACTTTCGGCAAACTGGAAGAGATGGTGCTGAACATTGTAGTGGCCAAAGCACGACATAACCAATCTTCGAGACTGGACGTGGTGTTTGATACTTACCCAAGTATCAGCATCAAGTGCCTGGAGCATGCTAGACGAGTGGGCAGGGCGGTCGATCTTCAGATGCGAACCATCTATGGACGCGATCAAGCCCTTCCAAAACAGTGGGCCAATTATCTCCTGAGCGGAGCCAACAAGGAGGCGTTGATAGAGTTCATCGTCAAATCGTGGACGAGAAACATCTCTCCATCAAAACTGGGTGACATGCTGTTGTACGTCAGTCATGCCGGCAAATGTGAGAAAATCGAGGCGTCGAATGGTGTCATGACTGTGTCGTCAGTATCTGAACTTGAATGTGACCATGAGGAAGCTGACACGAAGCTCCTGCTACATGCCGTTCACGTGGTACAGAATGAAGAGTCGGTGCGCATAGAGAGTTTTGACACCGATGTGTTGGCGTTGGCTCACTCGAAGTCGATTTGGGCACGAAATTTCCATCTGGTCACAGGAAGTCCCAAGGACATTATCGTCGTTGACATTAGGAAGCTGAGTTATGCCCTGGAAAGTTCTGTCTGCGATGCATTCATAGGTTTGCACAATTTCACGGGAAGTGATACCACCAGTGCATTCCACGATAAGGGCAAAACAAGGCCATTTGACTTGATGATGAAGAGTCCCCATCTCATCACCTGTTTCGGGAGCATTGGTCGAGAATTCACGCTAGATCAGAATATCATTCACGACCTGGAACAATTCGTCTGCGCCATGTACAATCAGCGGACCGTGAAGAGTGTGGATGAGGCTCGCTACAAGCTATTCTGCAGCCAGTCGCTGGGAGAACAGAAGTTGCCACCTACAAGCGACGCTCTGATGCTGCATTGCAAAAGAGTGAACTATCAATCTGCGATCCACCACCGCATGACTGAGAGGTTTATAGAAGCCCCTTCTCCTACATTTCACGAATGGGTGGAACGCAACGGAGCACTGACTGTTCACTGGCTGAACAAACCACCAGCGCCGAAGGAACTGTTAGAGGCGAAGAAATGTAATTGCAAGAAGATGAAATGCGAGACCAACCAGTGTTCTTGCCGGTCAAAAGGACTGTCCTGCACAGAGTGCTGTGGGTGTCAAAACTGCGCCAACGATGAACAGACCCATGCAGAAATAGAACTTATGGATGATGAAACAGAACCGACGATGATTCCGACGATGAACTGTAAATGCGGGTGTCACACTGCTTTTGCTGTGGTGATCTACTACACAGTAGTATTCAGGTTGGTTAGCATGTAATAGTGGACTTGAGTTTTGTAATACTCAAAACCACCTAGTTCAGTTCAAAACTAGAGCCGAGTTCAGCAACCGCTTCAGAGCAAGAAATAGTGGAGTTCGAAGACAGTAATCCTCTTGTAGCGGTTCTACTTTTCATCAGGCTGAGTCGCGCAGTCTCTTTGTCTTTGATTTAATCCGTAAGAGCCAATGTAACTGCCTTAAATAGTCAATGTAACTACCTTGAATAGTCAATGTAACTGTCTTTAATTGCCAGTGTGGCTGCCTTTAATAGTCAATGTCACTACCTTTAATAGTCAATGTAACTACTTTTAATAGTCAATGTAAATACCTTTAATAGTCAATGTAAATACCTTTAATAGTCAATGCAACTGTCTTTAATAGTCAATGCAACTACCTTTAATAGTCAATGTAACTACCTTTAATAGTCAATGTAATTACCTTTAATAGCCAGTGTGGCTGCCTTTAATAGTCAATGTAACTACCTTTAATAGTCAATGTAACTACCTTTAATAGTCAATGTAACTACCTTTAATAGCCAGTGTGGCTGCCTTTTAAGCAAAAAGTTGCCTTGGTCAACTCGAAGACCTGTCTGGTCGGTTCAGACGTTTTCGGCCAGTAAAAATATGTTACTGCTTCGGTTTACGACCTTTAATTATAAACATCTTTAATAACAGTCCATAGGGCTCTGTATAAACATATTGTATCATTTTAAGACCTCACAAGAGTTTTCTTTGACATACATATCAGTCTATCATTGATTCTTCATTTCTGTGTCAAAATCGTGCTTTAATGTTCGGTTTATTTTTAATTGTCAAAAATGACCAATTGTGTCACATCCTCGACGTGGAAACAAGTGGATTTGGACTCAGCGTCTAAAATTCTTTAAGTATGCCAAATTTCATCCAGATTGGTGATCTGCACAACGAAAATCATTTTCTGAAGGTAATAGCGAGTACTTCCACATGGTCTAATAGGTCCTTAGATCAGTTATGTCGATAAGTACGTGTTCAGTTTAGATTTCCCCACTGTCGTCTAGCGGAAATTATTCGTATAACTGGCTGTGATCTTTGAGGTAGTGTTTTTCTTTTGCTATCTTTATTTTGGACCAACCGCATCTCAACCACCACAACCACCACCAGCCGCATCTCAACAACCACAGCCACCTTCTCCACAACCGCCTTCACAACAACCACCTTAACCACAACCACCACCAACCACATCTCAACAACCACAGCCACCTTCTCCACAACCACCATTACCACAACCACCGTAACCACAACTTCCACAATCACCACCGCGTTTCCACCTCGGCACACGGTTGCGAGAAGCCTGGCATTCGTCGATGGAGAACGGACGACGGCCTCACCCCCTCCCCCCAATGAATAACCCTGCGAGAGGAACAAAAAGCAATGAAAGCTATGAAAAAAAGGCAAAAGAAAGGCCCCGATCCAGGAGAAAAAACGCCCTTCTTCTGGAAGTTTCCCGCGCGTGCTGGAAGATGGGGTGGGAGGCGAGGGCGGGCAGAGCTCGAGATATAAGGAGGAGGCGCAGGGTGTGTGTGTGTGTGTGTGTGTGTGTGTGTGTGTGTGTGTGTGTGTGTGTGTGTGTGTGTGTGTGTGTGTGTATACGCTGAAGCTTTTCTCTCTCTCTGGGCTCTGCATCGCGCGTGCTCGCTGGATCGCGCACGCTCTCGCAATCTCTCTGGAGGTGTGAATTGGGTCGTTGGTTGTGGGCGCTCTCTCTGGGTCGTGTGCGAGGAAGCTCTCTCGGGGAAGGTCGGATCGAGGAGGACGGAGCCCAATAATTCACCATACGGTCACGTTCTCTTTCTTTCCTTTTATTTCTTTCTGGGTTTTTGTGTGTGTGTTCGTGGCGCCAATCCCATAAGTAAAACTGCATAAGTGACTGTACATAATAACTATAGACATCGGCTGTAGGCTTTCTTTTTACTCGCATCCTACCCCACCCCCTTCCCCCATTGCTTGATTGCATTGCTTTTCCTTGCCTTTTTTTTGTTTACCTTTTTTTTGCATTGTTTTTGTTTTCCTCGCCTGATTGCATACATGACTGCATGACTGCATATATGTCGTGTGTGTAATAAATGTCCTTGTGTGAATGTTGACCCATTCGTTGCATCCTTTCCCTCAATTGAACTGCCATAATTAAGTTCGGAATATAGCTGATTGTTAATAACTGATAAGAGAATCGGATCCGGCGGGGCTTGGCGAAAAACACCGCTCGGCAAATCGCAAACGGAGCGAGCTGCTTAGCAGCTCGTTTCCAAGCAGGTCCCGTCGAGGTGTAAATCCCCGGCATTTCTGTCTGCGCGCATAATTAGGTAAATCGACAATTATGCGATCGGACCCTGTCGCGCGCAGACAGAATAGCTGGCTGATTTTCAGTGTTATTAAATGCACACCCGTAGCTGGATTTCGGCATTGATCCAAAAGCTACGACTAGGTTTGTCCGTTCAGTGGGCGAGTGTGGCCGCCATTGGCTAAAAGCGGTCGCCCGCACGCCGACGGGCAGGAAACCACAACAGTAATCAGCATCAGAGTTTGCAAGAAGTTTAGCTTTCCTTGTTTTGTAGATTGCTAATTTCCCTTCAGCTATTATAAAATTGGTGAGAGCAGATTCAACATGATTTTTGGAATTTAACGGTAATCCAAAAATAAAAGTACGTAAAGAAAATACAATTTTCATATGACAGCACAATTGTGATAAAAAGGTAAAAAGTGGGGTCACTCTTGCACAGTCAACATAGGCATGATATTGTTGCGGTATTCGCGCCCGCCGGCGTGCGACGGCCACGTAACTCGAATCGCGGCACGTCGCCCACCGGACGGACAATCCAGTCGTGACCCTCTCGGACTAACGCCGGGAACCAGTCACGGGTGGACCTTTCGGTCTCACCGCGATCGAGCCAATCAGCCCCCGCGTGGGATAGGGTTGCTCGCCAAATTCGACCTACCTAAGTACCCACGCGGAGGGTAGACCGGGCGATCGCACCTCGCCGCAGGTCCACTTCGGACACGGGCCACTTAAGCGACCCGTTCCGTACTATCAGAATAACCGAGCGGTGTTATCGTCGACCCCGACGGTTCGATTAATTATCGGGCGTATTCAGCCCACTACCAACCCTTTACGTGAAGCAAGATGAGGATTCAATGGGAGAAAAAGACGAAGCGAAGCGGGAGAACAGTTCAACAATAAAGCACATTTATTCGCGGCACACGGGAAGCACACATATTCAATTCCACCAAAAGCACACAAAAAAAAGAAAACACAATTCCATTTACACAAAAAGCAAATATAAAAGCGAAGACAATGCAGAGCTAATACCGACTACCGAGCACACGGCAACACTTATACAATTCTACTTCACAGACGGCGCCGACAACACATACCCAAAACCAAGGAAAAGAATACCCCCAAGAATGAGGCGGGCCTGAGGCCGAGACCGGGTCGCGCCTACCCGTCTGGTGATGAGACGCGGAGCGGCGATGGCGCCTCACTCCGCGGGCCTCGTGGACGGTGTCTGGTAGGGGGTGGGAACGGGGCCCCCTTGGTCGCACTATCTCAGCGCGGGGGGAAACAGGAGGGGGTTGCTGATGCTCGGGGTATAGAGGATCTTTATTATCCCTGGTGTGCGTCTCCACCTCGGCCAGGTCGCGCTGCCGGCCTTCCTCGGGCGTGCAGCTCCCGGCACCGTCGCGAGCACCCCCTCGTCTGCCTTCGCCGCTGCCGCCTCTCCGCCTCTGGACTCTCCACCCTGGACTCTTCTTTGGGCTCTCCTCGTTCGACTCTCTTCAGCTTCTCCAGCTACTGCAGGCTTCGGGCTCCAGACTTCCACACTGCTCTGACTGACGAACACGGTCCTTTTATCCCCCCGTAGCTTCGCCTTTGACCCCCTCCCTTTGACCTTTCACCTCGCTCCCCATTGGCCCGAGAAAAAGTGGGCGTGAAGGCTTTTTGATCCACAAATTTGCATATATCGATCCCGTTCTGGAGGCGGGGCCAAATCGCCCCTCGCTCACCGATTGGACGGCAAAAAGTGGGCGTGTCGTTTTTGATCCGTTTTTGAAGCACAAAATCCGTGATTTTGTACACGCTGTTCAACGTGCGCCCTGCACGAGTCCAACACCGGTACCCACAGCGGGGCAAGAACGGTGGCGATGCTACGGTTGCGAGGTGTGACGTGAAGGTCGTGGCGGTTGTGGTGAAGCGGCGTTGTGGTTGGTGGTTGATGTTGTGGTTGTGGTGGTAATCATGGCGGTTGGTCCAAAATAAAGATAGTAAAAGAAAAACGGCTATCCTGAAGAGTCGCAGCTCGCATAAATGACATGTATTCCCACTAGACAACGGGTTTGGGCCTAACTACACATATACTTGCCGAGATACCTCACCTAAGGGACCTGAATGGTGGTTTGCGAATTTGGTAACCACAACACTACCCCCTTCCCTTTATACAGACTCGTCCCGAGTCGTCAAATTTTCGTGTGCCATCATGTGTAGTTTTCCCCTAGTACATTTTACCTACGGATCCCTGAGTGCGACATTCATGGTATTCGTGTCCCCAAAATAAATAACCTGAGGGCTGCGTAACTATCTCAACAAACTCACTCACACGGACGACTTAAATAAAATTGCCGGCGCTAAGACATACATGCCGGGGGCGCACTCATATTTACAGTACATCTTAACCTTAACTTACAAATTTTACACTAAACCATGGCCCAGGATCATTGAACTCTGCAAAAGAAAAGCAGTTAGCAGGGAGCCAGGCTGCCCACATGCAGTCTCTGGCTCAAACAATGCAGGTGACAGGGAACGTGGCTGGCTGCTCACACGCAGTCCAAGGCCTTCCCTTTTGAACTGAACTCAGTGAACCACAACGGTGCATGGGCTGCACAACGCAGTCTCCGTGCCAGCTCAAGTGGCACACGCAATGAGCACAACGAATGGATGCATGAACACAAACACGGTGCACGGGCCGCCACTGCAGACCCGTGTTGTAGCTGCCAACAGGGCAGTTCTTGCAGCTTGCAAACTGTTGCCTTGATCCTGGCGCACATGGAAATGAACAGGGGGGGCAAAGAAAAATTGAACGGGGCTGGTGAACGTGGGCAGTGGGCATGGCATGGCAAAGGCAGCAGGCAAACACAGCCCGCAGAAGAAGGCCGCTGCAGGCAAACACAGCCGGCAGACGAACTGGCCGGCACAGGCCTCGAAGAAAAACAGCCAGCAGATGAACTGGCCGGCACAGGCCTTGCAGCACACAGCTGCCGATGAAGTTGGCCGGCCTCCGCCTTGAAGCAAAACACGGCCAGCCGATGAAGTTGGCCAGCCTTTGCCGTTCAGTGAAGGTTGGTGGAGGGAGTGCGGTGGTGCTGGCCACTTGGAAGGCGGGCTCGGACCTACCTACCTGTCTCCCTCCCACCTATCGCCTTTGCCTGTCACTGTACATACCCACTCCCTTAATTTGTCAAACCCCAATTTAGCCCCCTTAATTTTTTGTTGTTTTTATTTTTACTTCCCCACTATAAATCGTCCCCTAACCCCCTTTATCGTCCTTGTTCGGCTAACCTATCCTGTCACCTAGCCTACTCCCAACCCCTACGTTCCCTTCCCGGAGGGGAATAAGGGAGAGCTAACGTCCTGTGTCGAGGCCCAACTCAAGCCTCAGAATGGCCTCCCCAGAGTTCGGCGATCTAACCCAAAGTGGGTCCAGCGGCCCACAACGAGAGCGAGGGGATGGATGGTGCGGAGGGGTACATCTCCTAATCTACCCTAACCATTTAACTGTTAAACTACCCCGGGGCTTTCAACAAGCGCCTCTCGCTTAAACTATTGGTTCTAACAACCCAGATTCCCGTCGCCTGTGTTGGTGTCCTCACAATTTCGGGCCTCGCCCCCCAATTTTCTCTCCGTGCCCTCACACGGTCTCCTGGCTGGGACACGTGGCTCCCTTTGGCAGGCACAACCCTCTGCCGAATCTCCCGCTATGGCACCCCCGGGCACTACACTGCCTCCGAGCCTACCAGCTCCCTAACACCGGGGAGTGCCCCCCATGGCACCTCCCCTGAAACGCACACGTGGCAGGCCGGCCTCCCGGGCCCCTTTCCGAGGGTCACCCGTGCCCACTACACTGCCCACGCGGCTAATGGCGCCCCGGGCCCCCGCACCAAGCAGGCGCACCCGTGCCCACTACTCTATCCCGGCCCCCCATGGGCCCTTGGCCTACCGCGGCCGACTAGCCTGGTGCCCGGGGTACCCACTCAGCGATACTCACCTTTCGCAGCCACGCTCCCAAGCCCGTCAACAGGGCTCCTGCACCCCTCCAAATGGGTCTCGAGCCTACTTTCCCACCAACAACAAAACGACCTCCATTTTTCAATTTGACTAACCCAGCTAACTCACCCTACACTGACCCCGGGGTCTCTTGGGCGGGAGTCACTCCTCCCCCCAATCACTCATCGCACCATGCATTCCCCATTCACTCCACACACACAGACCCGCTGGCCTCACTCACTCACCAAGCACATGCTTCCACCTCACTCAACATGTACACGCTTCCAATTCACTCACCAACAACTCTTCAACACACACACCACTGAACTCTGCCATCCTTCTAACTACATCCCCTAACTAACTCGTGCTCCCACGTCGTCCCTTAAACTACAGCACGTTCCTTTTAACACTACGTAGCTAAGCTACGTCCCCTCTACACATCCACAAGTCTGTCACTGTCTCCAAATGTCCCAAAAATTCATTTTATTTCCCAACCTAAAGCTCACTAAATCCCTCTACCTAATCCATTCCACGGACTCCATGAGGACTTACCCCTGCCCCATGAAGTCGGTCTAGCTAAGCTAACCCTTCCCCCTAACTAGTTTCCATCCTGTGCCCAGGTCAAGGGGGTCTTCCACCCCTTGCCCAGGAATCCTGTGTACCCGAAAGTGAGGCTTGTTCCCCTTTTTTTTTTTTTTTCTTTACATGCGCAGCGCCAGCACGGCAACTCAGAGCTCGCGCACTTTGCACCTGCCCGTGACGTCATGCAGCTGCACGTGTTCCTCGTCCCTCCTTGGACGGGACCATCCGGCAGAGACACCCCTCCTGCCGGATTCCAACCCCACGTGCAGCCATGACGTCACCGTGCGCAGAAAAAAACACAAGCCCCACGTCTCGAGGGGTTCCCCACGCGAACACATGTGCTTTGCCCGTTGGAGCTTAACACACACGATCGCGTGGAGAACCCGTCCGGTCCAAATCCGTTTACCTGCCTAAACTTTGTCCGTCCGCGGGATCGGCAAATCCACCGCGTGCGTTTCCAGACCGGGACTTCACTCTCGCAAGCGAGCACGTGGTGGTCTCGTGCGTTGCACAGCACGGACCTCGTGCTCACTGCTGGGTGAACCCGGCACGGTCCACGAAACAACTACAGCCGCTACTCGGCTTTCTCTCCTCTGTCGCCGTCGTCGCCATTCGACCCACGCACACCTGCGTGTTACGACGCACACAGTCCACTCCATCACATTCACACCGGGAGACGCGGCTGCGTGCTCCCGCATGCCAACCGACATCTCCCTCACATACCGCTCTCTCACACACACGGTCTCCCTTGCACACAGCGACCTTGCACACGGCCGTTCACTCACGCGTGGTGCCTCACCACTCACACAAACCATACTACTTACACACGCGGGGGCACTCACCCGCGGTGCCTCATCCACACACCGTGCCTCACTCATACACGCGGGGGCACTTAACCGCGGTGCCTCATCCACACACGCGGGGGCACTCAACCGCGGTGTCTCATCCATACTCCGTGCCTCACTCCCACACGCGGGGGCACTCACCCGCGGTGCCTCACTCGCACTCCGTGCCTCATCCACACTGGCCGTTTCATCCACACACGCGGGGGCACTAACCCGCGGTGCCTCACTCACACTGGCCGTTTCACTCACACACACGGCCTCACTCACACACGGTGCCTCACCCACGCACGGCGTGCTGGGAAGCACGTACTCCGGCACCATCGCCACCACACCACTCACACATGGGGTCGCTTCCACACACGGGGACGCACTCACGCCTTGCACCACACACACAGGGACAACCACACTGGGGATTCGTGTCCCCACAAGGGTCTCCGGGGCCTCTATACCCCCCAAGCTCTCCGTGCACCTGTCCACAGCACTCGTCCCCTCAACCTCGCAAAGCACGACCGAACTCACCTGGTCGTGACTCGCCTCAAGGGGGCAGACTCCCTCCCCTCGTTCCTGGAGGAGGCCATCCAGGTGCTCGCACTGGGTCTCTACACGCTCCGCGAGCTCACCCCCATTATCCTCCACTACCTCCGTGTGTGTGTGTGCGTCACTTACCCCGTCCTCACCGTGCAGTCTCTCCTCTATTTTTTCTGTCTCCCGTGTCTCTGCCAACTCTTCACCCTTTACCTCCCTTGTCTCAACTATTATTATTTCCTTTGTCACGGCCTTCATGCCCGCCTGCAGGCATCGGCCCATGTTCTGCGTCTCACCCCGGAACTTTTTCATTTCCTCCTTCATGTTTGCTTCCATTCCGTTCATTTGCTGTCTATTCGCATCCATTTTCCTCATCAATGCCTCAAACATTTCCATCGTCCGATCCATGGGCGAATTCGCACGTGGGGGCCGTTTGTCCGCCACCCCAGCCACTGCGCCCATTTCGAACTCTGGCTTCAGTTGGGGGAGTTCATGTTCCTGCACAATCAACATTTCCTGCTCGGGGATTCCATCCTGGACCATGGATTCTACATTATTACACATATACATTTCTAATACCCCCGGCTCCCGCTCGCCTTGAGACGCCATCTTGCTTCTCGTGAAGGGTTAATTTGCTCGCTCGTAATTTGGAGGGAATCGGGGGTCGCTTCTCTCACCCCTGGACCGATTCCCGTGAATTTAATTGGAGACAGGAGAGCCCGTTTTCCTGTTCTCCGATACCAGTGCCGCGAGGAGGGCGATGAATTTGTATTGCACGACCTGACACCAGTGTTGCGGTATTCGCGCCCGCCGGCGTGCGGCGGCCACGTAACTCGAATCGCGGCACGTCGCCCACCGGACGGACAATCCAGTCGTGACCCTCTCGGACTAACGCCGGGAACCAGTCACGGGTGGACCTTTCGGTCTCACCGCGATCGAGCCAATCAGCCCCCGCGTGGGATAGGGTTGCTCGCCAAATTCGACCTACCTAAGTACCCACGCGGAGGGTAGACCGGGCGATCGCACCTCGCCGCAGGTCGACTTCGGACACGGGCCACTTAAGCGACCCGTTCCGTACTATCAGAATAACCGAGCGGTGTTATCGTCGACCCCGACGGTTCGATTAATTATCGGGCGTATTCAGCCCACTACCAACCCTTACGTGAAGCAAGATGAGGATTCAATGGGAGAAAAAGACGAAGCGAAGCGGGCGAACAGTTCAACAATAAAGCACATTTATTCGCGGCACACGGGAAGCACACATATTCAATTCCACCAAAAGCACACAAAAAAAAGAAAACACAATTCCATTTACACAAAAAGCAAATATAAAAGCGAAGACAATGCAGAGCTAATACCGACTACCGAGCACACGGCAACACTTATACAATTCTACTTCACAGACGGCGCCGACAACACATACCCAAAACCAAGGAAAAGAATACCCCCAAGAATGAGGCGGGCCTGAGGCCGAGACCGGGTCGCGCCTACCCATCTGGTGATGAGACGCGGAGCGGCAATGGCGCCTCACTCCGCGGGCCTCGTGGACGGTGTCTGGTAGGGGGTGGGAACGGGGCCCCCTTGGTCGCACTATCTCAGCGCGGGGGGAAACAGGAGGGGGTTGCTGATGCTCGGGGTATAGAGGATCTTTATTATCCCTGGTGTGCGTCTCCACCTCGGCCAGGTCGCGCTGCCGGCCTTCCTCGGGCGTGCAGCTTCCGGCACCGTCGCGAGCACCCCCTCGTCTGCCTTCGCCGCTGCCGCCTCTCCGCCTCTGGACTCTCCACCCTGGACTCTTCTTTGGGCTCTCCTCGTTCGACTCTCTTCAGCTTCTCCAGCTACTGCAGGCTTCGGGCTCCAGACTTCCACACTGCTCTGACTGACGAACACGGTCCTTTTATCCCCCCGTAGCTTCGCCTTTGACCCCCTCCCTTTGACCTTTCACCTCGCTCCCCATTGGCCCGAGAAAAAGTGGGCGTGAAGGCTTTTTGATCCACAAATTTGCATATATCGATCCCGTTCTGGAGGCGGGGCCAAATCGCCCCTCGCTCACCGATTGGACGGCAAAAAGTGGGCGTGTGTCGTTTTTGATCCGTTTTTGAAGCACAAAATCCGTGATTTTGTACACGCTGTTCAACGTGCGCCCTGCACGAGTCCAACACCGGTACCCACAGCGGGGCAAGAACGGTGGCGATGCTACGGTTGCGAGGTGTGACGTGAAGGTCGTGGCGGTTGTGGTGAAGCGGCGTTGTGGTTGGTGGTTGATGTTGTGGTTGTGGTGGTAATCATGGCGGTTGGTCCAAAATAAAGATAGTAAAAGAAAAACGGCTATCCTGAAGAGTCGCAGCTCGCATAAATGACATGTATTCCCACTAGACAACGGGTTTGGGCCTAACTACACATATACTTGCCGAGATACCTCACCTAAGGGACCTGAATGGTGGTTTGCGAATTTGGTAACCACAACAATATAAATCTTCAGAGGCCATACAAAAGGGGCATGAAACAGAATTTAATACATTAAAATGATGTAAATACATTAAAATGATGTAATAAAACATTCGTAGGTAAAATGATGTGTACAATTCTCCAAGAGGTATCACCAGTCCGTTTTACAATCGGGGGGGACATACATGGCAGCCCATTGTGGGCACAGGGGGGACCCCAGAGGTAACATCCCCTTCCATCGGGATCCAAAACTATCTTTGCACACATTAGGATGCCGTATGGTGACACAAAGGTGGTACAGGCACTTTTTAGCAACACTAGGAAGTGGAGAGGAAGACAAGATCACAGTTTCTGTTAATGCCAGTGATGTATATGCAACTGTGGAAAGAAGGGGGCATGGATTGCAGGGACAGCGTTGGTGGTATCACAATGGAGTCCCAAACTTCTGGAGGTACGCAGAACCTCCTGAATGAGCTGGGAAACAGTTCTCAAAGAGCGCATTCCAATGGTAGTCGCAATATACCCGACTCAGTGCCATGTTTTGTTCTCGTTCCGCAGATCTCATATGAGACGTATACCGGAGTTTATGAAGCATTGTATGCACGTGATCGAGGAATGATCGGAAAAGTGCATTGTAGAAGATAGGCTCGTCGAGAAAGTTGTTGATGTTGTAGTGAGCCATATCTCGGTGCACTACAAGAGGCTGCCAGGTTTGCAACAGGTCTTGGTAAAACAAAGGCAATGGAGAGATGTCCACATGTTGCAAGTCCATGAGAAAAGGTTCCTGATTGAAGTCGAGCATGCCAGCCATTTTCAGAAAATGGTTAGCAGTGGGGCGCCATGGCAGTGATGCAGAAAAAAGAAAGCAGTGGACAGTGGCGACTCGAAAGGCCATCAGTCGGCTGAGAATGTCAACAAGACCATGACCACCATCTGCCAATGGAAGGTAAAGGACTTCAGGCTTGACCCAAGGTTTGCCACCCCAGAAAATAATCAAGCAGATTTTTCTGGATTGTGTCCTCGAGTACTTTCAAGCTTTATCAGATATTTTTATTGCTTCGCTGTCCTCCCCCTTCACAACTATTGCCTAATGTATACTTCATTTCTACATAACAATGCCCTGTGTTCATGTCATTTATAGAGGTTTACTACACAGCAAATTTGTTATTCATTAATTTGAATTAAGCATTCCTCCGTCTTCCTGGTGCCAACCAAAACAGCTTTATTTCGTTTAACTTGCCAACCAAGTGAAATAAAGAAAATATTATATTGTTACACAGTTAACTAACACACTATTTATATTCATTATAAAACAACCATCAGAATGTGATGATCCATTATCAAGTATATTTTAAAGTATCAGAGCAGCAAACATAAGAGAGGGGTACACATTTCATTTAACTAAGCATGGACTTATAATTATCACATCTTTCACCATGCCCAGATGTGCTTCAGCCAGGACGGGGATTATACATCCTTTATTATTATTGTCATCTGATTTGAAAGTCATCTGGTTTGAAATGTTCGCTTTGAGTGGTACGGTGGTGATGTTGAGCATTTACTAGTGGATTCAGGAGAGCACTTTGTCAACATGGAGAAAGACAAACAACATATTAATCAATGATCCTAAGTTTCTAAAAGATAAGTCACAGTTATATGGAAGTAACAAGACCACAGTGTGTTCAAACAAAGATTCTATCCCACTCATTCGTGGTTTGTCAAGCAAACATTGTAGCGAGTTAAACAAAGAAACTCACAAGCTGCGGGCAGTCCACTCTGCAAACATAATGAGTTCTCACTTTCTCATTGTCAGAGAACTAATAGCATGTTTTATGCTGCAGGCATTTTCAATCTTTATCTCAACTCTGTTGAGATACAAAGAGAGCTTATCCCCCCAAAAAAAATTGTTTCATCATGATCAATACAGAAACACCAATGCTTTGTGATATTCACAGAGCTTTCTATCACCAAATATGTCCATAAATTGTTGGTGTAGCACATTTCACAAGATGGGATTAATTATTTTACTTCCACAAAGGGAAGGCAGCATGAGGGGAGGGGAAGGGAAGGCAGCAGGAGGGGAAGGGAAGGCAGCAGGAGGGGAGGGGAGAGAAGGCAGTGCGATGGAAGAGGAAGGGAAGGCAGCGTACTGGGGCGAAAGTGCTTTCAATCGTCAATTGCGAAAGCGAACATGTTGCTGCTGCAGACTTTGGTTTCTTTGTATCCGTGTTCTCAACCGTCACTAGTAGGTACTCTCTCTGGTGTTTGGTTTTCAAATGTTTTAGCATATTGGACATATTACAGTGATGAGCAAGGTCTATTGAATATAGTTAGTGAGCATGCAACTTTTGGACTGTTTTATTTAACCTTCCCCAAATAGTTAAAAACTACACTTCTGCACCTTTTGAATGACATGTTGTCAAATCTTCATTAGTCGATGTATTGCCTACCTGTCTATCAGTAAAGCAATTAACACGCTTTACTGGCCAACTCTAAATGCCTTGGTATTCAAAAGGATCACACCCTTGGGGCTTGTTTAGTTTGCAAGTGATTTGCTTTTGCTGCTATATTGTAAACAGGAAGCTCCAGGGGCATGTTTCTCTTCAATTAATGTTACCAGGCCATTTGTAACTTGAACATGCCCAACAGGGATGAAAACAATTTTCCGCGAAAAAAACACTTATTACTCGTAATCAATGTCAATTCTGGTTCACCACTCGATTCCTTTCGACTCCATGGTTGGAATTTAGTACTTTGAAATTGATCCGCCCACCACTGTTAAGCACTCAAGCAAGCACTCCAACGAAACAGTTGATAAGGAACGGCTGGCTTGGCAAGCGATTAGCGATTGGTTATAACAAACACCACCCAGCGATGCCCGGAGTGTCAAACAATGTCTGAAATGGACAAATGAATACTTTTTGTAACCAGTTGGAATTGCTGCAAAGGTCAATTCCGCAGTTTAATTTTTTTTTATTTGGCTAAGGTTAAGAGATTCGAGCACTTATCGCATGTGCGAAAATGAAATAAAGCCATGAACACTGGCGTCTCCAGGTGTTTATAAGCATAGTGATGTATCCATTGATTCATAGGTATGAAGAAGAGGCATTTGATGATATGAGTGAGGAAAATGAAAAAAAATTGAGCGCTTTATCATTAAGAAACTGCTGTGGCCTGTTCCAAGTTAAGGCATTGTTGAGCAGGCGAAAACAAAAGGTGAATTAACACCCCAGTGGGATGACAGAGGACTGACAAAGAGGTTGATCAAGGATGAAACCTCGCTAAAGGATAATTAAATAAGTCCACTAATTATCTTCAAAAGGATTTTTTTAATTAACCCAAATACCCAGTTTTCATTCATTTGCTACCTCAGAGTTCCCTTAGTATCCATGCAAAGTTTGGGGTCGCTAAGTTTCGTGGTTTTGGAGTCGTGGAGGAGACACACTGATGGACTGACAGACTGACTGACACACATTGACACTTATCATTATACATAAGTAATGTTTGCTTGTTGTTTTTGTAAAAAAATAAAAAATAAAAAGAAGATAACCTCATGGAATTGGAATGGAGTTGTTGGTATAATTATCGACAATTAGTATTTTTTTCTCTACATGATCGAGGCTTGTGGAAGAGCTTGAGCAGAATGGAAGGGAACAAAATAGATAGGGGAAAACACTAACAGCAGAGTAGTAGTGAGAGTGAGATCAAGGGGAGGGGAAGAAGGACAAATGGGGTGAACAAGCCACATACAAGATGAAACAGCAAGAAGAGGAAGGGGAAAGCTGGGATGAAACATAAAAGGAACAAATCAACTGACAACTAACAAACAAAAAGAGGTGAGGGAGAGGGGGCAAAAATCACAATAACCTGGAAAAGGAGTGCTTGAGAATGAAGTCATTTGGGGTCGAACAGATCATGAGTATGGATGGGGGTGACCTGAGGTAGTAGTGAACAGCTGTCTTGAAGTCCTGGAGGGAAGAATGGGACTGAACAGAATGAGGAAGTTGGTTCTATAGGTGAGAGAAAAGAGGAACAAATGAGTGGAAGTGAGCAGTGAGCCTGGATCTTGGGAGTTTAACAATAAGAAGGCTACTGACAGACCACATATGCCTTGCAGAAACCTAGGAGGGACAGCCAAGAGAAGGCAGAGGGTGCAAGACCAAAATGGAGGCAGTAGAATACAGAGGCTACCAACCTGTCTGCAATGTGAAAGTAACAGGCCGAGACACTCAGCTTCATAATGGGACAACCCAATGATTTTGAGGGCCTTGCTTTCCACAGCATCAAGAATGGCAAGATGTGAGATAGGGTGCCAGCTCAAATAGTAGAGCAGTACTGTCAGAACCCGCTATTCATGGATTCTCTATTCGCACACTCTGTGCATTTGTGGTTCATAAAATGTGACCTGCTTCGACATTCGTGGCCCTCTGCTTTGTGTATTCGCAGTTTTTTTTTCTTCACGTTTTTGTGGTTTTTCACAGGCGTTTTCGCATTTTTTTTCATGGATTAAAAAAAAAATTTCCCTCATGAATTTTCCATTGAAACAATGCCCTGCTATTCGCAGATTTGCTATTCATGGAATATTCCAGGATCATATCCCCCACGAATAGCGGGGTCTGACAGTGGATCTGACAGTGGACATGAATTTGCATAGGGTGTCAAATTTTTAGATTGGCCAAGGAAAGATCTTGCATTAGGGAGGATGTCCAGTCTGTGGCTGGCTTTGGAGTCCATCTTGGAAATATGGTTTGCCCAAGAAGGATCATGGCTGATGATGAAGCCTCAAGAGTTGAGTGACTTGACCTATTCAAGTGGTTTGTTTCGGAAGTAGATGGGAGGATTTGCCAGATGGTCCTTTCGGAGAGACAAGGTGAATGTGTGGGATTTGTCGTAGTTGAAAGACATATGCCAAGTGTTGGACTAGCTCCTAATTCTGTTAAGTTCTGCAGAGAGAGAAGAAGCTCCTACCTGCCTGTCTGAAAAATGAGAGATGATGTGGCAGAGGGTGGAATTGTCAGCAAAGTGATGAGCAAGATTTTCCAGGGAATCAAAAAGAGATCATTGATGAAGATTCACAGGACAGGGTATGGATTATGGGGAAAGGGAGATTCTGATATAGACTGCAACATAACAAGAACCTCGATAATTGGGTCTGTCCAAAAGGAACAAAAATAATGAGGGAGTGGAGCAAGTTCAGTGAATTGTGAAAGAGAGGTTTGTGTTTGTAACTCCTTTGAATAATAAAATATGGAACTCTTCTCATTGTGAAAGGACAGTGGAAAACATAACCTGCATAAGACTGAGATGCTGGTATCCTTACTTTCTGGTGTCTCTATCTTCAGGATGATTGACTTCTAGTTTGTCTACCTTCAGGATGAGTGCTTTCAGGTGCGGGAAGCATTTGCAAAAAAGCTGCACAAAGCACTGCTTGTTCTTCGTGCTCCCCTTGAGCTGCTCGCTGCATTCTCTTTGGCAGCAAAGGATCCTGTTCTTAAGTGCTGCACACATGCACGTGTTTGTGTGAAACAAAACATCAACACTCGCCGCAGTTATATTCAGAAGCATGGCTTGCAAAGGGGTGAGCTTGTCCTTGTTCATTACCTCTGCCACTGAAGGTGGAGGGAGGTTGTGTTTTCACCCCTGTCTGTCTGTTTGTTTGTTTTTGAGCATGGTATCTCAAAAAGTTGTGGACGGATTTGGATGAAATTTGGTGGACAAGTTGTAGCAAGAACGAATTGTTCAGATTTTGGTGGTGATTTGGATCCAGATCCGAGAATTTTTAGTGGTTCTTCCCCATTGAGGGATAGGGTCAAAAACGATATACAGCATGGTATCTCAAAAAAGTTATGGATGAATTCTGGATTTTGGCAATAATTTGGTCTCACAAATGACGATGAGAAAGATATTCCATGACAGGTAGAATGATGTGAGCCACACTTAGGTTAAGGGTAAAACTTGAAAGGGGAGACCATGTTTTGATTTTTCAGAATGTTGGAGACACGGATGTACTAGAACACGTCTGCCATGGGTGAATTGTGTGGAAGGGAATTCGCTGGCAGTGATACAAATAATTATCTAAGATGGTGGAAACGCATTATTCTCAGTAAAATAGTGATGTGTTATACTGTATTGCATACCATTTAATAGAGCAGCAATTTGATGGGAATATTGATAACATTGTGCACACCATCGATTGTAGAAAATGAGAGAATCTGGAATCCCTTGTTATAAAATGCATATCTGTACATGTGGAAATGCATGAGTGTTTTTGCAATCGTTATGTGCCATTACAGAGCAGCTGATACACCTACTGCCAGAGAATGTAGTACCATACATGGTCCATCTTCTTGCCCATGACCCAGATTTTACAGATACGCGAAATCATTGCCAGACTGATGACATAAAACGGTAAGATACAGATTAATTTGTGTCATGGGACCTTTCTTTAACCCACCAGGAATCATACAAATTTTTGCAAGTATCTTCTAAGCTACTCACAAAATAAATTTGGCATTTTAGTATTTTCAAATCATCATAGGTATTAGGAATTGAGACATAGAATCAAATCGTTATTTTAATCTCAAAAGACCAGAAGGTACAGTCTAATGCCATGGTAATAGTACCTTTCTGCAGAGATCTTGCTTTTCACAATAAGAATTATGCAGGATCCTCAGTGAGCTTACTTCCAATTACAAGCCAAGTTTTAGAATCCATCATTGTTGCTGATATCAAGTCTTTCATGTTTTTAAACAGCCGTATCTGTGACCTGTTTTGATTCAGTCCTAAGCACACCTCTGGACATGCTTCTGTTCCTCTCTCAGTAATGGTTGGAGGCCGTCGATTTCAAACCAGATCTCAAACCAGAGACTGTCTCCCTGGACATATCTCGGACATTCGACACAGTCTCGCATCCTACTTTGCATACCAAGATCTCTGCCTGTGGCATAGAGGGGTTCCTTCATTCTTGGATTCTTGACTCGCTCCACTCCCGCAAGTCAACGTATTGCCATTAATGAAACTCTCTCCTCCCCCTCTCCCAATGGAGGTTGGAGTTCCCCAGGGAAGTGTGTTTTTGGCTCAGTCTTGTTCCTCATCTATATAAATGACATCTCTGATACTCTTAAAAGCCCTCTCTTCCTTTTTGCAGAATCCACGTCGTTTTCTCTGCAGTACCCCCACCCCTCTGCGAGACAGACAGAAGATCTATCTCTATATCTCTATCTCTATATCTCTATCTCTATCTCTCTCTCTCTCTCTCTCTCTCTCTCTCTCTCTCTCTCTCTCTCTCTCTCTCTCTCTCTCTCTCTCTCTCTCTCTCTCTCTCTCTCTCTCTCTCTCTCTTTCTCTCCCCCTCTCCCCCTCTCCCCCCCCCTCCTGACCTTGAAATGATTAGACTCTAGTCTGATAAATGGAACATGTCGTTCAATTCTGGAAAAATCTCAGTCTCACTCCAAAAGGATCATCAAGCAAACCCACGTATCTCTTTCCTTGGTCATCCACTGGGAGAGGTTCATCCACTGGGAGAGGTTCAGTCATCAGCCATGACCTTTCCCAGGCTGACCACAACTATGCTGGCTTCCCAAGCCAACCACTGGCTGGGCATACGCTGTTGATCCAAGTCTTTCTTTGGAAAATCAGAGATAACTACCATCTCCTTGGACTTTGTCTGGAGCTCAATGGAGTACTGCTTTCTGCTCGGGGCAGGTGCCCCAGCATTATGTCTGTCTCTCCTGGATTATGTGGAACAGAAATCTCTCAAAAGTATTGTCATCTCCCATGAGAAGGCCAAAGCACAAGGTCTGTTGTTTTCACATTGCAAGAAGTGCAGTGGTCTCTGTTTTCTCCCATCTTTTCTCCAACAATGCTCCCATTTCTGTCAGTCCTCTGACCCTCCCCAGCAAGTGCTGGATGCACGTATTTTTCCAGTAACCCCCTTCTGGTTTCACTTCCGAAATCAAGGGTGACTGCACACTTGAACTCATTTATTCCTTGCTTTTCTGTCTACGGAACTTCTTTCCAGAGGCTTTCTTTTCTATCTCGCGACTCCCTCCAGGCCTTCAAGCAGTCAGTGCACTTCCACTTCATGTCTTTATTACCCATGATCTTTATCCCCCCCCCCACCCAATCCTTACACATGATCTTTATTACTCCCATTAATCCTTCCTTACTCAACCCTCTTTCTTGCTGGTTTCAGTGTTGCCTCTGTTCTTCTTTCTTCTTTTGCTACTCATTAATTCCCTTGCTGGTTGTGCTCAATTGTTTCCTTGCTACCCTGCTGTCAGTTCAACATTGCTTTTCCATAAGCCTCGGTCTTAACGAGAAATCAAAAAGAGCGACTGACATTTTTGTGGATTATGGCATCAATAATGAATAAATAAAAAACTGCCGTTTTTGTTTTTACTATTCTTATCATCAGGATCATCATCCCAGGCTAGAACATGTTTGAGCATTCATAAAATTAACAATCCAAATACCTATGCATTTTGTATGAAGGCACCTTTTAGTTTGTTATGTATATTTGATATTGCTTAAGGAATATAGTATTGACAGGATGCAACTTCCTTTCTATGAAGATTATTCAGCAGTAATTTTTCTTATTCTATTTTATTATGACTTTTGTTGATTGATTGTGTTGTCTTGGGTGGTGATTGAAGCTTGTGGCCATGAACTGTGTTCATTGATCAAATGTCGTTGTGCATTTCTCATCTTTAGGTGCCTGTGGCTTGTGCTGGAGGTTCTTTTAAGTCGAGATGAAAATAACAGCCATGCATATATGCTGAGAGCATTGGAGAATATGAAGAAGATGAACGATGTTCAGGATATTGGGAAAAAGGATCCAAACAAGGTGGGGAAGGATTTGTATGTTGTGGTTCAAACTTCCTTAAATAATTTTGAAGGAAACTAAACTCAGATTACAGAAACTAAACTCAGATTACAAAAACTAAAAATGACTTTACAATGTTTAATTTTTCAATCCATATTATTTATTTCATGATTAAGCAAAAAAAAAAAATGCAACTAAGTGACCTTCCAAATAATTTTAGAGCCAGCCATATGTTATTTTTGTGGGTCCATGATTGGCTGTGAGATGTCATCTGCTTCACTCATTAATGTTCCATGTTTCAACATTATTTTAAGTATTGTACAGAAATCACCTGGAAGATAAGGTCATTAGAAAATCCCAGTGCAATTTTACATGAATTGCAAGGACATTAGTTTTCAATCAACAAATGACCACAGTACATATATGTGATTTGAACCTGGAATCCCAGCATTATAAGCCAATGATTCAGATTGAAATGCTAAACAGGTAAACCAAACCAATTTTTTTTGTTTGTTAGATTTTAAACCCTGACAGAGTTTTTTTTGTATCCATGCTACATGCACTGGATAATTTTGCATGCTTTAGAATGAGATCTCTGATTCCTACCACCAGCATTATAAAAGGTTTTTTTTGATTGACAATTTTTTGTCCCCTTCACATTGGTGCCAGTGCTTAAAATATTTTAAGATAAATTATGTCTTTGTGTTTTGTTCAACTGTACACATTGGTTAATTTGTATAATAGGCAAAGAGCGAGGAAATGAAAAGTTTTGGGAGGAGGATGGCTAGAAAAATCAGTGTTGGGGTGGGAGATAATAGTGGGTAATCGTGGGGAGAGGGTAGGGATAAAAATATTTAAATGTAAACTTCCAGGGAAAAACACCCAAAATTACATATCACGTTAATGAATTTACAATAAACAGGCACTACATCACAGGAATAGTTTATGGTCATGCAAATTTGGTCTATAAATAAAGCAGGAAAAACATTTTCGTCTGTTTGGTTTTTCATACATTGACAAAACCAACAAAGTGAAGACTGTGAAGTTCTCATTTCAGCTCTTCAAAATTTCATTCAGTCATCTTGTTGCATCCATGGATGAGGTAATGGACTAATCTGTCATGATTCCCGAATACATGGCACCATAATATCATTTCATAGGTTAAGCATAACAATTGTGGAAGCCACCTGGTGGAAATTGTGTAAATCAATGCAATATATTTTGATATGGTAAAAATAATCATAATACAGGAAACAAGACCTTTGGGCCACACTGTATTCTACATCTTTTTTGAATTACAAGTTCCCTTGCAAGGAACTTCAATGCAAAGGGGAGGCCATTAAGGCCATCATGCCAGTGAACTTGTTGCCAACTTATGATTGTTTAGCTGTGCTCTCCGTTTTTAAATGCTGAACATAAAGCAAGGAAGCAACACGTACATTTTTATGTGTTTGGTATGACTCAGCTGGGGTAAGGTTCGAACAACTGCACTCCCAGACTAAGAGTGGAGGGTCGAACAATTATGTTACTGATTCTGGTTAAATCTCACTTTCTGTTTAAAGGTATAATATCAGACATTACTGGATGTATTTTGGAGTACTACACTCGGTGTACATTATGCCTACAGCATCTCAACTTCTTAACACAGAGGTGCTGTGGCCCATATTTGCTCAGGATCTGTCCAATTTCTTCAGTGAATCCCTCTGACTTGCGATCGCCACAGAACAGTCTTGATGATGTTGACTGTCCGACAGGCCCACTCTCACTTGTAGCTGGTTTCTGGGTGAGAGCTGAGCTCGCAAAATACAAAGACATCCCATCCCTTCATTACCAGTCAGGAATGCCAAGAAGTGATTCTCCCTTCTGTATCCTTGTAAACCTCCAGTCAGTTCCAGGCAGCAACACTACATGGTCAAAATACTCGGGGGATCTAAAACTATCCTTCCGCTCTGTGTATTGGCGAAAAAGGGCGGAGCCTGTTCTGTGTCTGCTGAAGTGCATGACCTCACTCTTCCCCAGATTAACCTTGGAAGATGAGGTTAACTCAAATAACTCGCATTAACCCACCAGTCTGCACATGGTGACAGAGTCTGTGCCAACCATCGACATGTCATCCATTTACAGGCTCATCTTGAAGTTATCCTCATGGATCCTAGTCTCGCAGAAGCCAGGGAAGGGAAAGGTCCATTCGCAGTGCACACACACAAAAGGTTCCATGCAGAGGACAAAGAGAATATGTGACAACAGACAGCCCTGCCCGATTCCAGAATCAACTTTAAAAAAGCCTGCAACAGAATCAGGCTTTAACATCCCTCTATATATGACCAAGCAATGCAATACTTTTGGCCAAAAGCAACAACGGTACAAATTGGCCATATCATATATTTGCATGACACTCTGTCAAAGGCATTTTCCTGGTCCAAAGTCACAATGTTCAGGCAGAGACCATTCTCCTCCACAGGCTGGATTGCTTCTCGAACCAAGCCCAGACTGTTGGATATCCTACGATCTGGAACAGTGCAAGTCTGATCCAGGTGCACAATATACACCACAATATTGTGCATACGTTTAGCAAACACCTTAGTTAATATTTTAACTTGGGCGGATTATGGGCCACAGCTCAATCTGCATATGTTTCGCAAACACCACAGAATTGTAGTCTTCTCCAGAGGGTCATCTGGCCATTGCCTCCCCTCCCACATCAGTGGGTCCAGTGTACTACATCTGAGTCCTGCAGGGTTGCAGTTACTGCCTCCACCCCCACCATAGCCTTTCCATTTTCTTCTCCCTCCTCCAAATCATTCTGTGGAGGTGAGGGAAGATGGGAGGAGACAGCACCCATAACCTCACCCACCTTGCCCACCACTCCACTTTTTACTTACAGACTGACACTTTTTATTTGTATAGCTCTGTGGCCAGGGAAGGAAGGTGTACTCATCCACAACACAGAGGTTCCACTGCACATGAGGTGCAGTGCTTCCTCACATGTCCCAACATGCCACACTGGGTGCAGTACTCCGACGTACATCGAGTAATCAGATAGTCAAGTTTGCCACATTTGCAGCATACTTTGGGCTGCCCAGCATCAAAGACTTGGCCTCGTTCCATCCCATAATCATTATCCCATTTGGGATATGGGACACCGTGCCATATTCCTTTGACTGCAGCGAGACGTGATATTCTGAAGTTGTTATGGACAAGCCGTACTGGGCTCATTACAGTATGTCAGTACTGTGCAGCGACATATCCATACTTTAACGTTGTATTTACTTAAACTTCGTTATAGAGGCGGATGGTCACGACTCTCTCGCGAGTTACTAAGAGAGCCTCGTCCACCCAGTCAACTGATGTCCCGGCCAGCTGAGTGGTAGCCCACCTCCATAACTTCACGAGTCCTCCAGCAGTCTGGAAAGACACTTCAACCGCACAAGCAAGTGAGAGCATGGAGAAGAAGTCTTCCGACTTTAATCCCAAACCCCCAACAAAACATTCTTACAAAAAGTCTCGCTAGCCAGAACAGTGAACTCTTATACAAAATAAAAGGAACATAGTTGTGATGCCAGCTCACCATGCTTGTGTACACCGGAATTTGAGGGAAACAGAGAAAATAAAAATTAATGAAGGAATTAGGGAGGACACTCAACAAGGGGTAAAACAAAGATGACCGGGGTGGGGGGGGTCTAAGACCTCCCTCCCCTCCTGGCTGGTGGAGTATGCTAACCAACACAGGAGGAAGCACAAAGAGGAATATCTCGAGCATTTATATTCTGTTCTGGCTGGAACTTTGAACTTCCAAAATCATGGCTCGTTTTCCACCCATCCCACAATTCCTGGTCGCAACAGGGTATTGGAACGGAAATTACTTCTCAAAAATGACAGCTTGTGCATCATATAAACAAGTTGAACTTGCCAAAATTACATGATAAATATACAGAGACACTTACCATGGTCAAAACTTTATGTGGGATTTCCTCTCACGTCTTCTGACTGTGAAACTTTAATTTCTGAACAATTCAAATTCAAATTTCTCTTTAAAGAGTGCAGCAAAGATAAACAGATACTCTGTGTTGGATTTCCTTTGATGTGCTTCAGGCGTCATCGATATTGGGGGTTGTGGAATAATCCTGATATCTTGCTTGTTCGTTTGTTTTGGGAGGGGTGGGGAGGATGTAGGCTAGGGCCCTAAAGTCCCCTAAGGTGTACACAGTCTGTATAGTACAATTATTTTGCCATTTCACCCACTGTGTGCAGCGTAAAGTAGGGAAAATCAATTGGTTCACTCTGTCAGTCTGTCCTCCAGTCAATGTATAATAATCAAGGACCGACTTAATTTTTTTTTCAATTGAATTTCACATATTGAACACTATAGAACACAAATCGGCTTGTTTGCACTTACAAACACTTGCAGTTTAGCAGTACTTTTGCTCTGAATTTGGAAATATTGTACGGCATCTCATCTCGCAAGTACATGTGCACGGTGTGGTAAAGCAATTGCTTCAGTCTGTCTGTCTAAATGTCTGGCAATCAAAGAAAATTGAAAAACATTCAAACAGGAAACTTGGTTTTTAGGGACTTCATCAAGGACACAAACAACAGACATGAAAAACTAATTTAATGTGTTAAATAAGGTGGTGTAAAAGACGGTGTATCCTAATTGCATAAACAGCGGTAAACATCTGATTCAATGGCTTGTTTATTTTGCTCTACAACTTTTCATTTTATTTAAATTCACTGTAATTATATATTTGAGCAATGTATACACAAATCGGCTTGTTTGTACTTCCAAAAACCATCAGTTTAGCAGTACTTTGGCAAAATTGTATGCCGTCTCGACCAATGAAATTCAGCGCTTACACTTTGAATCTGGAGGAACATTGATATTCAGACAAAATGGTGGCACTCAACGATGCAACATCTGTGCACAGAAAATATACGCATTGTAAAGTTCCCATGCTTCCTGGATGTTTAGCCTATTTTTATTGAATATAGACCTATTTTCATTCTTTATCATACATGAGATTTCAATATTTGGCAAGCAGGCTACCAGAAGCTCCACATCTTAGCTTAAAATAGGGGGAGGGGAGGGGGAGGTGGGGCAGGGGAGGTGGTGACCCTTTTTCTAAATACTGTGTGGAGTAAAGTGTTCTTTGAACTCCCTGGTGCTTTCTGGAATATGTCTGATAGTCAGTCACTATTTGCTCTGCTGCCATGGGAACAAACATTGTAATGGCCTGGCTTTAAAATAAGTTATTGCACTTATTTGAAAATTTTCAAATTAGACACTTGCAATTCCTTCACCAGTGGACCTACATCTTATTGACATCACACTGTTTACGTTGGTAAAACCTCTAATACAGACTTAAATTCCTGGTAAAACTGCAATATTTTATGAACTTTTTAATTCAATGAGGTTATATGTCACCTGTTATCATTATACTATGACAACTTTCAATACCATATTATTATTTTCACAAGAACTTAGAAATTGATAGAAGTGACCTTAAACAACATCTGAGAGCTGAGGAGGTGAGGGAGCAAAATCGCACATTTTTCTGTAGTTCATTCACAACCATCTTCGCAGATCTCCTGACTGGTTGTCAGCCAACAGTGAACATGGTAAAATAGCATCATTGATACATCCTTTAAAACAAGTCTATCATCTGCCATATTGAACTAAACGGACACTGGCTATATCCCACAATCTCTTGTGGTAAGCATATTGTGATGTAATGACGTCTGGGAGCCATTCAATGCTTCTTTGGGAGAATACCACAAAACATCCCAAGTCCCCTCTTACATCACGGCTCCTTGATTGCCATCATGCAATCATTTTATCTAACTTTTAATAAGGAATTACTTTTCGTTAGTTGCAGTAATAACAACTTGTATACCAAAACTGCTTTGGTATACACAATTTTTGATTTTCATGTTTATTTTAAAAACGAAATTTTGATGTTACCTGCACTTTAATTGCCTATCAATAAAATTGTTTCAGTTTCCAATCCTTTAACCATGAACCAATATGCTCTTTTTGTTATTCTACCACTTTCTTTTCTCTCTCTTTTTTTTCCCCCGCCACCAGAAGTTATACAAAGTATGTGACATTGCTGTGGAACTCATCACCAGTCACAGTCATGCTCACACTGAACAGCTGACTCTTAATCCTCATCTACCTTCTAAACTGTTTTCTTTTGCCAGCATTCAGGTGAGACCATAAAAGTGAACATTTCATTTAATAAATGCAGTGCAGTTGTATTTCCCACCACCTTTGTTTATTTTTAACTTGCAAATACCACCCATCACTTTGCTGACGGGTATACTGAGAGAGGGTGGGGGGGAGGGTGGAGAGGTAGATGGGTGGGGAAGAGAGAGAGGAGAGTGAGGAGGAGGAGGGGGAAGAGAGAGGAGAGTGAGGAGGACGGGGAAGAGTGAGGAGGAGGGGGAAGAGGGAGGAGGGAGGGGAAAGAGGGAGGAGGGAGGGGAAAGAGGGAGGAGGGAGGGGAAAGAGGGAGGAGGAGAGTGTTTTGAGGGGTGGGGGAGTGAGGAAGGAAGGGGAGCAAAGAGGGGTGGAAGAGCGAGCCGGGGAAGGGGAGGGGAGCGGAAGGAAGCATGACGGGTGGGGAAGGGAAGGCAGCGTGAGGAGAGGGGAAGGCAGCATACCAGGGTGTAACCAGGGTGAAAATGCTTTCAATTGTCGATTGCGAAAGTGAAGGTGTTGCTGTTGCAGACATTGGTTTCTTTGAATCCGGATTCTCAACCGTCACTAATAGGTACTCTCTCTCTGGTGTTTGGTTTTCAAATGTTTTAGTATATTGGATGTATTACAGTGATGAGCAATGTCTATTGAACAAAGTCAGCATGCAACTTTTGGACTATTTTCTTTAACCTTCCAAAAATAGTTCCAAACTGCATTTCTGGACTTTTTGAGGGACATGTGGTCAAAACTTTATCAGTCGATATATTGCCAACTCGTCCATCAGCAAGGCATCAAGACAAACCAGCCAATTCTAAATGCCTTGTTATTCATTGAAGAGGAACACGCCCTTGGGGTGTGTTTGATTTGCAAGTGATTTGCTTTTGTTGTTCTATTGCAAACGGGACACCCCAGGGGTGTGTTCCTTTTGAATTAATACATGACCAGGCCATGTGTAGCCGGAACATGCCCAGCAGGGACGAAAAAATGCTTCTTTCTATGAAGTAGGACCTACTCGGAATCGATATCAATTTCGGTTCACTACTTGATTCCGTTTGATTCCATTGTTGAAATTGAGTACTTTGTAATCGATTCCACCCACCACGATTAAGCACTCAAGCAATCACACCAATGAAATGGTTGATAAGAAACGGCTGGCTGGGTCATACTAAACACTATCCGAAGACATTCAGAGTGTAAAACAATGTGTGAATTGGACAAATGAACACTTTTTTTTGCAGTCGGAACTGCTGACAAGTTCAATTCCGCAGTTTAAATTTAATAGCTATAATGTTTATAAATGACCAGAGAGCTGTATGGGGATGGAGGGAGGAAGGGGTTTGGGAGGAGGTAAGCATGAAGTGAGGGAATGGGAAGGCAGACATGCAGTGGAGCGTGAATTTCGATTAAAACTGTCTCATCAAAATCAAAATGATTCTTCATAGAATAACAGTGAAGACAGAAACAAAATAATATGAAATCCATTTTATACTAGTCATACTATAAATACCGCCCAGAGATAAACACCACCTGGGCATGTCCGGAGACAAACACTGGCCGGAGATAAACACTGCCCGGAAATAAACACCACCCAGACACTTCCAGAAACAAAGACCGTCTGAACACGTCCGGAGACAAAGACCATCTGGACACATCTGGAGACAAACACCATCTGGACACATCTGGAGTCAAACGCCATCTGGAGATGAACACCGCTCAGACACGTCCAGAAACAGACACTGCCTGGACACATCCGGAGACAGACACCATCCGGACATGTCCGGATATGACCACCATCCAGATTTCACCATCATCTGGACACGTCTGGAGATAAGCACTATCTGGAGTATCCAATAATGTGTGACTACAACTCTGGGCATTTATGAGTATTTCAGCTGAAATGCAATAATCTCTAGAATCTCTTCACCTGAGCCAAATTTCAAAGTTTAAAATTCCGCATTTTTAACTTTGAAATTTGGCTCAGGTGAAGAGATACTGGAGGTTATCGCATGTGTGGAAACTAAATAAAGCCAGCAACACTCAGAGATGCCCAGAATGTTAAAAAAAAAAAACGTCCAAATTACACAAATGAACAATTTAGCAGTCGGAACTGCTGCTGAGGTCAATTAAGAAGTTTAAATTTTTAATTTTGACTCAAGTTAAGAGATTCTAGAGCTTATCACATTTGCGGAAATTAAATAAAGCCATGAACACTGGCATTTCCGGGCATTTATAAGCATTGCGATGTATCCAGCAATGCGTAGGTATGAAGATGAAGCATTCAATGATATGCATGAGAAAAGTGAAGAAAAAAAATTTGAGTGCTTTATCCTTAAGAAACCACTGCAGCCTGTTCCAAGTGAAGGCATTGTTGAGCAGGCCAAACAAAGTGGTGAATTTAGACCCCAGCAAGCTGACAGAGGACTTACTCAAGGGCTGACCAAGGATGATGTCTTCATAAAGGGTAATTTAATATGGCCGTTAATTATCTTCAAAAGGGGTGTTTAAATTAACTCAAACTCCCCATTTTCATTCATACACGACATTCAAGTTCTCTTAGTATGCATGCAAAGTTTGGGGCTGCGAAGTTTAATGGGTTTGGAGTTTTGTAGGAGACGGTCTGACTGGCGGACTGACACTCAGTGTCATTTATTATTACCTCTGCCACCGAAGGTGAAGGAGGTTATGTTTTCACCCCTTTCTGTCTCTTTTCTGTCTGTCTGTTTGTGTACAGGATACCTCAAAAAGTTGTGGACGGATCCGGATGAAATTTTGTGGGCAGGTTCGGTGTTTGACAAGCACAAATTGTGATTATGTTTTGGTGAAGATCCGGATCCAGATCCGACTACGAGAATTTTCAAAGTGATTATTCACCATTGAGAGATCGGGCTAAAATTATACGTAGCACGATATCTCAAAAAGTTGTATACAGATTCGAACAAAACTTGGTGGACAGGTTGAGTGTGTCACAAGGATGAATTGGTTCGATTTTGGTGAAGATATGAATCTGGATCTGGATACGAGAATTATTTAATTTTTAAAGTGATTCTTCACCATTGAGAGATAGGGCCAAAAACGATACAGTACTGTATAGCATGATATTTCAAAAATGTATTGGGCCCGATATGTTCTCGTGGATCAGGTATTACGTAGCGGAGGTATGCGCTCTAATGAGTACCCTTCTAGTTATAGATGCATTCACCCTTTGCAGAAATTTAAAGATTTTCATTCATTCAAGATGTATTTGGGTTCAAAACTTACCTTAGTCCCACCCCCTAATCTTGCCAAAAGAGTATACCTACCCTTGTTCACAAACAAGACTACAGAGCCATTAACAATTGTTTCCCTCTGCACTGCAATCTCCCATCTCTCTTCCACTATTTTTTCCTTGCTCACATTGTCTTCCTGATTATTTTCACCCTTGACCTCATACCAAGCCATTGAATTAAAATGAAGAATTAATATAATTGATGAATGTCTGACATGCTCAAAATTGACTGGGTTAGTGTAAGGGAATATGTATTGATAAATTATCGACATGTCATATTTACACTTCTGATGTACTTAAGGCTGCCACAGCAAGGTGGGGCCAAGTATGTTTTTAAATCCGCAACTGCAAAAGGTAAAGGTGCATTTGACAATAACAAAATATAATAGGAAATACTTCACTCTGCATGTTGTATACATTTTAAAGTCTTTTAAATCCCTATGTTCATTTCATCTAATAAACACAAATCATTTTCGTGCAATACAATGTCATATTTTTGAAAACTAGATGCCTTTATAGCCACAGGTGTACAGCTCCATTTGTTCAGATGTTATAATTGCTTGGACTCTCACTTTTTTGCAATATTTTTCCTCTTTCATCCCTTCCCTATTTTCCTTTCTCGTTCTTCTTCAGCCATCTCTGCAATCTGAGCAAAAGACAGGCAGTAGAAAAGGCAAGAGAAAATCTTCTGATGATCGCACACATTGAGGTTATTTACAAGCAACAAAATCTTGAGTTTTAAGAGTTTGTTTTGTGTTTGGCCACTTTTTGTTTGTTAAATTGTCTTCATTATCCCTGCTTGAGATTGAGTGTTGTGCGAGTAAGAAAATTATAAAATTACATTTCTGCTTATTCCATAAATTTTCTCATTCTTTAAGAAATACTTTGTGTAAACGTGTTGATTTTGGTTTTTGAATTTGAAGGAGAGATTCTATCAGCAGTTACTCTCTTTCCAGAGTTGAAATGTTATTCCTTTTTCAGATAGACAGGCACACCACAAATATTGATTGGTTATATGAGATTTAACATGACAAAATGTTCTTTTTATAGACAGAATAATAGACGTAAAACAAACTATAGAATATTTCCATGGTCTTATCGGTGAATAAACCTTTTCAATAAAATGGAGAGAACATTGGAATTTAGTTTTTTTGACATTTTGTTTGTGGCTTGATACTCATGATCTTAAAAGGAAACCTGGCAAAATAACGAACTACTGAATAATGGACAAATTTCTTTTTATTATTGTAGTATGCCTGGTGTTGGCTTAATGGTTAGGGTGGTGAGCTTAGAATCCTAGTATCCTGACTTCAAATCCCACTTGGCTGTTGAATTAATACCAGATGAGGTTGTCTTTGCCTGTCATCCTTCTGAGGTTGGCAAAATTAGTGCCAGCTTGCTGGTGTCCTGTGTCGGAGTGGCGACCTATCTAGGATTGTGCCCAATAGCCAAGGAGACTGCTTAGGCAGCACCAATGCTCTGCACAGAGTATGGTCCCAATGATGGATTAATGTAGTTCAGTAATTTTGCGAATATAATTCAGCCTCCCCCTATAGCATTCGGGAGGTTTATTGCTGTTGTCGGGTTTGTTTCTACAACTAGTGCCCCCAATATAAAATGGTATCACAAAATTTCTGAGACGCTATATAAGTACTCACCATTTCAAATTTATTTATTTTATGTTTTTTCTTCTTGCGTTCCCAACACACAATTTCCGAGCTGTATCTCTGAGCTGGCTGGGACATTTGAAATTAAATTTTGCATAAATAATTTGAATAGAAAGAAATTAGGTGGGGTTGACATATTTTTTGACATTGACCTAATTTTTAATGCCATGGCCTAAATATAGCCATTTTAACATTTTTCACCATAACTTGACTAAAGTTATCTGATCAGAACGAAATTACCCCATATAAATATCCTAGAACAAGATGCATTTACGCTTCGTTTACATCATACCCCTCCATGTTAAAGGTCAAGGTCTTAGGCTCCGAGGAGTACTAAACCACAATTTCGTTTTTTCCCTTTTTTCTGTCAATGATCGAGCTGTATCTCAGATTCAGTTGGGACTGTTGGAATGACATTTTGCATCAATAATGGGAATAAAATAGTTTGCGGGGTTGATTTTTAAAAAAATTTATTTATTTTAGCTTGACCTAATTATCGACATTTTTACATTTTTCACCAAAACTCGAATAAGTTTCGTCCAATCAGAACGAAATTGCCCTCTCTATATAGCTGAGAGCAAGCTGCATTTATGCTTAATTTACATCATAACCCTCTGAGTTAAAGATCAGGGTCAAATGATCTGAAAATGTGCGGTTTTTGTCATCGCTCAATTTTGCCAATAGTGTAGGCATATTTGTCATTAAAAAAAGGATTTGTGTATGCAAAAACTCACTTGATTTTGTTAGATGATACTATAAACATGAAAAAAATTAGGGTGGCATTTTTTCTGAGTATTCTAACAGCCTGAAATCCAAGATGGCCACCACCATAGCAAAACGCCCTAAATTTGACACTAAAATGAACTTAATGTAGTTTAAATATATTTTTTTCAGCATGAACTGCTTGGAACCACTCTCAACAAGACCCGAACCATTTTGTTTTGCTATCACCGCAAAATATTCCGGGAAAACTGTCTCGCTGTATAATAGGAACCTGTATAGAGGATTTTCCGGGAAAGGCTTGGATGTGGTGGAGCTTAATTAATTAATCGTTAGATCATGCCATAATCACTGTGAGTGAGTTTAGCTTAGAACTTGTATATACAGGTGACTATAATAACAATAACTTTCACCTGACTACTAATCTTTTTATTTTGCACAATTTGAGACAGAGGCTGCCTTTTTATTTCAACATGGCGGCCGGAAAATTGACGTTCGAATCCAGTCATCGGCAGCAGTTTGTTCGCTTTATGTTAAGGTTCCACTTGTCCATTTTATGGTGTACTAACATATTATTTTCTTCTTTTGCAGGCTGCATGTAAACAAGCAACCATAACCCATGATAACATAGCTTAGAGACCTTGGATTAACCAAAATGGCAGAGTCTTCATCTAACAAGAAGTCAAAAATGGTGGATTTTGAACTATGCTTTATTTGCCAGTTGAGCAGCAAGCAAACAGATTATACAAACTATGTGCTTTGTCCTTCTTTGCCTTCAGTAGAGAAAGTAATTACAACTGATGTTCGATGTTCATATGGGGAAACAGAATTCTCTGCATTAAAGAATCGCATAAAAGGTTTGTCTGCCCATGAACTGTTACAGAATGGTGTTTCATACCACAAGACATGTGATAAGGATCTCACAAATAAAACATGCATTGAACGAGCCAAGACCAGATATGAGAAAGGACAAGCGACAGGCAGTGTCAGTGATGTAAAACAGAAGACAATAGGACGACCACCAAAATCTGATGCTGCATATACAAGTGGTTCCACATCACAGCGATCTACCAGGCTTTCGACAAGTCAGGCTTTCGACAAGGAAATGTGTGTCATTTGTCAGGAAGACAAAACAGACAAATTGCACGACGTCTCAACTGAAAACATGGGAGCTCAGCTCAAAGCCATTGGTCAACAAACAGACAGAAAACTTTTGAAAGTCAGACTGAGCAATGTTGTAGGCTCACCTGATCTTCTTACAGCAGTTGCTGAGAACATGAAGCTTATGGTCATAAGCACCTTCTGTGCTTAGGCCATGCAAAACGAGACATAGAAGAAGCTAACAGACCTCCAAAACAGCATGTTCATTTTGCAGTTAGTGTCTGACCTGGAGATGCTCGATATGGTGGAAACTGAAATGAATGACACATCTAACAGTTCAGCTTTGAATATGAACGACATTGCACAATAATATGTTGGTTTGCTCGAAGCCAATGGGTTCCCTTTACCCGACAATCCGCGATACAAACCATACTTAAAGCAACTGATTTTGGACAACATCGCTGATGTGCACTTCACCAGGCCTCCAGACAAAACCAAACCTGAGCAAGTACTTTCTACAAAAGCCAAGCAAACCCTGTTAGCTGGTGCGTTGGCCACCGATACAAAAGACCTAAGAGAAGATGTGAAAGTCCTTCTGAAAGCAGCTAAAATACTGAGAAGAGACATTGCAAGCGCAACCCCGTGGAAATTCGAAGGAACATTTGATAATTATGAACCACCTGCTTTGCTTCAACTCTTCTGCAAGCATGCTATCCAAGGTTTACATCAGGTTAAAACAATCAGCAGGGCCGAATCTATGAACCAAAGTGCATCTGTGCTGGCACAACATTTCGTATGTGCATACAAGTCTGATCGGCAGGTCACCTATGAAACAAACATGAAGAAGTCGCTTTCAAACACCGCACTGACACTGTTGGCTTAGCTCTGGATATGCACAAAAACACCAGGTCCAAGGCCCTTGTGGAGACATGGCAAACTAGACCTCACCGTCCCATACAACAAGGTAATGGAAATAGAGACTGCAGTCACAAATGTTGTTCTTGAAAGGATGAAATCCATGGGAGGATTTATCGGCCACCTTGGTTGGTTAACGACATGTTTCTTTGGTTTTCACTGGACAACATAGATTTTCTCGAATCCACGCCTTATGGCATGAACACACTCCATGGCACTGCCACCGCTGTACATCTGACAAATCCCCAGCAACACCACTTGATATCGATCAGTCATCAATGTCTCAAACATTAGAGGAGGCTGTTCCATGTGAAATATTATCATGTGACAAACCAATACCAACAAACAAAAAGTGTGTTTGCACACTGAATTCCTGCAAGTCCAGCTCACAGCCAAACAAAGAGAAGGATATGGCATGGATTATTGGCTGTTTGGACTTCAAAGAAAGTGAAGTAGAAGTAAAATCAAGCTCTACTTCTCCAGGAACATGGGGCGCCTTCAACTCTCTGTTGTCTCCATCTGGTTCCAAGACAAACATTGCCCTTGTACCACCACGAATACGATTGCTACCAACACAGTATGACACCCTGTTCACAGATCTGATGAGAGCACATGCGATCGCCACACATGCCATGGGACCAGAATCTATCACAGTCGTGACTCTTGATCTTCAGCTATACGACATGGCCATGAAGTTGTGGATGGAGCGTGAGGGCATCAAGAATCAGTTCTTGTTTCCACCTGGCGAGCTGCACATTGTCTTCTGGGCACTGGCTGCCTTGGGTAAATATGTGGAAGGGAGTGGTATTGACCAAGCATGGGTCGAAGCTGGACTTTACTCACCTACAATCGTAACACAAATACTCAACGGAAAACACATGTATCGAGCACTGGAAGCTCATACAGTTACCTTGCTTGCTTTGTACAGTTTGTACTTCCAAAAGTTCCTGCAACTTCAGCCTGATGAAGAAGCTTTCTTGAAGGAAACATCCACTCTTTTGGGAGAAGCCTATCAGCAAGACATCAAAACAGACTCAGGAAGCAGACACAAACTCAGTGATGCCGTTACAAAAACAATCGAAATGTTCGAATCCAGGGACATCTTCAAAAAGATCAAGCAATCTGAAGGCACTGCAAACAAGATTCAGCGTTTCATCAGAAACTACATGAAGCAGTTCGAGACCATCCTCCAATTTGTTCGAGCCACCAGACAACGAGACCTATTGTTGCACATGCAGAGTCTGGAATCACTCATGAAGTACTTCTTTGCCCATGATCATTTAAACTATGCACGCCTTCTACCACTGTACATTTCTACAATGCAACAAACAGAAAAGCAGCATCTTGAGATCTGGACTGAGTTCATGAAAGGGAACTTCTGCATCACCAATGGTGTTGCTGGATTCACATCAATAGGCCCAGGCCATGGGATTGAACAAGAGAATCATGAACTCAAGGTTATTGGAGGCATAGTCAGAATCACACACAATGAAAAGTCACTGGACAAGTACTTTCTTATTTCACCTGAACTCTCAAACTTTCAACATTCTGCAAACAAGATTCAGCATTTCATCGGAAACTACATGAAGCAGTTCGAGACTGTCCTCCAATTTGTTCGAGCCACCAGACAACGAGACCTATTGCTGCACATGCAGAGTCTGGAATCACTCATGAAGTACTTCTTTGCCCATGATCATTTAAACTATGCACGCCTTCTACCACTGTACATTTCTACAATGCAACAAACAGAAAAGCAGCATCTTGAGATCTGGACTGAGTTCATGAAAGGGAACTTCTGCATCACCAATGGTGTTGCTGGATTCACATCAATAGGCCCAGGCCATGGGATTGAACAAGAGAATCGTGAACTCAAGGTTATTGGAGGCATAGTCAGAATCACCATAATGAAAAGTCACTGGACTAGTACTTTTTTATTTCACCTGAACTCTCAAACTTACAACATGAATTTGAGAAAAAGTACTTCACTGGCAGCAAGGCGAAGAGAACACAGCACCATGAGCTCACAGGGGGAAAGCTCTCCCGATCAACACAAAATGCTGTCAAACTCAGTGCAGTATTTCACGCGCATGGAAACCCATTTTAATCCGTTGATGAGGATGAGATCTACAACCTGCTCACCCAAGCAGTTATGAATGAAACTGATACCAACGACATCCTTCGGCGTGATAAGATTGGGCAACAGATGTTTGAAGGTTTTGTCACTGAACGCCTCACGGAAGGAAAACTTTCTGTGTGGGACAAAATGACCAAAAAGAAACTGGGTACCTTCAAAAGTGCCAATGCAATGACAGAAATCCAAATGAGAGACAAGGTGGTCAAAATCAAAGAAGAGTGAGGACTGTTGCAATGGTTCACTGTTATTTCAAGAAGTCGACCAGAGCTGAATCTCAAGGAATGCATCGGAACTTATGAATTTGGTGTGGTGCCTCGATCACTATTTGCTTCAGATGGATCCCTCCTGCTGGCATACGATAAGGCATCAATACTTCATCATCTTGAGAAGCTGGACAGTAACACACAACAGGTTCAAGCTGACAGAAATGAGGCAACTGGAAGTGAGCCATCTGATAACCAAGCAATCCAAGTACCCTTGCAGGTGGCAGACCCAGCAGTGGAACATACAAATGTTGACCCAACAGATGAATCGTCAGCACACCGAGTGATCAAGATTGATGGCATGGCTGTGGTAAATTCAGTTAGCAAAACGGAACAAATGAAAACATGCCAAGACTTTGCAGATGCCTTTCTCCAGATAATCTGTAACATGGCAGCACAATATGAGAAGGTCAGATTGGTGTTCGACTGGTACATCAAAACATCGCTCAAGGAACAGATGAGGACAAAGAGGACCAAGGGAAAGTCAACATATTACCACGTGAAAGACAACACTTTAATCCAAAATATTTCCCTGAAGGACTTCTTATCAGATATCCACACCAAAGGAGAACTAACCGAGTATTTGGCTGACAAAGTTGTATGTCACAGCAAGAGCTCCAACAACAGACTGAAAAAACTTATGGTGACCTCAGGAACACAAACCAAGGGCAATGTTGATATTCCAGACTCGCTCCTCACTCACAGCCAAGAAGAGGCAGACACTTTGCTTGTACTGCATGCTCTAACTGTTCTCAATGAAGCAGAACTTGTTGTCAGTTCCCCAGACACAGACGTCTTGTTGTTGCTTGTCTACATGTATCCAAGCTTACCGACGTCCACAACCTTCCTTACAGGAAAGGGCAGGCTGAAGAGGAACATTTCTGTGCGGAGCACAGAGGAGCACAGAGCACATTTCTGTGCGGAGCACGGAGAAGAGGAACAACAACTTAGGACCAAAGCGTGCTTCTGCACTGTTAGGTTTTCATGCTCTGACAGGTTCCGATATGTCTGGTAGATTAGCTGGCAGAACCAAAGACTTGTGCTTCAAGGCATTTATGTCTTGTGATGATGAGATCCTGGATGCACTAGCAATGCTCGGGAATGACATTGATCTGCCCGCTGATGTATGCTCTCAGTTGGAACGCTTTGTCTGTATTTTGTATCGATCCAAAATCTACACAAAAGTGAATGAGCTCCGTTGGTTCCTCTACTCAAATCGTGCAGCCGAAGGAGAAAACCTCCCACCAACTTCTGGCTCACTGGACATTCTCTGGACATGTCTCACTGGACATTACACATTCGTCGAGCACATTACATATCCATGATTTGGAGAAAAGCTTGTGAAACTCACCCGTGCCTCCCAGCACCAACTGCATTTGGTTGGACATTTGATGCAGGTTCAAGTCACTTCTCTCTCTCCAGTTCGCTGTTTGAATCCACCAGCTCCTGAAGCAGTATTGCACCTCATAAAGTGCGGGTGCAAACGTGGATACGAAGGAAGGTGCAGCTGTCGCAAGAACAATATCCCATGTACGGAAGTTTGTGGATGCTGGGTTTTCAGCTGCAACAACATAACTGTCCAACCAGGGATAAATGAAGACTGTGAAGATTGAGGTGTTACTTTCTATGACATTCACAAAATAATAATTCACTTGATATCCATTGTTAAAACTACTAGATGAAAGCCAGGCATTTAATCAGTATGACTTTTTGCATCTTCCTGTTTAAACGATTTAAGAGATTGAACAGTAATTCAAGTATTTAATTTTATTTAGATCTATTTGTTGGTTTGTTAATTATGTATTCTTTGTGAAAAATACATGTCTTTAAATAGGTAGATACTTGGTTTGTAATTACAAAATCCTGTTGGCTTGGTAATGCATGCAAAGGGAAATGGTATAGCTTACATTGCGGGTGCGCGGTGGCCATTTTGGAATTTGGCATGTAGATCATACATATAACATAAATTTGATGATTCCATTAGATCCCTGGTCTCAGAAAACATATATTTAGACACTTCATTTGTAATTGTATCACATGTATTCACGAAGATATCGCATTATTAGTGTTCGACGGCCATTTTGGACGCCATCTTGGATTTCATACCCTTAGAATGTTCAGAAAAAATGCCACCCTAATTTTTTTTTAAGTTTATGATACCTTCTTACAAAATCAAGTGAGTTTTTGCTTTTAACAAAGAAAAATACACTAAATTGCAAATTTAGACCTCTTGGCCTTCAAATATGTTCTTGCATAATAATAGGGTACCTTCACTGATGTTCTGCACCTGAAATTTAATTTGTATGCTTGACTTACTTTTTTCAGATTGTGACCGTCGTCACAAAATATACCTTTTTGATCATAACGAATAATTTTCCACCAATTTTCATGATGTTGGGTTTTATGAATATATTGCAGATGTGGACACATTTTCTTATTTTAAACTCTATCCCTAAATGTTGAAGGTCAAGGTCATATGGCGGTTTGAAAAAAATATGGACCATCATTGGATCATGGGCCAAGGGTAAGTCTCGGGTGGTCGCCAAGGGTAAGCCTCCCTGGTCGGGGAGGCGAACCCTTGGTGATTGCTTTGTGATCACAGCGATCTAGTTTATGTTGTGCTTTTAATAATTGCAGGTTATGTGCTTGAATTAAATACCAATTAATCTCCCTGGTATTTCATCAGCACAATGACAATTAAAAACCTCAACATATAAAGGACACTCAAATTTGACATAAAGGGACTTACTTGACCTGGCAAGTATCGGGCACAAAAACAATATATTGGAAAATAGCAAGGTAATGGGCCAAACCTTTTTTTGTCTATCGAATCTGGGATATGTTTGAGACCATATCCATTGGGACCACATTCTGTTTAGAGCGTTGGTGCTGCCTAAGCAGTCTCCATGGCTATTGGGCAGAATCCTGGATGGGTTGCCACTCCAACACAGGATAGCAGCAAGCTGGCACTCATTTTGCCAACCTCAGAAGGATGACAGGCAGAGTAAACCCCACCTAGTATTAATTCAACAGCCGAGTGGGATCCCAAGCCCACCACCCAAACCATGAAGCCAACACCAGGCATCATCTGGAATCTTTATTATTAACGTGTGCAAGTAAACTTGACAACTTGTAAATGTATCACACATAGTGTCATTTCTGGCAAAACAAGCTGACGTCAACACCAGCCGTCCTCTCCGTCGTGTCTGCCTTGCTGCACTAGCACCTGTTTCCGTCGGCGTGAAACTGCATTGGGTGGGATGATGTAATTAGAGGCTTTCATGAGGTGCTTTGCTTCGTTACAGTTGGGGTGAGGACAAGATGCTGGTGCTTAGAGAAGGGCCTGCTGGCATTTGAGTTGGGTCACAGACCTCACCCCCGCTGGACTGGTTCCGCGTACAGCATTGGCAGCACCCAGGGCAGCGGTGCACCCTGCTCAAGTTGCCTTTCCCTGGCAACAAGGGGGGAGGGGATCGGTGGCTTCGGTGTTCCATTTGCACATTCCATCAGAGGTTTTTGTGCCGATCCATCTGTGTAATACATCGGTGATTACGGCACCTATCTATCTGTGCCATACATCTACAGCATCGTCATTCCATCTGCACAATCCATAAACGGCTCCAGCGCTGATCAATTGTGCAATCCATCAGCAGCTTCGGCATTCCATGTATAGAGTCCATCAGCAGATTTGGCAGCGATCCATCAATACCAAACAATAGCAGCATCAGTGTCCCATCGATGCAATCCATCAGCGGCATTGGCATTCTCACTGCGTCATCCATCTCCATCACTTCCATTTCGGGGATCGTTGTACGTCGATGGCGGATCGGCAGTTCCTCCTTCCAGTTGATCTAAGCTGTGTTTTCCAGACCAGATCCATGACGATGCAAGTTATCAAGTCAGATTTTATCAATCCATTCTCACATGAAATTGATCCTCACAAACTGTTCAACATAGTTTCAGGCAAACCATTTCCAGATGATGTCGCTGCCCACCTTTTGTCAACACAACAACGAGGAAGAGAACTCTACAATGCGTTCAACTCCCG
Organism: Eptatretus burgeri; assembly: GCF_056783735.1. Lineage (NCBI taxonomy): Eukaryota > Metazoa > Chordata > Myxini > Myxiniformes > Myxinidae > Eptatretus > Eptatretus burgeri. The sequence continues at coordinate 48,608,903 of NC_140966.1, forward strand.
ACTTGATACCGAAAAGAATGGTGAAACCACACGCTTTTTTAATCCGATATCAAGAGTTTCATGGAGAAGCTTTCAAGACAACCTGAAGAAGACAACAGTAAAATCTGCAGCAGGAAAGACCAAAGATGTAACAGTACAGAGAGATATCCTTTATTACTGGCAGCAAAGTCATGTAAAGAAAACATGTCCGTCGATTTGGATAAACCATTGAAGTATCCTTAAGCAACGGTACCTCAACCTCTTGCGACAGCAGATGGCAGTCGTTGGACAACACCAAACAGTAAGATGATGGAAGCTGCACTCACATCACTGAATTTACTGAACACAGCCTATGATGTCCCAGAAAATGCAGTTTACGTGATTGACCTTATTGTGTATTTACGTTCGTTGGTGAATGTACCAGATACGTTTCGGTTGTTAGCCAGGAGAATTATGGCTGACATACCCACACGTTACAAAGTGGTATATTTCGCGTGTGACACATACCATGCACATTCCATAAAACAGGCTGAACAAACTGCAAGAGGGCAGTCAGATGAGTACATTCTGCGCATACCTGATATCAGAATTCCGGCTGCATTTGGACAGTTTATGTGCAATGGAGGGAACAAAGAGAGAATGATGGAGCTGATTGAACAGGTTCTCTGTGAAGAGGAAAGTCTCATTGGAGACCGAGTTGTGTACTATGCAAGGGGGAATCTCTGCATGAAGATAACGTCACACTGCTCAGAGGAAATACCAGCCCTGGCTACTGACCACATAGAGGCTGATACAAAGATCTGCTACCTCATCCAACATGCACTAGATGAAAACTCTGGTGGTCCCACGGTCTGTGTAGTGCATTCAAGTTCTGGGGATACAGACATTCCAATCATTTTACTGGCCAATGAACGTGAAACTTTAAAGATCACCATAGATCATGGGAGTGGCAAAGGTCGGCGATTCCTTGATCTGAGTCAATGTCAACTCACTGAACTCCAGAAGCGTGCATTGCTTGGTATCCACGCCTTTTTGGGAAATGACTACGTTTCTTCATTTTTCCGAAAAGGGAAGAAAACTTGGTGGACACTGATAAAAGATTATGAAAATATGCAGAAAGTATTCGCAGAACTGGGTAACGAGCAACAACTTTCCAGCATAGTGTTTGATGGACTTCAAATATGTACTTGTGCAATCTACAATCAAAGCAGATGCAAACGTATTAATGAAGCCAGATCTATTATTTTCTGGAATCGATTTTGTGACGGCAAGGTAGCTGATCTGTGTGCATTACCCCCATGTGAGTCAGCACTGGTATTACATTCAGCTCGAAGTAACTATGTAGCCAGGATGTGGCGTCTGGCTCAGACCCCAGCAATTCTTGGACACTCCAGTAAACCATGGGTGGACTGAAGATTTATCAATCCATTGGGTTGATATACCATATCCTGTGGATGTTGTGGAACTTCTGTGTAATATTTCTGATGAAGATAGTGAAGACGAGTTATCAGACTACATTGAAGACAGTGATTGTGATGAAATGTCCGACTAACATTTATATTTGGTGATTGTATCCAGTGACGTAGGTATACTACTTCCACTCTCTTTAGCTAGATTTCTTAAATGTAATAACTGTTGATTCATCTGACTGTACCTGATTGAAACATGTTATAGGGGTATTACATACTAAAGCATCTTAATGTTTCATCTATAATCTATGAGGAGCAGGGACAGTTCAGACAAAAGGGCATTTATGCGTTAAGAAAAAGATTTTCAGATATTTTAAAGAAAAATGTGTGATATATATATATATATATATATATATATATATATATATATATATATATATATATATATATATATATATATATATATATATATATATATATATATATATATATATATATATATATATATATATATATATTTTTTTTAAGGCAATGTCTGAATAAAAATCAATAGACAATGCATGAATTTTTATTACTATAGTGGTTAGAAACTACATATGATAATGAAATTTAAATAGAAAAAAATCTATATTTTAAAAAAACTTTTGGGGGCAAGTGGGTGCCCTTGTGGCACACTACAACAGTGGGGCAGAAAGAACGGACGTAGGATGGCCCGCACCTCTAGTTTAACTTAGATGATTACTATTTTGAGCAACCAGGTTATCTCGGTGTCAGCATCGTATCAGTTTTTGCATCGGTTGTTATTTGTTGACCTTTGACCATTGAGTTAAGGTCACCCATAAAAAGATGTGAGTTGTGTTTTTTAAATAAAGATTAGACACTTGAAAGCATAAACGAGTCATAAAAATACTGCATTTTAGCTTTCAGAATCAGTTTTATAGTAAAAACTCATAATTGGCTAAATTTGACCCCGGTTGACATTTGACCCGCAATATCTCGGAAACGCCCCTGAATGTACACAAAAAACTGATTGAGAAAAGTTGAATGAAAATTTGTCCCTCTTCCGGTGGTGATTCTCCCCCTCCCACCACCGGTCTAATGCCATTTAAATGGGTTTGGTGGTGGTACCTTTTTTCACCAGGCATGTCACTTCAGCAAAGGACTTCTGTGACTCCATGGGACTGACTCAATCTGGAAACTTTCCCACCCAGATTTCTCCCAATGGCAAATCCTCCCTTCTGGACTTGTTGATGACAAACTTCTCTGAAAATGTTTCCTGCTCTTCCTCTGTACCATTTGGTTCATCTGATCATGTGCTTGTGAGATGAGAGTCAACATCTCTCTGGCTATTTTCAGAGATCTGCCTCAGCACCAGTGAGTCTGGCCGTTTATTTAGGCAGACTGGCAGGGACTGCAGGCAGCCATCTCAGTTCAGGACTGGACTCCTATATCTACCACTCCTGATATTAATTCAGCCTGGAAATTCTTCCACAGAAACATGCTCTCTCTTATGCACATATCCATCCCATCTGCTCTTCAGTTAGCCTACCCTCCTTCCCACTGTCGAAGAATTCTCTGAACCTTCTGTACAATTAGAACACTTATCCAACAAACAAACACCTTTTCGGGAAATGACCCTCCCTCGCTATTATGCGCACAGGAGATTCTGAACATACAAACTCATTCCAGATCTCTCAAACATATTAAGAATCCCAAGTTCTTATATCCTGTTCAGCGAGAGACAGTTCTTTATAATTTTCAAGGCTGGTGTCACAGTTTGTCAGGTTGATGTATTTGCAGATGGAAATCATTTTCAGCTTGATGCAGTAATCAGCATTATTTTATAGGAAATACTTAATATATATTTCAAGACCAGATGTGTCTTCTCTCTCCGAGCTCAGGAATGACGTCAACACTGCAATCCTTTGGGCACGAAGATGGATCATGTACAATTTATGGTATGGGAAGGAGAAGGTTCAACTTCCTTTAAGCAGACTAGGTCCCCCATGGGGACTGGGAAGCAGACTAGATCCAAGAGCACAGAAGGGTTAGATAAAGGGGCTGAGCATTCATAGCAGATGGAGGACTAGACAGGTAGCTGTGCACAGGTAACTGTTTCCTGCGAGATTTTCTGCTCTCTCTGTTGGTTTGTCTCAAGGTTCTCTCTTGTTACGACAGCGTTTTGCTTTGAAGATCACTTCCCTCGAAACCACAGGTAATCATTTTAATACAACGATTTTGAATCGTTTAATATTTTTGGTTCACGAGTCAGTAAGTGACCACTATATTCGTTATGGGTCTGTCTTTCTGTCTGTCTGTCTGTCTGTCTGTCCCGAGCATAGCTCCGTGGGTTTTGATCCGATCCTGATAAAATTTGGGTGGGAGGTTTATAGCATGATCTAGTTGTGTTTTCCTGAGAATGGGCATGGTGCGCCCATTATGGGCAGAGCCATGCCCAAAAAAACATGTGTGTTTTAGGGGGTAGCCGATTTCAAGTTACATCTTCTCCGAGGGGGTTTGTCGAATCTGGCAGGGGTTTCAGTATTTGGTTAGCCCAATGGCACCTGCATAGCCCCACGGAGCTCGATTTTTTTTTCATTTTCGTCTCAATGTCACAAGGTCACGAACTTAGAAAATTGCGAATTTTGACATAAAAATCATACGACCGCCCAAACTTTGAGATCGAGGATGACAATATTTTTTATGCATAATATTGAGGTCATTCCCCACCTAAAGTCTTGAAACCATTTTGCTCTATCTCGAACACCTTGCCCGTGGCGTCCCCTGCAAGTTTGTTTTTACGCTGATTTCATCAAAGTATGGATAATCCGAGGAGTGCGAAATGCCATATAGCCTATATGACGTTATATTGTTCCTGGAATGTTCCAGAGGAAGTTTTGCACCAAAGGTCATAATCCTTGACCTTTGACCTTTAAAGTTCACAAAGGTCAAATTTTCAAAGTTGTCGGAATCGAACCGGGTTTTCGACCTTCTTCGATGAACTAACTCTAATAAGCTATAGCGCATATCCTGTTTCCTTATTTTAATGTCCACAACATTGTTTTGTGACCTTTAAAGTTTATGCAAAGGTCAAATTTTGAAAGTTGTTGAACGAAACCGGGTTTTCGACATTTTGCAGCTAACAACCTGTCATTCGTACCACATCATGTTGATCATTTTTATAACTTGGTCAAAAATGATCACATTGTCTCATCCCTCACTTCTGAAACAATCTACATCGTCAAATACCGCTCGTGAACCATTGCCGTCTCCAGACTTGTTATTCTTACAATTCTTAAATTCTTCACAATTTGGTTTTGTGATTTCCCCTTTCCAAGCGAGATTATAGTTTTTAATATTTTATGGCATGTATAAACATCTATTTGTCAGATTATAGAGTTTACAAGCTTAGTTCTTCCTATTATCAAGCAAGAATATCAAGCAAAGAGGTACATCCAGATAGTTACTTCAACCTAACATTCCTTTATCCAGCTTGCTGGTACCTTCTATTTATCATATCATAAAATCCTTGAACATGTATTTAAATAATAGAAAATACTGTCTTACTGGGAGGTCAGCCAACTCGCTCATCGCAGCTTTACTGAGAGGTGATCCTTCCATACAAAGAAAATATATGATTATGTTAATTAAAAATAGATACATTGAGTACATTTTTATTTCAGGTTTAATATATTTATTTTAATACCAAGTTTTAATTATCATCAATTTATTTGTTTTATCACCCTCAAACCCATTATGCTAAACCACCCATGGTACACTGAATCCTGTGGTGAGATAGTTGTTTTGAAACGACTTGCCTTCTCTTCCTGGAAGGCAAACCTGACTGAAGGCAGTCTCAGATCATTCCACAAATCCTGCAACAAGTGTGTGGCCACTCTCAGAAGAGCCAGAAAACAACATCTGTCCAACCTCAACATTGAACTTTCAAACTTGTCTCCATCCTCTAAATCCCAGTGGCACCTTGTGAAGTCTGTCTCTGGAGTGTGCTCCCCTTCCATCCTCTCCCTCACTTCAAATGGCACCACAGCCAACTCCGCTTGTGAGATGGTTGAATGGCTCAATTCTGTGTGATGCCTCGGTACCTCTCCGTATCTATATGTCTCCCTTCTTCTTTCATATTGGAACAATTGGACCAGTCTGCAACTCATCCGGAATATATATATATATATATATATATATATATATATATATATATATATATATATATATATATATATATATATATATATATATATATATATATATATATATATATATATATATATATATATATATATATATATATATATATATATATATATATATATATACATATATATATATATATATATATACATATATATATATATATACATCTACATATATATATATACATATATATATATACATATATATATATACATATATATATATACATATATATATATACATATATATATATACATATATATATATATACATATATATATATACATATATATATATATATATACATATATATATATATATATATATATATATATATATATATATATATATATATATATATATATATATATATATATATATATATATATATATATATATATATATCTCTCATACAAACATTCAACACAGCCTCTTCGTCCAACTCACTCCAACTGCTTCGACCTCAATTAGTATTTCATCAATGCCCTACACCCTTCCCTTTTTCATCTTCTTTGTAAATCGAAACAATTTCCAGAACAACCCCAATAAGATATACACATCACATAATTAGAATGAAATTTTCCCCTGGGCATCGACCCAATAGCCAGAGAGGTTCAGTCAGAGTTCAATATATGGTACCTTTATGACGCATCATTTGGAGATGAACCCGTGAAAGTGCTGGCTGACCTCCAGAATGTCATTGCCTGGTTGACCGGCATTGGCCTTGAGATCAATGGTGGCAAGTGCGAGTTGACCATCCTTAACCATGCATTGCTGGATGACTGTTAGCTTCCCGAGGCCATAATTAAGGCAGTGCTCCCTGATATTAAGATTGTTTTGATCAACGACTGCACTCTTCTTGGTGCTCCAATCTCCCCAAGGCCTTCTCCCAAAGCCATTATCGAGAAGCACGACGACTTGATCCATATAGCAGACCGTCTGGAGCAAATTGACGCACACGAAGAATTTGTGCTGCTCAAAAACTGTTTTGCTCTGCCAAAGGTCCAGCACATCTTGCATGCATCTCCCTCCTACCTGAATGGTGCACAGCTGGGAGCTTTTGATCACACCGTTTGAGAAACTGTTCGTAAAATCTCCAATGTTGCTTTTAACGATTCTGCTTCTGCAAGCTACACGCCCAGTTAAGCAGGGAGATCTGGGTTTTAGGAGGGCTATTGATATTGCTCTCCCTGGCTTTATCTCCTCATTTCTGGCAGTCCGCTCCTTAGTGGATGCCGTTCTGTACTGCTGAAGCGGTTTGGCCCAAATGGGGGAGTTGACAGTGGTGGTGTTGTCATGGAGTTCAGCCCATATCGGTGTTTGCGAACCCGAAGGCCTGTCCTGGCTTAGCCAAAAAGCACGGGACGTTGAGGTGGCAAGAATGTTTTTTATCAGCCTGTTGAACAGTGCAGATCAGGTCACCAGGGCCTGTCTTTTTGCCGCAGCCACTAAAGAAAGTGGGATGTAGCTTCACGCAGTCCCTGTTCCCTCTTTGGGAACACAGCTTGACCCTGAGTCTTTATGGGTTGCGGTTGCACTCAGAGTTGGAGCATCAATCTGTGAGCGGCATAAATGTCGATGCGGCAGTATGATGGATACACATGGGCACCATGGCCTGTCATGCCGTTTCAGTGCCGGTCGATCTTTTAGACATTCGGCCTTAAACAACGTGGTCAAACGTGCCCTTTATGGGGCAGAGATACCATCTGTCCTGGAGCCCCTTGGTGTAGACCTTGGCGAAAACACCAGCTCGGATTGCTTGACCATTGTTGCATTCAAGAATGGGAAAAGCCTAACCTGGGATTGCACTTGTGTTGACACTTTCGTCAAATCACACGTTTGCAATACAGCCTCAATGGCTGGAGCGGCTGCCACCGATGTGGAAGTTCTGAAATGTAATAAATATGCCGGCCTTAGCCAAACTTATTTATTTGAACCAGTTGCCATCGAAACAATGGGAGTGTATGGCCGATCTACATCCAATATTATTCGTGATATTAGTAGAAGAAGGCTCATTGCATCCCACTGGCAATATAAGGCTACTGGTCTGGTTCAAGCAGCGACTGAGCTTGGCCGTCCAGCGGGGGAAACGCCTTTGCACTCTGGCATCGGCACGGGAAGAACAAAATCCTGCATTACACCATTTTAAAGTCTGTATTTTCAGGGGGGTGTGGGGTTTTTACTCATTTATTTGTTTATTTCTTTTTAAAATATTTTTTAAACTTCCATTTACTTGGTTGGAATTTAATTTTTTCTTATTTTTTTAAAATTTATTTCTTTATTTATTAAATAAAGACTTCATTCTGATCAATTTTAAAACCGATTTACAGAGTCAACCACACCACTACGTACAGGATCGCATCAGGAAAAATTAATATTATCTCAACATTGCCTAGTTATTAATTTAATAGGTGGAATTTTGTTTTTTTTTCAGATGAATAATAAAATGGAAAACCACACTGGACACCCTTCATAATACAGACTTAATGAATGTGGAAATATAAGGAGTTGGAGAATTAAAAAGGTGATTTTTTAAAAAAATTAATGAGCAGAAAAGGAAAAGAGGAGGGAGAGGAAATAACATGCGAGTAGTGAGAAATTACCAAAGGAAACATGAATTAGGAATGAAGAAAGAAGAAATTAAACACGGAGAAAGAATTCGAGGTAGAAGGGCGGAGAGAGAGATCCGAGAGCACAGAAGGGTTAGATAAAGGGGCTGAGCATTCATAGCAGATAGAGGACTGGACAGGTAGCTGCGTACAGGTAACTGTTTCCTGCTAGATTTTCTGCTCTCTCTTTCTCTCTTTCTCTTTCTCTTTCTCTTTCTCTTTCTCTTTCTCTTTCTCTTTCTCTTTCTCTTTCTCTTTCTCTTTCTCTTTCTCTTTCTCTTTCTCTTTCTCTTTCTCTTTCTCTCACTCTCACTCTCTTTGTGTTGGTTTGTCTCAAGGTTCTCTCTTGTTACGACAGCGTTTTGCTTTGAAGATCACTTCCCTCGAAACCACAGGTAATCATTTTAATACACCGATTTTGAATCGTTTAATATTTTTATTCTTAAATTCTTCACAATTTGGTTTTGTGATTTCCCCTTTCCAAGCGAGATTATAGTTTTTAATATTCTATGGCATGTATAAACATCGATTTGTCAGATTATAATGTTTACAACATTAGTATGATAGACCTACATGTGAGTTGTTATAAAAGAAAGGCTGGCTATAAGTGAATGGCCTTGACTTTCAAGCACTTCATTTCAGCTGCGACCTTCTTCTTTTGTCTGTAGCACATTATATATAATATATGTATATATATATATATTTCTATATATATATATATATATACATTCCCAGAATGCATTGGAGAAGTAGTGATATCAGATGCGAGACCAGCTGACTTGTGAGAGGCATTTCTGGCTTGTTAGTTAAATGTTATTCAAACCTTCAAGAAGACTTTGTTTCCAACCCCACCTGAACCTTGGACCTGTGATGTGTGATATGAGGATTAAAGTCTGTGATCCTGGAAACCAGTTAACAAACTCGCTGCATCATTCTTCAGTGGAGGTGGGTTAAAATGGTTATACTTCACAAGTGTGGATGCTGTTAAGGCTACAACAATTGTTTGTGTAATCTAATAATGTCTTTGGTGTATTGTGGTGGTACGTATCCATGCTTATATGATGGATTATATAACATTTGTTTTTGATAGCACATACAATATTACATGGCTTATAATGGAAATTGGTGTATACATAGTTGTGTAGAGGATGGATAATGTGGTGCCAGTAACTCCACTAGTCGAGAAATAGGATAAGCTAAGTACCTTGGTGCGACTAAATTATGTATTACACTCACTCTAAAGGAACCCAGATAGATGTCAGGCTGTCATGCTGTTGCTGGTGCACCTGTGATCGTCTTTTTCTCTACATTCTAGCATCATGTGCCTGCACTTGTATTTAATTCTGCCATCATAATGAATGGGATCAGTAATTTTCTCCATGTCCCTAGAGATCACTTTGAGCACTGAAGCTTACATCAATTAATTTACTATTTCCGTGTTACATTTAACATTTTTATTAAAGTCTAAATCTCACAAAATTAAAATTTTTATTGTGAAGATACAAAATGCTGCACATTATCAAACTGAAATAAGGCAATTCTATGTATGTATGTATGTATGTATGTGCAGGTAATGGACAAAAAATAGAAACACCTGAGTAAATGAGAGACACCAAGGAATGGCTTCCACACATGTGTAGCCCATGTGTTAATGAAGCAAATAACATCCCAGCATGTTTAGGGTCATGTATATATGCTACACAGGCCTGGTTGCCTATAATTATAGCTAGCATGGCTGTAAGAGGAGACACTCCCCCTCCCCCTCCCCAATACCCCCATCCACAGAGCACGTGTGGTCACCCAATAGTTTGATGAGCATGACACTTGTGCTATCCATATGTCATGGCCTTCTCAGTCACCAGATCTGACCTGAATCGAGCATTCATGGGATATTCTGGAATGACGCCTGAGACGGTGTTTTCCACCTACACCGAACAGGTGTGAGTTGATTTACTTTCTTGTGGAAGAATGGTGCCGCATCTCTCCTGCAGAATTCCACATACTGGTGTGGAATTCCTATGCCACAGTGCATACAGGCCAGCATACTGGCCGCACGTTGTGGCCCCATGCCCTATTTAGTAACTTTGCATTAGGATGTCCATTTTTTTTGGTCCACGACCTGTATGGCTGTCTGATCATTCTACAATCTAAATCTCCTCCAAATTTTGTATATGTTCTCGGGGTACCCAGGGTCAAGTCATGGGCACAAAATAATCCCACACTCCCCGGCGAGAGTGGGGAGACGACTTGCAACTTTCGCCTGTACACGGAGAATAGTGCAAGTGATTTAACCCCTGATCCCTGCCAGAGGGATCAGATATTAACATAATCTTCTCTCCCAGAGGGAATGGGTCTTACTATTAATAAAAGGAGACATTCCCATCTGTCCATCATGTGAAGAAGCAGGAACTGAAGCTTCAATGCAACAGTTCCTACTGTCATTGAATAATAACCAGAGAGTTGGTGTCAAAGCCACCCAATGCTCGTCTGTTTATACATTTATCGTTTTTAAAGGAGTAGTCTAATAATTAATATTTTTTTATAAAGCATTGCAGTGAAGTCTGATCCAAATAATTTTAAAGCAATATATGTATTTGTATATTGTAATCAGTAACAAGAGCGCAAATGAGCACAATATACGCTTGAACAAGAAGGTATATACAGAATTGTGCTACGACATGGAAAACAGCATCCTGGTTGCCATGGCAACCACTTTAGATGATGAACGTATGTCACGACAAACCGTCTCCACAGTCTGTACCTATGTACCAAATATGAAACGTGAAAGTTGAAAACTTTGGGAGTTAGAGTGCGGACAGGAACGGATGGAAAACAGCATCCTGGTTGCCATGGCAACCACTTTAGATGACGATCGTATGTCGCGACACACCGACTCCACAGTCTGTACCTATGTACCAAATATGAAATGTGAAAGTTGAAAACTTTGGGAGTTAGAGTGCGGACAGGAACGGATGGAAAACAGCATCATGGTTGTCATGGCAACCACTTTAGATGATGAACGTATGTCACGACACACCGTCTCCACAGTCTGTACCTATGTACCAAATATGAAACGTGAAAGTTGAAAACTTTGGGAGTTAGAGTGCGGACAGGAACGGATGGAAAACAGCATCCTGGTTGCCATGGCAACCACTTTAGATGACGATCGTATGTCGCGACACACCGACTCCACAGTCTGTACCTATGTACCAAATATGAAATGTGAAAGTTGAAAACTTTGGGAGTTAGAGTGCGGACAGGAACGGATGGATGGACGGACAGACAGACAGACAGACAGACGGACAGACGACGGGTATCACATTATACGCCCCAATATATATATATATATATATATATATATATATATATATATATATATATATATATATATATATATATATATATATATATCGGGCGTATAAAAAATATTGTGGTAGATAAAAACATTAGAAAGGAAAAAATAACTTGCACCAAAAACTAACATTTTCACACTCATGCTGACGCTGACGCTGATGCTCATGCCGGGGTATCGCTATAGCTCTCTGTTCTTTGAACAGGCGAGCTAAAAATGGTACCGTTAGAAAACTAATAATCTGTTTTCTTCATTGGAAAACTAATAATGCAATTACTTGAAACAAAAATTTGTGTCTGTTTAATCATAAAGTTGCCTGCTTTAAAAGCCTGTCTTACCGGGATTGAAGAAGAAGCAGGAATGGGAGCTTTATGCAGCGGCACTTTCGAAGAGGGAATGGGTATTTACTCTTACTTTAAAATATTTTCATTATCCATTTAGATAAGATTTAATATTGCACACAGAATATACAGTATTGAATATTTAACATTTTACAAGGATTTCCTATTAAATCACCACAACCATTAAAAAAAGATTTCTGCCACTAGATTTCCTCCAGCACTCGAGGGTTTTTATTGATTTAATCAAAGAGCCGTGTGTCCATTCTATGTAGTGATTGTTTATCTGGATTTTTATTTTGTTGGTTTTTAATCCCACTGATTTGTTGCCAGTTTAGGAGAGCACCTGGTGGTCACTGGCCATGTGCTTTTGATGTTTGTTGTCTGAATGTTGAAATACACTGATGTGTTAGGTAACACGTACTCATCTTCCTGATTGGCATTTACACTGACAGCGTAACATGTCATGAAGCAGAATGGGCCACGAACTACGGTATTCAGAATCTATACGGCTATTGCAGATTCTGTTCAGCTGAGCACTTTGTTGTTATGGTAACTTGTTATATGCAGGAACAGATGGTAGCTGTTATTATCCCCCATCTCTTGGGTTCAGTCATTGGAGTCCACTTCCTTTTGTCAGCTACTAAACCTGTTTGCAAGTTGGTTTTTTTTCTGTCTGTCTTCTTCTTTATTTACTTCTTTCTCCTATAAACTCCATTGATACTCTACACTTTTTTCTAGTGTAATTTGAATGACTGATAAGCAAACTTTTAATATCTTGATATCTGAGTTCCTGACATAAGTGATTCTGACTGCATTAAGCACAAGGTGAGGTTTTCATTTGTAATTGTTTTATGATGTTGATTTCCATGACTGCCTCGGTAATGTTTGTTTGTCACTTTTTCTTTTATAATGCCCTTATTGGCCTCATCACTTAACCACCAGGAAATGCAGCACTTTTTTATTTTCCAAAGAGCTGTTTCTCATCCAGTGTGGTCGAAAAATGGAGTAGGAGATTGAGATAATTGGTTTAAATATATAACAAGATACAGTACCCTCAAATCACTTGATGAATTTGTTGTTACTTCATTCATTATACTTGTTACTTCATTCATTATAACTGACAAGTGTTCTGTCCTGCTTATACTGTTGATTTGAATTATCTCAAAATAACATGTTGCAAAATATAAATACAATACAATGAATCTCCAGCTGTCCATTCTTCCTGAGTCTGTTCCATCTTGTTTTCTTTCCAGGGCTTCAATATGGCTGTTCACCTCCTCCTCAAGTCATCCCCCATCCATAAGCATGATCTTTTCTACACTCATTAAACATCAGCAATCCCAACCCTTCATTTCCAGGTTATTGGTTTCTCCTCTCTCCCTCCAACTATCTTTGCATCTTTGTTGCATTGTTGTTTCAGCCACCTTCTTGCTATGCTTGAGCTTGTATCCAGCTTGTTACCTCCACCACCTAAGGTGGATGGAAGGTTGTGTTTTCACCCCTGTCTGTCTGTCTGTGTTGGGGCAGGATTTCTCAAAAAGTTATGGATGGATTTGGACGAAATTTGGTGGACAGGTTGGGTGTGTGACAAGGACAAAGTGATTTGATTGTGGTGAAGATCTGAAACTGGATCCGGATATTGGAATCTTTAAGTGATTCTTCACCATTCAGAGATGGGACTAAAAATGATATATCGCATATTTCAAAAAGTTGTGGATGAGTTGGTTAGGTGACAAGAACAAGCCGATTCAATTTTGGTTCAGGTCCGGATACAGATCCGGCCTGTCAGTGAGATACAAACGTAAACTATTCAGCCTGGCAGAGGTATATGGTCTACCAAGTATCATTCTAGTTTACTCCTTTTGGGCTCCCCCTCCTCTTACTGTGTCATTCTTCCACTTAACCATTTTTTGTCCAAGTTTCCCTCTGTTGCATCCTTCTATCCTGTTGTTGGTGTGTTTCCATGCTTTCTAATGTATTTGTTCTATTTTATGTTCTAGCTCTTCCATGAGCCTCAACTTTGTATATAAATTTCTGTTTTTTAAGTCTTCATCACTGACTAACTATATAACTTTCAAAGCAGCCATTGTCCATAACACCAATTCACATGCAAAGGCAAAAAGCTTTTATTAACATACCTTGATTACCGGTAAAAGCAACTCTTCCAATGCCAAGGCTTTGTTTTCTGTCAATGATAAACTTTTAAGTTCCTTTGACTCTATTTCCCTTTCCTTTGACTCTATCTATATCGCTAGCCAAGCAATTTGATGTGGCCTTTTAGAATTCAATATGTATTTGTATGCACTTTTCGTTATGTATAAAGTTATACAAGGGTATAGGCTCATGGAGGAGCTAAACGACAAAATGTAGACGGTTTACAGACTACCTACCATGGCATATAGCATATGGGGGGAAGGGGAGGGATAGACACACACAAAAAGGAATGGAAGAATAACATAAAAACGAGGAGCAATGAATGGCCTTGGGAGAACAGAATGAGAATCAGCATGTGTAGTGGATGTGCTTTGGTGAGCACATGATGTATAGCAAACATCCTCTGGATTCGACACTTTCTTCAGTTTGAACGATCACTTCTGAAATATCAGTCAATATGCAGACCAGGTAATCATCAGTTACTCTAAGAAATCGACTTCTCTAATTGATCCAGTTCCATCTTCTTTGGTTGTTTCCTTACTTTCAGTTGTGTCTCCACTTAAAACAAAAGTAATCATTGGCTCCATTATATATCTATAATTCCAGCAATGTGTGTGTGTGTGTGTGTGTGTGTGTGTGTGTGTGTGTGTGTGTGTGTGTGTGTGTGTGTGTGTGTGTGTGTGTGTGTGTGTCTGTCTGTGACCGCTGTTTCTCGACAACCACTGGTCCGATCTAATTGAAACTTGCCAGATATATTGCTGGGGACCTGAGGATGTGCCTTTTCAAGGTTTGATATTAATCGGACAAGTGCTTCCCAAGTTATGGCCATTTATTTACCAAACCAATGACAAGACACGTTGTTGCGTGGGCGTGGCCGATGGGGAAGGGAAGCTCAGCCGCGTTCCCCATTACGGGTTACAACGTACGGGCTTCCGGAGAGTGATGACTTCGTGTATTCTAATAATTTCTCGATTTCTTATGCGCATTTATAGATAAACACAATGCCCCACGTTATGATCGTTTTCATATTAGACGGTGCATACATTTTGGTAACATCAGAGTGCTGGTATGCTCCGAACCAGGAAGTAAATTTTTTTTCTCTCTTCTCTTCTCTTTTTGTTTTTCCTTGCGACGACATTGCGAAAAGGTAAAATACGTTGGTGCTAATTGAATAATTGGCTATTAAAACCTAAATTGTGAATCATCGTAACTGTGATATGCGAACTTCCGCACCACGCACGTACGGGCACGCGAGAGCAAAGGAACGGCCTGTGTGGTTGTTGTTTGTTGCTCGCGGTTGGAATATTTGTTTATTCTTTTTTTTTTTTTTTAATTTTTACGGGCACGTACTAGTATCATCAAATGTTCCATCCTCATTTAATCAAACCACCACAATTCCCATCATTCAATAAGTATAAATGATCTTCAAAATCACAAGACCTGTTTCTCTTTTGCTTTTTATTTCAAAGCTTCTCGAATGTGTTATTGCCAATCATCTTCTGGCATACCTGCACTTGCATTCCATTCTTCTTCTTCGTCGTCTTCTTCATCTTTAATGACCACAATTCTTCCCGCATTCTTGTGGGATTGGCCGGGGCAAATTTGGCCCAAGATTTTCACGAACCGGCTGACCAGACTTGACGTTCGACTAAGGAATTTGGAATTTGTTCATGGTGCTGACGATGCCTACTCTTCACGATGGACGCTGTAGGATCTTTAATGTCCCCTAACTAATGGCAGCAGACAGGATACCTATTTAACGTCCATCCAAGGGATGGTACACACATTGATGAATCAACCTCCTTGTGAAACACCGGGATGACAGTTTATAGCTGGGCCAAGATGCGAACCCAGGCAAGACAGCTTAAAGGAAACCCTTATATTCTGACTTACAAACTGTTACATATAACCAAGAATGTGTGACAAGGTCATGTGATAATTTGTACAAGTACCCCTATCCAACTGACAGGCAGACAGTAGCTTTGTCATTTTCTGCTGATATGGAGTTGATTAGATACTCGTCTTGACATTTTGAGCATGACTTTGAATCCTAGCAAATCTCAGTCTCACCCTGTTGCTCCAGAATGATCATCAAACTAATCCACCTATGTCCACAGTCAACTGCTGGAAGATGTTCAATATCTTGAACTTCTAAGCCTCACAAGCAGCCACGGACTTTTATGGGAGTTTGCTTGCCTCTAAAGTCAGTTACAGACTGGACACCCTCCATAATTCTAAATTGGAACTATGGCATCCAATCATGCAGATGATGAAGTTCATGCTGATCACTTGTATTTAGCCCTCAGCTGACTAATCAGGCCAATACATGCTATGAATGTTTGAGAGCAGACTTGACAGTAGCATTTCTCCTTTCCTCCTTCGTTCATTGTAGACTTCCAGTTGCTACTGTTCTGCCAGCTCAGCACCATCCTTTAGACTGCACTTCCAAGCATTCCGAAGGATGTGGCTCGCCCTTTCAGAGTCTGTGATACTGGAGAATGGTGTAGTTAGTGTACATTTTGGGACCCTGCAAGATCTGGGTGTTTAGAGCTTTATAAAATAATTCCAGCTGATCCCTACAATATTCCTGAGACAGTAGAAATGGAAGGCATTGAGATGCTTTTCTTGTTTTGCATACATTGTCCAGCATTCACAGCCATAGAGCAAAGCATGATACTTTGTACACAGGCTCAGTACACAGATATGTGTTGACAATGCCAGGTGTTTATTCCTCTACACACGATCGGTCAGTCATCTGAAGGTGGTGGCTGCCTTGCCCCTCCTGCATTCAATTTCAGGGCTGAGGGACAGATCATGGGACAGACCTGAGCCCAGGTTGCAGAATGAGTCCACTGCATGTCAAGCAGAATGTTGTAGATATAGATCTGTAGTTGTGATGCAGAAAGTTGCGACTTGATAAGTGTTTTCTTGATGTTTATTTCCACACCAAAGTCCTTCCAGGCATCAGAGAATTTGGTGTAGAGTGGTTGGAGATCAGAAGCAGAATAGCTAGATAGGGCAGCATTAGCAACAAATTACAGTTCATGGATAGACATTTGTCAAACTTGGGTTTGGGTTCTGAAGCACAGCACCATCGGTTCAGGGTTCAATCAGTACACCAGAGGTGTTGTTACCAAAGGCATGGTGTAAGAGCATGTAGAAGACGATGGCGAACATGGTTGGGGTAAAGCACACAACCTTGCTTAACACTAGTTCTTATAGGAAATCCTGTTGAGCATTCTCCACCAAGCTGAACTGAAGCTTCCATATGGAGTCTTCAAATGACTTGAAGAAGAGTGAGAGGACAGCCAATCTTAGAAAGAACTTGGAAAAGTCCACTTCTCCTGACCGTATAAAATGCCTTTTGCAGATCAATGAAGGCAACATGAAGAGATGTTTGTTGTTCTATACATTTTTCCAGCATTTGGCTTAATGAAAAATCTATGTCGACAGTGGAGCATCCAGCTCTAAAATCGCATTGACTCTCGCGGTTAGACAAACTCAGCAAGAGTGATGATGCTGAAGGAGAATGTGAGTTAGAACCTTCCCAGCCACACTAAGCAGAGATATTCTTCAGTAGTTGTGATAAGATCGATCACCTTTGTTCTTATACAGAGTGGTGATCTTGGCATCTTTTAGATCTTGTGGTGTAGAACTTTTTTGCTAACAGGATGTCAGTAGTTTCAGGTCAACTGCAAGCAAGGTGCCACTACCTTTGATGACTTCAGGTCTTATCTGGTCTGAGCTAGCAGTCGTCCTAAATGACAAAGTTTTAATTGCAGAGATGACTTCCTCCAAGCATGGTTCCTCATCGAGTTATAGAAGTTGGGGTATGTGAGATCAAGCTTCGGTACAGATGCATCTTCTGCAAAATGTTGATAGAACTGAGTTCAGTGCTCAAGCTGGTCTTTAGATGCTGTGAGAAGAATGCTATCTTTTGCTTTTAGTGAGGTCGTCTTGATTTCTAATGGGCTGAGAGATTCATGAATGCCTCCATACCTGCCACTTAGATTTTCTGAGTCAGAACAGTGTTGTATGTGTTCATCGACTTTTCCAATATAGATTTTTGCAGGTTTTTGAAGCTTTTTGAACAACCTGTCTTGCCTTTCTATACCCAGTTTTGTTGATTTCAGCAGGAGTTTGAATAACTCTCAATCTGGCATTTTACTTCGCTTTGGTTAGTGGTGCAAGCTCGTCTATATGTGTGGCGAACCAATCAGGAAACATATGCTCTTCCAGACCGAAGGCATCTTTGGAAGTAGAGTGGATGTTTTTCTATAGCATGTTTCAAGCAGTGGCCGGATCATCAGCATCTGAGATCTTTGAGTTTCATGACCATTCCTGTAATAGCTGCTAGAAGTATGACTCATTATCTGGATCACTCATGTCACCATGCTTGACTTATTTACTGGAGGTTGACGTTTAGATATGAAATAATGAAGAGTTTGGGGGTGAAAGTGCAGCTTGGCTCTGACGTGGGTTTGATCCTTGTCACAGTTAGTGCTGTGCATTGAACAGATGTGAATAACATTTTGCAAGTATTTTCTGCAGAGCAAGACCAGTTTGAGTTGATGTGAGTGACCAGACCTCAAGTGTTTCTCCATGCCACCTTGCTGCAAATTTTCCCAGCAAAATATGTGCTGGCAACACACATGTTATGGCTTATGGTGGTATCTTGGACACTGGTCATTTCCAGTCATGTGACCAATGCCTTGGGGGGCCAATAATTTTCCTCTATGATAGGATGTCACTTCCAACTCAAGCAATGAAGTCTGTCATTACAATTAGTTTTTCAGAGGATGGGATGTCTTTTGAAACAGTGTCAAGATGATTATAGATTGATCCTTCACTTTTGGAGGACTGGATGCACAGATAGAAATGATGTTGACCATCTCCGAACTGGTGGAAATTTGTGGTCTCATGAGATGGTCTCTGATAGCTCTGAGTTATTCACAACAAATCAGTGGTTCGTTTCTCATAGCAAAAGCCACGCCATGCAAATGTGGGTCAGATTCACTTTTGCCAGACCAGAAAAAGGTAGAGCTTTGCTCTTTCATTGAACTTTTAAATGCTGAGTATCAAGCAAGGAAGCAGCATATACCAAAAAACCTGTCTCAGAGAGTGCTGCTATATCTATATTGAGTCTATCCAGTTCATGGTCAATTAGTGCAGGACTTACTAATTGAAGGGTCTTTAAGATTTAA
The DNA here is from genome assembly GCF_056783735.1 of Eptatretus burgeri. Lineage (NCBI taxonomy): Eukaryota > Metazoa > Chordata > Myxini > Myxiniformes > Myxinidae > Eptatretus > Eptatretus burgeri. Next base: position 48,628,160 of record NC_140966.1, read on the forward strand.
GTTAATGCCAGTTGTCACTGTTCGGATATTCCAGCAAAGCAATATGAATGGGGGCAGTTTTCATAGTCATCATTTTCGTGTTCATTATCATCATCTGTTGTGATCCAATTTTGGTTTTGGTAGCGAAATGAGTCCACTGTGTGTCAAGTGATTCAATTATGGTCGAGTGATCCAATTTTGGCTTTGGTTTTAGTATTGTCAAGAGTTTGTTGAGTGCAGCAAGGCCTTTTTCAGCCCACATTTTCTAAGGCCTTCCCTTGATTGGGGAAAGCAGTTCATCCCTAAATAGGGCTGCTTTATCACTTTGGTTCAATCTGTTCAATCTGTCCAAGCTCCATACCACAGAGTATGACTATTACACCAAGGTCTTCAGTGTACGCCTAGGCACAGGATAAGGAGCAAGAATGCTACCCTTGACATTTCTAGTCTCCTCTCAGCTTATCTGCTGGAGAACCAAAAGCAAGACAGAGTCCAGACATTTGGATGCATGTCAGCTGCAGTGGATGCCAAACATACATACCATCAATGATAAGGAAGCTCACCTATCGCTTTCCAACAAAGTGGGTTTGGTTATCGTGGCCTTCTACTAGATGGTTTGCCATCATTAAGGCTTACTATTCTCATCTAACTAGGGCATTAGCTACCCTGAGTAATAATGTGGTTTGAAATCAGAGTTTGAAATCAGAGTGGACGCTTTAACCATTACACCACAGTTTTCATTGATATGCTGACTATACCCATATGTATTTGTCCATTCCACTTGATGATATGCTCTTCACTGCAACTCTCAATTTCTGTCTTTATAATTCAAGCGTAGATGTGTTTCAACTTTCTCAAACCCAGTGCTGCTAAGAAAGCATGCTTGGCTATCCATCATTTCATAAAAACATCCAACCCCAGGTAGTGATACTTTTGGGATCACAATCACCACCTGATTGCTTATTCCTGGTTTTAAACTTGTGTTACGATGAACTAACTCTTTCCTACATTCTACATATCATATTAAAACACAAAATCTGGTGTCTGACTACGATGCATTCAGTCAGTACTTATCCAATCTCAAACAAACTTGACACAGCTGGACTAAGTGTCAGTAGACGGAGGTTGTAGCAACTTCATCCCTCCCCCCTTCCCCAAGGGGGTTTTCTGCCTTGGGCAAAATCTGTGTTAGGTGATAGATTCCTTATTGTGGCATTATTCCAAGGCTGCTTCTAATAACAAGAGTAACAAGAAAAAGAGCAATCAGAGATTGCACACCCTCGCCAGGACTTGTTTTGTGTGGTGTTTGTGTGCTGGTGTGTTACATAATTAATGAGACATAACTTGAACTGCCACTTTATAACTACTGGCAGTGATGACTGGGTCCCAAGACATCTCGCTTTGATGCAACCCCACTTTGATCGGACACGTCACCCCAACCCATGACATTTTTTGACTATTCAATTGAATTCAGAATGGGAGTAAAATAAATTCAATTCAAATCAAATGGAAGACTAAATAGGTGCTGTCCTGCATTCCAGTCTTCAGAAGGAACCTGAACAAGCGAAAACCAAAGGTGAAGTCATCAGGAGGAATCTGGATAGGATTTGGGTTTAAGCTGTGACTCCTCTACCTTCAAACCCATTCAGGCAGAGTCAAGTGAGCCTTATTTTAAAATATATATATATCAAAAAGAACCCAGATCAAAAAAAAAATTCTGCCTGCCAGACCATGCATCCGATCAGGTTGAAATTTAAAACATATGTTCCCCATCGCTACCTGATCATAATTGTGAAGTTTAATGTCGATCGATGAAGCGGTTCAAGAGAAAGAATTTTAAAAAAGATTTGCTCTCAATCCAATATTGCTGCCAGACCATGTGATCTATTAATTATTATTTGTGAATACCCTGGTATCCCTAAGGCCTGGGGAACATTTATGTGAAGATTCCCCTCGATCTGTCCAGCCATTCTGGAGATTTAAAAAATTCGGTTTTAGGGTAAATCCAATATGGCTGCAGTCATACATGTAAAGTTTCGTCTCAATCTCTTCAGCCGTTTCAGAGAAGAAGATTTTTGTAGGTTAAAAAAACAACCAATATGGCTGCCGAACCACCTGACTGATGACGGACATCATCAATTTTTTTTTTCAGTGGACCAATTTATCCCTACATGACCCGCAAACATTTTCATACTGATCGGATGTAGCATTCTATGTTTACAATCATGACATCATAATGAAGGCACCTATGACGTCATAAAAAAATCACACTTTTTCTTCATGAGGAGTACTTACCATGTGCCACGTTTTTTTACTTACGAAATCTAAAGATTTTTTATATATCTAAATCTAAATCTAAAGATAAGTATATTGATGACTTCCGTCCTCTGTTTGTGTGTTTGTTTGTTTGTGTGTGTGTTTGTGTGTTTGTGTGTTTGTTTATAGGCACGATAACTCGAGAACGGAAAAAGCTACCAATGTCAAATTACACCACGTGATTCAGGAGGGTGATGGCGAGCGCTGATTAGATTTTGGTCAAAATCAGACAAAGGTCAAGGTCACAGTGAGGTTCCATAATTTCATAAATTCATGTGGAGAAATGGAGTATTTTTGCTTCGGTCGACGTTACGAGTTCGTCTTAACTTCGATTTTAATTTTGTCTTCGGTTTTTGCGATCACTTAGGACGCTTAACACTCGGTTGTCAAAATTCTGGTAAAAATCGGATGTTTTGGAGACGTTTTAAGATTGTATAAAAAATATTTCACTCGCCGCGTCACGGCTCGTCACGTGGTGCAGCGCACTCGAACAGAGGCGTCGTTGAGTCACGTAAAGGTTTTGCGTGTGCGCGCTGACGGTGTTTTCGATAAAGGTGGTGTTTAAAAGTCTTTTTTTTTTATCCCAATAAAGGTTATCGTCGCATGCCTGACTCGCTAAGCCGTCGGATTATGTAAAGATTGTTGGTGGATGGCCGAATATTTCAGTTTTGTTACTGATAAAATAATATTAATTAATTGCGTGGAGAAATGAAGATTTTTGCTTTGGTCGACGTTACTATTTTTCATGGTTTGGTACAGAATCATCGTAGAAACTTCTGGTTTGCGTCGCTACCTTCTCTCGAGACAGCTTTTATTAGACAAGGTCAGAGGTCAAGTTGACGATTTCGTAAGTACCAGTCTATGACTGCTTGTTTGTTTGTTCGTTTGTGTGCAGGATATCTCAAAAAGTTGTGGACGGATTCGGCCAAAACTTGGTGGACAGGTTGGGTATGTGACAAGGACAAATTGATTCTGTTTTAGTGAAGCTCCGAATCCGGATCTGGATATGAGAATTATTTAATGTTTAAAGTGATTCTTCACCATTGACAGATCAGGCCAAAAACGATATAGTAATGGCCAAAAAGGTCAACATATACCAAGTTTCTAAAATCCTCAATTTTCATCCGATTCACTTGAAATTAGAAGAGGAGTTGCATATTTGGTCATTGAATTCAACCACAAATTATTTTTGAGGCCAAATTTGTTTTATGGATTTTGCAAGTACAGTATCGTGCTCTGCATGACGTCTTCTTCTTGTTTGTCTGCAAAGAATATGAATGTTTTTCTCTGCAACCGCTTATTGCAATTTTTCATGAAATTTTCACCATAGAAGCAACTGCTGATGCAGAGTCTTTTATTGATAATTATGGTCATAGGTCGTGTGGTGTGGCAGCCATGTTAGAAAAAAGAAAAAAAATTGACTTCTGCATCTCCGAAACCTCAACAAGGAAACAAGCAGTGCAGCTATAGTTGTGCTATAGCACTGACGCATCGATGGTATGGCAGAGGGTGGAGTCATCAGCAAACAGATATTGAGGATTTTCCAGAGAGTCGGAGAGATCATTGATGAAAACAAGAAAAAGAACAGGGCCCAGAACGCTACCTTGAGGAACTCCAGCCTGGACAGGAAGAGGGGATGAAAGAACTCCACTTAGGGCCACACGGTGACTGCGACAGGAGAGGAAGTATGCGAGCCATGAGTTGTTAAGAGGTATGTCAGCGGTATAAATTTTAATGACTGTATTGGTGATTTAATCACGCAACATCTTGACGACGAATATTCTGGCCGAACTATTGCATCAATTCAGTGCAGTAGCAGGGATGATTCGCAAGCTACTCTTGATCGTGCCGATTTTGTTTCCATCGAAAGTTCACTCTTTGTTAAGAGCTCTGTGTGAGTGGAGTTCTCCAATGGATTGCTGTAGGTTTAGCGTGAACGGAATGAGTCCTTTGGTTGGGTGACTTGGAATCTGTATTTTCCTATTATTTTCAATCATGTCTTTTAGCAGAAAACTAAATATTTTATTGCTGGCTTAGCACTTGATACCTTATCTCCACTGTAAAAGTAGTCGTGCATGTGTGCATACGAGTTCCACCCATTGGTTGGACAGTTCATCTAACCACCCACAATTTCTATACTATGACCACCAATTCAGGAAACCTTTAGAATCTACCCTTTAGAGCCATTTAGAATTACCCTTTAGAACCCTTCAGAATTGCCCTTTAGACCACTTTAGAATCACCCTTTAGAACCCCTTAGAATTACCCTTCAGAACTCTTCAGAATTACCCTTTAAATCCCTTTAGAATTACCCTTTAGAACCATTTATAATTACCATTTAGAATTACCCTTTAGAACCCTTTAGAATTACCCTTTAGAACCCTTTAGAACCCTTTAGAACCCTTTATAAACATTTAGAATTAACTGTTAGAACCCTTTCTCTGAAGCAGTGCTTTTACTGCGGAGGTTATGCAGGTTTGCTATTATTTATAACTATTTTCTATTAAAATTGACAGGTTTCTGTGAAGTCAATGATAGCATGATAGGGGAGCATAAAGCGTTAAATATTCCGCTGTTTTGATGTGGGAATGTCCGTTTGCTTTGATGAGCGGGAGGGTGAGAGTAAAGATGGGACAACTTTGGAAGAGGGAGGGGGTTGCGGACTTTTGGTGGTTGGGGGGGGGATTGAAGGCTTGAAAGTGGGGGGGACCAATGCCTTAGGGTTGGGAGGGAAAGGGTGAGGCTTTTTTGTTGAGTTGTCAGAATTGCATATCGTTAACCTCATAACAAAAGTGCCTCAGTCATTTTTTCCAATTTTGAGAAAAACACAAAAAACTGCAGCAATTCTTCATTATGACTTAGGCATTTTCATTACAACTTCGACTTAGAAATTGTACCAATGACTTAGGTAGGCATTTTGACACGTGTGGCAATTGACACAAGAAGTGATTTCGGCAGAAAATCTCAAAAACTGGAAAAAATGACAGGCACTTTTGTTATGAGGGTGACAATATGTGAATTTACTCAGTAAAAATTTAAGTGTGTGTGTGTGTGTGTGTGTGTGTGTGTGTGTGTGTGTGTGTGTGTGTGTGTGTGTATGTGTCTGTCTGTCTGTCTGTCTGGGGGGGGGGGGTGTAATGGGTGACTCAATAATGTTCTCGTGGCATTGAAAGCCCATCTTCAAAGTATTTTTATTGTTGCGTCTCAGGAGTCTCACAGGAATAAGTGCAACATTAAATATTTTAAGTTTCTTTGTATTTTTATTATATTTAAGAGTGTAATACATTGATTTTTTTATTATATTTAAGAGTGTAATACATTGATTTTGATGTTCATTTTTTTTCTTTTTTTTATTGAAGTCCATTTTGGACATTTATATAAGCTGTTTGAAAACAAGAAGAAAGGCATGCGGCACCAAGGGGTGGAACTTAAATAAAGTCGCTCTGTGAACAACTTGAGCATGGCAATGAATGGGAATGCTTCTCATGAAAGCCAGTGTTATGAGGAACATCGGTGAGCTATTTGCATCATTCTTATTTTTCTTTGAAATTCCATTTTGTACTTCATAGTTTTGCTTTTTTAAAGTTGTAGAGTGTTTGTGCCATTTGTCAGGATTGTCACTTTGTCTTTACACGAAAGAACATTCTGTTCGGTAGCTTTCTGTAAATGTTTCTTCAATAGCTTTCAGCTCTTGATCTCTTTTCTTTCCTAAATTTTTCTCTGCATTACATTTTTTCCCAAATGTTGGGGGTGGAGTGAATGGAAAAAAGGGAGGGCATATTTGGGTTGCAAAAAGGTGGAAGGGTGGTATAAAAGGGTCTTGTCAAATTGTTTTAATTATATTTAATAAATGGCAAATACCACCCATCACTTCGCGAATGGTAATGCTAAAGGGGGGAGGGAGAAACAGCGGGGGGGGGGTGCGAGAGAGGCATGGGGGAGAGAGAGCTGGGAGAGTGGAGGGGAAAGGAGAGAGGAGGGAGGAGGAGTGGGGGAAGGGAAGACAGTGTGATGTGAGAGGAAGGGCAGGCAGACATGCGGTGGAGCGTGAATTATGATTCATACTGTCAAATAAAAATGATTCTGCAGTGCATAACAGTTAAGATGGAAACAAAATAATGTCTGAAATCCATTTTCTACCGGTCATACGATAAACACGGCCCGGAGACAAGCTCCCGTCCAAACATAAATACTGCCCGGACGTGTCCGGAGCCAAGCTGTCCGGAGACGAACACCACCCAGACGCGTCCAGAGACGAACACCATCCAAACATAACCACTGTCCTGATATGTCCAGAGACAGAGAGCAAGAGAGGATGTGGGAGAAAGGTACTGCACTGTATTGGGAAGGGGTAGAGCAAGAGAGAGAGAGAGAGAGAGAGAGAGAGAGAGAGAGAGAGAGAGAGAGAGAGAGAGAGAGAGAGAGAGAGAGAGGTATAGAGGGGTATAGAGGGGTATAGAGGGGTATAGAGGGGTATAGAGGGGTATAGAGGTCTCGAGGTATAGAGCTATAGAGGTCGGGGAGTTAGCAGAAAGAATATGTTATGCTTAATGAGCAACACACACACACACACACACACACACACACACACACACACACACACACACACACACACACACACACACACACACACACACACACACACACACACACACACACACACACGTTATTGGCCGATATCGGCAATTTTTCGGGAATCAGCAGGTTGGAGTCAGTGTGATTACCAACTGCAGTACTTCCTGTATACAACCAAGACACCTTGAGTAGCTTTCACCGAAAAACAACGTTACATATATATAGATATTTCAGCGATATGTTTATAAACATTCTTTACAATCGACAATGGGCTCTCGGCAAGTTGATTAAACACTCATGTAAGCTCTCCAATTTAATGGTTGATAAGGAACGGTTGGCCAGGCTATTGCTGCATACCATTAAGGATCCCTTTAACTTTAAAGCCCATCTTCACCTCGCATGCAGCAGTTAATGAAATATAATGAATTGATGAAATAAAATGACTATCCACAAAAGAGTTGCAGCTTAATGCAGAACAACTCTGGATACATCGCAAAGTTCAATTGCCCGTGAAATAAACATTGCAGAAAATGTGCCATTTTGCTTGCTCATCTGTGCCCGTGTCATGTGGTACATTGGTTTGGCAGCCACGCAAATGTTTGAACTTTTTTTAATGTCTGTTTTTTACCAGATTTGCTTTGATTCCCTGGAAAGCACCTCGCGAATCCTCCAAAATATAGACACAGATCTGGCAGACGCTATCGATAGGGAGTCCCACGGGGGACAGGGTGCGAGGTCTAGCAGTGAATGCATTAAATCATACAGTTCAATGAAGCTGGTTAATTTTGTTACGTTCCTAAATTTCACTCAATATAATTCTCCAAACAGTGGAAAAAGATGTTTAGTTATTTGGAAATTTCACTCAATATAATTCTCCAAGCAGTGGGAAAAGATAAGTTTAGTTATTTGGAAATTTCACATTTTCTCATGTATGTATGTATGGAAGAGAAAACATAGCCTTGCTTGCTTAAAGTAAATAGGAATGTCGACTTAGTTATAAGACTCTTTATTTCTTTAAATTATCAGATTTCACAACAGATTTTGACACTTATTTAGTTTGGACGATATCTGATCCTCAAAACCGAAATAATATTTCGATAATATGCTTGAATTAGTCCATGAGAGTAGATTGTGGAAAATCGTATCGTATCATATCATGCATTAAATCGCTCAAAGCTCCTAATTTGAAAACTTATCGTACTTACAAAAGTGATGTATACAATGATTCATAGCTATGATGAACAAGCATTCGACATGAGTGAGGAAAGTGAAACAAAAACATTGTTGTAAAGAAATCGTTGTGGCCTGTTCCAAGTCAAGGTACGGTTGAGCAGGCCAAAAAAACATGGCGGCTTCATACCCCAGCGAGATTACCCAGAGAGCGAGGTGGCTGAGGATCTCCTGATGAAGGATATAATTAAATAATGCCGTTAATTATCTTCAAAAGGGGTGTTTTAATTAACCCAAACACAATTTTCACTCTTGCACTTCCTTGGAGTTTTCTTAGTATGCATGCAAAGTTTCAGGCTGATAGGTTTTAAGGTTTTGGAGTTATAGAGGAGACACGCACTGACACACGCACTGACACACGCACACACACTTGAGGTTTTTTCATTTTCCAAAACGAAGCACTGTATAAGAAATCGATTGGTTGTTTGAATCATTTGATAATAAATTGATTTATTGATTTCATTGATGTTGTGTTGTTCAAATGAGGCATTTTATCAAGGTATCCCTTCTGATGTGGGGTGTTACAAATCCATATCTCAAAATATTTTCACATTTTCTTATTCATCTCCTTATTCATCTTCTTATTCATATCTATATAATTCAAGTGTGGGGACCAGTACACACCCCTGACGAACTCCAGTAACTGGAAATAAGTCAGAGATGGGCTCTCGCATGCACCACATCTCACATCTCACAGCACTCTCAGTACCATGTGGTATCACCACATCTCACAGCACTCTCAGTACTAGAGTATAGTTCAGACATCAGATTGATCAGTTTTGGTGGCACCCCACGAACACCAAGAATCCTCCAGAGGACAACCCGATTCACTGAATCAAACGCTTTACAGGGATCAATATAGGCTGCAAAGTAGCCCCTGCCGAAACTCTCATCTGCATTCGTTGAGGACCTGAAGAGCAAAGATAGGGTCAATCATTGACCTCTTTCGTGTAAAGCCTGACTGCTCTGGGCACTGGTGCTCAAGCAGATGGTGGTAAACCCCATCAAGAATTATCCAAGCAAAGACCTTGCCCGGCACTGAGAACAGCGTCACCCTTCAGTAGTTGGTGCAGTCCTGGCAATCACCCTTCCCTTTCCAGAGAGGGTCAACAAGGCCCTCTTCCAGTCAGTTGGGATGATGCCTATGTTCCAGGCAGAGCACAGAACTGCATGCAATGACACAGGCACAGCATTTCCACCAGCCTTGAGAAGTTCAGCATGGATGGCACAGATCCCAGGAGCTTTACCCCATTTCAACCGGTTCACCACAGTCTGTTTCCACAAACAAAGGTGAATCACAGTTGATTGGAGGATCAGCAATCGGGATAGTAACACCCCTGACTTCCAAGTCAACAGCTGGTGGATCAGCCTGCTCCAGCCGCTCAAAGTAACCAGCCCATATATGTATTTGTATATTGTAATCTGTAAACAAGTACACATATTAAATGAATGGCAAGCGTCTAGTATAAACAGGCGAGCATTGGGTGGCTTTGACACCATCTTAGGTTGAAATTTAATTTTCTTTTTAAATCATTTGTTAATTTCAACTTCACTACACCAATAGTATACCCCAAAGAAACCTCTATACCAAATATCAGCATCCTAGTACACATATTAAAGGAATGGCAAGCTTCTAAAAAATAACTTGCACCAAAAACTTTAACGTTGATGTGCTACAAAAAAGTTAAGTTCAAAACAGGTCAAAAATTTTAAACATTTGAAATTATTTTTTAATTTCAACTTCACTACATCAATAATATATCCCAAAGGAACCTCCATGCCAAATATCAGCATCCTAGTACACATTAAATGAATGGCAAGCTTCTAAATAACTTGCACCAAAAACTTTAACATTTTCACGCTCACGCTCACGCCAGGGGTATCGCTATAGCTCTCTGTTCTTCGAATAGGCAAGCTAAAAATGCGTCTATGAGGCAAAATAAGACTGTTTTTGCATGAATGAGGTTCCTAAGGTAAAATGTTGTTTTGCTTCGTACAAGCTAAAATACACCCTTAATTTCAGGGAGACAGCGCCTTCAGAAAGTATTCACACCCCTCGACTTTTGTCACATTTTGTTGTGTTACAGCCTGAATCTAAAATGGATCAAATTTATATTTTTTGTCATCGATATACACAAAATACCCCATAATGACAAAGTGATAACATTTTTAGAAATCCTTAGAAATTAATTAAAAATGAAATACAGAAATAGCTAACTTTCATCACTATTCAACCCACTGAGTCAATACCTCGTGGAAGTGCCTTTGGGAGCAATTACAGCTTCGAGTCTTCTTTGGTTATGTCTATCATCTTTGCACATCTGGATTTGGGGATTTTTGTCTGATTCTTCCTTGCAGATTTGCTAAAGCTCTGTCAAGTTGGATGGGAAGCCTCAAGAACAGCAATCTTCAAGTCTTTCCACAGATCTCAATGGGATTCTAATCTGGGCTTTGGCTGGACCACTCAAGGACTTTCACATTCTTGTTTTGAAGCCATTCCAGTGTTTCATTGGCTGTATGATTGGGATCATTGTCCTATTGGAATGTAAATCGTCACCACAGTCTCAAGTGTTTTGCACTCTGAAGCAGGTTCTCAAGGATTTGCCTGTATTTAGCTCCATGAATTGTTCCCTCTATCCTTTCAAGTTTTCCAGCCCCTGTTGCTGAAAAGCATCCACATGGCATGATGCTGCCACTGCCACCATGATGCTTCATGGTTGGGATGGTGTTATATGGGTGATGTGCTCTGTTTCCACCAGACGTAGCGCTTTGCATTCAGGCCAGAGAGTTCAATTTTTGTCTCATCAGACCACAGAATCTTTTGCCTCATGCTCTCACAGTCTTTCACATGCTTTAAAAAAAAAAAAACTCCAGGCATGCTGTCATGTGCCTTTTTCTTAGGAGTGGCTTCCATCTGGCCACTCTCCCATAGAGCCTAGATTTGTGAAGTGCTGCAGAGACTTGTTCTTCCAGCAGGGTCTCCCATCTCAGCCAATGAATTCTGTAGTTCTGTAAGAGTGGTCATTGGGTTCTTGATCATCTCCCTGACCAAGGTCCTTCTTTCCCATTTGCTCAGTTTCGTCAGACGGCCAGCTCTAGGAAGAGTTTGGGTTGTTCCATATTCTTTCGATTTCCTAGTAATGAAGCTCACTGTGCTCTTGGGAACTTTCAACACTCATGAAATTGTTTTATAACCTTCCCTAGATCTATGCCTCCTCACAATAAAGGTATGTTTTTTTTCCGACATCATGTCTAATCAAATGAATTGGCCACAGGTGGACTCAAATCAAATTGTAGAAACATCTCAAGGATGATCAAAGGAAAATGGATGCACCTGAGCTCAATTTGGAGAGTCACAGCAATGGGGTTAAATACTTTTTGACTCAAGACATTTCAGCTGTTCATTTTTAACCCACCTGGACTTTATTCTGGGAGGGATTAAGTTTAGGGGGATCTGCAAGGGGGTTTGTGACCCCCAAAATAGGTATTTGCTCTCTTCTCCAAAACTACACACACAATTTCAATGAAACTTGACCACAACCTTCATCACCCATAATGTACTAAAGTTTGTTCATGGCATTAAAAAAATCATGGTCTTAGGGGGTTTTGAGTGACTGTTGCTCCTGATCCAGATAAGCTTCAGAACGTGCGGTCCTATTTTTATTTAATTTGTCAAATTTTCTCAAAAAAAAATTCCACTTTGAAATTATGGGGTATAATGTGTAGATCAGTGACAAAAAATCTCAATATAATCCATTTTAAATTCAGGCTGCAACACAAAATGTGAAAAAGTCAAGGGGTGCGAATAGTTTCTGAAGGCACTGCATGCGTGTCTGTCATGTCATAGGCACACAACCACCCTTCCCCCCTCCCTCCCCCCACAAGGGGGGGGGGAGGGAGGTTCCACAGTGCAAGTGGTTTACTGACCTCTGCTGCAGACAGGGGGGATTATTAGCCACAGTACAAAATATGTTTGCCTCACCTCTCCCACTCTCACCCCTCCCCCCTCCCCACCAGGCTGCTCCCAAGGGGAGTGTGTGTCTCTAGTATTACAAAATTCCCAACAGCACCTAGTTTGAGATGCAAGTCCAGATGGGCTTGTCATTCAAGCTGTGATATTTCCATTAACAGTTAAGGAGTAAAGATTGTACCGTTGTGGCCAAATATAACTAAATGTTAATTAAAAATTTCAGACGAAATATTCAAAATGAAATTGCCACAGACGATCACAACAATGTTTATTATTTTACCAGCCTTGTAAAATGAATACTTCATTCATTGAGGAGTTTTATGAACAGCATGTAGTTTAAACCTCATTATGCAACATTTTAGAAGGTGAAATGGAAGGCTTAGTATGACAAGTTAATCGAAACTTTTGACAATTGGTCATTTAAACTGCTGAATTTTTATAAAGCCATCTAGTTCGGGGAGGGAATTGAAAACCTAACTCATTTTGCCAATATGTACTTTGTGGTTGACTTATAAGTGTCAAGGCCATATAATGCCAGTTAAGCAGCAGCACTCATTTCATTGACTGGCATATTATATAGGTTATCCTAAAGATAAATAAGAAATTTCCACCAAACCAAAATTTATGTTTGATGTGTATCCCATCGAGTGGCATTTCCCCACAACAACTGCCACCCCCACAGATACAGTAGTATACATAGTATGGCAATACTGCTCCTGTTTTCAATGCTCATGTTTTCCCTCATTTCACATTCGCTACCATTTCCTTGTAGGGTTGCTGGCCTTGTTCGAACAAAGTATCACGATAGTGTCTTTTCTTTGGAAGATATTGCTCCACAGGTATGAACTTTTGGATGTACACTCAATTTGCCTTTCTCGGTTGATAAATTCTTAAGTTTTGGTCATGGAGTGAAAGACCATCAAAATGTTGTCTTCACTTTCGTTTTAAAAAAATCTGTTAATTGCTCTTTACTTTTTTTTCTGTTGTGGCATTATTGCATTGAGAAGAAAGTGCAGTAAACCCTCCAATATTGCAGGGGTGAGGTTCCTCAAAAATGCCACGATAGTTAAAACCGCGATTGTGGAAACCAAGGGCCATTGGGAAAGCAGGGGTTCAGTTCCTGGGCTTTCAGGAAGCGGGGGTTCAAGATCTTGAGGAAGGTGGACGGCAGCCAGAAATAAACACATTACAATTGAAATAAACACGAAAATATATAAAATGAATGTTAACATTGAAATAAGCATGTAAATACAATAAATATGGTGGAAATTAAACAAAAACACAAGACTTTTACCTTTTAAATGTATTACAAAACACTGAGGTAGGTGAGGGTAAGAACATTATGTGCTCGCACTGTACTCTGCCGTAAATAGAAAACACAAGACTTAGCCCGGGATGATGATGATGATGATGATGATGATGATGATGATGATGATGATGATGATGTTAGAGGGGGGAGGGTGGAGCAGTGGAAGGGTGAGGGGGGAAAGGTAAGTGGGGAAGGGGAAGTTCAGCGAAAAGAAAAGCAGCATTAGCTTTACGATGATGGTGCCTGCTGCAATGCCACAATGGAGAAGGGGGACACGATCCTTAACCAACTTACCTTGAACCACGATCTTCCTTGCTTGGGCAGAAAGGTACAAGAGAGCATCGTCTTACAGAACAATCCCGTCTCGTCGGTGTTAAAAACCTGCTCTGTCATAAATCCCTTCACCTTCACCTTGAGAATGGGGGTCGATTCCAGGTGTCGGAAATTTAAGGGTTTTGGAATGGCGGTTCGAGTACAGGTGTCGGAAAATGAAGGTTTGGGAATAAGGTTCAAGTATGGGTGTCAGAAAATTAAGGTTTTGGAATGAGGTTCGAGTATGTGTGTCGGAAAATGAAAGTTTGGGAATGAAATTGGAGTCCGGATGTTTGAAAAAATTGTTTGGGAATAAGATTAGAATATGGAGTTGGAAAATGAAGGTTTGAAGGAAAATGAAGGTTTCAGAATGAGGAAGAGTGCAATGGGGAAGGTTCAACCCACAATCATTCACTCCGTAATGACGCCCCACAGATGCCATATTTTTGCCTTGAGCCAACCAATCTAACAACTCGATCTTTTCGCCCACCATCATAACCTTTCTCTGCCTTTTGGCACAATTAACTTTGTCCATCGCTTTACGTTTGGGCTCATTAAAAACGGTGCATGAGAAACAACAGAGGGCTCGTAATGGGAAGTAATCGTTCATGCACAGGACACAAACGATGACTCAACTTAGCTCAAAAACAGTCATTGGTCGAAATAAAATCCCACAATAACGAAATTGGAACACAATAGGTTGCCCGTGATTATACTGTAAACCCTTAAATATCACATGTTATAATATCACGGGTTTCAACCAGTCACAGTTTATCACACTAGTAAAGGTAACTAAAGTCATACATTTTTCGAACTTATTTTTGTTTTCCAATGTTATCCTTATTTTCTTTACTTTGTGAGAACTTGTGCCTTTTGTTTCAAATCACAATTGGCAAAATTAAAGGAAACTAGTGCAAGCCTATTGCTCTCCAGGTTTTCTGATCTGTCCTTTCTTTGAGATCTGGTGACACCTGGTCAAGTCATTTGCTTGGCTATGCTTTATCTGTCTATTCTCAGCTATGTAGACTGCAGAAATGCAACCAATGCTTGTTTTCCCAACATATCTCTCCTCTGCACCCTTCACTCCTCACAGCTACTCTCTCAACCATGTAAGCTTTACATACTCCAAAATTGAAAAGTTCTTGGCTAACCTCTAGCTCTTCTGGAATAGCTAGAGGAATCCTCTCTTCTGGAATCCTCTCTTGCACAAATTCGTTTATATGTGGCATCTCTCATCTGCATGCGAAGTAATCTTCACAGCGAACTACAGGATGGAACTCAGGATGATTCCCTCAATTACAGACTAGTCAACCGGCTTTTATATCTTTATGGAATCCTTCATTGCATCAGACAGAAAGGCTTTTTTGTTGACAACTTGGTATATTAAAATAAGTTTGATATCTACTTTATATATTTAACTGTTTACATGCTGCTCTTGCTCACGCAACATCATCTCTATTATAATACCAAGCTTGCACACTAAAAGCTCGGCTCGCCGTCATATGATCCCTATGAAATTGCTGTGGCACTTAGCGGACATGCTGACAATGTTTGGGAAGTCTTGGCGTTCCATAGTACCACTTGCATTTTGCACAATGCGTATTTTTGTCATTCCCCGTGTATGGTCTGTCGTCTGCTACCAGCTATGTTGTACTGCTATCCCATGCATGTGCACGGGTATCGCTAGTCATAATATAATGGGCATAAGCCTGGAACTTCTAACACACTTTTCTCCAAACATATTCTGTTCATACTTCTGAAATCTTCACATTATGTGTTCAATGTATTTATGCAGGTGACAGCGGATTCACAAAAATCGAATATAGATAGAAATTTCAAAGAGGGAATCGATGACGTCACAATCAGCAGCATTCGGCGGCAAACCGACCGCCAGGTCCCAGATGACGTGCTTTACTTAACTAAGTCCATGAGTTCAGGACGTTTGTTCAACTCAGCATTTATGACTTTTATCCTGCCATGTTGTTAATCTGTTTATGGAGGGAATATAGAAACGATGAATATGTCAAATAGTTCGTGTTAATCATCCGGCATTATGTGTCAAGGCCAACAATCTAAAGCGACCGGTCTCAAACGCTGCCATGGGCACTCAGACACGCCACCAATATGAACTGAGCTGTTGAATGCAGCACAAAACATCCAAAGAAACTACCGTAACCGAGTATTGTGATCCGTCCTGTCCCCCATACCCGTCGTAGATGGATATCTGCTCGTTGTGTTAATGCCCGAGATCACAAACATGAAATCAGGACTGTCTCATTGTACAGAGGTGGCGTTAGGAGTGTGCATCCCTTTCAATTGCATGGGGCCCCAAGGTGACAAGTGGCTCCCACACGACCGATAGTAGTTCACAATCTTTCGAGATGGGTCCCCCAATTGTGGGTCTCACTTTACCGACAAAACATATCAACTTGTGAGTGGTGATAAACATCACAAAGGGAATGCTCCATCTCCAAGGAAAGAAAGCACTGTGACGTAATAAATCGATTAAAAATATATGTTTTCCCTGATGTTTAACGAGACAGGACGATTGCAAAATTAGGAGGTGAGTTTAGGTTAGTAGAGAAAGCAAGTGGAATCATAACTACATTTAATATTTACAAATACAACGATAATCACAATAAAATGTGTAATTCCTAATTTTAATACATTTCGATATTGTTGAACAAATCCACATTACAATTTATTGTGTGATCACAAAACACCCCTCATTAGAAAAATGAAATAACCCATGTGCTCAGCCGAACGTTGCGGATTTTTTAATCGGAGCACTTGTCTGTCCCGAGGATGAAACAAAACCACCCCAGCGGTGCGAAAAAGAGAAAAAAGCAACAAAAGGGGAAAAGGGTTGAAAATCACCCAAAATTAACGTTTTTTTCATCACACAAACGGTAGAACCAGAAAAGAGGTCCTAGGCCGAGTGGTGTGTTATTCCTTTACCAATCAGTTTGTGCAGCGCCCCCGCCAAGTGGCTTAAGCACTCACGCAAGCGCTCCAACGAAACACTTGATATGGAACGGCTGGCTAGGTAAGCGATAGCGAGCTGATTGGTAACGGGCCACACCCCATGGATCAGCTTTTTGCCTGAGTTTATGTTTCCGGCTGACGGTGAGATTAGGAGGTTACCGTTATTCAAATCGCATGAAATAATTTGAAATTTATCTATGGGAGCGACTCTGGGGGTATCACATTTTTCTTTTTATTACTGCCAATTATTGTGTTATTATTTTATTATTGTTAATATTATAATTAATATTATTATTAACATGCTAATGTCATGATTCTGAGATGTCCTTGGAAAAATGGCACGATAAGATTGCATAAGTAATGACCGAATACATCGGCGTCAGACAGACGGTCGTCAAAATGTGTATACTGTATTAGTGTGATGACACGTTGACAGGGACCCCACTGGGCCATTTTTTGTTTTGCATGGGGCCCACAAATGACTAACGCCGCCTCTGTCATTGTACATTTTTGTGCTTCCAACTTGGTTGGCACTCGGTTCTTCTTTCCCCAATTTCGTTTTGTACAAGGTTCTAGGCTTCTGGAGGAGATGAACAACAAATGGCAACAAGTTTAAAAATAACCACATGGTGTGAGGGAGAGTGGACACACACAGAGTGGAAAGGATCAGGAAAAAGACACAAAAAAACAAACAAGTAACTATGGTCCTGGGAGGAATAAAATGGGAAAAAATCAGCATTTGGAATATTTTTTCACACATCGGTTCTTGTGTTTAGGTTTCTTTAATATTGACACGTCAATTTTAGGATATTCGTTTATGATTTCTTGCTTTGGATCTTCAATAGTACATGGTCCCTTGGTATAAACCACTGATTCCAGGTGTCCCCAAAGAAAAAGTCAAGTGGCGTGAAATATGGACTACATGGTGGGCCATTCTATTGACCCATGATGTCCTATCATCGAAAAAAAATACATATATATATATATATATATATATATATATATATATATATATGTATGTATATATATATATATATATATATATATATATATATATATATATATATATATATATATATATATATATATATATATATATATGTTTCCTATAATTCCAGACTTTTGAAACACCCTGTACATCTTTCCCCCATGTTCCTCTCATCTTCTCCCACTTCTTTTTTTTTTGGGGGGGGGGGGAGGGAGATACAAAGTCAAGGCTTGTGGAAGAGCTAGAACACTGAATCGATCATGATATAACTGAATGAAAAGAACAGTCGAGAGAGGGGGGAAACACAAACAGCAGGCAGAGTTGAAATACAAAAACAAAGGAGACTTGGACAAATAATTGGTGTGGGGAATTTTGAGGGGGTAGTTAGAGGATGCTTTGGGTGGACAAGATGGATACAGAAGCAAACTCTCAGGAAGGAAAAACTGGAAGTTTAGGAGGTGGGGTTTGGGGGGGGGGGGTGTTTTCAGGGTTAGAAAAGATCATGATTTTGGATGGGGGATGATCTGAGCTGGTGGTGAACAGTTGTCTTGAAGCCTCGGAAGGGAGAATGAGATTGGAGTAAATGTTGAAGTTGGTTCCACAGACAGGAAAAGAAGGAACAAATGAGTGGAGGTGAGCAGTGATTCTGGATTTTGGGAGTTTTACCAGAAGAGGTTGATGGTACATTGCTTCTTTTCCTTTTCCACCTTCCCTCCCTACTTCCCATCCATTTCTCAATTTCACTTTTATTCAATTCACAACCTTCTACTTTTTCGATTTACAACGCTCCCCTTTCCTGACCCCTTATGTCAATGAGTTATAAGCAGAACAATATGGGAAAATTGAAATATTCTTAATCGAGTTATGATGTGGTGTTTCAGACATATCATGCCTGTGATTGGCCATCTTGGTGTGCTCGAGGGACTGCATCCCCTTTGGACTCTCGTGCGGCAAAACACAAGCTGGCAGTTCGACCCCGAAGGCATCATATTGCACCTCACTCTCGAAATTTGTCTCAGGCATGCAATTCAGTCCTTCACTTGCACTCTTTTTGGTCCTATTGGAAAATCCTCCCCATCCCTCCCCCCCCCCCCCCACTAATTTAACCCCTCAACCCTTCCAACTTTAAAAGCAAAAGGAGATTGATTGCTGATGAGGCAATGGCCATGCTTTTCATGTAATAATTTAATGTGGTTTTACTCAATATCTACATATATATCATATATATATATATATATATATATATATATATATATATATATATATATATATATATATATATATATATTTATATATACTGTATACATGTAAATGACTGGAAGGATGGTGTAGACTGTTGAGGGTAGCACACTTACCTTTGACCTGCTTTGTATGGGTTTTATTATCAGCCAAACTATGAACTGTTGTAATTATGCTCCTTAGGCAGGGTGATGCATCAATGAGTACACTGGACACGAGGCTGGGGACCTGTCTGCTTGCTTTAGTTTGTGTACTTTAAAGATTCCATCGTCGTGGAATTCTAGGAAACGTTTGCAAAGTCTCTCTGACACCCTGTCCAAATTCTAAATTCCTGTCCTAACTTACAGGGGACACTGCATCAGCAGTTCAGCCATGCTCTCAGTCATGATGCAAACCAGCCATCAACGTGCTATATCCACACAAATGGATGAAAAGTTCCAAATTTAGACACACCACAACAAGGATTTTTTTTATGTTTATTTAATTCCAATGTTGCTTGCTGTTTTTCATAAAACAAACAAATATTAGGGAAAATTATTCAGACTATGTATATATATATATATATATATATATATATATATATATATATATATATATATATATATATATATATATATATATATATAGTAGCATATACCCGTGCTCGTGAATGCGTGGCAAAAGGTGGATGAGGCATAATAGTTGATGTTATGGGAAGCTGGGGAGGGTGTCATTTGGGATGTGATGCACTATGGTTACCTGTCCTAAGTTTTCGAAAGGACCTCCCTGTAGATGACATTTTGGGTGAGTGTCTTGTTGCTGAATAGTCCTTGTGAGGAATTATTGTCCACTTTGATGGATATAAAGGAGTAACCTCTTGCACGTGAAAATGCAACATATAGTTGGCCATGGGAGAACACAGGGGCTGGGAGGTATATTCCGAGTTTGTCAAATGTTTGGCCCTGTGATTTGTTTATGGTCATCGAGTATGCGAGTCTCACTGGAAATTGCATCCTCTGCAGTGTGACTGGAAGATTGGCGTCTGATGGGGCAAGTTTAACATGATATAGACCAAGCCCGAGACTGAACAGGAGCAGTAATATTTAAAAAAATTAATCTTTACTTTATACACAATGTTTCTTGTTACATTTTTTGTGTCAAATTCACCTTCTGAAGAAGTCAGCATGTGCAGAAGAAGGTTTTACATTGCAGACGCTGTTTTCGAGGAGTGGCATTACGCCTATCGGCGGTGACGGTCTGTCGACGACAGACGTAATGACGTCAGCGAATGACCGATGATGTCATGACGGAATTACGCCTCTCAGTGGTGATGTCACACGTCGCCATGCAAACGAATGTAAAAATTAGAAAATCGCCCAAAATTCCCCAACCTGTCTGTCTGGCACGATCTCACATAGCCCATGCTGTTCATCAGACCACAGACCACCGCATGCCGAAAATGGCGACAATCCATCTGGCAGTTTTGGAGGAGATGCGTCAAATTACGTGCAGACATTAACAGAAATTATATATATATATATATATATATATATATATATATATATATATATATATATATATATATATATATATATATATCTTTATTAATATTTCGGCACGCCCCTTTCTTTGTTCCACCATCACATTTTTGTTACTGCATGAAATGAAACAAGATTTGGCACATATACTAATCATATTATTGTCTTCCTTAAGAGGCCCCTCAAAATTCGTTTTGATGCATTTTCACCAACTCCAACTGATTCCATTCAAATTCGGTACGAGTATGGCTTTTGGTCCAACTTAGGTCATTGGCTATAAATTTTTTCCATAACACTTCCGATATTCGAAAAAATCGATAAATCGATATCCCTTATGGGATTTTCCATTCAAATCCACTCAAGTTTAAGGCTGACGGGGGACGCAAATTTCCACTTTGCCCCAGGCGCTGTTTACCTCCGCTACGCCAAGCTGTTATGGTTAGGGTTTGGGTTAGGGTTAGCTGTTAGGGTTAGGGTTTGGGTTAGTGTTAGGGTTAGGGTTAGGGTTAGCTACCCTAACACTAACCCTAACCCCAACAGCTAACCCTAACCCTAACAGCTAACCCTAACCCTAACCCTAACCCTAACAGCTAACCCTAACCCTAACCCTAACCCTAACAGCTAATCCTAACCCTAACCGCTAACCCTAACCCTAACCGCTAACCCTAACCCTAACTGCAACCCCAACCCTAACCGCTAACTCTAACCCTAACCGCAAACCCCTAACCGCTAACCGCTAACAGCTATTCAGGAAATTTGCAAGAAAGCCCAGGCAACGCCGGGCATTACTACTAGTATATATATATATATATATATATATATATATATATATATATATATATATATATATATATATATATATATATATATATATATATGTATATATATGTATATGTATATGTATATATATGTATATGTATATATATGTATATATATGTATATATATGTATATGTATATATATGTATATATATGTATATATATATATGTATATATATGTATATATATGTATATATATGTATATATATATATGTATATATATGTATATATATGTATATATATATATGTATATATATATATATATTGTACTTCACATAAGCCTGGTGTTGGTTTAGTGGCTGGTTTGAGATCTTCGGGTCCTGCGTTTGAGCTTGTTTGCCACTGAATTAACACCAGGTGAGGTGACTCAGCCTGCCATCCTTCCAAGGTCAGTAAAATGAGTACCAGTGTACTGGTATAGGGGTACAGCATCAGTGGCATAGTTGCACCCCAACAAAATGATAGCTACCTGGCAGCCAAGCTGCCATATGCAAAAAGAAGAAGGAGTACTTTTCATTGTTAGTTGCGTTTTAATTTCAGACTACCTGAAACTCAAGCTTGTACGAAACTACTGATGTAGTGAGTCTGGTTTGTAATGCAAGAGCACAGCACACTTAAAAAGGTGTGTGCATAACCAAAGTTAAATATGGCAAGCTCACTCCAAACTCACCTCAACTCCCTCATTATGACACATAACTTCACCTGAAAATTCCATTAATTTACATGCCAAAAATTGTACATTAATTTGCATACAATGCAATGAACACAAATATGATAAATCTTAAATTATGAAAAAAACCTAAAACCCATTGCACAAACCTGTGCTAGTACGCAATTTGCTGTGTTTAAAAGTCAGCAATTCACCCCACACAAAAACAGGAAAGGTGATTTATCAAGATTTGGTAATTAAGTTTCTCACCTCTTTGTATCCCACAAATCCACCCGCAACCTCGGTCGCCATGGTGCTGGCAATAGCTCGCCTTGTCTTTCTGAAGGACACCCTTGGAATCTTTAACGCTCACCAACTAATGCCATCAGATGGGACGCCCAGTTCAACATCCATCTGAGGGATGGCACACATATTGATGAATCCCCCTGCCTGTGAAACACCAGGATGATAGTTTAGAGCTAAGCAGGTTCTAACCCAGGCTATACAACATCGAGGCGAGTGTGCATACCTCTAGGAGTCTAGGCCATCTTGCCAGCTCACAACCAGGATTGAGCATAAGTAATTGCATTTTAAATTGTGCCACAAATGGAACACTGTTTCTGAAACAAGGCTTGTCCAATCTTAGGCCAACTATGGTTGCTTAATAATGTAAATAGGTTTGTTTATTTAACTTCTTAGCCTTTTCATATTTACCTTAAACTCAAAGCAATTCTGACTGGATGGTTAAAAGAAATGGAATACAATGGCTAAAATAATGACAAAGTTAACTGGTGTGTGATATCAACAATTTATTTTCCAAGTTCAAAGATCTGAAAGCATGACTCATTTTGTCATTTTAGTTCATCTCTTTCTTCCACACTTTAAGTGTGTGCAGCCACTCTGCTCATTGCTCCCTTTGAAGGAGAGTTTACCCCACAATCAATGTCTTCATTGCCTGTGCGAAGCACGAATCCTTTTTTTATTCATAATGGAGGGTATATCTTGAAAATAAAATTTTAAAATGTTGGCATATCTTCGACTACTGCGAGTATCTCGATGGTATCACTTTTTGAACACCTCTAATCAAATACAGTATGCACAACTGCACAAACTTTTAGAGCTACTGCATAAGAATAAAATAAACTACTTGGCATGGCTCATATGCCTGGTGTTGGCTTAATGGTTGGGGTGGTGGGCTTGGGATCCTAGGGTCCTGAGTTCAAATCCTGCTCCACCGTTTAATTAATACCAGGTGGGGTTGACTCAGCCTGTCATCCTTCTTAAGTCAGCAAAATGAGTACCATCTTGCTGGGATGATTGAGCCATTCGAGTATCCTGCATCAGTGTTGACCCACCTGGGATTGTGCCCAATAGCCCAGGAGACTGCTTCGGCAGCACCAATACTCTGCACAGGGTATGGTCCTGATGGATGGATGGCCCATCACAAGTTGCCCCGGGGGCATCAAGGGTCAGCTAAAAGTGGGGTTTTATTTATAATCCAACATGGCATGGTAATTTTCCTGAGACCCTTTAAAGAATTTCTCGAGTTGAGGATCCAAATCATTAACACTGCTGCCTTCAAGATTTGAACCTACAACCCCTGAGATGTGAGTCTTGTCATCACAAGTAGGCCACCACTGTACTTGTGGGTTTATCTTTAACTACCTGATCCTTAACTGGATACTCTGGGTTTGGGTTTGGTTTTATTATTTTAATTATAATGGCCTCGGTGTTTGTATGATTTTTATTGCGTACTATACTCTGGTATATTTGTTTTATTATTTGATATATATATTTTTTTTTTTGCAGGGAGATGAGAGAGACGATGCCTTGTTGATCACGGCACTGGACAGTCAAAACCGACGTCGAGCAGCAACTATCGCTGTGCCAATGAGCATTGACGTGAATCCACTTCAAGCTTCAACTGCAATTATGGCAACAGACAAGATTCCAATTTTACCTCAAACAACTAACACTACTTACATTTCAGGACCTCCTCAAGGTTCAGGTGTTGCTGTCAAAACACCCAGTGTACCAGGGGTCTCAAAAATATCTGCCACCATGAGTCCATTTGAATTGAATACATCACATTCCGATTGGGAGCTGAGTAAAGAGTTGGAATCTAAAACAAACACCATCACAGAAAAACAGGCCGTGTTGTCAATGGATCATAAAACTAGCCCATCAGGAAGATATGTTACTCAACAAGGAACCATCTCTCCTCTGGTGGAAAGAAGCAATGCTTCAAAAGACAGTAATACTAAAGAAATTGCAAATAATAAGTTTGAAGCCATTGAAAATGATAAAATCAACACCATGACAAGGAGAAATGAGGATGGAAACACACGGGTGGTAACTCGATGCAGTGTAAGAGATATCGATGCCTCTAACCCATCCACGAATGTAACCATGAAGGCAACTAAAGATAAGAGAAGCTCCATTGCAATAAGTAGTGGAAACCCTAGAGATATGATAGCCAATGAAAACCACCCAATATCAGTTGATTGGAGGACAAAGGCAGGCCGTAGTGGGTTGGCTAAAAGTCAGAGCATTGAGAGCTTTGAGCAGTCATGCTTGGTGATGAAATCTTCCAATATAATTGCTGATCCTGAGGGCACCCAGCTTCCACGGTTGAGGAAATCTGCTACAGTTGCCATCCGTTTCTCTGTGGCACCAGCATGGCAGAGGCTCAGGCAACTTGGTGAACTGACGGGGGAAAATCCAGATTCCCTGAAATGGCAATCCATAAGGTATATTCCCCGTGAGGATGGGTCTCAGTGGAAGAGAAGTGATGATGTCAACTCGGCAGATAAATTTAAAGGAAGCGATTCCATACCAATTGGAAAGTATGAAAACGAGATCAAACAAAGAAACGGTCGAAGAATATCAAACAATGGGAGAGAATCAAACAATGCAGTGCCCTTAAAAGGAGATTTACAGCAGAGAAAGAAAAATGAATCTCATTTGTTGATAAATAGTGAAAGACCAAGCACATGTGCTAATGAATATGCTTTTCTCACAAAAGATAATGATGTATTGAATAGGGGACAAAAAAATGAGGTGTCAACAGAGAGAGGGATCAAATTGATAAAAAGTGATGAATTGGAAATAAATGAAACTACAAGTTTGAACAGGGTGTGCAGTGAACGAGTTATGGGATGTTCTATCAGGGACATCAAAGAAATCAATACTGGTGAAAAACCAACAACACCGCAAGAAAATGGAGGAAATGCACCCTTTGGTGTAAAGCTTCGTCGTGCGTCTTACTCATTAAAGTTTGACCAGGAACAAAGAGCACCTGGGCGTCAGCGTCACAGTTTTGCCAGTCAATGCACAGAACAATCGTCGTTTAAGGTTGGACAGTCTTTGCAAACAGTGATATCACAGTCTCAACAAACAAAGGAAATGCAGATGATGAAACGGAGATCTGTTCATTTTGCAGACTTGGAAGTGGGCCACAGTAAACCAAACACAAGATTTTCCCATCAGTTGCCGATGGATGCACCTCTGCAAAGCACTTCTGTCCCTCAAAGTCGATTGGTGTGTAGTTTGACATCTCTGCCATCAGTCAAAAATGATGCGAGCAGCAGCACAAACCTTAATCGGATGCAAACTACATCAAATTTCCTCAATCGTGTGAATATGGCATCAAAATTTGATGATAACTGTACTGCCTCACAACCCAGTGGCTTGGCAAATCAAAAACCCAAACCTAATTCCACAGGACAAGCAAACAGGGTGGAACTTAAACTAAAAGTGATGAATAAAAGTTGCAATGCGAATGAAATGGCTGCCATTGAACAAAGGCTTTCACAAAGGGAGAGGAGTTCTGGGCAGCCAATAGGGATCTATGAATTGGATTGGCAGAAAAAACACTATGGCCGAAGGCCAAAAATACAAGAAGAACGACCCGAAGTTTTGGGGACAACTCAGAAACAACTGTTGATGGTGGCAAGGAATAGAAGAAATTGGGAACAGTTGGTGGAAGAGAAAAAAAATGGTATGAAATATGTTTCTTCTTGTTGATTGATAATGGTTGTGTATTCACCTTTGAGTTGTCTAATTTTGTTTTGATCCCCATTGAATAGTATTAGTATCCAACGATAACGGGTCATCATGGTGCTCCGTGGGTGTTGCACCATAATCTCCATTTATATTATATGTTAGCCTCAAAGAAACCAAAGAAGCTTCTGCAGATGGAGCATCTTTTTACCTACTTGGAGGTTCAAGCTTTCCAACCCAACCCACCCAGAGGGGTAGGATCGACTTTTCAGCCTAGGTAACTGAAATAAATATCACGTTTTCAAATGCGATCACACGTTGCCATAGGGCATGTGTTTGTGGTCACAAAGCCATAATATGGGAAAATGTATTTGTTTTGCCTTCAAATTGATGATAATGAAGCACATCATTAGAAACTAGAATGGCACTAGATAGAGCGCATACCTCTGTCAGGGTGAACAGTTTACGTATTGTATCACACTGATAGGACTGATCTGGATCTGGATCTGGACCTCCAAAAAGTCTAAGCTTGGTCTTGTCATGTTAAACTGGGTGTCTCATCTGCCAGCATTAGTTGGTGGACTCCAAAGATCTGATGGTGTCCTTCGAGAAGAGGAAGGCAGGCTATCACCGGCTTCCTGGCCAAATTCCAAATTCCTGCCCCAATCTACTGGGGGCATTGCATCAGCAGCACAGCTCCACTCTCATGCAGTGATGCTACTCAATGCCATGTGCTGCATAGGAAAGAAATGGTTGCTATTGTCCACCAAGACTACACACAATGGAAAATACTTTCGCCTCACTTGAACATCATAAGGGCATGATAACCTCGTGAAATTAAACTGACTCAATACTTGAAGAAAAGTGAGTAACTTACATGTGACGTCGTTCTTCATCTGGGCACTTGATGTAAAAATGCATTGCTGCTCTCTCAGGCGGCATCATTACTCATTATATTGGTTCACGAAAAAATATTTTCACGAAAAAAATAAGTGACCACTATATTCGTTATGGGTGTGTCTGTCTGTCTGTCTGTCTGTCTGTCTCTGTCCCGAGCATAGCTCCGTAGGTTTTGATCCGATCCTGATAAAATTTTGGTGGGAGGTTTATATCATGATCTAGTTTTGTTTTCCTGAAAATGGGCGTTGTGCGCCCATTATGGGCGGAGCCACGCCCAAAAAACATGTGTTTTTAGGGGGTATCCGATTTCAATTTGCATCTTCTCCTAGGGGGTTTGTCGAATCTGGCAGGGGTTTTCGGTATTTGGTGAGCCCAATGACACCTGCATAGCCCCACGGAGCTCGATTTTTCATTTTCGTCCCAAGGTCAAGGTCACAAGTTCACGAACTTAGAAAATTGCGAATTTTGACGTAAAAAAATTTCATCTCCGAGGGGTTTGGCGAATCTGGCAGGGGTTTCGGTATTCGGTTAGCCCAATGGCACCTGCATAGCCCCACGGAGCTCGATTTTTCATTTTCTTCTCAAGGTCAAGGCCACAAGGTCACGAACTTAGAAAATTGCGAATTGTGTTTTTAGGGGGTATCCGATTTCAATTTGCATCTTCTCCTAGGGGATTTGTCGAATCTGGCAGGGGTTTCAGTATTCGGTTAGCCCAATGGCACCTGCATAGCCCCACGGAGCTCGATTTTTCATTTTCGTCCCAAGGTCAAGGTCACAAGGTCATGAACTTAGAAAATTGCGATTTTGACATAAAAATCCATCTTCTCCGAGGGGTTTGTCGAATCTGGCAGGGGTTTCGGTATTTGGTTAGCCCAATGGCACCTGCATAGCCCCACGGAGCTCGATTTTTCATTTTTGTCCCAAGGTCAAGGTCACAAGGTCATGAACTTAGAAAATTGCGATTTTGACATAAAAATCCATCTTCTCCGAGGGGTTTGTCGAATCTGGCAGGGGTTTCGGTATTTGGTGAGCCCAATGACACCTGCATAGCCCCACGGAGCTCGATTTTTCATTTTCGTCCCAAGGTCAAGGTCACAAGTTCACGAACTTAGAAAATTGCGAATTTTGACGTAAAAAAATTTCATCTCCGAGGGGTTTGGCGAATCTGGCAGGGGTTTCGGTATTCGGTTAGCCCAATGGCACCTGCATAGCCCCACGGAGCTCGATTTTTCATTTTCTTCTCAAGGTCAAGGCCACAAGGTCACGAACTTAGAAAATTGCGAATTGTGTTTTTAGGGGGTAGCCAATTTCAATTTGCATCTTCTCCTAGGGGGTTTGTCGAATCTGGCAGGGGTTTCAGTATTCGGTTAGCGCAATGGCACCTGCATAGCCCCACGGAGCTCGATTTTTCATTTTCAACCCAAGGTCAAGGTCACAAGGTCATGAACTTAGAAAATTGCGATTTTGACATAAAAATCCATCTTCTCCGAGGGGTTTGTCGAATCTGGCAGGGGTTTCGTTATTTGGTTAGCCCAATGGCACCTGCATAGCCCCACGGAGCTCGATTTTTCATTTTTGTCCCAAGGTCCAGGTCACAAGGTCATGAACTTAGAAAATTGCGATTTTGACATAAAAATCCATCTTCTCCGAGGGGTTTGTCGAATCTGGCAGGGGTTTCGGTATTTGGTGAGCCCAATGGCACCTGCCCACGGAGCTCAATTTTTCATTTTCGTGTCAAGGTCACGAACTTAAATTTCGAATTTTGACATAAAAATCATATGACCACCCAAACTTTGTGAGCTGGGATGACAATATTTTTTATGCATAATCTTGAGGTCATTCCCCACCAAACGTCTTGAAACCATTTTTCTCTATCTCGAACACCTTGCCCGTGGTGCCCCCTTCAAGTTTGTTTTTACGCTGATTTCATCACAGTATGGATAATCCAAGGAGTGCGAAATGCCATATAGCCTATATGACGTTATATTGTTCTTGGAATGTTCCAGAGAAAGTTTTGCACCAAAGGTCATAATCCTTGACCTTTGACCTTTAAAGTTCACAAAGGTCAAATTTTCAAAGTTCTGGGAATTGAACCGGGTTTTCGACCTTCTTCGACGAACTAACTCCAATAAGCTATAGCACGTATCCTGTTTCCTTATTTTAATGTCCACAACATTGTTTTGTGACCTTTTAAGGTTATGCAAAGGTCAAATTTTTTAAGTTGTTGAACGAAACCGGGTTTTCGACATTTTGCAGCTAATAACCTGTCACTCGTACCACATCATGTTGATCATTTTTATAACTTGGTCAAACATTATCACATTGTCTCATCCTTGACTTCTGAAACAATCTACATCGTCAAATACCGCTCGTGAACCATCGTCGTCTTCAGACTTGTTGTAGTTATTCTTGCAGTTTGATTGGAGACTAACACTATACTATGAATGGGCTTTTGCCAATAGTGTCCAATTGCAGGAGATGTTAATCCAGCTGTCTCACCTGCTAGTACTCACTTGTTAATATTGAAGATTCCATGGTGCATTTTGAAAAGAGTAGGCCCGTGTATGGTGATACCTTGGCCAAATTTTGAGTTGCTTTTTTTGTTTCATTATTTGTTTTTACCTCCACCATCAAAGGTGGACGAAGATTATGTTATCACCCCTGTCTGTCTGTTTGTATGCGAGTAGGATATCTCAAAAGTTGCTGGACAGATTAGGCTGAAATGGGTAGAGAGGTTGGGTGTGTGACAAGGATGAATTGGTTAGATTTTGGTGAACATCCAGATCCGGATATGAGAAATTTTTTAATATTATTTTTCACCATTGAGAGATAGTGCCAAAATAATATATAGCATGGTATCTCAAAAAGTTGTGGATGGATTCGGATGACACTTGGTGGACAGGTTAGGTGTATGACAAGGATGAATTGATTCGATTTTAGTGAACATCCGAATTCATATCCTGGTATGAGAATTTAAAAAAAAAAATTTCAAGTGATTTTGATGCAGTCAATACACTTTGGTACGTCATGGGTGATGAAGGTTGTGGTCAACTTTCATCGAAATTGTGTCTGTAGTTTTGGAGTTGAGAACAAATACCTGTTTTGGGGGGTTAAACCCCCCATCGACCCCTTTAATGAGCGCAAATTTTGATGCGGTCGATACACTTTGGTCCATCACGGGTGATTAAGGTTGTGGTCAAGTTTCATCCAAATTGTGTGTGTAGTTTCGTGACCAAACTCTGTAGGATCTGAAAACTCTTGCATGCTAATGACAGTCTCTGACAGTCCGCAGTTGATAGATGCACCGTTGAAGGTGTAAACTGAAGCTGTCTTCTGTTGAAGATAGATTCTTCACAGGTACTCTGACTTGCTTTCTCCACCTGAGAGAATCCAACAACTAGAAATCTGATTTTCCATACAAAGCTTCAACCAGTTTTGTGGCTGTGACCTTTTCTTGTTTTTGTGATGTCAAACTTTTCCCCAAATTGGACAGAGCATGGAATTTTTCAACTTTCTTTCTGCATCAACTCATGATCAATGCACATAGCTTGACCAAGGTGCTTGGAGACATGACTGAAGTTTGTCTGTGTGATTTAGTAACATGTAATGACTGTAATGTTGACTCAACAGATGTCAAAATCCATCTTGTGTAAATCACTTGTGTCATTAAAACGCTTTTTATTGGTAAGCCAACCTATTGTTTTGTATAAGTGGATCAGTCCATGCCTTCAGTTTTTCAGGAGATATTTTGGCGCAGGAATGGTATTCACCCTCCAGCTTCCATACCCTTGATAGCCTTCGCATAATTCCAACTGCTTGGTGAACAACATTGTCTTCAGTGACATTGTCAAAGTTTATTCCATTGTCCTCCTCTTCATCCGCTACCTTAGTCAATAACTGAACAAATTTGTGAGCTTTGCGCAGGACATTACCTGCAGAATTTTTCCCTGAGCAAATTAGGTCCGACATTCCTGGTTGGGGGATGAATAATAACTCTGGCTATTCACAAGCAAGCTGCCTTGAACCTTTTGCTCTGATGACTTCAGGGTTTTCCACCGCACTCTCTTCAATCAGTTCGTGAAATCTTCTTGTGAGCGTGATGAGCAAGAACACCTCATTGTCATCTAAAATGGACGACTTGATCTCTTCAATAAACTGCTTCACAGCTTCTATCACAACACCATATCCACTTCTGATTCTCTTTTGTGCCAAGATATGTTGTTCACTTATATACTCAACATAGCAGTTTTTGGATTGGTGATTTCGAGTTTTGATAGCAACAAGGTCACTGTTGGGAATGCCATTAAGCCAAGTCAGCATCTACTGGCCACCACATTTCTCAGCTGCTTCCAGGACCTTTGTGTACATGTGACTGCTATCAATTTTATTGCCGATGGCAGACTGGTCCATTGACCATGTGAACCTATGCTTGGGGTTACAGACTGAACCACACAAAAATCAGTTCTTTTTCCTGTCAAATATGGAGTTAAATATTTGAGATCTTGTCAGGCTGGCAACAGTTGTCACCACTTGTGTTTGGGGTTTCTTCATTCTCCCGATGTTTACTCACAAGCCTTTTGAAATGTGTTGAACTGTTGTATGTCGATCTATAATTTCTGTGATGCTGGAATGAAACTTCGCCATTCAAAATATCTGCTTGTTTCCACAAAAGTTCCTTTTCCACCTTGCCAGTCATTTCCAGCAGGTGGGGAACAGAGAGTGGATTCTTGTTAGATCAGGAGAAACTCCAACAAACTTTCCAGTGAATGCCTTCAAACAAAATACACATTTTCCACTGCCAAATATTTCCAGTCAATGCCTTTTAGATGCCGATACATCATATTATGCAGCCATCTGAAACAATAAGTCTGGATTCTCTCTCTCTCTCTCTCTATATATATATATATATATATATATATATATATATATATATATATATATATATATATATATATATATATATATATATATATATATCTGTAAAAATAAGAATAGTTCCTCTTGAAGTAATCTGAAAATCAAAATGTAGTTCTTCAGCATAGTAAGGGTGTATGTATAGAGCAGTTGTGGGTGTTATATTTGCCCGCTGCATTGGTGTACCATGATGGAATATGAATAAATACTCATCTGACAATTTTATTAAACATTTTTATTGAACCCCTTGACCCATTAAACAAAATTGTCATCCTACATGCTTAAGTATGCAAGTTAAGGCATTTGGATTCATGGATTGTGGCCATGTTGGAAAATGGCAGCGGATGCAAATTGCCATTACTTTTCTGCTTCTCATCATGTGTTTTCATAAACTCCACAACCAGAGGTTAACCCCAGGATGACCCTGGGTAACCCCAGGATGTGTGCAAAATTTGATGGAGATTGGCCAAGCTTTTTTTCTATTCTATAAGGTTCAGACATACATACATACATACAATTGGCATATTTTAGTACAATGCTAACTTGTTATCGGAAGCATTTTATTAACACAATGTGTGTCTACCAGTCACTTCGCTGATGGATTTATTCAAAAAATAGCATGTTGTACTTCTTAAATATATTGCATGTCTATCTGTGAATGTTAATGAGGATGTTGTTCTTCTTTCGGCTGCTCCCGTGAGGGGTCGCCACAGCGGATCATCCGTTATGATCTGTATACTGATTTGACACAGGTTTTACGCCGGATGCCCTTCCTGACGCAACCCTGGTCGCCTCTTACGACACAGGGATAAGGATTGGGTTTCGCCATGATTCCGGGCTGCCCTACACCCTCTCATAGCGTGGCCCAGCACAGAGCCCCCATCCTCAAGCGATCCTCCAACCCAAGCCTCCGAGTAGCCGGATTACAGGCGCACGCCACTATGCCCGGTATTGAGTGTTAATGAGGATGTAAAATGAAATATAACACACACAAAAAAAGGATCATTTATAACATGTAGTTGTTGTTTTTTTGTGGTTGTGGTTGCTTCTGTATAGTACTACTTCCATGTACTTTTGTACATTTTTCTATTGCTTCGAGAAGTAGTACTATACTGGCAGACCCCGTTATTCGTGGGGGATACATTCTGGGAAAATGCCACGAATTTTGAATTAGCGAATGTCAGGGCATTGTTTCAATGGGAAAAAGGGGGGTAGGTTCATGGCTTTTCGTGATTCATAAGGGAAAAATCCAAAATCCTGTGAAAAATCGTGATTACGCATGCGAAAAACCGTGAATATGCCCATTTAAAAAATGCAAAAACGTGAAAAAAACCCCTGCAAATGCACCCTTGAAAAACCATGAAAACACCTGCGAAAAACCATGAAAATGTGAAAAAAGTGAAACTGTGAAAAAACTCCACAAATACATCCTGAAAACGTGAAGAAAAAAACCGCAAATATGCCTGTGGAAAACCGCAAAAACTCACAATAAAATACGTGAAGCACATGGCCGTGAATGTTGAAGCAGGTCGTATTTTATCAACTGCGAATATGCGGGGTCCACGACTAGTGTATCCGCGAATAGCGGGGTCCGACTATAATTATAATTTTGTGTGCTCCCTCATGTATCCTTCTAAAGGGTTCCTGCTGTTGTAGAATAATAAATGTTTTCCGTTGGAACCTGACATGAAGCTCCCATTCCCGCATCTTCCTCCTCAAAAAAAAAAGAAAAGAGGGCTTTTTAAGGAGGCAACAATGTTATTAAATGGACACAAATTTTTGTTCCAAGTAACACAGACACACACACACACATACACATGGGCACACAAATAGGACTTTTAAAAACAGGAACCACAACATTAAAGCCCGAGGCCCTGCTTCTTCTTCCTCAATTCTGGAAACATGAGTTTCTTAAAACAGGCATCTTTTGATGAAACCGACACAAATTTTTGTTCGAAGTAAATGGATTACCGTATTCGCTTTCCAATGGTTACCATTAAAAAAAAAATACAATTTATTATTCTATGAAAGCAGGAACCCTTGAGAATAAAGCATTATGGACACAGAAGGAGCACACAAAATTATATATAGTAATACTTCTCTAAGCAATAGAAAAATATATAAAAGTACACAGAAGCACACAAACAAAAACCACAGCCATGATGACAGCAACAACAGCAACTACGTGTAGTAAAAATCCTTTTCCATGTGTTTCACTTCATTTTACATCCTCATCGAGACTCGAAGATAGATATGCAATGTGTTTGTGAAGTACAACATGCTTTCTTTTGAATAAACTAGTCAGCCAAGTGAAAGGTCTAATTTACTAGTTAATAATGATTTGTCGCAAAGTGAGTTCAGGGAAACAAGTGAACTCCCAGCAGGCCAGCAATGATATTTC
This sequence comes from Eptatretus burgeri, assembly GCF_056783735.1. Taxonomy (NCBI): domain Eukaryota; kingdom Metazoa; phylum Chordata; class Myxini; order Myxiniformes; family Myxinidae; genus Eptatretus; species Eptatretus burgeri. The sequence goes on from NC_140966.1 coordinate 48,662,263, forward strand.
TCAATTACCCCTGCACTGAAATAATAACTTCCTTAAATCCTTTTGTTGCAAAAAAAATAAAGAAAAGAAAAAATATTCCAGTTGAATTGTTTGCAAAATACACTATCTATCATGTATTGTCATTGTCTGAGTTTGAATCTAGAAGCCATTATTTTTTAAACTGTGCCAGTAATTGAGAAGTTGTAATCTTGAGAAATCCTTGTTTGTTTTCTTATGGCAGAGCAGCACCTCAGATTTGTAGTCTCAAGGATAGAAAGTATGGAATATACAAAATAAAATGCTATGTAGTTCTTTAGTTTTATCAAACAAGGGAGGTAGAGGCAAGCCAGTTTCAGGTTCAACTAGAGGGGGAGCACTCAGGAGAGTGCAAAACCTCCGCCGCCAATACTGCTGGGTCACTCAAGTGAACCTTGTATCTTATTCATTAAATATGTCAACAGTGCTGACAGAGTTATAGTTCTTTTCTCCAACATTTTTTGGGGGAGGGGGGGGGTTGGAAATCACTTAAAACATGTAAAAATGCAAAAAAAAAAAAAAATAGAAATTTTGTTGAAAAAAGCTGCAAAATTTTTTTTTCTCTAACAATTTTTTTTTGGGGGGGGTTGGAAATCACTTAAAACATGAAATGCAAAAAAAAAAAAAAAATTTTGGGGGGGGTTGGAAATCACTTAAAACATGTAAAAATGCAAAAAAAATTTCTCAAACAATTTTTTTAGGGGGTTGGAAATCACTTAAAACATGTAGAAATGCAAAAAAAAAAAAAAAAAATTTTTTCTTTATTTGGGGGGGTAATTTTTTGGGGAGGGGTTGGAAATCACTTAAAATATGTAGAAATGCAAAAAAAAATTTTTTTTTTCTCTAACAATTTTTTTGGGGGGGTTGGAAATCACTTAAAACATGTAAAAATGCAAAAAAAAAATTTTTTTTTTCTCTAACAATTTTTGGGGGGGTTGGAAATTACTTAAAACATGTAGAAATGCAAAAATAAAATTCTCTTTTTTGGGGGGGGGGGTTGGAAATCACTTAAAACATGTAGATATGCAAAAAAAAAATTCTCTAACAATTTTTTTTTGGGGGGGGACCAAGTCCAAAATTTAATGGCATGATCCTTGGACCATACCTAACCCCCCCCACCAAGTTTCGTCGAAATCCGTCAAGTTTTTCCGTAATACTGTTCACAAACAAACAAACAAACAGAAAGGGGTGAAAACAATAACCTCCATCCATCTTCGAAGATGGCAGAGGTTAATAAGTCAAATATAATTTTGCACTATAACAAAAGAAATCTGATGAAACCTATTTTGAGAGGCAACCAGGACAAAAATGTTGAGAAAGCATTGATTTTTCTGATAAAGCAAAGTGAAAAAACAATTGCAACTAGAACTGCCACTTTATAACTGCTGGCAGTGATGACCGGGTACCCAGTCCGTCCGCCTTTGATACAACATGGGACTTTCTGCAGATGACAGTCGCAAAGTTTGGCATTGAAAGAATAAGCGGTGCCAGAGAAAACATTATTTAATAGTGATACAAACACAGGCCTGCTTCGAGACGGCACGGAACAGATGAGTTACGAACCGGGCAGCACAAAGCATTCAATTTCGTTATTACTGGCTTCCAGATTCAAATAATTAAATAATTCTGGCTCCCAAACCGCGTGACCGATCAGGTTGAAATTTTAAACTTTTATTTCGCATGTCACCTGAATTATAAATCTGAAGTTTCGCATATATAGAGGCAGCGGTTCCAGAGTAAACATTAATTAATATTTATCCTTCAATCCAAGATGGCGGCCAAACCATGTGACTTGTGATGTCATAATTTGCACCACGTGTGCAAACACGATGGTGGATGATAACTGCAAATTTTCGCTTCTCCAGGTTAAGCAGTTCCAGAGAAAACATTATTTAATATTTTTCTTAAAACCAACATGGCTGCCAAACCCTGGGCCCGATCGCGTTGAAATTTCAAACCCTCATTCCGCATGAGCGTTCCACCATAAACTTGATGTTTCACATTTATTGATGCAGTAGTTCCAGAGTAAACATTAATTAATATTTTTCCTTCAATCCAATATGGCTGCCAAACGTTGCATCGTACCTCAAAAGGGGGTGGGAACTTTTTATTCGTCATGGAGAGGCGGTCATAGTGGTGGAGTTTCGCCTGGATCTGTTCAGCCGTTTCAGAGAAAAAGACGTTTGAAGATATTGTTTTTCAATCCAAGATGGCTGACGAACCATGTGACCTATGACATCAGAAATGTATATTCTGCTTCCAACTGGGTATTGGAACACGTACGTGAAGTTTCGTGTTAATCGGTAAAGGTGCGTTTTTCAATCCAAGATGGCCGCCAAACCATGTGACGTGTGACATCATAATTTTTAGCAAGCGTGCATACTGCCTGCTAGATGATAATTACAAATTTTCGATTCGTTTGGTTAAGCGGTTCCAGAGAAAACATTATTTAATATTTTTATGAAATCCAAGATGGCGGCCAAACCATGTGACTTATCAATTCGAAATTAACAAACTTATATCGCCTTCCTGTCCCGAATATAGTTCTGAAATCTCCCCTTCATTGGGCCAACGCTTCTGGAGAAGAAGATGTTTGAAGGTTTTCGGGTTTTTTCAAGATGGCCGCCAAACCATGTGACCGATCAAAAACAAATTAACAAACTTGAGAAAGGACCTCATGGGGAATATATCTGTGAAGTTTCGTCTTCATCTGTCTTGCCCTTCTGGAGAAGAAGATTTTTAAAATTTATTCATTTTCAATCCAAGATGGCTGCCGAACCTTGTGACCGAGGATATCATGAATTTAAATTCTGCTTTCCATCGTCGACCCGAACAAGTGTGTGAAGTTTTGTGTAAATCGGATAAAGTCTATTTTTCTATCCAAGATGGCCGCCAAACCATGTGACTTCTGAGGTAAAAATTTTTACCATGTATGCAGACTTGAGCGAGGAAGGCACTTGCAAATTTTCGCTTCGATGGCTTATGAAATACCAGAGAAAACTTTATTTAATATTTTTCTTAAATCCAACATGGCGGCCAAACCATGTGACCTATCACTTTGAAATTAACAAACTTGCATCGCATACATGTCACGAATATAGTTCTGAAATCTCGCCTTCATTGGACAAGCGCTTCTGGAGAAGAAGATGTTTGAAGGTTTTAGGGTTTTTTCAAGATGGCCGCCAAACCATGTGACGTATCAACAACAAATTAACAAACTTGAAAGAGGACCTCAGGGGGAATGTGCGTGTAAAGTTTCGCCTTAATCTGCATAGCCGTTCTGGAGAAGAAGATTTAAAAAACACTAAAAAACAAGATGGCGGCCGAATTACGTCATCGATGACGTCAAAAAACATTTTCGTCAGTGATTTTTGGCGTAGATGATGCTCAGAATTTTTCAGATTTTTCCCATATGGCGTTCTACTTGACGAATTTTCACCGGTATATCGCTTCACCTATGACGTCACGAAAAATCACACGTGTTCCCCATAGGGAGCTTAGTAAAATGTATCAAACGAAAATTTTTTCCATTGCACGGTTTCCGAGATACAGATGTCCAAAGTTTATCGCTTTTTTCAAGATGGCGACCGTACCACGTGACCAATGACGTCATAATTATAACGTGATTGTGCTATCAAAAAAGATACATACTATGGTGAAAATTTCCTGTCGATCGGACTTAGTGTTCCAGAGAAAATTATTTTTAAAGCGAAAAAGGGTGCAAAATGCCGGCGGAAGAATAATAATAATAATGCGTAATAATAAACAGAAGAAAAACAATAGGGTACCCTGTACTCACAGGGTACCCTAACTAGAACTGCCACTTTATAACTGCTGGCAGTGATGACCGGGTACCCAGAAGTGTCCGCCTTTGACACAACTGATACAACATGAGACTTAAATCAGTCGCAAAGTTTTGCATTGATAGGATAAGCGGTGCCAGAGAAAACATTATTTAATGGTGATACAAACACAGGCCTGCTTCGAGACGGCGCGGAACAGACGAGTTACGAACCAGGCAGCACAAAACGTTCAATTTCGTTATTACTGGCGACCAGATTCAAATAATTAAATAATTCTGGCTGCCAAACCACACGGCCGATCAGGTTGAAATTTTAAACTTTTGTTTCACATGTAGCCTAAATTAAATAATGTTTCGCATATATAGAAGTAGTGGTTCCAGAGTAAACATGAATTAATATTTATCCTTCAATCTAAGATGGCGGCCAAACCATGTGACTTGTGACCTCATAATTTTACCATGTATGCAGATATCATGGACGATGACAGACGCAAATTTTCGCTTCGATAGGTTAAGCAGTTCCAGAGAAAACATTATTTAATATTTTTCTTAAATTCAACATGGCTGCCAAACCATGTGACCTATCAATTAGAAATTAACAAACTTGTATTCCTACTCATGTGCAATAGGGGTGTGAAGTTTCCCCTTGATCAGATCAGGTGTTCTGGAGAAGATGTTTGAAGGTTTTAAGGTAAATTCAAGATGGCCGCCAAACCATGTGACCAATCAAGAACAAATTAACAAAGTTGAGAAAGGACCTCATGGGGAATATATGTGTGAAGTTTGACTTAATCTGTCTTGCCTTTCTGAAGAAGAAGATTTTAAAAATTTATTCATTTTCAATCCAAGATGGCTGACGAACCATGTGACCTATGACATCACAAATTTAGATTCTGCTTCCTACTGGGTATTGGAACACGTTTATGAAGTTTCGTGTTAATCGGTAAGGTGCTGTTTTTCTATCCAAGATGGCCGCCAAACCATGTGACGTGTAAGACATCATAATTTTACCACGCGTGTATACACGACGGTAGATGATAATTGCAAACTTTCGATTCGTTAGGTTAAGCGGTTCCAGAGAAAACATTATTTAATATTTTTCTTAAATCCAAGATGGCGGCCAAACCATGTGACTTATCAATTCGAAATTAACAAACTTATATCGCCTTCCTGTCCCGAATATAGTTCTGAAATCTCCCCTTCATTGGGCCAACGCTTATGGAGAAGAAGATGTTTGAAGGTTTTCGGGTTTTTTCAAGATGGCCGCCAAACCATGTGACCGATCAAGAACAAATTAACAAACTTGAGAAAGGACCTCATGGGGAATATATGTGTGAAGTTTCGTCTTCATCTGTCTTGCCCTTCTGGAGAAGAAGATTTTTAAAATTTATTCATTTTCAATCCAAGATGGCTGCCGAACCTTGTGACCTATGATATAAATTTAAATTCTGCTTTCCCTCGTCGACCCGAACAACTGTGTGAAGTTTCGTGTAAATCGGATAAGGTCTATTTTTCTATCCAAGATGGCCGCCAAACCATGTGACTTCTGAGGTAAAATTTTTTTACCATGTATGCAGACCTGAGGGAGGAAGGCACTTGCAAATTTTCGCTTCGATGGCTTCTGAAATTCCAGAGAAAACATTATTTAATATTTTTCTTAAATCCAACATGGCGGCCAAACCACGTGACCTATCACTTCGAAATTAACAAACTTGTATCGCATGCATTTCACGAATATAGTTCTGAAATCTAGCCTTCGTGGACCAGCGCTTCTGGAGAAGAAGATGTTTGAAGGTTTTAGGGTTTTTCAAGATGGCCGCCAAACCATGTGACGTATCAACAACAAATTAACAAACTTGAAAGAGGACCTCAGGAGAATGTGCGTGTTAAGTTTCGCCGCAATCTGCACAGCCGTTCTGGAGAAGAAGATTTTTTTAAAAAACACTAAAAAACAAGATGGCGGCCGAATTACGTCATCGATGACGTCAAAAAAAACATTTTTGACGATGAATTTTGGTGTAGATGACGCTCAGAATTTTTCAGATTTTTCCTATATGGCGTTCTACTTGACGAATTTTCACCGGTATATCGCTTCACCTATGACGTCACGAAAAATCACACGTGTTCCCCATAGGGAGCTTAGTAAAATGTATCAAACGAAAAAATTTTCCATTGCACGGTTTCCGAGATACAGATGCCCAAAGTTTATCGCTTTTTTCAAGATGGCGACCGTACCACGTGACCAATGACGTCATAATTATAACGTGATTGTGCTATCAAAAAAGATACATACTATGGTGAAAATTTTCTGTCGATCGGACTTAGTGTTCCAGAGAAAATGATTTTTAAAGCGAAAAAGGGTGCAAAATGCCGGCGGAAAAATAATAATAATAATAATAATGCGTAATAATAATAACTAGAACTGCCACTTTATAACTGCTGGCAGTGATGACCGGGTACCCAGTCCGTCCGCCTTTGATACAACATGGGACTTTCTGCAGATGACAGTCGCAAAGTTTCGCATTCATGGGGAAAGTGGTTCCAGAAAAAACATTATTGAAGAGTGATGCAAACAGAGGCATGCTTCGATATGGCGTGGGACTGAAGAGCTGCGAACCGGGCAGCAAAAAGCGTTCAATTTCCTTATTACTGGCGAACAGATTCAAATAATTAAATAATTCTGGCTGCCAAACCGTGTGACCGATCAGGTTGAAATTTTAAACTTTTGTTTCTCATGTCGGCTAAATTAGAAATTTGAAGTTTCGTATATATAGAAGCAGTGGTTCCAGAGTAAACATTAATTAATATTTATCCTTCAATCCAAGATGGCGGCCAAACCATGTAACTTGTGATGTCATAATTTTCACCACATGTGTAAACACAATCCTAGACGATAAGTGCAAATTTTCGCTTCGCTAGGTTAAGCAGTTCCAGAGAAAACATTATTTAATATTTTTCTTAAAACCAACATGGCTGCCAAACCCTGGGCCCAATCCCGTTGAAATTTCAAACCCTCATTCCGCATGACTGTTGCACCATAAAGGTGATGTTTCACATTTATTGATGCAGTAGTACCAGAGTAAACATTAATTAATATTTTTCCTTCAATCCAATATGGCTGCCAAACGTTGCATCGTACCTCAAAAGGGGGTGGGAACTTTTATTCGTCATGGAGGCGGTCATAGTGGTCGAGTTTCGCCTGGATCTGTTCAGCCGTTTCAGAGAAAAAGACGTTTGAAGATATTGTTTTTCAATCCAAGATGGCTGACGAACCATGTGACCTATGACATCAGAAATTTAAATTCTGCTTCCAACTGGGTATTGGAACACGTTTGTGAAGTTTCGTGTTAATCGGTAAAGGTGCGTTTTCTATCCAAGATGGCCGCCAAACCATGTGACGTGTGACGTCATAATTTTTATCAGGCGTGCATACTGCCCTCTCGATGATAATTACAAATTTTCGATTCGTTTGGTGAAGCGGTTCCAGAGAAAAGATTATTTAATATTTTCTTAAATCCAAGATGGCGGCCAAACCATGTGACTTATCAATTCAGAAATTAACAAACTTATATCGACTTACTCTCCCGAATATAGTTCTGAAATCTCGCCTTCATTGGACCAGCGCTTTTGGAGAAGAAGATGTTTGAAGGTTTTAGGGTTTTTTTCAAGATGGCCGCCAAACCATGTGACCGATCAAGAAGAAATTAACAAACTTGAGAAAGGACCTCATGTGGGAATATATGTGTGAAGTTTCGTCTTAATCTATCTTGCCCTTCTGGAGAAGAAGATTTTTAAAATTTATTCATTTTCAATCCAAGATGGCTGCCGAATCTTGTGACCTATGATATCATAAATTTAAATTCTGCTTTCCATCGTCGACCCGAACAAGTGTGTGAAGTTTCGTGAAAATCGGATAAGGTCTATTTTTCCATCCAAGATGGCCGCCAAACCATGTGACTTCTGAGGTAAAAATTTTTTACCATGTATGCAGACTTGAGGGAGGAAGGCAATTGCAAATTTTCACTTCGATGGCTTATGAAATACCAGAGAAAACATTATTTAATATTTTTCTTAAATCCAACATGGCGGCCAAACCATGTGACCTATCACTTTGCAATTAACAAACTTGCATCGCATACATATCCCGAATATAGTTGTAAAATCTCGCCTTCATGGGACCAGCGCTTCTGGAGAAGAAGATGTTTGAAGGTTTTAGGGTTTTTTCAAGATGGCCGCCAAACCATGTGACGTATCAAGAACAAATTAACAAACTTGAAAGAGGACCTCAGGGGGAATGTGCCTGTAAAGTTTCGCCTTAATCTGTCCAGCCCTTCTGGAGAAGAAGATTTTTAAAAAAAAAATTTTCAAAACAACATGGCGGCCAAATTACGTCACCGATGACGACAAAATATTTTTTTTCTACGATGAATTTTTGTGTAGATGACGCTCAAGAAATTTCAAATTTTTGCCATGTGGCGTTCTACTTGACGAATTTTCACTGGGATACCTCTTCACCGATGACGTCACGAAAAATCACACGTATTCCCGAGAGGGAGCTTGTTAAAATGTATGAAGCGAAATTTTTTTTACCCTAGAAGATTTCAGAGATACAGAGCTCCAAAGTTTTTCTGTTTTTTCAAGATGGCGCCCGTACCATGTGACCTATGACGTCATAATTATCAATTATGTATGCTATCAAAAAAGATACATATTTGGTGAAAATTTTGTGTCGATTGGTCTTACCATTTCTGAGAAAATGGCATTTTAAAGCGAAAAAATTTGGAAATTTTGCAAATTTACGGCGGAAGAAAAATAATAATAACTAGAACTGCCACTTTATAACTGCTGGCAGTGATGACCGGAGTACACAGTCCGTCCGCCTTTGATACAACATGGGACTTTCTGCAGATGACAGTCGCAAAGTTTGGCATTGAAAGGATAAGCGGTGCCAGAGAAAACATTATTTAATAGTGATACAAACACAGGCCTGCTTCGAGACGGCACGGAACAGATGAGTTACGAACCGGGCAGCACAAAGCATTCAATTTCGTTATTACTGGCTTCCAGATTCAAATAATTAAATAATTCTGGCTCCCAAACCGCGTGACCGATCAGGTTGAAATTTTAAACTTTTATTTCGCATGTCACCTGAATTATAAATCTGAAGTTTCGCATATATAGAGGCAGCGGTTCCAGAGTAAACATTAATTAATATTTATCCTTCAATCCAAGATGGCGGCCAAACCATGTGACTTGTGATGTCATAATTTGCACCACGTGTGCAAACACGATGGTGGATGATAACTGCAAATTTTCGCTTCTCCAGGTTAAGCAGTTCCAGAGAAAACATTATTTAATATTTTTCTTAAAACCAACATGGCTGCCAAACCCTGGGCCCGATCGCGTTGAAATTTCAAACCCTCATTCCGCATGAGCGTTCCACCATAAACTTGATGTTTCACATTTATTGATGCAGTAGTTCCAGAGTAAACATTAATTAATATTTTTCCTTCAATCCAATATGGCTGCCAAACGTTGCATCGTACCTCAAAAGGGGGTGGGAACTTTTTATTCGTCATGGAGAGGCGGTCATAGTGGTGGAGTTTCGCCTGGATCTGTTCAGCCGTTTCAGAGAAAAAGACGTTTGAAGATATTGTTTTTCAATCCAAGATGGCTGACGAACCATGTGACCTATGACATCAGAAATGTATCTTCTGCTTCCAACTGGGTATTGGAACACGTACGTGAAGTTTCGTGTTAATCGGTAAAGGTGCGTTTTTCAATCCAAGATGGCCGCCAAACCATGTGACGTGTGACATCATAATTTTTACCAAGCGTGCATACTGCCTGCTAGATGATAATTACAAATTTTCGATTCGTTTGGTTAAGCGGTTCCAGAGAAAACATTATTTAATATTTTTCTGAAATCCAAGATGGCGGCCAAACCATGTGACTTATCAATTCGAAATTAACAAACTTATATCGCCTTCCTGTCCCGAATATAGTTCTGAAATCTCCCTTCATTGGGCCAACGCTTCTGGAGAAGAAGATGTTTGAAGGTTTTCGGGTTTTTCAAGATGGCCGCCAAACCATGTGACCGATCAAAAACAAATTAACAAACTTGAGAAAAGGACCTCATGGGGAATATATCTGTGAAGTTTCGTCTTCATCTGTCTTGCCCTTCTGGAGAAGAAGATTTTTAAAATTTATTCATTTTCAATCCAAGATGGCTGCCGAACCTTGTGACCGAGGATATCATGAATTTAAATTCTGCTTTCCATCGTCGACCCGAACAAGTGTGTGAAGTTTTGTGTAAATCGGATAAAGTCTATTTTTCTATCCAAGATGGCCGCCAAACCATGTGACTTCTGAGGTAAAAATTTTTTACCATGTATGCAGACTTGAGCGAGGAAGGCACTTGCAAATTTTCGCTTCGATGGCTTATGAAATACCAGAGAAAACTTTATTTAATATTTTTCTTAAATCCAACATGGCGGCCAAACCATGTGACCTATCACTTTGAAATTAACAAACTTGCATCGCATACATGTCACGAATATAGTTCTGAAATCTCGCCTTCATTGGACCAGCGCTTCTGGAGAAGAAGATGTTTGAAGGTTTTAGAGTTTTTCAAGATGGCCGCCAAACCATGTGACGTATCAACAACAAATTAACAAACTTGAAAGAGGACCTCAGGGGGAATGTGCGTGTAAAGTTTCGCCTTAATCTGCATAGCCGTTCTGGAGAAGAAGATTTAAAAAAAAAAACACTAAAAAACAAGATGGCGGCCGAATTACGTCATCGATGACGTCAAAAAAAACATTTTCGTCAGTGATTTTTGGCGTAGATGATGCTCAGAATTTTTCAGATTTTTCCCATATGGCGTTCTACTTGACGAATTTTCACCGGTATATCGCTTCACCTATGACGTCACGAAAAATCACACGTGTTCCCCATAGGGAGCTTAGTAAAATGTATCAAACGAAAATTTTTTCCATTGCACGGTTTCCGAGATACAGATGTCCAAAGTTTATCGCTTTTTTCAAGATGGCGACCGTACCACGTGACCAATGACGTCATAATTATAACGTGATTGTGCTATCAAAAAAGATACATACTATGGTGAAAATTTCCTGTCGATCGGACTTAGTGTTCCAGAGAAAATGATTTTTAAAGCGAAAAAGGGTGCAAAATGCCGGCGGAAGAATAATAATAATAATGCGTAATAATAAACAGAAGAAAAACAATAGGGTACCCTGTACTCACAGGGTACCCTAATAATAAACAGAAGGAAAACAATAGGGTACCCTGTACTCACAGGGTACCCTAATTAGTGAGACATACAAATCTGTACCATACTCTTTACAGAGTGTTGGTGCTGCCGAAACAGTTTATTGGCAAAAGGGTTATCTCGGGTCATTTGCCATTGCCTTCCCACTGTGGAAGCAAAGACTCAAGATACAAAGAGATATACTCATAAAGGAGACGGTACAAATACAATAACGAAAGTAAAAAAAAACCATTAAGAAAACGATGACGAGGCCAGCAAGAGAAAACAAGGCCAGATGTTTGAAAGCAACCAAAGAAGATTCTACCACAAATGACAAAAATGAAAGCAGAATGTGTCATCCCCTCCTGAAAAAGATGAACCAGAACAATTCTGGAAAGGAATTTATGAAGATCGAAAAGAACACAATAAGGAGGTGAAATGGATCTAAAACTTGGAAGAGAAGAAGCAACATCTTGAAGAAACCAGTAATATTTGATGAAGAAAAAATAGTGGCAAGACCCCTGGGCGCTCATCTGATAGAATAATGATACTGAGGAGGAAGTCAACGTGGGACAGAATTGGCAAAATGTAGCAATGAACCAATGTTATATCAAATACCTATTTTGGGGGGAAACCCACTGTATACCCCCTTAGACCCTGATTTTTTAGCTTACCCAGAATGTAGTTCCAGGAACTAATGGGATGACATGTCGGTCATCCATCAGACCATCAGTCCGTCCGTCCACAAACACTTGCAACTTCTTCTCTGAAACTAGACACGATTTTGATAAGACTTGAACAAAACCTTCACCACCCAGTATGTACCAAAGTTTGCTCATGACATAAAAAAAAATTGGGGTTTGAGGAGGTTTACGGGGAGGTTGTCACCCAACCCCCCCCCCCCCACACACACACACACACACACACACACACACACACACACAATAGGTAGTTGCTTTTTTCTTAAAGGGTGTAGGAGTTGTTCAAAGGGCGGAAGAGCTCCTTGTGAGCCAACCGCCATCCATATCTAGTGCCCAACTGTGTGCAGATGTCCTGCAGTTGGGTGACTTCTTATTGGGGGGTTGGTGGCAGGATGTGCACTCCGGCCACCGTAAAACCCTTCATTCCACAAAACATACAAAAAGCAATAGCAAAAGAAAATATGAAAACCCACTCCATGGGAGTACCTCATGTGCAGCTTCCCTTCACAGGGCAGCTCACCGGATGACGGGATTGGGGCAAAGCCTTTGGGACCCCCAATCTTTGATGATAGGAGGGAAAACACGGGGTATCATTCCTGGGTTAGATTGCGAGAGAGTAGGCCGGAGTGGTGCTGAGGTGTCGTCCACTGACGGTGGTCTCCTTGGGTTAACCTGAGGTGGTCCCTTAGGGAGGGTGCCTGGAATGCTGTGTCCCTATGAGAGGATGATCAGCTGTCTCCAGCATCATTTGAGATCAAGCATTTTGACATTGGTATTGCAGCACTCTCTGAGGTTCGGAGACCGGATTGCAGCGAGATCATTGTGGGTGGTTACACCTACGATTGGTCTGGTCGCTATGATGGTTACCATGCCCAAGGAGTTGCTGTAGCCGTGTCCGATAAGCTGACTCAAATGATAATTGAGGTAACACCGGTCAACAAGCGTATTATGAGACGAAGGATTTGTCACTCCTTGGGTGTCAATTCCCTGCTCTCTGTTTATGCTCCGACTGAGGCGAGTGATCTCACCGTGAAGGATGCATTCTTTGCCATGCTCGAGTCTGTGGTTGATCAGTGCCCCAGGCGAGATACACTTCTAGTCTTGGGGGATTTCAATGCATCGATTGGAACTGATAGGGATGGTCATGAGACGTGTGTTGGCCCCATGGGTCTGGAACTGTGAACCTGAATAGCACTAAGTTCCTTGACTTTGCAAGAAGTCATGGACTTCGGGTGAGCAGTTCACGTTTTCAGTGCCCACAGGCTCATTGCTGGACTTGGTATTCCAATGCTGGCGGTGTGCAAAGGAAATTGACCATGTGCTCATTGATGAGTGCTGGAGGATGATCCAGAACTGCAGGGTCTACCGGAGTGCTCAGTTCCTCAATACTGACCACCAGCTTGTTGTAGCAACTCTTAAGTTTCAAACTAAACCCAGGAGAATGGTACCATCCTCGCCTCGGCTGGATGTTGGCAAGCTCAAGGACGAGAGGGTAGCTGAAGAGTTTGCGAACAAGCTGAGTGGAGATTTTGGGTGTCTGGGTGCTTTGGGAGATCCTGACGAGTTGTGGAGTGCCTTCAAGACCACCGTCCTTGATGTTGCCGGTGGATGTCTTGGAACTCACCGGAGGGCCAAGAATAATTTTGTCTCTCAAGCGACACTGGATACCATTGACCAGAGTTGCAGGGCCAGGCTGAATGGCAGAACTGAGCTGTTCAGGGAGCTGAGACGTGAAACTGTACGTGCGCTAAGGGTGGACAAGGAGGCCTATGTGTGAGGAATCTGTGAGGTGGTAGAGCATCACCTGTGGTCAAGTGATTCTCTACCTGCTTTCAGGGGAATTCACACATTGCATTCATCTAAGCCCATCCCTTGGTGTACTGCAATTAGAGCAGGGTGGGAGGCTCTTGAAAGAGGAGTCCGAAGTGAAGATCCGTTGGACCGGTTAATTTAAGCGGTTGTACCAGGCTGATCCACCAGCTGTCGAGTTGGACGTCAGGGGTGTTACAATCACTGTTGCTGACCCTCCAATCAACTGTGGTCCACCTTCGCTTGTGGAAACATCGGCTGCGTTGAACCGGTTGAAATGGGGCAAACCTCCAAGGATCTGTGGCATCCATGCTGAACTTCTCCAGGCTGGTGGAAATGCTGCACTCGTGTTGTTGCATGCAGTTCTGTGCTCTGCTTGGAACACAGGCATCATCCCAACTGACTGGAAGAGGGGCCTTGTTGTCCCTCTCTGGAAAGGGAAGGGTGATCGCCAAGACTGCAACAACTACTGATAGGTGATGCTGCTCTCAGTGCCAGGCAAGGTCTTTGCTCGGATAATTCTTGATAGGGTTCGCCACCATCTGCTTGAGCACCAGTGTCCAGAGCTGTCAGGCTTTACACCAAAGAGGTCAACGATTGACCATATCCTTGCTCTTCGTGTCCTCACCGAACGCAGACGAGAGTTTCGGCAGGGGCTGCTTGCAGCTTATGTTGATCTCTGTAAAGCGTTCGATTCAGTGAATCAGGATGCCCTCTGGAGGATTCTTAGTCTTTGTGGGGTGCCACCAAAACTGATCGATCTGATGTCTGAAATCTACTCTGGGACTGAGAGTACTGTGAGATGTGGTGATACCATCTCTGACTTGTTACTGGAGTTCGTCAGGGGTGTGTACTGGCCCCCATACTTTTCAGCACTTGTATGGACTGCATTCTGGGGAGGATGTCGGAGAGATCAAGCTGCAGTGCATCATTTGGGAATTTCAAGATCTCTGACATTGATTTCGCAGATGATGCAGTCATCTTTGCAGAGACTTTAGACATCCTTTTGGCGGCTCTTGAGGTGCTGAATGAGGAGTTGGAGAGGATGGGATTATGGGTTTCCTGGGTCAAAACTAAGATATAGGCTTTCAATGACATCTTGGATGCTGCTGTCCTGTCTGTGCCTGTTTATGGTGAGGATGTTGAGGTCGTGAAGAGATTCACTTACCTTGGCAGTGATATTCATGTCTCTGCTGGCTGTGAGTCAGAGGTCAACAGACATCTGGGTCGGGCCTGGGGAGTCATGGATTCACTGGATCATGGGGTGTGGTGCTGCTGGTACCTGTGCGTGAGGATGAAAGTCCAAGTCTTCAGGTCCTTGGTGCTTCTAGTCTTGCTCTATGGATGTGAAGCTTGGACTTTGACCAGGGGTCTGAGACAGAGACTTAATTCCTTTGGTACCAGGTCTCTTCGGAGAATCCTTGTCTATCGCTGGTCGGACTTTGTGTCCAACGAGCGGTTGTTGAGAGAGATTCAAATGAGATTTGTTACCTGCATAGTCTGTGAGCGTCAGCTGCGGCTGTATGGACATGTGGCTCATTTTCTTGACGCTGATCCTGCTCACCAGATTCTCTCAGCGAGGGAGTCTCGTGAGTGGAGGAGGGCAATGGGCCGACCACATGCCTCGTGGTTGCAGCAGGTTGATCGGCATCTCAAGGAGATTGTGATGGGCCAGGCATCTGTCTGGGGGATGGTGAGACTGAGACCCCTGGAGTACCGGCGGAAAGTGGACGCAGTGACGCGCTGCTCTGGCGCATGTTCCCATACCTGACCTGACCTTTTTTCTTTGAAACTCCACACACAATTTCGATGAAACTTGAGCACAACCTTCATCACCCCTACTTTTGTTCACACCATTATAAAAAAAAATTGGGGTTTAAGGGAGTCTATGGGGGGGGGGGCTGCCCTCCAAAATAGGTGTTTGCTTTCTTCTCCAAAACCACACACACAATTTTGATGAAACTTGGTTACCACCTTCATCACCCGTGATGTACCAAAGTGTATTGACTGCATCAAAATCTGTGCTCATTAAGGGAGTCTATAGAGGGGATTTCTGACCCCCCAAAAATAGGTATTTGCTCTCTTCTCTGAACTCCACAAAGAATTACAATGAAACGACCACAACCTTCATCACCTTTGATGTACCAAAGTTTGTTCATGGCATTAAAAAATTCAGTGTCGATGAGGGTTTGCGTGGGGGTTTAAGTGACTGTTGCCCCTGATCCAGGTGAGCTTCCAGACAGGTGGTCTTATTTTTTTTGTAAAGGACCTTGATATTTTAGGCTTTCAGGAGTAAAAGTGACTATTGACTGTTGTTTACCACACTAATTTTTCTTTGCCACTTTAAAATTAACAAAATTTCAACTGATGCCTTGTAATGCAGGCAAAATTACCAAAATATCGTATGTTATACCATTCTTTAACTTTGCTTTACCTGTAATGCAGAAACGGTATCACCAGGATTTGGAAACCTGATGGAGAGGCCTGGAGTTGTGGGAGTTTCTGATCCAATAGAACCTGAGTGGATGATACTGGCAAGGCAAAAACGAAGAGTTCCATCCAATAATGAGGTAAGGAACATGGTGATTAAGGAAGTTGCATGTGTTTGAAATACAGTTATCTCATTAGATGTCTCTGTTTGAAACTCACACCTTATGAACCACTTTCTGCCTGCCATGGCAGCATTAACACAAAGGGTCCTCTGGTCAGGAAGGGCTGTCCACTTTTTGCAAGACCCATATAGATTTTTTTTTCTATCTAAGCCAGGATGCTGTGTCAAAAGCTTACTTTTTGGGATATAATAGACAGGCACCTGTCATGTCTTGCCAAAGTTGTGCTGACAGAGGCTGCTTGTATCTCCATGATAAAGGAGAACATTCTCCATTTCTTTGATGTGATTACCTGTTGTCTTGAAGATTGTATGACTGAAAGGGAAGGGCAAACAACTACATTTCAAAATAGTAATGCTCTGGCATTGTATACCTTGTCATTTTTGAAATGTATCAACAATATTTTTTTCCAAATTTTCTTTGTTCTGTTAGTTTTTTTTCTTGTTTATATTTTGATATAAAATCACTACACACTAGATTTAGATCAATGAACAGCAATTATCATGCCCAGTCACATCATGAAGACCAATTAACACTTAGAATCAGCAAAACATTGGCAAACATATCTGTCAAACCATTACAGAGAAAATGAACAATTCCTGAAATGTATAGACAGAACAAAATCAAATAATTTCACTCCATGAAACATGGAGAAATGAGCAATTTCTTGTAATGTCGTGGTAGGGATGCTTATAAGGCAGACACGAGCGGAGGAACAGTCGAGCCCGGCTTTGTTGCACCAACGCGAGCGCGGGCGTACTTTGCCCGCAGCTCTCCTTTATTACGTACATAATGCACTCACGAGCCGTGGCGACTACGGCACCCACTACAACGCCTCAGGCGGCGCGCACTCCTTATATCCCTGGCAGACACGATGATCACGCCGACCACTCCCCCCACCATCATGCCCTGCCCCGCAGGCCCGCAGGCTATACCACACTCCTCCCTCCTAAAACCATGATTATTAAATGATCAGCATCATAATAAGCATAAGCAGCACGAAATACCACGGTATCAAAGCAGACAAGGTACAAAAAAGAAAACAGCAAAGTATAAAAGCACATCACATCATATAACGTGTGGATGTGAGCGAGTGGAGCTGCAACGGCCAGGTTCCGAAGACCGAGTTGCACAATGCACCTACAAAACCCTGACCGCGTTACCGATATGAAGCAGCAAGGCGAGAAGCACAGCAGCACTACGCAGCAAAAGCGCCCCCAGGCGGCTCATGCTTACATGGCCTTCGGCGAGGTCGTGTCGACCTCCCGAGCAAACCTCCCCCGGCACCATCAAACACCTCCGGCCAACAAGGCGGCACATCTCCCCCAGCCAGACCTGAAGCAGATAAACATTCCGAGGCCGGAAGCCCGCTGTCTGGAAGCCGTGGCGCCAACGCCAGACCCGACTGACCTTGGGTGGGGGCGCTGAACAGCGCCGCTGGCTGGATGCAACCAATGCCCTACAACAACCCACGCACCACAATCAGTTGAGATTCCAACGCATGTCTAAACGGCCTTGAGCGAAAACAGAGAGCCGCGTCCCAGGCGCCAGGCACGTCTGACCTTGCCGAAACCAGAGGTGGGGGTAACGCTGAACAGCGCACCAGCCCTGGCTCCGAGTCGATCTCCGAGACCCACACGGCAGTTAGACGGTAGCAACTCCATTCAAACCACACTTCAACCACAGGCTCGTCATAATTCAATAAGAACATCGTTGGTACAATCGCAAACTCACTTTCCCGTACAGCGCGTTCTTTCGATAAAATGCCTGTACATGACAAAGCAACCACACGTGGCCTGGGGCAACGGGAGGCCAATAAAACCTCTTTATTTGCCACCATCGCTCCCAAAGCCTCCACATCCCATTGATCATAATGCAAATCCCATTGATTGATCTCAGCCAAACCTATTCTCACACTTGAACTGTCGGCATTTATTTCAACAACGTTAAACCGCATCACTAGAGCAATGAAAAACAAATATGCAATGAACAGCAACCCATAAACCACATCACGTGTCCATTTCTTGAACGCGACGGGCTCGCTGCAACTCCCCATTGAAACTGCCCGAACAACACAGGCGCGCATTGCCTCATGAGCGCCGCCGAAGCGCGAGAGCTCAGTGCGAGAGCTGGCACGGCTCGCGTTGCTCCCGAACCGCACATCACCGTTGCAGGCAGCAACGAACGGCCGCTCCCGTTGCATCGATGCGGCTCCCGCCACCAGAACCTCGCCCTCGGAACTCGAAGACAGCCTCGAAGGGAGCACCGGCACACCTGGAGGTACGAACTGGAGATCCAGCCCGAGGTGCGTCAACCAGTCCCGACCCAAAAGGGCGGGCCCCTCCCCTCGCACCACAAACACCGAGAGTAGGGCGCTTCGACCCCGGTAGAGCACCGAGACGTCGGCCACCGCACGCGGTGCAACCGCTTCGCCGGTGTACGTGTGCGATGCGAGGGCAGCACGAGTGGACTCAACTCGACACCCGATCAGTGCCCCGATCACTTCGACCTCCACTGGCATCGGTCCTGTCACCGTCGGACTAACTGAAACCAGGCTCAACATGGGCAGCATCAGTGCCCCGGTCATCTCAACCTCCCCTGCCATTGATCTTGTCACCTCCGGACCAATTGAAGGCAGGTTTAACATCGGCAGTATCTCCCGTTCCGGGTCGCTGGGAACTCCGTGCCCAGGCTGCCAAACTCGATCCGGGGCGTTACCGTGTACGCCATGCACCGAACACCGTACCGGCAGTAGGTCTCGACCCGGGACGGAAGGATCGCTTCGCACACCGCCATCTATGACTGTTATGATGGGCGATGACTCTCGGCACACACACCGTAGACGTCCCCGAGTGCTCAG
>NC_140966.1:48691328-48696328 GCF_056783735.1 Eptatretus burgeri
AGGAAGCAGAGTTACTTTTTAAAGCCACTCACGCAAGGTTCTTCATGCATTATAGACAGAAATGTATTTTAACTAACTACAGTGTCCTTTACGAACGACAAGAAAATATATATTTGGCTAACTCCTGTGTTCTTTATGAACGACAAGTAAGAATGTATTTGGCAAACTGCAAGCCAGTGTACAAAATCCCAGAGTAAAAATAAGAAAGTACAAAATCCCAGAGTAAAAATAAGAAAGTACAAAATCCCAGAGTAAAATAAGAAAGTACAAAATCCCAGAGTAAAATAAGAAAGTACAAAATCCCAATATTTGCCAACAAGGCAATGGTTATATAGTATTTCTTCCCATGCCCTCCATTGGCGCAAGCAATCCGAGACACTCATCCAATGTGAGATTGAGCAGTGGATCAACAGTCCCATTAAGTTCACAGTATATTTCAGGTTCTATGGGTTGGGGAGAGAGAGAGAAGTGAATTATCGGGGAGGGTAGAGACGATGGAGGTGCTGGCAGCGGCTCGACCACGGCAATCACAGCAGGCCTTCCCAGGTCCGTCTTTGTTTTTGTTGTCTTCTTTGCTGTGGAGGAACATCGTCTCACACACTCCCTGATTAGACTTTTAATACAAGCGATGACAACGATCACAACTATGAAGATCATGAGCCCGATGAACAACCAATGCATTATCCAGGCTCCCCAACTGCCAAATATTGCCATTAACCAAGATCCCATTGACCATCCCTTGTTAAAATTATGATATTTTTCACCTTCGGCCTTTATTTTGCTGGCCAAATTATCGATTTCTTCTGAATTATCTGAGATGTATGTGCAGCACTCTGCCCCTATGACCGAACAAGACCCTCCCTTTTCTGCCAGCAGCATATCCAGAGCGATACGGTTTTGCATAACGGTCATCCGTATAGCTACCAGCTCGGCACTTGTTTTGTGGAATCCTTCGCTAGTGGTGTTAGCCAGTTTCTCCAATGATGCTGCCAAATTGAAAATTTCCCTTGCACTTTTGCCCACTCCATAAAAGCGGAATGCAATCATAAAGAACCTCTCAACTTCTGAAATGGCTCTTTTCGATCTGGCCTAAATGGCATAAAGGCCAAAAGTCTCATAAATGGCGATTGGTCAGTGATCCGAATCCGGGTAGTACAAATCCCAAATAGCACGACCCTGTCCATCCCACCGGTAGCCATGAGTACGCCTTATATCCACACACAAAATATGTACCATTCAGGGGTGCCTGTGGTTCGACGAGGTTATTTTCTTCTATATTTACAGGTATGGTTGTAGCCTGGTGTTGGCGCAGTGGTTAGGGCAGCGGCTTGGGATCCAAAAGGTCCTGAGTTCAAGCCCCGTTGGGCCACTGAATTAATACACCAGGGGGTTGACTCAGCCTGTCATCCTTCCGAGGTCGGCAAAGTGAGTACCAGTGTACTGGGCCGGTGTATACCCCGGTTAAAATAGGTGTACCATATCCCTGTGTCGTAAGAGGCGACCAGGGTTGCGTCAGGAAGGGCATCCGGCGTAAAACATGTGCCAAAATCACAATGCGGATCATACGGATGATCCACTGTGGCGATCCATAACGGGAGCAGCCGAAAGAAGAAGAAGAAGAAGATGTACAGGTATGGTTGTCCCATTTATTCGTCCTTCAATGGTGACCGCCTCATTACCATGTCTAGCATAATGTCGGCATGTTGATTCTCCTAAGTGGGGTCCCCTGCCCTGTCTTCTAACGAGGCAAGTTAGTCCAATTTGTTTGTGCATGAGTTGAAAGTGTGGAGGGTACTTTTCTAATCCTTCCCCATTCTTCAATCTGTCAAAGTTTGTTATTTTTATTGCTCTCACCGGGCCCTGTATCACGACTCTCCGCTCAATAGTTCTGTACTTAGGGTAATACCAATTCTCAAAGCTCGTACAATTGTTTCCCCCCTCTTCCCAGTTACTCCTTATTTCTGCTATTCTTTCTTTCACTGATGCTGGTGTCTTCTCTACTTTAGTTAAAATTGGCCTATCTTGCCTATGGACTAAGTACCCACACATGTCCTCCCCCTGGAGTAGAACTGCATACAAGGGTAATCCGTGTTTTGAGGAGTGTGGGAGGTGGGAGCATACCCAACATTCCTTTTTTTCATCGCCCTAGCGACTGTAGGAATAGTGCCAAGTAGGTGTTCAGTGGATAATTAATCAGTCAATTCTTTATGTAGGGTTATTTCTCGTCTCTTTCTTTTACCACCCCTTAAGTCTCCCTGATCTACTCCCTTACTCCCTTTTCCCATTATTGTAGTTCTCACATTATTAGTGATTCCTTCATCATCACGTTTACAGTCGGCATTGCGAATTACCCATATGCAAACTAATGCGCAAAGAATCGCGGTCGTGGTAAGATAGGTGTTGTTCATGTTGTCCCTGTCTCTGCTGGTATTGCAAGCTTACAATGTGTGGCATGTATCCAGGCTGTCTTACCTTCGCACTTTACCGCAGTCGGAGTGGTCAGCAGTACCTGAAATGGTCCTTTCCACCGAGGTTCCAAGGCTGTTTTCCTTGTGAAGTGTTTTATCAGTACGTAGTCTCCTGGTTGGAAGGCGTGGTATGGCTCTTCCACTGGTTCGGGTAGGGCCTCTTTTACCCTTGTGTGTATCGCCCTTGCGATCCTGCAGAGCTGTTTACAAAATGTCAGCAAGTTCTCGTCCATATTTGTAATATTCAGCTTATTCATGTTTGTGGGGGCAGTCACGGGCAGCCGCATCGGCCTTCCCATTAGTATTTTGTGAGGGGATAACCCTGTTTTCCGGTTTACTGTCGATCGCATGCTCATTAGTGCCAGGGATAATGCATCTGGCCATTTTAACCCCGTTTCCGTTATTATTTTTGCCAATTTGTTCTACACGATTCCGTTCTGCCGTTCTACAGCACCTGCTGACTGTGGGTGGTAAACACAATGAAATGCTTGTTTAATTCCCAGTGCTTTGCATGCTGCCTGTGTCACTTCCCCCGTAAAGTGTCCCCCCTGATCGTGGGACACCTTATAAGGGATGCCAAATCGGCAGAAAAAGTTTTTTAGCAGGTGCTTTACCACGGTAGCGGCATCAGCCTTTGCACATGGGTATGCCTCTACCCACTGAGTGAACATGTCTACCACTACCAAAACATTGCTGAACCCGCATGATGGAGGCATTTTTATGAAATCTATTTGTAGGTGCACGAACGGCCCCTAAGGGGCTGGATGAGCTCCCAGTTCCCGTGTTTTTCCCTCTTTCTGTTGGTTATGCTGTTGACATACCTGGCAACTTTTACAAACCCCTTCTGCTATATTCCCAATTCCTGGTGCATACCAGGATTCTTGTACCTGTCTCACAGTCCCATTCAAATGTCCCATTCATTCAAATGGGCCATGCGTGCAAGCCATGGTAGGATCTCAGTAGGCGCTATGACCTTCCCTTTGTTTGACCATAGTCCGTCTTCACCCGCTGTTCTTCCTACAACTTGCCATTTGTTACGATCATTTCGCGATGCTGCAGTTTGAATTGCAATAATATCTGACAAGCTATACTGATGCAGCTTAATTTGTTCCGTTGGTAGTCGCGCTGGCATTACCGATGGGATAGGCAGGCCAGCCGCCTCCTTTGCAGGTTTATCCGCCTTGTCATTTCCTTTGCCTATATCCCGAGTCAGTTTCTGGTGTGTGTGGAATTTAACAACCGCAACTTCCGCTAGCGCCGAAATACTTTTTAACCGCTCAGAGACTAACCCACCATTTTTATGGGTGTTCCTGCAGAGGTGAGAAACCCTTGCATTTTCCATATCGCACCTTTGTCATGTACTACACCAAAAGCATAATTAGAGTAAGTGTATATATTTACTGAGATATCGGCAGATAATTCACATGCCCTTATAAGGGCACACAACTCCGCCTGCTGGGCATAAAAATGTGAAGGCAGGCGTATCGCTTCAATAACTTCACTGTCAGTGCACACGGCGTATCCTGCATGCCCCGAGCCGTCTTGGCCTCGATAGGCCGAACCATCGACAAACAAGGTGAGGTCCGGGTGTTCTAAGGGTTGATCCTTTAGATCCGGGCGCACGGTGGATACTTCTTGTATTGCCTCTGTGCAATCGTGAGGATCGCCGTTTTCTTCCGTTGGCAGCAAGGAAGCAGGATTAAGAACGTTGCATCTCTCAACCTGCAGGTTCGGCTGGTGTAGGAGAGTCGTCTCGTACTGCATCAGGCGCGTGTTGGTTAAATGTTGTGTTTGCTTTTGGGTTAATAAAGCCGCGATGCAGTGAGGTACCTTTAGAGTAAGAGGGTGACCCATTACGATCTCTGCCGTGCGCTTAACTACGTGGGTGGCTGCGGCCACTGCTTGCAAACAGAGAGGTAAGCCGCGTTCAATTGGGTCCAGCCTTCGGCTGAAATATGCAATTGGTCGCTGGCGGTCGCCGTGGGATTGTGTCAGCACAGCCTGCGCAAATCCTTTCGTTTCGTGAGAATAAAGAAAAAATGGTTTCTCATAGTCTGGTAGGCCCAAGGCTGGCGCCGTGGAGAGTGCTGTTTTTAGTTGGGTAAAACATTCCCCCATATTCTCAGTCCACTCAATTACATTGGGCTGGTTTTTTCCCCACGACAACATACAGTTCCTTAGTCAGAATTGCATAATCGACGACCCACTGTCTACAGTATGTTGACATACCGAGGAATCTCATCATCCCTTTCTTTGTGCGAGGGCTGGGCACTTCCGCAATTGAAATTATCCTCCCCTCCTCCAATTCCCTCTTTCCATGTGAAATGTGGTGTCACAGATACTTAACCCTTTCCTGCACTAATTGCAGCTTGTCCTTATTTACCTTTTGGCCTTTCCTTGCCAATGCCTGTAGCAGCTGCAGCGTATCTGTTTCACACGCTGCTTTGTTTGGGGAGCAAATTAGCAAGTCATCCACATATTGTAGCAGCACTGATTTACCCTCGAGGACAATATCTTCTAAATCTTTATGCA